>NW_028317892.1:12532083-13164166 GCF_062004578.1 Staurois parvus | reverse complement strand
ATACAGCGGTTAAAACAGCTGTATGGAGTGAATGTCCCAGATCTATCAGAAATAGACTATTTATGACAGTTCTGGGACATTCACTGCATACAGCTGTTTTAACCGCTGTATGGAGGGAATGTCATGGAACTGTCAGAAATAGACTATTAATGACAGTTCTGGGACTGTCCTTCAATGCAGCGGTTGAAACATTGTATGTATTTGTTTCCATAAATGGATCCATTTATGGAAACAAATACATACAATGTTTCAACCGCTGCATGGAAGGACAGTCCCAGAACTGTCATTAATAGTCTATTTCTGACAGTTCCATGACATTCCCTCCATACAGCGGTTAAAACAGCTGTATGGAGTGAATGTCCCAGATCTATCAGAAATAGACTATTTATGACAGTTCTGGGACATTCACTGCATACAGCTGTTTTAACCGCTGTATGGAGGGAATGTCATGGAACTGTCAGAAATAGACTATTAATGACAGTTCTGGGACTGTCCTTCAATGCAGCGGTTGAAACATTGTATGTATTTGTTTCCATAAATGGATCCATTTATGGAAACAAATACATACAATGTTTCAACCGCTGTATGGAAGGACAGTCCCACAACTGTCATTAATAGTCTATTTCTGACAGTTCCATGACATTCCCTCCATACAGCGGTTAAAACAGCTGTATGGAGTGAATGTCCCAGATCTATCAGAAATAGACTATTTATGACAGTTCTGGGACATTCACTGCATACAGCTGTTTTAACCGCTGTATGGAGGGAATGTCATGGAACTGTCAGAAATAGACTATTAATGACAGTTCTGGGACTGTCCTTCAATGCAGCGGTTGAAACATTGTATGTATTTGTTTCCATAAATGGATCCATTTATGGAAACAAATACATACAATGTTTCAACCGCTGCATGGAAGGACAGTCCCAGAACTGTCATTAATAGTCTATTTCTGACAGTTCCATGACATTCCCTCCATACAGCGGTTAAAACAGCTGTATGGAGTGAATGTCCCAGATCTATCAGAAATAGACTATTTATGACAGTTCTGGGACATTCACTGCATACAGCTGTTTTAACCGCTGTATGGAGGGAATGTCATGGAACTGTCAGAAATAGACTATTAATGACAGTTCTGGGACTGTCCTTCAATGCAGCGGTTGAAACATTGTATGTATTTGTTTCCATAAATGGATCCATTTATGGAAACAAATACATACAATGTTTCAACCGCTGCATGGAAGGACAGTCCCAGAACTGTCATTAATAGTCTATTTCTGACAGTTCCATGACATTCCCTCCATACAGCGGTTAAAACAGCTGTATGGAGTGAATGTCCCAGATCTATCAGAAATAGACTATTTATGACAGTTCTGGGACATTCACTGCATACAGCTGTTTTAACCGCTGTATGGAGGGAATGTCATGGAACTGTCAGAAATAGACTATTAATGACAGTTCTGGGACTGTCCTTCCATGCAGCGGTTGAAACATTGTATGTATTTGTTTCCATAAATGGATCCATTTATGGAAACAAATACATACAATGTTTCAACCGCTGCATGGAAGGACAGTCCCAGAACTGTCATTAATAGTCTATTTCTGACAGTTCTATGACATTCCCTCCATACAGCGGTTGAAACCGCTGTATGGAGTGAATGTCCCAGAACTGTCAGAAATAGACAGAAACTGTCACAGAACTGTCCTTCTTCTCATCCTTCTCCTTCTTCTCATCCTTCTTCTCATCCTTCTTCTCATCCTTCTCCTTCTTCTCATCCTTCTCCTTCTTCTCATCCTTCTCCTTCTGCTCATCCTTCTTCTCATCCTTCTCCTTCTTCTCATCCTTCTCCTTCTCCTTCTTCTCATCCTTCTCCTTCTCCTTCTTCTCATCCTTCTCCTTCTCATCCTTCTCCTTCTCCTTCTCATCCTTCTCCTTCTTCTCATCCTTCTCCTTCTTCTCATCCTTCTCCTTCTCCTTCTTCTCATCCTTCTCCTTCTCCTTCTCATCCTTCTCCTTCTTCTCATCCTTCTCCTTCTCCTCATCCTTTTTCTTCTCATCCTTCTCCTTCTCTTTCTTCTCATCCTTCTCCTTCTTCTCATCCTTCTCCTTCTTCTCATCCTTCTCCTTCTTCTCATCCTTCTCCTTCTTCTCCTTCTTCTCATCATTCTCCTTCTTCTCATCCTTCTCCTTCTTCTCATCCTTCTCATCCTTCTTCTCATCCTTCTTCTTCTCATCCTTCTCCTTCTTCTCATCCTTCTCCTTCTCCTTCTTCTCATCCTTCTCCTTCTTCTCATCCTTCTCCTTCTTCTCATCCTTCTCCTTCTCATCCTTCTCCTTCTCCTTCTTCTCTTCCTTCTCCTTCTTCTCATCCTTCTCCTTCTTCTCATCCTTCTTCTTCTCATCCTTCTCCTCCTTCTTCTCATCCTTCTTCTCATCCTTCTTCTTCTCATCCTTCTCCTTCTTCTCATCCTTCTCCTTCTCCTTCTTCTCATCCTTCTCCTTCTTCTCATCCTTCTCCTTCTTCTCATCCTTCTCCTTCTTCTCATCCTTCTCCTTCTTCTCATCCTTCTCCTTCTCCTTCTTCTCTTCCTTCTCCTTCTTATCATCCTTCTCCTTCTTCTCATCATTCTCCTTCTTCTCATCCTTCTCCTTCTTCTCATCCTTCTTCTTCTCATCCTTTTCCTTCTTCTCATCCTTCTTCTTCTCATCCTTCTTCTTCTCATCCTTCTCCTTCTCATCCTTCTCTTTCTTCTCATCCTTCTCCTTCTCCTTCTTCTCATCCTTCTCCTTCTTCTCATCCTTCTCCTTCTCCTTCTTCTCATCCTTCTCCTTATTCTCAGCCTTCTTCTTCTCATCCTTCTCCTTCTCATCCTTCTCCTTCTCATCCTTCTCCTTCTTCTCATCCTTCTCCTTCTTCTCATCCTTCTCCTTCTCCTTCTTCTCATCCTTCTCCTTCTCCTTCTTCTCATCCTTCTCCTTCTCCTCATCCTTTTTCTTCTCATCCTTCTCCTTCTCCTTCTTCTCATCCTTCTCCTTCTTCTCATCCTTCTCCTTCTTCTCATCCTTCTCCTTCTTCTCATCCTTCTCCTTCTTCTCATCCTTCTCCTTCTCCTTCTTCTCTTCCTTCTCCTTCTTATCATCCTTCTCCTTCTTCTCATCATTCTCCTTCTTCTCATCCTTCTCCTTCTTCTCATCCTTCTTCTTCTCATCCTTTTCCTTCTTCTCATCCTTCTTCTTCTCATCCTTCTTCTTCTCATCCTTCTCCTTCTCATCCTTCTCTTTCTTCTCATCCTTCTCCTTCTCCTTCTTCTCATCCTTCTCCTTCTTCTCATCCTTCTCCTTCTTCTCATCCTTCTCCTTATTCTCAGCCTTCTTCTTCTCATCCTTCTCCTTCTCATCCTTCTCCTTCTCATCCTTCTCCTTCTTCTCATCCTTCTCCTTCTTCTCATCCTTCTCCTTCTCCTTCTTCTCATCCTTCTCCTTCTCCTTCTTCTCATCCTTCTCCTTCTCCTTCTTCTCATCCTTCTCCTTCTTCTCATCCTTCTCCTTCTTCTCATCCTTCTCCTTCTCCTTCTTCTCATCCTTCTCCTTCTCCTCATCCTTTTTCTTCTCATCCTTCTCCTTCTCCTTCTTCTCATCCTTCTCCTTCTTCTCATCCTTCTCCTTCTTCTCATCCTTCTCCTTCTTCTCATCCTTCTCCTTCTTCTCCTTCTTCTCATCATTCTCCTTCTTCTCATCCTTCTCCTTCTTCTCATCCTTCTCATCCTTCTTCTCATCCTTCTTCTTCTCATCCTTCTCCTTCTCCTTCTTCTCATCCTTCTCCTTCTTCTCATCCTTCTCCTTCTTCTCATCCTTCTCCTTCTCATCCTTCTCCTTCTCCTTCTTCTCTTCCTTCTCCTTCTTCTCATCCTTCTCCTTCTTCTCATCCTTCTTCTTCTCATCCTTCTCCTCCTTCTTCTCATCCTTCTTCTCATCCTTCTTCTTCTCATCCTTCTCCTTCTTCTCATCCTTCTCCTTCTCCTTCTTCTCATCCTTCTCCTTCTTCTCATCCTTCTCCTTCTTCTCATCCTTCTCCTTCTTCTCATCCTTCTCCTTCTTCTCATCCTTCTCCTTCTCCTTCTTCTCTTCCTTCTCCTTCTTATCATCCTTCTCCTTCTTCTCATCATTCTCCTTCTTCTCATCCTTCTCCTTCTTCTCATCCTTCTTCTTCTCATCCTTTTCCTTCTTCTCATCCTTCTTCTTCTCATCCTTCTTCTTCTCATCCTTCTCCTTCTCATCCTTCTCTTTCTTCTCATCCTTCTCCTTCTCCTTCTTCTCATCCTTCTCCTTCTTCTCATCCTTCTCCTTCTCCTTCTTCTCATCCTTCTCCTTATTCTCAGCCTTCTTCTTCTCATCCTTCTCCTTCTCATCCTTCTCCTTCTCATCCTTCTCCTTCTCATCCTTCTCCTTCTTCTCATCCTTCTCCTTCTTCTCATCCTTCTCCTTCTCCTTCTTCTCATCCTTCTCCTTCTCCTTCTTCTCATCCTTCTCCTTCTTCTCATCCTTCTCCTTCTTCTCATCCTTCTCCTTCTCCTTCTTCTCATCCTTCTCCTTCTTCTCATCCTTCTCCTTCTTCTCACCCTTCTCCTTCTCCTTCTCCTTCCTCATCTCCAAGGGCATTTAAATTAAAGGTACAGTGTTCTGCACTAATTTAAAGGCTCTCTGAAGCCTAGAAACCCTTTAAATAAGTCATCTTCGTAGCGGAGAAATTCGCATCGAATCGAATTTCACACTGGAATTCGCCGAATCAGCCGAATCGAATTTTTCATTTCTTCGCTCATCTCTAGTGTTGAACATGTAAATCATTTCTGGACAATCATTTATATATATATTGATTCACATTTATATACAGTATATTGTTTCACTTTTATGCATCCAAGTCTTACATCATCAATGCAAAGCGTCTGATGAAGTGGTGTAAAGCACGCCACCACTGGACTCTAGATCTAGTGGGGATGCATTCTCTAGAGTGAGAAATCATGCTTCTCTGTCTGGCAATCCAGTGAACGAGTCTGGGTTTGGCGGTTGCCAATGGTACTTGCTGACTGCATTGTGCCAAGTGTAAAGTTTGGTGGAGGAGGATTATGGTGTGGGGTTGTCTTCCAGGGATTGGGCTTGGCCCCCTTAGTTCCAGTGAAGGGAACTCTTAAGATGTCAGCATATCAAGACATTTTGGACAATTTCATGCTGCCAACTTTGTGGGAACAGTTTGAGGATGCCCCCTTCCTGTTCCAACATGACTGCACACCAGTGCACAAAGCACAGTCCATAAAGACATGGATGAGCGAGTTTGATGTGGAGGAACTTGACTGGCCTGCACAGAGTCCTGACCTCAACCCAATAGAACACCTTTGGGATGAATTAGAGCCAAGACTACGAGCCAGGCCTTCTCGTCTGACATCAGTGCCTGACCTCACAAATGTGCTTCTGGAAGAATGGTCAAACATTCCCATAGACACACTTCTAAACCTTGTGGTTCTTCCTAGAAGAGTTGAAGCTGTTATACTGTAGCTTGAAAGGGTGGGCCAACTCAATATTGAACCCTATGGATTAAGACTGGGATTCCAAGTTCATGTGCGGGTCAAGGCAGACATTCCAATACTTTTGGCAATATAGTATATATACAGTATATATTTATTATTATTACTATCACTGTTTCACAGTATAAATTACCTTTATAGTAGTGATTATCTGCTGTTTTTGTACTATAAAGGACTAAGTTTTGTTTTTTAACTCCTTCTTGACAGGCGATGCAAAAAGCATGCTCCTGCTACTACATACGTGACTACAGATGCAGGGAGCTTGTATCAAACTACCTGGCTATAATAAGGGACTCTCATGCATAATATTATATAGCAGTCCTGCCTGAAAATCTGCAAAACAGTGTTTCTTTAATAAAAACTTTGATCTCTGAGTCTGATGCTTTGTACCAGATTCAACCTCTAATAGTATATATAGATATGGTATCTCTGCTGTCTGTTTTTCTCAGAGTTGATTAGATATTTTGTTCCCTCACCATATAGCTGGTTATTTATATTTACCACTGCTTATACTGTAGATAGTCAAGAAAAAAAATGTCTTTTTAAACTTTATATATTAACTAAATTATGCACCATGCTTTTTTTTTAGCTTTTTTAACCGATTTAACCGAAATAATCCATTTATCGAAAGAATAATCGGCCAAATAATCGATTTCGAAAATAATTATTAGTTGCAGCCCTATTGAGGAGCAATGCATCATGGGACATGTAGTCCTGGGCAGGAGAAGGAAGTTATGTAAGGGCTCTGTGCAGGGAAGGCTGATATGCTGGAGGTAACTAAGGCATTAAAATTAAATGTAAAAGTTTGCTAGTATTGTGCATTATATTTAACAATTATTATATATATATGTGCGGTATGGATTGAAGCTCAGGATTAGCTCAGAATTGTATCTTGTTCACACATATGAGGTTTAGAAATGGTTCCTATAGAAGTCAATAGCCTGTAATCCACACCTGAACCGAACTGCACTTCGGAGAGGACTCTTTTTAAAACCAATCTGCATATATGTGAACTAGTACTACTTTAAATTAAAATGATTATATTCCCCCCTCCACCCTTCACATAGCTTTGTAATTTTGCTATGTCTGACTCCCAATTAACCACTTGACCTCCAGAAGGTTTTATCCCTTTCATGACCAGGGCATTTGCTCGTTCAAGCAAACTGTATGCAAATAACATTTATATCATTGTTTTCACTTTTTTTTGGCTTTTCTTTTTAACACTCTTACCCACTCTTATTAATCACTATTTTAAGCAATAATTTTAGCTGTCATGAATGGAAAACCATTCATGACAGCTTAGTTACTGTTGACATGCTGTGAATGGCTACAGCTTTTTACATGGTAAAAGTAGCCAGATACCATGTGATAGCTGTGAGCCATCATATCATTAAAGGATTAATAAATAGTAGGTTGTAATTTTTCTATTTTTCCACCTGGGGTCTTTCTGGTTAGCTGATCCCTTATGTTGGATTATGGATGGATGGATTACAACCTACTATTTATTTATCCTGGAATGATATCTACCATTGGAAAAGATCTCATCAGTCCAACTAAGGACAAAAAGCTGCTTTAGCCTAATTTTTAGGCTAAAAGTGAGGTGAGCGCATAAGAAAATCATATTCAGTTTATTTGAAGTTGTTGTTTTCAGGAGTTTTATCATATAGTGGACACAATTTTGGATTGATTTTTTCACTTTAATGTTTTTTGTAAATTTTGGACATTTTTTAAATATATTATAGATGCACTAATAATATTTATCACATTTTCACATGCTGATATTGATTTACCATATATATTTTTTATATACCTTAATATACTGTACATATATTTATTAGTTTCAGTTTTGATCACATGAACAATAACTGGTATATAATATTAATATTATATTAATTTACTTTAGTGGAGCGCGGCACATATTTATTATTATTTTAATCAGTTATATGCACTATTGTATGAGTAAGTGTTTGGTGTCAATGACCATATAGTTGGTTGTATTTTTATTTACCACTGCATATAGATATTCAAGAATACTTTTTTTCAACTTTTTTTTTTTTTAGTTTTTCTTTGTATTAAACTTTACATATTAACTAAATTGCACACCATGCTTTTTTTACTTCTAGCTGTGATGTAAAATTTATGTTTCTTATTCTGCAGTTTGTGTGTAACACAATAAATTATAATAATAAATTATTATAAATAAAAGAAAAAATGGCATATTGAGGTTTCTATCCAATTATTCAAAACAATAATAGGCCAACTAATTAATTATAAAAATAATCTTTAGTTGCAAAATGGTTTTTATTGCACAGTTGCACTGGTCCAGCTTGGCCCAATGTAAATATACACTACTCCAAAAAAATTAAAGGAACACTTTTTAATCAGAGTACAGCATGAAGTCAATTAAACTCCTGGGATATTGATCTGGTCAGTTAAGTAGGAGAGGGGGTTGTTATTCAGTTTCAGCTTCTTTGGTGTTAATGAAATTAACAACAGGTGCACTAGATGGGCAACAATGAAATGACCCCCAAAACAGGAATGGTTTTACAGGTCATCTGACATTTTTTTCCCTACTCATCTTTTCTGTTTTTCACTAGTTTTGTATTTGGCTAGGGTCAGTGTCACTACTGGTAGTATGAGGCGATTACTGGACCCTATAGATGTTGCATAAACAGTCCAACTTCTCCAGGATGGCACATCAATATGTGCCATTGCCAGAAGGTTTGCTCTGTCTCCCAGCACAGTCTCAAGAGCATGGTGAAGATTCCAGGAGACAGGCAGTAGAAGGTCCTTAACCCATCAGCAGGACCAGTATCTGTTCCTTTGTGCAAGGAGGAACAGGATGAGCACTGCTAGAGCCCTACAAAATTACCTCCAGCAGGCCACTTGTGTGCATGTCTCTGACCAATCAGAAACAGACTTCATGAAGGTGGCCTGAGGGCCCAACATCCTCTAGTGGGCCCTGTGCTCACTGCCTGGCACCATAGAGCTCAATTGCCATTTGCCATTGAACACCAGAATTGGCAGGTCTGCCACTGGTGCCCTGTGCTTTTCACAGATGAGAGCAGGTTCACCCTGAGCACATGTGACAGACGTGAAAAGGTCTGCAGAAGCCGTAGAGAACATTATGCTGCCTGTAACATGGTTCATCATGACCGTTTTGGTGGTGGATCAGTGATGTCTGGGGAGGCATATCCATGAAGGGACGCACAGACCTCTACAGGCTAGACAATGGCACTCTGACTGCCATTAGGTATCGGGATGAAATCATCGGACCCATTGTCAGACCCTACACTGGTGCAGTGGGTCTTGGTTCCTCCTGGTGCATGACAATGCCTGGCCTCATGTGGCGAGAGTATGCAGGCAGTTCCTGGAGGATGAGGGAATTGATATCACTGAATGGCCCCCACGCTCGCCTGACCTATATCTAATAGAACACCTCTGGGATATTATGTTTCGGTCCATCCCACACAGCCAGGTTGCACCTGAGACTGTCCAGGAGCTCAGTGGTGCCCTGGTCCAGATCTGGGAGGAAATACCCCAGGACACCACCCGTCGTCTCATTAGGAGTATGCTCTGATGTTGTCAGGCATGCATACAAGCACGTGGGGCCATACAAACTACTGAGTACCATTTTGAGTTGATGCAATGTAATTTCGGCAAAATGGACTAGCCTGCTGCATCATTTTTTTCTCTTTGATTTTCGGGGTGTCTTTGAACTGAGCCCTCTGTATGTTGATAATTTTGATTTCCATCAAACGATGGAGCATCCTTTCATTCCTAACACATTACCCACTCCATATCAGTATAGATATCAAGCATGATATTTTTTCCCCATTGAGATCTGATATGTTTTCAAAGTGTTCCTTTAATTTTATTGAGCAGTGTACAGTGGATATAAAAAGTCTACACATCCCTGTTAAAATGTCAGGTTTCTGTGATGTAAAAAAATTAGACAAAGATAAATAATTTTCAGAACTTTTTCCAGCTTTAATGTAACCTATAAACTGTACAACTCAGCTGAACAACAAACTGAAATCTTTTAGGTGGAGGGAAGTAAAAATAAAAAAATAAAATAATATGGTTGCATAAGTGTGCACACCCTTAAACTAATACTTTGTTGAAGCTCCTATTGATTTTATTCCAGCACTCAGTCTTTTTGGGTATGAGTCTATCAGCATGGCACATTTTGACTTGACGAGATTTGCCCACTCTTCCTTGCATAAACACTCCAAATCTGTCAGATTGCGAGGGCATCTCCTGTGCACAGCCCTCTTCAAATCACATCACAGATTTTCGGTCGGATTCAGGTCTGGGCTCTGGCTGGGTCATTCCAAAACTTTAATTTTCTTCTGGTGAGGCCATTCCTTTGTTGATTTGGATGTATGCTTTGGGTCATTGTCATGCTGAAAGATGTTCATGTTCAGCTTTCTAGCAGAAGCCTGAAGGTTTTGTGCCAATATTGACTGGTATTTGGAATTGTTCATAATTCCCTCTACCTTGACTAAGGCCCCAGTTCCAGCTGAAGAAAAACAGCCCCAAAGCATGATGCTGACACCACCATGCTTCACTGTGGGTATGGTGTTCTTTTGGTGATGTGCAGTGCTGTTTTTGTGCCAAACATATCTTTTTGAATTATGGCCAAAGAGTTCAACCTTGGTTTCATCAGACCATTACACATTTTCCCACATGCTTTTGGGAGACTTCAGATGTGTTTAGCCGGGCTTGGATGTTTTTCTTCGTAAGAAAAGGCTTCCGTCTTGCCACTCTACCCCACAGCCCAGAATACGGGAGATTGTTGTCACATGTACAACACAGCAACATATTCCTGCAGCTCCTTTAATGTTGCTATATGCCTCTTGGCAGCCTCCCACACCAGTTTTCTTCTCATCTTTTCATCAATATGGAGGGATGTCCAGTTCTGGGTAATGTCACGGTTGCGCCATATTTTCTCCACTTGAAGACTGTCTTCACTGTGTTCCATAGTATATCTAATGCCTTGGAAATTCTTTTGTACCCTTTTCCTGACTGATACCTTTTAACAATGAGATCCCTCTGATGCTTTGGAAGCTCTCTGCGGACCATGGCTTTTGCTGTATGATGCGACTAAGAAAATGTCAGGAAAGACCTTCTAGAACAGCTGAACTTTATTTGGGGTTAATCAGAGGCACTTTAAATGATGGCAGGTGTGTACTGACTGCTATTTAACATGATTTTGAATTGCTTAATTCTGAACACAGCTACATCCCCAGTTATAAGAGGGTGTGCACACTTATGCAACCACATTATTTTAGTTTTTTATGTTTACTCTCTCCCCTCCTAAAAGATTTCAGTTTGTATTTCAATTGAGTTGAGTTTATAGGTCACATTAAAGGTGGAAAACGTTCTGAAATTATTTTTCTTTGTGTCATTTTTTACATCACAGAGACCTGACATTTTAACAGGGGTGTGTAGACTTTTTATATCCATTGTATATAGGTTATACCTGAGGGATCGCTATGGAAGTGAAGAATTACTGCAGCAGTTAGCGCTACTACAGTGACCAGCACAGCCTTACGGATCTTGTGCCTGCATAGCGAACACAATGTCTTATATTTTTTTTTCAATGCATACAAGGTGTTCTTTGATTGGACAAGATGAATATCATGATGTCACCTCCCTGCCTCTTTGCCTAGTCCAATCATAAAACATCTTATACTCAATGATAGAAATGCAAGGCGTTCTGTGAATGGCAACTGTGCCAAGTGAGTGACCCCTAGCTGGACCAATATAGCTATGCAATAAAAAGCATACCTTACATTAGAGAATATGTAAACCCAACATTTCATATTCCTGATATGTGCCTGCTGTACCATGTACTTGTATAAAAACGTATCCTGTTCTCTTTGTATTGCTTCCTTTGTGAGAAATTCCAGGCTCCTGCCAGTCCCTCTGCTTTCCTATTAAAAACTAATCACATTAAGCATGGAGAACATACAGTGGTGAGTTCTCTAGCTGTACTGGAAACTCAGCCTGCTCTCCTCCATTGATCAGCTTTGTCCTGACAACCCCCCTTGCCCTTCACTGGGAAGATTAGTGTACTGCTGTTTCTCCTCCCCTAGCTCCTTATGCAGCTGAGAAGAGAGGGTATATGATCACTTATAACAAAAAAAGAAGAAAATATATATATTTATAATGTTTTTTCATTTCTACACAAAAATGTTTTGCATTTCATTTCTATTTTAAACTGAATGGATTGTTTTATATGGTGAGGGTTTACAATAACTTGAAGTTTTAACTGCAGGCAAGTCACCTGGTCTGGGTGGATTCAGAAGTTATTTAAATAATGGACTACCAATTTAGCCTCAGTAGACAATCACTTTTTTAGCGGGAATAGGTCATCTACTAGGTTTAACAAGGCATTTATAAAGCTTATTCTCAAAAAGGGGAAATGCCTGTGTAGAAAATTGCACTTTAAAAGTGGTTGTAAACCTTTACATATACCCAGCGAAGATACACAGAGATGAAACACATCCTCCTACATAAATTCCAGCTCTTTTTCTCTACAGCCATTCAAAGTGCATAATTCATACAGCTTGTTTAAGAAATCAGAAAGCTGGGGTCAGGGAGCTGAAGTTACATCCTTAAATCTTTGAGAGTTGATTGGAGGAAAGGGACACACCCCCTTCACACAACACACAGGAACAGAGCTGAGGCTGTCAATCACAGGTAGATGTCCCTCCACGATTCCCTCCCCGTCACCTTTTTTCTCATGGTGTCAGGAAAACTTGTCAGAAGCTCACCCAAACATATCTTAATATTATTTTTTTTAAGATCCCAAAGTAAGTCATTGGTATATATATCGGGAGCATATTAAATTTATACAAAAGTTTTGGTACCATCACCATTTTCACAAAGTTTATTTTTCTTATTCAGGAGAGAGATCCTTTTGAGCTTTTTCTCAATTCGTTCTTTATCTCATTTATTAATGGGATGTAATTTACCTGATATATATTTTTAAGAGACGAGGTCAGCTTTATTCTTAAATATTTTAATTCTTTTTCCCTCCATGTGAAAGGAAATTTATTTTGTAATGCTATTTTCTCCAATTTTGGGAGCCTAATATTTAATACCTGTGTCTTTGAAAGATTCATTTTTAACCTTCCTCTTGTGTTAGGGTCGGCACCGACCCGTTTTTAGGTTTTAAATGCATAAAATAACCATATAAATTTGTTTATTGCATCAAGGCTTTATGACTTTGTCAGGAACCTCTATTTCAACAAAATAAAAAACAAAAAATTGTTTTCACTAAATTATAAAATGCTCAAGTTGAAATTATGACCTTTGTGTTGTTAGGGTTGGTTTCGACCCAGTTATAAAAATAAGATTATAAAGCAATAATTAGAGCCAAAACTGAAATCATAAGTTCACTGTCAACCAGCACACTGATAGCCAGCTCCTCTCCCAATCATGTGAGCTTTAGGGGATTCTCATTTTGACTTGCAGAGTGCACATCTCCAATTTGTAGCATGCAAAAATGAGAAGAAGATTTTCATTGAGCCAAGTTCTGGATAATATTTTTGGTGAAAATGAGGGAGAGGACACAGAGGAGCATAGTGATTTGGATGAGCAGGTTTCCGGGGAGGAAGACAATGTGGAGTATCATCCAGAAGACACAGACACATCTGATGAGTCTGATGAGGAGGCCACCGGTGCTGAAGCAGCTCCCGCTGAAATATTCAAGTCCAAAAATGGTAAGATCTGTTGGAGCTCAGTACCTCCTGATGTACATGGCAGGGCAGTTGCTGCAAATGTCATCAAAATGACCCCTGGAATCACAAGTTTTGCTGTGATGAGAGTCAGTGACATCAAGACATGTTTTGAGCTATTTATGCCATTGTCACTAAAAAGAGTCATCATTGCTATGACAAACCTTGAAGGAAAAAAAGTCCATGGCAGCATGTGGAAAGACATTGATGAGGAATACCTGGATGCCTATATTGGTGTTCTTCTTCTTGCTGGAGTGTACAGATCCTGCAATGAGGCCACTGATAGTCTGTGGCACGCATCGACAGGCAGAAATATTTTCCGGGCAACAATGTCACTTCAGACCTTTCAAATGATATCAAGAGTCCTCAGATTTGACAACGAAGATACCAGAGCAAGATCTGACAAGCTTGCTCCCATCAGGGATGTCTGGGAGAGATGGGTGCAGCTCCTTCCACTGATGTTCAACCCTGGGCCAGAGGTGACAGTGGATGAACGTCTTGTCCCTCAACATCATCCACCACAACCACAACCCCACTCAGGCCACCTGATTCTAAAAGAAAGAGGTGTCAGGTCTGCCCAAGCAGTAAGGACAGAAAGACAAATGTACTGTGCTTCAACTGCAACAAATATCTCTGCAAAGAACACACTAAAAGTGTCACTTTTTGCCACACATGCATCTAAACACACACACGCACACACATACATGTTCTTGCACACAGACTTTTACTCTGATTTTGTTTTTTATTAGTGTTGGAACAAGTAATTGATTTCTATTGGTTTGATTTGCTTGGATGGTTGTTGTTGTTTGTTTGACCTTGCAAATCTAGATTTGGTTATATTTATGATATATATATATATATATATATATATATATATATATTTATTTGTTCTGTTTTTCATTTTGTGTTTGTACTAAAGTTCTATTGCTGAAAAAAAGAGACTTTTTTGCCTTTTTGAAGTAATTATATATATGGGTCGAAACTGACCCGTAACACCATAGATGTTACTAAAGTTAATAATATTAAAATGAAAAAATAAACAAAACAAATTTATTTCAGAGATGTGTTCTAAATCCCCTCAGTAATAGTCAGGTGACATAACAACCTTTTATTTATTTATATGATTCTCTTGAGGTTCATTTTACATTGTTTTTTAATTGAAATCGAGGGGTATACTGACAAAAAAAAGGCCCAGGGGCCAACACCAAAATTATTAGAAACAATATTTTCATGGATAAGGAAGCCTAACAAGGTAACCAAGATATGAGAAACAAATTGGATGATAGATAACAGTTTTTAGTATATTTTACAGCTGATTTAAGACACGGGTCAAAACTGACCCGTTAACATAAGAGATGGTAACAGGAAACTAACACAAGAGGAAGGTTAAGTTTGATAAATCTTAATGTTTTAATATTAAGTTTGATAATGTTAGCCTAGGGTTTACCATGTAAAATAGTATATCATCTGCATACGCTGCAACTTTATGTTCCACATCCCCAGTCTGAATTCCTTTAATATCTATGCTGTTTTGGACTGTTGCTAATAACGGTCTAGGGATAATACAAATAGCAGGGGTGAGAGTGGTCATCCCTACCTAGTCCCATTATACATTTTAAACCCTGATGACAGCGAGCCATTGATCTTTACAGATGATGATGGGTAGCTATACAAATTTTTTATCCACTGCATCATTCTAGGTCCTATCCCCATTACTTCTAATGTGTCCATAATAAATTCCCAGTCTACTCTGTCGAAGGCTTTCTCAGCATCTATTGACAAGAATAGCACTGGGGACTTCTCTTTTTTACTCTTCTGCAAAATCCATTGTCCCTTCCTTCTCTTCCTGAAACAAATCCCACCTGAACTAAGTGTATCCAATCCACCATTAGATCCTTCATCCTAGTCGCTAATATTTTTCCAAATAGCTTCGTATCCGTATTCAATAGCGAAATTGGTCTATAACTAGCACACTGGGATGCATCTTTCCCTTCTTTAGGGAGAATTGTAATATATGCCATTAACGACTCCATTCTCATCTCGACTCCCTCTCCGATTGCATTCATGTATGTGCACATTTTCAGTTCATTAAATTTCCAATAATATCTTATTGTATACCCATCCGGTCAAGGACTCTTCCCTGCTATTGTGTTTTTTAACGCTATTTGAATTTCTTCCTGTGATATTAGTTTTTCTGAGACTAGTGAACTTTCTTCCTCTAATTTATGTAATCCAGCTTCTTTTAAAAGTAGCTTCCTTTTCCTTATTCTTTCTACTTCTTCTTTTAGATTCTTAGGTTTTACATCATATAATCTACTGTAATATTTCTTAAATACATTGGCTATTGCGGTGGTTGAATATACCATTTCACCTGCAGGGCTGTGGATAACGGGGTACCACCAGTCCTCCTGTATGGGGCCTGGGCCAGCAGGAGGGCCCAGGCAGCTGTGTTAACCATTAGCCGCCCGGCCAATGGCCGTTTGGCGGCTTCAATTGTGTCCCTGCATTCCGGGTGCACGGCATTTGGCATGCTCCCGCACATGCGCCGTTTGCGCTAATGCAGAGCGGCGCAGCAGTGCGATCTGTCACCGGCCGTGCACCTCGGACACGGCCGATGACAGATCCGAGTACCGGCTCCCGTTGCTGGTACCATGTGACCTGCTGTGACCAATCACAGCAGGTCACATGACAGTTGTATACAATGGATGGCTTCATTCATGATGCCATCCATTGTATACTAGTGCCTAGCTGTGAATGGTCACAGCTAATCACATGCACATGTCATGTGATTAGCTGTGACCAAATCACAGCTAAGCACAAAAAAAAAAAAAAAAAAAAGCTGAATGAATCGATTTCATTCAGGTAAATGCTTGCTTATAGCAAAGTAATTCTTTGCTATAAGCAAATTGTGTAAAAAAAAAAAAAAAAATACTGATCACTTCCCCAAAGTAGTACAATGTTACTATGGTAACATTTGCACTACTTTGGTTAAAGTAAAAGATGAAAAAAAAATCTTAAAAAAAATGTAATAAAAAATTAAATATAATAAAAAAATAAAAAAAATAAAAAAAATATATATATATATTTTTTTTTTCATACTGTCACCAGTCAGTGTCCCTGTTCACCGCCATGCCAGTTATATGATGACGCTGTACTGCACTTGTGACAGTATGTAAAAAAAAAAATAGTGAAAATAATTTTTTTAATTTTTTCATTTTCCGAAAAATTATGACAAAAAAATACAACTTCAAACAACTCGCCATGCCTCTTATGAAGTACGTCAGACTGTCTACTCTGCAAAAAGGGGTCATTTGGGGGATATCTGTACTGTTCTGACATTCTTGGACCTCAAGAAATTAGATTGGCCGTCAGTACTTCAGGATTGATCAATATTCAGATCTATACCATAGTTTGTGAACTCTATAACTTTCCTACAAACTAAAAAATACATCCTAATTTGGGTTATTTTCACCAAAGACATGTAGCAGAATACATCTCGGCCTAAATTTATGAAGAACAATTATTTATTTGTAAACTTTTATAACAGAAACAAAGAAAAATTTGTTTTTTTTTCAAAATTTTTGGTCTTTTTTTGTTAATTTAGCAAAAAATAAAAACCCCAGCGGTGATTAAATACCACCAAAAGAAATCTCTAGTTGTGTGAAGAAAATTATAAAATTTTAGTTTGGGTACAGTGTTGTATGACCGCGCAATTGTCATTCAAAGTGTGAGAGCGCTGAAACCTGAAAACTGGCCTGGGCAGGGGGGTGTAAAATTGAACGGTATTGAAACGGTTAATTAGATGTGGGCAGGGAGGGTGATCTGCATGGTGGTGGACTTGAGGGGGGGGGACAGTTACTGGAACCGATCCCCTGTAAGGTTCTCTCTGCAGCAGAGAGGCTTCTTCTCCTTTCCCTCCTACTGGTTTCCAGCTACTGCAGAGAGAGCCATACAGGGGATTGGTTCCAGTAATTGAGACTTCCCCACCACACCCATCACCCTCCCTGTACACAATACACTTTACCCTGCTGCCCTGGCCCACCACCCCCATAGTACTGCCGATTCCCTCCTTCCCACCAGAAGCTGCAAGCACACAATAGGATCTTTCAGGATGGAGAATGGGGGAAGGGTCCGGTAAATATGTCAAATTTACCAGCTTTTTCCTGAATAAACACAATGAGTGATCTGCACCAATCAATGTGTTCATTCATAACTGAAGCATAGTAAACTGTGCTTTTGTTTGCGGAGGGGGCCCTGTCATGTTGGCTGTATGGGGCCCTGTGATTTCTAACAGCAGCCCTGTTCACCTGTCTCATCACTAAATCTCTGCACAAAATTTGCTGATTTCTGTTTCCTTAATCTTCTCATTAAATATTCCCCTGATCTGTTCCCCCATTGGTATCTCTTCTTTTGCCACCATGTTAAACACCTTCTTTTTTTCTTGCTCCATTAAATAATTTAGTTCTCTTTTTAATATTATTTTCTGGTGTAGACATGTGTCTAACTTCTTTTTATGAAGTTGTTCTAATTCATATAGTTCTTCTATCAATGATCTTATACTGTCCTCCCGCCTTTTCTTCTTTTCAGCCCCTATGGAGATCAGAATACCTCTTATATAAGACTTGTGTGCTTCCCATATTGTTGCAACTGAGACCTCCTCAGTCTCATTTAATTGAAAATATTGCTCAATTTCTTTTTTTAACCTAATTTCTGTCTCTTGTTCCTGTAGGTGTGTCTCGTTCAACTTCCACATATTTATCCTATTCCATTCCCCTTGTAGACACAGTTTTACCGTGACAGGAGCATGATCTGATATTGATGTCACATCAATGTCAGCCTTAACTAATGACTCCAAAAGTCAACGTTATATCATTATATAATCCAATCTTGAATACGTTTTATGCACCAATGAATAACACGTATAATCTCTTTCTCCTGGATGTTTAATCCCCCAGGCATCCATCAGCTGATATTGATGTATTTTTCGAATGCACTTTAACCGTTTATCTCCTTCCCTCTTTCATTTAGACGATGTATCTATCTGAGGGTCCATACAAAAACTAAAATCTCCTGCCACAATCAACCTGTCCTTTTTAATATCCATTCATTTTCTTAACACATCTTCCAAAAATACCGTTGGGTTTTTATTGGGAGAGTAGATATTTGCCAGTACATACATTCAATTCTGTTTAGATCCCCTCTCACAAATATCTACCCTTTGGGTCAGTCAACCTATCTTTGATATTAAATCTCACGTTCTTTGCTTATTGGTGTACCTTATTGGCGTCGGGTAATGTTGTGAGTATAACTTAACATTGGTATCATGGGTTACATACATTTCTTGCAAAAAAATTACTGCGATAGAACGTAGATGAATTTTCCTAAGAATCTTTAGTCCCTTCACATTGTAGGCCATAAAATGAACTGCATTCATCCCTCCTCATCTTTTTTCTCCATGCTAATCATACCTAGGAGATTTACCATGTAACTAATTTATAGTGAGAAGATATCTTCTAGAGCAGGGGTCTCCAAACTGCAGCCCGAGGGCCAGATGTGGCCATTTGCTAGCCTTTATCCGGCTCTTGGGGCACTATTCCTCCAAATGATATGAAGCAGTATTCCTCCCACTGACACCAACAATGGGGCACTATTTCTTCCATTGATAACACTTACTTGATATTTTCTACCCCCACTGGCCTCACTCTGGCCCTCTTAATATCTGAAGGACCATAAACCGGCCCTTTGTTTGAATAGTTTGGAGACCCCTGTTCCAGAGGATCTATTCCCCCCCCCCCCGAATCCACCCCAACCTTTCTCCCATCCTCCTTCCTGCATATATTTATAATTTGGAGCAAGAATTTTTTTTTAAATATTCTAAACCACCCATCCCTTCCATCCACTCTCCCTCACCCCTTCCCCCTCTCCCTCCTCCACACCCCCACCTCCCCTCCCTCTACAACACCCCCCCATGCTTAAAACCCTTTGGCCTATTTCTAGCCCTGGAGTCAGGTGTGGTTCTTTTCCCACTGTCAACTCCTCTTTCAGGGTGGGACTCAGAGCATGTACACCTAACCGAACCTCCATGTCCAATCTTTGCATCCCAAAATCGTTACCTGTTACACCTCCTGATACGCTGCCATAGTTTTAGAGAAACTCTCTGCTTATATTCCACAAAGCTCTTCCTTTAACCCCTACCCCACCCCTCCCTAAACCCATTCCTTATTTCATTCTCTTTTGGGAAACTAATTGCCACTTCTCTTTCCCTGACTCTATACTCTCCTTAGCCCCTTCAGACCATCCCGATATGTCCAATATCTGTAAATCTAATCTTTCACAGAAGTCCTGTAAATCTTCTGGGAATCTCAATTTCGCAGAGTGTCCATCTTTCCAGCCGATCAGGCATGCTGGAAACCCCCAGGTATATTGGACATTTTTATTGCGCATCTGCTCCAATAATGGTTTCAAAGATGTTCTTCTGGCCAGCGTCTCTGGCGCGAAGTCTGCAAAAATTTGTAGATTTTTTTTCTCCATGTTTTACTGCAGGAATCCCTCAGATCTTCTTCCAGATATTAGCTTTATCTTCATAATCGTGAAATCGTACAACCACGTCCCTGGGGGTTTCCAATGGCATCCCTTGAGGTCATCTTATTCTATGTACTCCATCTATTTTCAATTGGGCTGTCACTGTTCTGCCTAGCAAGGGATTAAACACTTTTCTCATTTCAGAAATCTTCTCCATTAGAAACCTATGGCGGACCCCAGATTCTCAGATTGTTCCTTCTATCTCTATTCTCTTGATCTTCCAGCTTGTATGATAGCTTCCTTTGCTCGCTTCACATTTTTTCCACCTGCTTTTCCAGCTTAATAATTACTTGATCATGTTTCTCAATTTTTTCCTCTGTTTCCACCACTCGGGTTAGAACTTGTCCCAAGCCATTATGTAAAACCACCATTTAATTTTTTATAGAGTGTTCTAATTTTGATAACATTTATGCAATTTTCATTTTCGTGGGCATTTACGAGCTTGCTCCTTGTTCTTCTGTATTTTCTGTTTCTCCTTCGCTCTCCATATTTGAAGATTCTTTAGTCTGATTCATGCTCAATATTCCTGATGACAGTCTGCATTGATCTCCTTTGTGCTTTCCCAATTCATATCTTCCCTTTGCTCCCTGCGGTCTCTCTGGGCTATGACTCTCTGGGCTTTTCTCCTGCAGAAGCATACTGTATATTTTCTAATTGTGCTTGTGCTTGTATGGAGTATTTTTGTTTCCTCTCCTTTTACCGATCTATTCTTTATTATATTGAAGTTTGGCTCTTTGTTTTACCACTCAGAAAAGTGTGCCATTTCCAAAATTGCAATGGTTAATAATTCACGGATCAACAGAGAGCTTTCCCCCCTCTCCTTTTCTTCTGGATCCACTGGGTGACCCCTAATTTTTACTGTCTTTCTTCCCAGCCACCTGTGAATTTTTTTCCACCAGCATTCCCCCCTTAGATACAGTATAATGCAGTTTATAGGGACACGGCACTTAAGTAGCAACTCACCACCGCCACCAGCCTCCCAGTGGCTGGACAGCTCGCTCCCCTCTCCGTCCTCCACTCCGGCTGACAATCCACCTGCCGAGGCTGCTGGGGTGGCTACACATGCAGGGGGGTCACCCTCTGTGGATGTCACCACTACAACATTCTGTGTCGGCTCTTCTCCTCTCTTGCAGCAGCGTATCAAAGGATTCCCCGCCGCTGTCACGTGGGCACACCCAACGCTCAGCGCTCCACCGTTCCGGCTCTCTCTCCTCTCTCCTCAGCCAGCCGGAAGCATGGGCTCTCCTCACTCTCCAAGACCATACTGCTGCCACCACTTACTCCACACTAGATGGGGATACAGATGGGGAGGACAGCGGAACCAGGTAGGTTAGGGCAGCTGCGAACGGTCAAATTTACCTAGGCTTCATTTTCGACAGGTATCAGGAGCACCTAGCCTGTGCGTCATGTCGTCACCATGTTCCAACACTTGGTGCTTTGATGTACCCACAGGCTCTTTTGCCTGAAGTCCAAGAGTAAAATATAATGTCTTGTGCAAAGATAAACCAGATGGAGGTTTAAATATGCCAGATATTAAGAGATATTATTATTCGGTAGTATTATCACGGGTAGTAGATTGGGTATATAACGCACGAGGGAAAGGTTTGGTAAAAATAGAAAGTACACTAAGTGAGGCACCATTAGATAAAATGATTTGGATTCCACAACAGTTTCGAACATTGTCTAATAATACCAGTATATTAACACGGAATGTATTTAGAGTATGGGAAGTACCGTATTTTTCGCTCCATAAGACGCACCTGACCATAAGACGCACCTAGGTTTTAGAGGCAAAAAACAGGAAAAAAAAATTTCTGAACCAATGGACTGCAGACATAGTACAGGAGATGACCAGAGACTGCGGACACAGTACAGGAGATGACCAGAGACTGCGGACACAGTACAGGGGATGACCAGAGACTGCGGACACAGTACAGGGGATGACCAGAGACTGCGGACACAGTACAGGGGATGACCAGAGACTGCGGACACAGTACAGGGGATGACCAGAGACTGCGGACACAGTACAGGAGATGACCAGAGACTGCGGACACAGTACAGGAGATGACCAGAGACTGCGGACACAGTACAGGAGATGACCAGAGACTGCGGACACAGTACAGGAGATGACCAGAGACTGCGGACACAGTACAGGAGATGACCAGAGACTGCGGACACAGTACAGGAGATGACCAGAGACTGCGGACACAGTACAGGAGATGACCAGAGACTGCGGACACAGTACAGGAGATGACCAGAGACTGCGGACACAGTACAGGAGATGACCAGAGACTGCGGACACAGTACAGGTGATGACCAGAGACTGCGGACACAGTACAGGAGATGACCAGAGACTGCGGACACAGTAAAGGGGATGACCAGAGACTGCGGACATAGTACAGGGAAAATACCAGGGACACAGTACAGATGACCAGAGACTGCAGACAGTACAGGGAATAACCAGAGACTGCAGACAGTGCAGGGAATAACCAGAGACTGCAGACAGTGCAGGGGATGACCAGAGACTGCAGACAGTGCAGGGGATGACCAGAGACTGCAGACAGTAAAGGAGATGACCAGAGACTGCTGACCTTTTGGGAGGGAGGGGGAGCGGGTACCTGAATTTGACAGGTACCCACTCCCACTTCCGCGAAGCTGTCCTTCTCTCTTCTTCCCGCGCTGGCTTCTGTGACAGCCGGGTGCCCACTGCGCATGTGCGAGAAGCGCTGCGCTTTGTGAATGGCCCGGCGCCTTCTGGGACCTGTTGTGTGTCCCAGAAGACACCGGACCATTCACAAAGCGAAGCGCATGCGCAGTGGGCACCCGGCTGTCACAGAAGCCAGCGCGGGAAGACTGTGCAGCGCTGGAGCGAGGAACAGGTAAGGCCCTGCAAGAGAGAACAGCTGAGCGGCCGGCCCGGTATTCTGACACGGTGGCGGCAGAAATACCGGACCGGCCGCTTTATATTCGCTCCATAAGACGCACTGACATTTTCCCCCCTTTTTTGGGGGGAAAAAGTGCGTCTTATGGAGCGAAAAATACGGTAACTCATAGACAAATGGGATGGAAATATAATTCACAGTTCCTGGCACTCCCACAACCAGTAAGGACAGTAAAGGACCTGCATCCAATTGAACAGATGTTGAGTGTGGGTACTTTACAGAAACAGTATTCTTGTATATATAAAATATTTATTAAAATGTCCAGATCTACCTCTCTGTTGTTTCTGGAGAAATGGGAGATGGAATTTGGAACTCAATTAAATGGACAGCAAAAAAGGAAGATATTTAGTTTAGCACACGGGGCGGTGGATATGAAAATTGTAGAAAATAATTATAAGTGCCTGGTAAGATGGTGTATTACACCTAGTGTGGCACATAAACAACAACCAGAGAACTCACCACTTTGTTGAAGAGAATGTGGGATAAAGGGAACCATGGCACATATATGGTGGGAATGCCCTAAGATACAGGTGTTCTAGCAGGATATAATACAACAAATACAAGAGGTCTCGGGAGTTAAATTCTCAAAAGACCCATGGGCCTGTTTATTTCATAACACTGAGTTGACGGTGAAACAGTATAAAAATACGATGACTTTTCACTTTTTAAATGCGACAAAGGGATTGAAACTCAAAGTTCTGGAGGGCCCAGGAGATACTAAAAGTAAAGGATTGGATATCCAGAGTAGATTGTATTTAGAGGATGGAGGAATTATACCATAGTGAAGAGGATAAAATGGAAACATTTTTAAGAACTTGGAGGGGATGGTGTGAATTTAAAACTTCAAGAAGTGAATCCTGCTGATAGCAGAGGAACTAGGCAGTAGACCAAAATGGAACTTAGTGCTCTGGAATGAGACAAGTATACACTATCGAGGGATACGCTTTGTTCAAATTTCAAGTCTGAGGTTTACAACCACTTGATTATAAGATATTTGAGGCATGTTGTAGGCCATGACTCTTAAAGTGTTACTAAACCCAGGACCCTGCATTCACTATATATAGTCTTCCACAGTACACAGAACATAGAAATGCAATTATTTTAGAAAATATAAACTGCTAAATACCTTTTCTCATCAGCAGTTAGAGAAGTCTTGTGTAGTCTTCTATCAGTGTCCAGCAGAGCTCTGGTTAAAGCATGTAGGAGTTTTCATTCTCATCTCACTGCCCTATGAGATTGCATAACCCCTGACCCTCTGTCTGGACAATGCTGAATGGTCCTGTGCTAATCACATGCACCTTCCCAAGAAATGGAAAAAACTCTCTAGCAGTACACACCAAACTGAGCATGTGCAGAGTGTCCCCAAGGGTGTGTTCTATCAGGAAATGAAATGGGGAATGTGGAAGAAGGGGAGGATCAGAGAAGACAAGATCCAACATCCTTTTTACACAATGCAGAGGATTAACCCCTTAGGTTCCTCAGTGAGTATAACAAGCATGAAAGAATGAAAACACTTTAACTACTTCCTGCCAACCTGGTGTATATATGTGGCTTTTCAGCAGTTGGGCTTGCAGAGTGGCCATTATGGCCCTAGGTAAACACTTTACTGTGCTGAGAGCACGTTCCCTGTGTGCTCCCAGCACTGTAGCGAACTGGTATAGGAAAGCTCCTGATGCATATATGTGATCAGGATCTTTCTGATCATGTGACTGCTATGAGTGCCAATCACAGAGGTCACATAATCAAAATACCTACTTCCATCTATAAGAGGATGGGAAGAGGGTGCATCAGGAAAATGGATAAAGGATGGAAGTGCACAGTTAAAGGATATAATGAAGGAGGGGGAAATATGCTCTTTTCAGGAGTTGAAGCACAAAAGGTATTTATTTTATGTATTAGATGAGTGGCGATATTTTCAATTAAGACACTTTGTAATGGCACTCCCACAAGCAGTAAGGGCAGTAAAGGACCTGCATCCAATTGAACAGATGTTGAGTGTGAGTACTTTACAGAAACACAGTATTCTTGTATATATAAAATATTTATTAAAATGTCCAGATCTACCTCTCTGTTGTTTCTGGAGAAATAGGAGATGGAATTTGGGACTCAATTAACCACCTGCCGACCGCAGATAGCCGAATGATGGCTACACTGTGGCCGGCCAGTTCTGGGAGGGCATCATATGACGTCCTCCCAGAACGTGCTCTCCTGCGCGCCCCCGGCGATCTCCTTGATCGCTGTGTCCTACGGACACAGCTGATCACGTGATGTGGTAAAAGGCCAATCACAGCGGCCTTTTACCACGTGATCAGCCATGTCCAATGACACCACCGGGAAATGCAATTGCTGGTTCTTGGCTGGACTTTCCTCATGCTGTCAGAGCGTGAGGAAAGTACTGCCGAGAACCGGCAGTTGTCAGAGCAGGGATTGGCACCGATCATCAGAGCACTGATGATCAGTGCCCTGATGAAAGGTGCCCAGAAGTGCCACCCACCAGTTCCGCCCACCTGTGCCCAGCAGTGCACCCACCTGTGTCACCCAGCAGTGCCATCTACCTGTGCCCAGAAGTGCCACCTACCTGTGCCCAGCAGTGCCACCCACCTGTGCCCAGCCACCTGTGCCCACCAGTGCCACCCACCAGTACCCATCAGTGCAGCCCAGCAGTGCTGCCAGTCAGTGCCCAGTGGTTGTGACAGTCAGTTCCCAGCAGTTGTGCCAGTCAATGCCTAGCAGTGCCGCCAGTCAGTGCCCAGCAGTGATGCCAGTCAGTCCCACCTATTAGTGCTGTCTATCAGTGCCACCTATCAATGCTGCCTATCCATGCCACCTCATTAGTGCTGCCTATCAGTGCCGCCTATCCGTGCCACCTCATTAGTGCTGCCTCTCAGTGCTGCCTATCAGTTGCCATCAGTGCTGCCTATCATTGCCGCCTATTAGTGCCCATCAGTGCTGCCTCATCAACGCACATCAGTGAAGGAGAAAAATTACCTGTTTGAAAAATTTTATAATAGAAACAAAGAAACTTTTTTTTTTTCATATTTTTTGCAATATTTTTATTTATAGCGCAAAAAGTAAAGTGCCCAGCAGTGATTAAATACCACCAAAAGAAAGCTCTATTTGTGAGAAAAAAATGAAAAAAATTTCACATGGGTACAATCTTGCATGACTGCGCAATTGTCATTCAAAGTGCGACAGCGCTGAAAGCTGAAAATTGGCCTGGTAAAGAAGGGGGTATAAGTGCCCGGTAGGCAAGTGGTTAAATGAACCCTAGGTAAACACTTTACTGTGCTGAGAGCGCGTTCTGGTAAAGGAAAGCTCCTGATGCATATTTATGATCAGGAGCTTTGTGATCATGTGACTGCTATGAGTGCCAATCACAGAGGTCACATGATCACAATTCCTTCCTCCTCCTCCCAGCGTTTAGATCCTCTTAAAGGGCCTGGAGGTTGGCGGTGTGAAGAGTTTAAAGTGACAGCTGAAAGAGGATGTATCAGGAAAATGGATAATACAGTTACACTGTAACGTATAAAAATATTTTTTATAAAGTATTTAAGAACCAAATAAATACTATAGAGCAAAGAACAATAAAACAGCAAAGAATCATACAACAGCTGTATTTAAGTTTTTAAATGCAGAACATTGTGCAGTCAGGTGAATATATCATAAGATATAAAGTGATTGTAATTACAGTTATTTCAGTCTCTTAAAAAAATGTAATACGTTTTTTTTCTCCGGAGCCACAAAGAAAGACTATATCTGTATGTTATATATAATAGTGCAACTGTATATAACAATCTGTTTATAGAAGAAAATACAGTAAGCATATTTTATATTTAGTAATAGCAAAATTAGTCTGCTCTCAACCAAAAAAAAATTACAATAATATAATTTATTTGTTCATGTTGAAAATATAGACCGTTTTATATACTATTCCTTTTTTCATGTCATACTTCTTTGGTGCATACTTTAAATATAAATGATAATAAAGATACTCCTGGGAGCCATATGTGTAAACATTCTACTTATTATACAGTTACAGTCATGATAATAATGCTTTGTAATATCTGAGAATCAAGGTAGTAAGGAGCTATACATTGTGCTCAAGGAAGTATGTTAACACTTTATGTTGGATTCTTGAAGACAGAGTAAGGCAATACTGATATTGTGCTCCGTTAATGGTACAATTTGTGGTATAAATAGTAACATTTAAAAGTCCGACTTAACAATCATGGTACACATTCAGTTGGTCTCATAGAACCATACAGTTGTATATTTACCAATGATTTTTCCTAAGATTCAATCCATCTATGGGCAGGTTGGTTGTACCGAAGTCAGTCTATTGGTCAACATCAGTACAACCAGCCTGTCGGATTTTTTTGGATGCAATTACTGCTGGCGACTATAGCTGCTAGCAGTATTCATTGTGTTTTGCTGTTTGGAAAGGCTCCCTGCCAGAATAACACAATGGGGGAGGGATTCCCCCATCAATACTGATTATGTTGATGGGGGAGTCGAGCGATTTTCAAGAAAATTGAATAATCTATGGCCTACCTTAGTGTTAGTGTACAAGGATTTCAGACTTAATCAGGCCATAGGATATTCAATTTTCTTTCCTGCAACCTGTGGTGCTTGATGTCCCCCGTCAACACAGTCAGTCCCTCCTGCAGAGCTGTTTTATTATGCCGGCAGGGAGCTTTCCCAGCCGACAAAACACAGTGATTACTGCTAGCGGCTATAATTGCTGGCAGTAACCACATTCGAAAAATCTGAACGGCTGGACCAGCCTACCCATAAATGGATTTGATCCATCTATGGCCGGCTTTAGTATCAAGCCAGATATGGAAAAGTGGCCTGCATTTTAGATCTGAGCTTGATATCACTTTGACATCACATCTGAGATATGTTCGCATTACATTTTACATAGAGGAATAAAAGCAAAGTAACATGATGAATGGAAAAAGCAGCAATAAATATAAGGGCACACTCAATGGCGGACTGACAACTCATGGGGCCCCCGGGCAATAGGGGATCATGGGGCCCCTGTGTCCTTGCCCAAACTCAAAAAAGCCTATGAAAAAGGTACCAGGGGCATCTCATGGGACCCCCTACTGACCCCGGGCCCTCGGGCAGTGCCCGAGTTTTCAAATGGTCAGTCCGCCCCTGGGCACACTACTCTGTAAGATCTAACTCAGTCCTCAAACACTGGTATCCAAATTTAAAAATTGATGTCAGAAGCAGAAAAAAAATTCCTGTAACAACTGATCAATACTCAAAAGTCAACATAAGACTGTATAGCCATTCTTGCTGCAGTTTATAAAGAGTAATAGAAGTGCTTTTCAAAGCTATCTGTGCTGATCATATAAAACAAAAAATACAAACCTAACTGTTGGGCCATGGGATTGCTTCTTAGGAGGAGGATTAGAATTAAGATTGATCCTCCCTTTAAAAGATATGTGACCAAAGACCCAGGCTTTTGGCCATCTGACCAAAATGGTAGGCAGCGTCAGCAGCATTTTCTCAAGGTGATTTCAACCCTTCCTATCATTGAGCTTGAATTACCTAGCCACAGAAGCTGCACGATTCTTATGGATCAGTGACCAGGGCTCGTTTGCACCAGATTCAGTTAAATGCATTTTTAAATTGCATTTGCAAGAGAAATGATTGTATTTCAAGGAAGCTAGTGTACTCCACTGTGGTACTTTCATGTGTGTTTAAAAAAAGTACAGTGTGCTGCATTTAATTGCATGTAAATGTATTGGAATTCACGTGAACACACCTCACATGTATGTAAATGCAACTCAGTAAAAAATAAAATCATAAATAATGCCTAAAACACACATCACAAATGCATGTCAATGCACAGGTGGAACATACCCATATGCAAAAAAATTGTACTTTTGTAGGCCAGTTAGAAAATGTCTTTACATTGACTTTAAGTTTTGGGAGGGCATCAGTGGGTTGAAGTCACCATCCAACTTTTTACAGTATATCACTCTGAGGCTCCAGTGGTAAGATCTCCCCATGCTAAATGTTTATCTGCCCTACCCATTAACACACAATTAAAGAATTACTCTCTTGTAGCTGCATTTCCTAATTATTTAGGCTCCGTTCACACTGGTGCGATTTCAGTTGCACACAGAATTGAATAACAATGGAAATCACATTGTTTTCAATGGTGGCTGTTCACATCAATGCAACTCTGTGTGTACTACTTTGGTGCAATTCCAGCTTGATTTGGCCCCATAGAATATGCAAACCGCATCCAAGTTGCAGTACATAATTGTACTTTATATCAGATCAAAGTCGGATTGCAGCAGTGTGTACCGAGCCTTATTGTATATTAGGGAGTACATACAGTATATAAACTTTATATAGAGAGTTCATTAAGGGAGCATGACACTGAGGCCTGACATTGCAATGATTGTAGTTGTTGGATGGAACTATAGTTGGGGTACCTTGCCACTGAAGACACCAAGTGGTATATGCAATATGTATTTTAGCTTGCTGGCCACCACACATAACTCAAATGTCTGCTTTAGGTGGAGTTATCCTTTAATAGCTGACTGTAGTGGATAACATAACAAACTTCAAAGTCACAAATCTTTATCTGGCTGCTTAAAGTAGATTTATGTCCAAACTGGACCAAATTTAGTTTGCTAAAGCAGTGCGTAAAATTGTTTTTTTTTTCATAAAATCTCTTTTTTTCTCACTGCTGCTAATCTCCTTTAGCCTGTTTCAGCCACTTCCTGTGCATGCAATCAATCTAGTGTCAGCTGCACATCACCGGTCTTGTCTGCCTTCCTGATAGTGACAATCATGTCATGTCAGCGCAATGTGTGTCAGCATGGCCTTATAGTCTCAACGAGTGCATGTGATAGGATGAAAACACAGAAGCACAATGCAAAAAGAGTCACCAGTCCCAAACAGGAGAACAAACATCTTCATGGCAGACTCACCATATATCAATGTATAAAAAGCTGCAATTTTAAATCAGTTTTAAAATTACATTTGACACAAGCATTCTGTTTCTCCATTTTTCATCCATTTGTTGCTGGATGAAAACAAACGACATCAATGCATCTTTATGGAAAAATGGATATAAATGGATCATCATCCATTTATACCCGCATCCATCAACATCCGGTTTTTGAAATGGACAAAATGGATGTAACCAAACAAGCGGTCCCTTTTTGCATCCATTTTTCCATTGGTAGTGGATATAAAAAACTGAATTTGTTTTATCTTTGAAAATAATGTGACTGAACTGATGAAACAAATGGAACAAATGGAAATTTTCCCGTGTGAAAAGACCCTAAGCCCTGGTTCACATATATGCGGCCGTGCGGGCCGCATTTTACACGGGCACTAGAGTCTATTCATTTGAATGGACTCCCGTGCCCTGTGACACACAGGGAAGAAGTCCCTGCACTTCTTTGGAAAACGCAGCCCACACAGGAACATCGGTTCCCAGTATGGTTGGGTTTTTCCCAGTGCGGGTGGTGTGCCATTAGAACTAATGGCACCCGCCCGCGGGTCCGCATTCCTCTGTGCAGGTGGTGCAGCCGATTTCATGCGGATCCGCAGCAGCACCACCCGCACATATGTGAACTAAGCGTAAAACCACATTTTCTATTTGAAAAAGTGTGACCCATAAACTCAGGCTTGTATTTTTTTCTATCCCAGTCTGGAGGCTGCACCCTAAAGAGGAAGCTGCACTCATGCGGAGCTGCAGCCTCCAGCCAGCCTCAGAAATTTAGGAGGAGATATACTAAAACTGGAGCACTCAGAAGTTGGTGCAGCTGTGCCAATCATCTTCTAACTTCAGCTTGTTCAAATAAACATTGACAATAAAACCTGGAAGCTGATACCATGCGTTTTGGTGTGGCACAATATTTAAAATGGTACAGGCACCATTTTTGCATGTTTCTTGCACACAGGATACCCACTGAAATTAATAGGCTGCCCTGAATGCGACATACAGAAACATGCGCACGCACTCGGTCGCACCTCCATGGCGTGAACAGAGCCTTATGTATGACTGGGGAATATTTGAAAAGGGACACTAAGGAGTGTATTTATGACAAAATATGCATTGCATTTCGCCCAGTGAATGTGCATGTACATTCACGCTGTGCAAATGGGGTAAAAAACCTAAATACAGTAATATTTCACTATTCCCTGTGCTGTTTGAATGTTTTCAGTTATTTAAAATGGAAAATACGACATTTAGCCACTAGATGACGCTAAATATCACAGGAAATTCATAAGATACTTAACACAATCCAGTGGCCAAATGCAGTACTCTCTCATTTAAATCAATGAAACACATTTGACCAGCACAGAAAATAACCCAATATAATTAATTCCTTTGCTCCATTCACACAGAATGAATGTACCAGCACTTTCTATGGGCAACGTACTTTGCAAATTTTTTATAGAAACAATTGAGTACTGTCTGTGATACTTTTTTTATTTGCACTAATACAATTTTTCAGGACAAGCTTTCGGGGAATGTCCTCTTTATCAAAGACCAAGCTGTACTAATCTGTCACAAGCAGGGGCAGACTGACCATTCGAGCACTCGGGCACTGTCGAGGGCCCCGGGGTCAGTAGGGGGCCCCATGAAATGCCTCTGGTACCTTTATAGGCTTTTTTTTGAGTGTGGGCAAGGCCACAGGGGCCCCATGATCCCCTATTGCCCAGGGGCCCCATGAATTTTTCAGGACAAGCTTTCGGGGAATGTCCCCTTTATCAACGACCAAGCTGTACTAATCTGTCACAAGCAGGGGCGGACTGACCTTTCGAGCACTCGGGCACTGCCGAGGGCCCGGGGTCAGTAGGGGGCCCCATGAAATGCCTCTGGTACCTTTATAGGCTTTTTTTTGAGTGTGGGCAAGGCCACAGGGGCCCCATGATCCCCTATTGCCCAGGGGCCCCATTGTTGTCAGTCCGCCCCTGGTCACAAGTACACTAATACGGCTACAATGACCTCAAGCTATTTTTTTTACAACTTTGACCCGTACTATTTTCATGCAGTCTCAGTTTATTGGTCACAGGTATCTAAAAATACTATTCGGCTTTAACATGTTTCAGCTTATATGAGTTTTTAGTGATTGGGTTTAGACCTTTTTTAGGGGACTATGGGGTTTATTTACTAAAGCTGGAGAGTGCAAAATCAGACTAATTTCTGCATAGAAACAATCAGCTTCTAACCTCAGCTTGTTCAATTAGGCTTTGGCAATAAAACCTGGAAGCTGATTGGATTCTATGCAGAAGTGAGCCTGATTTTGCACTCTCCAGCTTTAGTAAATAAACTCGATTGTGCTTTGAGACATGGCTTAAAGCTTCTATGAGGTTAGCTATTAAAGGTACTAGTTACAGGGAGAGATTTAATAAAGGTGTTTGATGTACTCCTTTATTAAAATGTGCTCCTTTTAAGATTAGCCCCGTCATCTTGCACATGGGCGCCTAGGGCAATACAACGTAAAATTCGGGAGTAATTCCCTGCCCTGCAGCCATGGGTGTGGTGTACAGCCATAAAATCAAGGGCTGTAATCGCCTGTTCGTGGGTATACGCCTGTGCTTGTGCAAACACGTGAATGTGTATGGATGTACAATCCTGAATACAGACTGTCTATATCCAGGGTTGTACAACCATATGCTTGAACATGTTTACACAAATATGCACATATACCTGCCATTGATTGCTATGGTTGGCTGTACGTAGCACCTCTGGCTCTAGGGTAGAGAAGTATGTCTGAGTTTTATGCTATACCAGGGGTGTTGAAACTATGGCCCTCCATGTGTTGAGGAACTGCAAGTCCCATGAGGCCTTGCAAGACTCTGATATCCACAGGCAAGTCACCCAGAGGCATGATGGGACTTGTAGTACTCCAACAGCTGGAGAGCCATAGTTTGGACACCCCTGTGCTATACAGTCCCAAGCGTGTATGCATTTAGACAGAATGGATGTGACAGGCCTAAATACAATATACATTGGCTGCCATTTCTGTTAATATACTACAAGCTTTAAAGCTTAAAGTGGAACTTCACTCTCTCAATCAACATTGACTATTTTTAATCCTTATGCTGCTTGCATTAGTAAATGGATAGGGAAGTATATCATATTTACTTGTTCTAAAAGTTTTTATTACATTTCTTCAGTTACTTCCTGGTTTCCATGCCTAGGCAAATTATGTTACACGTCCCGGGAGTCTTCAGGAAGGGAGGGAGGGCCCTCAGCTCAGCCAATGCCTGAGCTAAGGGCAGATGGATTCCAGGAAGTAAATGATATATGAATCATCTGCCCTTACTCAAGATGGCCACTGCCAGACATGCCAGAGGGTGTTTTTCAAAATGATTTCTCAGTAAAATAAAGCATGGAGACAGAGACGAGTGGGAGAGTTTGCTTTGAATATTAACAATTATTTAAATAGCATTTTTTGGTTTGTGGTGCTCAGATGCAGTGCAGTTCCACTTTAATTCCAAGCAAAAGCTTTTTTTGGACATTTGCACTGTAAAAATAAATGATCAATAATGAAGTGTGTTTCATGTGTGGCTGCTGCTGGGTTTGGTAAAATTCTTACTTTTATTCATCCCATGCACTGCACATCAGGCACTGCAAATTATAGTTCTGGTTGGAGTACAGTTTTCACTTGCCTTGCACCTCTTCCATTCAGCAAACTTCCTGTATGCTTTTTAATGAAAACAAGAAATCTCTTTGGAGGAAGGGGGATTGTGACATTCATTCGCACCTCTTCCAATCACAGAATGCCTTATATTCATTTAAAAGAATGCGGGACATTTTTTGAATAGAATAAATACCTGCAAGAAGTGTGAGAACTAGACTCCTACACGGGATGTTTGGCACTTACTGTACTGTAGTAAGTGCGGGCTGAATGAATGTAAGAATTTTACTAAACACAACAGCAACCACACATTGGGCACACTTCAGTAGTGGTAATTTATTTTTACAGTGCAACTGTCCAAAAACTGTTTTTTGCCCGGAATTCAGAAATAGGTGTTACAGTCATTCCTCAAAGCAAATCTGTGCAAAAACCTAAGTGATTTTCTAGTATCAATGAAAATATTTTCATAGACAAATGATAAAGAGGGAAACACTGATCTTATTTTATAGGGTTAACAATGTCCTGAATTGCTGAGTCAGGCAAAAAATAGCAGCAGTAAGTGCAGTGCACTGTCGAGAAAGCAGTTTGAGATGCAATTCCTGGTCTTCCCTCTCAGCAGCCTTCTTAGCTGCATGTACAAACTGGTGGTACGTGCATATTAGATCACAGAGATTAGTCTGGACATCAGTTTGTCTTTTGTTGCATTTTACACAACTGGAAAACTGGAGACACACATCTGTCATGTGCACTAAACTGTAGAATGTTTCTTCCACAGCTTGGTAAATCTCCTCTGAAGCTTGATCTGGTCTAAGCACTTTCTGTGATGCTGACATCACATTCCGAGAGACAATACAAAGACTAGATTTTTGTTCTGAGAACAGAGCAGCACATTTGTTCTCAGGATGTGGTTTACGTTTGTTTTTATATTCCTCCAAGATTTTTTGAAGATCCAGGACAATGTCTTGCAGCTTGCCAAAGCCCATAGGAGAATCGTGTATTCTGGTTTTTAAAAGATCCAGAGCTTCACAGTGCTCTATAGAGGGTGAGTTTTTACTAGAAAGATTTTTTCCAAAGAAACAGTTTACAGATCTAGGTGGTATTGTCCTAGGTGAGGTTGACACATTTCCAGCAAAGTCAATAATTTCATCCTCTGCATCATTGTCTATAGGGCGGAAACAGTTGGCATAGGATAAATGGCAGCTACAGTTCCCTACTTTGGAGATCTTAGGGCTTTTTTGTTCTGAATCATAAAGATCTACGCTTCTGTTTTCTAATACTTCCTTCCTGCTAAAACTCTTGCTAGCAGAGTCAGAACTTCTTGGTATGAAGGACTCTGCTTCTGAAATGCAGTTCTCTTTATATAATAAATCTCTGTCAGAGCCTTTATTTGAGCTTATGGTTTCAGCACATGAGAGTATCCTTTCATCATTTTCATCATAACAGAGTTCCAGAGTATCCCCCACTGTATCAGAGGAACACACCAATGGAGAGAAGCAGCCCTTTCTCTCGGAATTCCTTGTCAAATCTGTTGAATCCACTGATGTTAGGTAGTCTGGCTCTTGGTTTGTTAAGAGATGCACTGCCTCCTCACAAGGAGGTACTTTGGTTACTGCAGCCGCTCCATCTTTAAATGAGTTTATAGGAAAACTGGTAAAAAGGTCAGCAATTCCCTTGAAATCAAAAAGTAAGTCCGTAGCACTGGGGAAATTAAACAACTTTTTTGTTTTAGAACTCTGAGAACTCTCATGAACAATTGTCTCTTTTGGTGAAATGTCTCCTTCAGAGTTCATAAATTCATTTTTGAGTGTGTTGTGCTTGGATTGCTGGGGAGCTTCTGAATGTGCAATGTATGGTAACATTCTGTCACTGGGAATGGACGACAGCATAGAAACAATGTTTTCTTCATTTACTGCTTCATTTTCAAAAATGTTTCCAAATACAGCCTTAGAATCCTTTGTGATGTCCTCCAAATGTCCTCCATTGTCCAGTTCTAGTGATATTTGAGATGGACTAACTCGGCTATTTTCTTCAGAAAAATAACAGTTGGGTGTGTTATTTGCATTACTATATCCATGACCACCATATTTACCATTCTGGTTTCTTTCTGTGACTCCTGAGTCACTTTTGAAGCGTATAGCTGATATGGAAGATGAAACAGATTCAGTAACTGACTTGGTCTCCATGGTGTCAGGCTCCATTTCCATTAGGTTTGGTGAATGTGTTCTGCTTTTGGACTTTAATATGGGTTTGCGTAACAGTGGTTTGGTTTCAAGCAGAGATGGTTCAGCCTCAATATCTTTTAATGAGGAAACTGTAGGAGAATGGGACTCTGTAGGAAGGTGAGATTCTTTTTCAAAGCAACATACATGGTCTATGTTCTCCAAAGAGTTGGAAGGGGATAAAGGGAATGTGACTTGAGAGGTATAGTCCGTTTGTAAGTAAGATCTTCTTTTCCGTAACACCTTTGATGGTTTTTTGGATGGTTTTTCTTTTCTGAATTTCTCAGAAGACTTTTGCACATTTGACCCACTTGATGCACAGTCTGGGTAGACAAATGATGTTTCTGATTGTGCACCTGCAAAATGAAAAAAAGACGTTGAGTTCTATGTTGCATACAGTATTTACAAATGTGAAAAAACTAACATGTAAATAGGCTGAATATCCATTAGAATAAGGCCTAATTCAGACACGCATACTTAAGTGTAAAGTCCATGAAAATGGTCATGAAAATAGTGTTTTTTATCATAGGCTCTGTGAATTTCTTTATCAGCTGTGTCATCTTTGTAATTATCTGTTAATTAGGCAATTACTAGGCAGAGTTTTTATTTTTTACCACTATTTATTTTGTGGTTTTTTGTTGTAAGAATAGTTATGACTAAAGCCATGTAGACTGAAAAGCATCAACTTCTTGTATCATGATTTGTGCACTGTGGACTTTTCAATAAATTAAGATTCTGAAGGGCAGCTACGGTGGTGCAGACCATTTTCATGGACTATTCTCTATAGCTTTGCGACTGCAGGGTGGGCACCTGTGTACCCCTGTGTGAGGGCCATGTTTGCTCTCATGGAGATGCACAGGTGTTCCATGCATCCAGGTGCAGGCAGTTCCATTCATGTCAATTGGGACGCAGCAGCTGCATGGACAATGGCTGCTGCTCCCAATTTGATATTTGTGTGGGTGCGGGTCCCCAAACACACACTGTCTGCATTTGGGCCTGTGTGCCCGCACCGTCACAGGTGTAAAATTGAGAGCAATGGTTGCGTCCGTGCAGCCCATGCATCCCAATTAACATGAATATGACTGCCTGCACGGGGATGAATGGGACACCTGTGCATCACCAAGCAGACAACCACAGCCCTCACACAGGTGTACGCTGTAATACATCCATGTGAACGAGGCCTTAGGCTGAAATAAAAGATACATTTACTGCAATAACTATTTTATTTAACTTCCATGGCAGCCTTTAGAACATCATCCTTTACTAAGTACTTTATGAGTACTTAGGAGTTATTTAGAAGACACATTTGTTATGTAGGTTCATACAAATAGATTAGGATAATGTTTCTGTTTTGAAACATGCAGGAGAATAAAAAAAAGATTGGTCAAAAATAACAAGTTAAACCTTTTGCAAACGTATGTAGTTGAAACCGACCATGTACCAGTAAATAAAAAAATGCATTAGCAGGAGTTGCCTTCAGCAAACCCAATGACCAAATGGTCAGTAGATAAACAGGCAGCCGTTATTAAAAGCACATTTCAACTTTTTCTGTAAAAATTAGGCTTGGCCCATGTTTTTTGGCTCCAGAATTTCCCTTCCTATTTATCTTTTAATATTATGAGTTACCTCATTCATCCACAAAGAGGCTCAGACATAATACTCATTAAATTTTTACAAGATTAGGAAACATTATATAATACTAGGGTATTTAGAAATATTGGTAGTTAACACTCATGGATCAGCCAATTGCTACAAAAGGCTGGAAAAACACTAATATGCTTAAGAAAAGCTTAAACAAAAACATGTGAGGTTCACTATATTAATTATATATTAAATATTCAGTATTGTCTTGGTCCATATGTACAGATTATATATGCTGTTCTGGAGGGTATCTTCATTTGTCTACAATTTCAACCCTGATATTGTTCAAATGACGAAGCAATAGTCATAGATCGCTATTTTATGGCAAGGAAAGCGGTGTACATTTTGGAAAGATATCTCCAGCTATACGTATTTATAGTAAATAATTACTTTCAAGGAAATTAATCTGACACCTACTAATGGGACCAGAAAGGGGCTTCTGCAAATAAAAAATAACAGCTGCCTTTCTGGGGTTTTGTCATTCCTTCTTTAGTATTAACACTGCTGAGGCTGTGGCCTAGGGCAGTGTTTCTCAAACTTTTTTCCATCAAGGCACCCTTTAAAAATTTTCACACTCTCGGGGCACCCCATTCTAAATTGTAAAAAACAAAATTATTAGTTTTATGTAAAGCAGCAACATCCACACACATAGGACACCCAACATAGGAGGTGATGTATTCTTCCAAAAGACAAAACACCCTTGCACAGCGCTACTGTCTAGTAATCCAATGTTTCTCTTTTCCCACAGTTTCTCTCCCTCAGCTAGTGTGACCCCAGTGGTGACGGAGAGGGGCAAACAAGAATGCTGTGCAGGCGCAGAACGTGCATAGCAAACAATGGCATCATTGGTTGGTAGGATGCCACTGGCTAGAAGGCTGAAAAGGTGCACAATGAAAACCTGTGGCTTTGTGTAACTAAACGGCAGGCTTGATCAAGCCACTGGCTTGTATATCTTTTTTGGGCATTTTTTAGGCATTTTGCCAAGGCACACCTGAAGAAAGCTGAAGGCACCCTGGTAGAAATAGACTAGGCTAGGGTGTCGAAAACTCCAGGGGCCTACTATGAAATCCAGCCACTCACTGTCCATTGTCACACTGCTGCCTCCCCCCCCCCCCCCCTTGTTTTTACATGTAGATTTGAGTTTTATCAGTGGGCCACTGCTGCAATAACTGCCACAAAGCCTATTATTTCCTAGTGCCAGTTCCACTGACACCTAGCTACAGCTGGCGATGAGGAGATGATGCAGTGATACCAAGCAGTCGTAATGTACCTGCTATGTGCCAAACAACATTACAGAGACTCTTTATTAGCTAAAGAGGCCATTTACTAAACTGCAGCAAGCCTTGCATGGCTCTTCCTAAGCACTAGAAAGGTGTATTATTGGTTTAACAGGTGATAGATAACAGAAAATAATAAAAATGTACCGGTATTCAAAATTATTCATTTTTTTAACATTTTTAAATCAAGTAGGAACAAGACTAGGTTTTATTTTGAGTTCATAAACCAAAAAAGTTGTAATGAAACTGGTGAACCAAGCAACATTGACTTTCTGTCCCCAGTTAGCCTCAATTCAGCTCTGCGCAGCTGTGACAATGGGGTGTGAGGATGGGACATTCAACCTGTGCATGCGTCGGCTCCCAGACATAGTGACATAGATTGTTTTCATGCCATGTGCCTGCAAACTGCTCTACTTGGGCCACTGTATGTGAGGTCTGCGTTTTGAATTATTACATTATCATTTGTAAAACCTTAAGTGATTTTAAAAGGTTTAATGTTGTATACCTTAATACATTTTCTTTAAAAGCTTCCATGGTCAGTTCCCCCTCAGATCCCCCCTAGATACTTACCTGAGCCTGATCTCGATCCAGCACTGTGCCCAAGAGCAGCAGCACTGCTCTCTCTTGTTCTCCTCACTGGACATGAATGAAGCAGCACGAGCCATTGTCTCCTACTGCTGTCAATCAAATTCTGTGAGGAGGGAGCGGAGGCGGGGCCAAGCCACACTGTGTGCATAAATAGATGAACACAACTTGGCTCGGGATTGATCCTGCATGTTTTTCCCCGTAGCACCTACTAGAGGGGCAGACACAGAAGAGGAGCAGAAAGACCCATCAGGGGACTCCAGAAGAGGAGGTTTGGGGCAGCTCTATGCAAAACTATTGTACAGAGCAGGTAAGTATAACATGTTTGTTAGTTTAAAAAAATATATCTTTGCAATCAGTTTAAAGCAGTTGTTGGGGGGTGGCCTAGGTAGCTGGCCTAGAGGAGAAAAAATTTAAATCCAGCCCTGATTAGAATGTATAGTAATAAGCTACACTTTATGATCTTTTTCGGGCAAACTATTAATATTTTACCTGGAGAGGTCAGTGTTGGTGTAAATCTGTCTGCAGCATCAAAAAACTCTTCTTCAGAACTGCTGTCACAGAAACCAGGGGGAGGCTCAAGGATAAGTGCATCAACCTCATTATATATTTTCCGCCTGCAGCCCTTTTTCTTTAGTTTACATTCTGGTATTAAATCTACACAGTTGCTCTCGGGGCTACTAGGGATGTTCCTGTCCACACTACTAGCAGGAGAGACATTTGAGCAGAGACTATAGTATTCCATAACATTGTTTTCTATTAGCTGACATCCAGGAAAAAATGGGATTTCATTGTCCTCTCTGCAGTCTGCATCTTTGGGTGATCTAGGTTTTTCTTTAATATCCATTATAGTGGTTTCCCTGTTATTGGCCATCTGCAAGAAACACAGCAATGGGTCTGATTCTTCACAAGCATCTCCTTCACATTTCATATCTGCATTATCAACAAAAACCCCCTGATCTTCTGTAGTTACATCATTTAGGATGGGTGTATAGAACTGGAAAAACTCCGGCCGGCTAGAAGAACAAGTCTCTAGGTCATCCTCTTCCAGAGCATCTATTGAGTCACTGGACCAGCTAATTTTGTAACCATGGCTTTCTGTATTAGCCGAATCAGAAGCTTCAGAAATACTATCTGTATCATTGTTTCCACAATCACATCCATTCTCCACACTGAGAGCACTTTGTTTTGATTCTTCATCTTGTTTCAGCACTTGCACCTCTTCTTCTTCCTCTTCTTCCTGCAAAGGTTTAATATTGCGTTGTCTTAAAAATTGAAGTTCTGATGAGAGGTCTAATGACGAATCAATATCTGATGACTCCTCAGAATCACTGCATGCTCTGGATTCATATCCTTAAAAGAAAACAATTAGATGTTAGTAAATTTCTTATTTTATAAGCAGTACTCATATACAGTGATGTGAAAAAGTATTTGTCCCCTTCCTGATTTATAATTTTTTTGCATATTTTTCACACTTAAATTATTCAAATCATCAAATACATTTTAATATGACACAAAGATAACCTGAGTAAATACAAAATACAGTTTTTAAATTATTAATTCATTTATGAAGGGAAAAAAGCTGTCCAAATCTGACTGACCCTATGTGAAAAATTAATTGCCCCCCTTGCTAAATGAATGAACTGTGATTAACCAAATTTTTTGGGAAATCTGAGTTAAATTTCACTTGCCACACGCAGGTCCGATTACTACCAGACCTGTTGAATTAAGAAACCACTTAAATAGAAGCTGCCTGGCAAAGTGAAGCACATTCTTCAAAAGCAACACATCATGCCGTGATCCAAAGAAATTCAAGAACAGATGAGAAACAAAGTAATTGACATGTATCAGTCTGGAAAGGGTTACAAAGCTATTTCTAAGGCTTTGAGTGTCAGGAACCATGAACCAGGCAGAGACAGAAAGTGCAGTTAAAAATCACGCTTTTAATGAAATAGGAAATATAACATAGATCAGGAACATAGTAAAAACAGAAGCCGGGGTTCAGATGCCAGAGCGGGTTATCAGACGAGCCAGAGTAAGGAAACCAGAAGTAGTATAGTCAGGAGCCAAAAATCAGGAACAGGAAGCAGAAGAGAAGTCAGTCAGACCGAGTTGTACACAGGAACATATGCAGGAGCACACTGGAGATCATAGACCAGGGCAAAGAGGAAATGAGCTAAGCTGGTAAAATAGCAAAAAGGGTTGGCTGTAGGCTGGAAATGGTATCCAGGTGAGTTACTGTGGAGACAATGAGTAGCTGGTAATTAACCATCAGCTGAGCAGCTTCTCTTTGAGGGTTAGGGACTGATGTGAATGTACAATATAGATATACACATGTAAAAGCGCTGCGTAAATTGACGGCGCTATATAAGTACCTCTAATAAATAAAAAATAATCTTACGTAGTATGCGGAAAGGCTCAATAAACAGAGGCACCAGTTTTACTGAGGGAACACGGAGTCAGAGATTATGGAAAGACAACCAGACCCTCTCCCCAACTTGGTAGGAGGGTGCAGGTAGGCGTCGGCTGTCAGCATGGAGTTTGTACCTCTCTCTGGAGCGTTACAAAAAATTTTGGATCTGCACCAAAGTGGAATGGAATTCTTGAAGATGTCCCTCTAATGTAAAAATTCCCTGTGGAACAAATGTGTCAGGAAACATGGATAGCTGGAACCCATAGTTTGCCATAAATGGATATAATCGGGAGGTGGCATTGATGGCATTATTGTGAGCAAACTCCGCCCAAGGTAACAGGTCTGGCCAGTTGTTATAGTTGTCTGAAATATAGCAACGCATGAACTGTTCCAAGGCCTAGTTGGCCCATTCTGCAGCCCCATTGGACTGCAGGTTTTATGGTGAGGAGAAGGAAAGCTGAATTCCCAACTGTGCACAAAATGCTCACCAAAACCTGGACATGAACTGGCTTCTCCTGTCCGAGATGATAACTGTAGGTAACCCATGTAACTGAAAGACCTTCTAAGTGAATATTGATGTTAATTTTTTGGATGTAGGCAACTTCTTTAGTGGAATGCAATGTGACATTTTCGAAAAACGGTCAACCACCATAAGAATAACTGTATTGCCCTGGGAGTTAGGTAAATCCACAATAAAATCAATAGACAAGTGGGTCCAAGGCCTCTCTCCACTGGGTATGAGTTGTAGAAGGCCTACTGGAAGGTGTCAGGGTGTTTTAAACTGAGCACACACGGGACAAGCAGCTACATCGGCGCGGAGACTAGGCCACCAGTATTGTTAAGACATAGACCATATGAGTTGATTTTTCCCTGGGTGCCCAGCTGCTTTGGAAGAACTGGGGTTGCAACCTTGAGGGATTCAAAGGTTTTATTGGAATCCATAGACCAATTCTGTGGGTTGCGCGCCTTTCTGGTCATATCAGTCAGGAGTTTGACCAGAGAAGAGAAATTACATATAAATTTTCAATAATAGTTGGTGAAGCAAGAAAAAGGTTGTAGAGGACATAGACCTATGGGTTGAGCCCACTTTAAGACTGCAGGCAGTTTCTTTGGGTCCAATCGAAAAACCCAGCAGCAGATATGACATAACCCAAAAATGTAACCTGTTCACAATGAAACTCGCACTTTTCCAACTTGCAATACAGGTTGTTCTCTCTCAACCTCTGAAGCACACGGGAGACATCTGTGTGGGGGTTCTCTAGGGATTTTGAATATATGAGAATATCATCAAGGTTAATCACCACACATTGCTGCAGCATATCTCAGAGGACATCGTTAATAAATTCCTGAAAAACTGCAGGAGCGTTGCAGAGACCAAAGGGCATTACAAGTTATTCATAGTGCTCGATCCCAGTATTAAATGCAGTTTTCCATTCATTGCCCTCTTTAGTCCTCACGAGACTGTATGCCCCTTTCAGATCGAGCTTAATGAAGACTGTTGCACCCTTGAGGTGGTCAAATAATTCCATTATCAATGGGATTGGGTAAGCATTTTTAATAATAATGTGATTGAGACCCCTGTAATCGATACAGGGTCTCAGTTCACCACTCTTCTTTTTTGCAAAAAAAAAAACACAGCAACGGCAGGAGAATACAATTTGTGGATGAACCCCCAAGATAGTGAATCCACAACATACTCCTCCATAGCTTTATCCTCCGAGACAAACAGAGGGTGATGATTGGAGGAATCAGCTCTATTATCAGCCAGCGGAACTGGTGGACGCATTTTTGGGTTCCCTGGTGGAACGGGAGAGCCCCAGAAAACCTTGAAAGGCGGCAGGAGAGGGAGGGGAGTCCCTTCCAGCTGCTTGTAAAAGCAATCTAGTGGCTAAGATTGTTTTTACATGAAAGCCAACCGCCAGCTGAAAAAAACGATACCAGGATGATGCCTGTAGCTGTAACCACTCAAAATCCAGCGACATACCAGTAGGTTGCTGCTCCATGTTGGACATATATGTAACAGCAGAGAACATGGAAATATGATGAATCTGGTTTGTGAACCAATATGATCGCAATTAATTCTTTTTTGTAATGCCCATGTTGAGGCTTAGGCCCCAAAAAGTTTTAAATTTGGAAGCCATGATTTTTTTTTTTCACTGTTTTGTTTAAAAAAATAATTTAATCACAATAGTAACATTGTACTACTCTGGGGGGTGATAAGGTGTTTTTTTTTTTTACACTTTGTATTGCAGGAATAATGAAGATTATTGCTCTGCAATGCAAAGCTTGCTTTGAACTTTCATGAATGCGTTCACTTCATGACAGTTCAAAATACAGAGATCTGTGATTGGCTCCAGCTGGTCACATGGTACAGGGTGCTGTGATTGGCCCCATGTGCCATGTGAGAGCTGTGGACCAATCACTGCTCTCCATGAACAGAAGCAAGGCTTTTATGAATCAGATTGATAAAAGCTTTGTCGTCATCGTGATCATGTGCTCACAATGATCACCGGCCCCAATTTTCGGGAGGGGAGGGTTGCTTTTTCACATAAGGCCAGGCAGGTTTGCACAGCTTTTTTTCCATTAATAAATGAAATCATCATTTAAAAACGGCATTTTATATTTTTTGGTTATCTTTGTGTACAAATAAAATTTGTCTGGTGATCTGAATCATTTAAGTGTGACAAAATATGCAAAACAAAAAATATATCAGGAGAAGGGAAATACGTTTTTACAGCATTTTATATATTATATCAAAAAATATGTTTTCTAAAAGGGAATGTGTCAAGACAGGGATATGTGGGTGACTCCTGATGACTCTTTTGAAGGTTCATGCTTCATGGCTGGCCATCTAATCCTTTCTTCACCGTTAAATGAATCAATGGCATGGAACAGAAATTTGTCTACCAGGTGTCCCAACCACTGATATGCATATGCTTGTTTTAGGTCAGTGACTCACAAAGTAGTGAAAAATGGATACGGATGAAAGCCCAGAGTATGAACCTTCAAAATAAGTCAGTATCAGCACCAATATTTGTATCCTGTCTGTATTTTAATCTTGTAATAATGGTAACAATGTCCTGATGCCATTTGTACTATACTCAAATTGTTGCTGACAAGTTGTTGAATAAAATTTACACTTTACAACAGTTATAAACTACCTAAGCTACTAGAGAAAAATCAATTTTGGTTACACTTACTGTATGTTAATATAGTCCTTGCTGTGTTTTACTGTGTTTACCATGACTTAATTATATTGGTTTAAACACATTGCAACAGTCTTTTTTTCAGTTTGTTTTTCCATGTACCAATAGGTGGTAAACCTAGGACCAGTGGACAGTGACTGTAATCTCTGCACTTTGCATCAACCTGGCCACTGTACAAAATTAATTCAGAAAGCCAGTAAATGTCAATTAAATATAGGTAGGTGACACACTTCGATTTATGAAACATAATGCTCTCTGGAGAAGTGATTAGATGCATCATACATCTTTTTTTTAAGTCTTACCTTCCTCAGTCGAAATACGGTGAACTTGGCTGTGAGGACACCATTCAAATATAGATGTAGCAGGACTCACTAGTAGCTTACAATATCCACTAATGAGACATGAAATGTCTTTGGCATTATTTGACTCCAGCAATAAAGACAGTGGCTTTGGAAAAAAATAAAGAGTTAGTATGGTGTTAAGGTCTACTTTTTCCTTTAATGAGTAGAAAATAAGGAAGCTGCATTTGTTTTAACCTGATGAGTACATTGTTTACCTGATCATCGTTTGTAAGGATCTAGCTTGCCTAAGTTCATAATAGGAGAGGAATATGGAATCTGTCATTGTTGGTCTTCTGGAAATGGTAGCTACCTGGCTGTCATGCTGACCATGTTAATTTAAATGCTTTCGGTAACTAATCCAGAACAAGAGTTTAGATTTTAGGACTTTACTCTGAGATTACTGTTATGTAGAGCGGGTTAACACTAGAGATGAGCGAATTATTCAAAAATTTGATTCGGCTGATTCGCCGAATTTGCGGGAGAAATTCGAATCGATGCGAATTTATTCGCTACGAATTTAACTTATAAAAAGGGTTTCTAGGCTTCAGAGAGCCTTTAAATTAGTGCAGAACACTGTACCTTTAATTTAAATGCCCTTGGAGATGAGGAAGGAGAAGGAGAAGGATGAGAAGAAGGAGAAGGAGAAGGATGAGAAGAAGGAGAAGGAGAAGGATGAGAAGAAGGAGAAGGATGAGAAGAAGGAGAAGGAGAAGGATGAGAAGAAGGAGAAGGATGAGAAGAAGGAGAAGGAGAAGGATGAGAAGAAGGAGAAGGATGAGAAGAAGAAGGATGAGAAGAAGGAGAAGGAGAAGGATGAGAAGAAGGAGAAGGATGAGAAGAAGGAGAAGGATGAGAAGAAGGAGAAGGATGAGAAGAAGGATGAGAAGAAGGAGAAGGATGAGAAGAAGAAGGATGAGAAGAAGAAGAAGGATGAGAAGAAGGAGAAGGATGAGAAGAAGAAGAAGGATGAGAAGAAGAAGAAGGATGAGAAGAAGAAGAAGGATGAGAAGAAGGAGAAGGATGAGAAGAAGAAGAAGAAGGATGAGAAGAAGGAGAAGGATGAGAAGAAGAAGAAGGATGAGAAGAAGAAGAAGGATGAGAAGAAGGAGAAGGATGAGAAGAAGAAGAAGGATGAGAAGAAGAAGAAGGATGAGAAGAAGGAGAAGGATGAGAAGAAGAAGAAGGATGAGAAGAAGAAGAAGGATGAGAAGAAGGAGAATTCCAAGCCGGCAAAAAGTGTATCTGCAGAGCTCCGCTATTTCTTAGCGGAGCTCTGCAGATACACTTAGCGGAGCTCTGCAGATACACTTTTTGCCGGCTTGGAATTCTTCTTATTTTCATCCTACTTCTTCTTCTTCATCCTCATCCTCAGAAGAAGAGGATGAGGATGAGGAGGAAGAAGAAGAAGTAGGATGAAAATAAGAAGAATTCCAAGCCGGCAAAAAGTGTATCTGCAGAGCTCCTCTATTCTGCAGATACACTTAGAGGAGCTCTGCAGATACACTTTTTTCCGGCTTGGAATTCTTCTTATTTTCATCCTACTTCTTCTTCTTCTTCATCCTCAGAAGAAGGAGATGAGGATGAGGATGAAGAAGAAGAAGAAGAAGAAGAAGAAGAAGTAGGATGAAAATAAGAAGAATTCCAAGCCGGCAAAAAGTGTATCTGCAGAGCTCCGCTAAGTGTATCTGCAGAGCTCCGCTATTTCTGACAGTTCTCTGACATTCACTCCATACAGCGGTTGAAACATTGTATCTATTTGTTTCCATAAATGGAAACAAATAGATACAATGTTTCAACCGCTGTATGGAGTGAATGTCAGAGAACTGTCAGAAATAGGCTATTTCTGACAGTTCTCTGACATTCACTCCTCAACCGCTGTATGGAGTATTGAATGTCAGAGAACTGTCAGAAATAGCCTATTTCTGACAGTTCTCTGACATTCACTCCATACAGCGGTTGAAACATTGTATCTATTTGTTTCCATAAATGGAAACAAATAGATACAATGTTTCAACCGCTGAGCTCTGCAGATACACTTAGCGGAGCTCTGCAGATACACTTAGCGGAGCTCTGCAGATACACTTTTTGCCGGCTTGGAATTCTTCTTATTTTCATCCTACTTCTTCTTCTTCATCATCCTCATCCTCAGAAGAAGAAGAAGAGGATGAGGATGAAGAGGAAGAAGAAGAAGTAGGATGAAAATAAGAAGAATTCCAAGCCGGCAAAAAGTGTATCTGCAGAGCTCCTCTATTCTGCAGATACACTTAGAGGAGCTCTGCAGATACACTTTTTGCCGGCTTGGAATTCTTCTTATTTTCATCCTACTTCTTCTTCTTCTTCTTCTTCATCCTCATCCTCAGAAGAAGAAGAAGAGGATGAGGATGAAGAAGAAGAAGAAGTAGGATGAAAATAAGAATTCCAAGCCGGCAAAAAGTGTATCTGCAGAGCTCCTCTATTTCTGACAGTTCTATGTCAGAGAACTGTCAGAAATAGAGGAGCTCTGCAGATACACTTTTTGCCGGCTTGGAATTCTTCTTATTTTCATCCTACTTCTTCTTCATCCTCATCCTCATCCTCTTCTTCTTCTTCTGAGGATGAGGATGAAGAAGAAGAAGAAGAAGTAGGATGAAAATAAGAAGAATTCCAAGCCGGCAAAAAGTGTATCTGCAGAGCTCCTCTAAGTGTATCTGCAGAATAGAGGAGCTCTGCAGATACACTTTTTGCCGGCTTGGAATTCTTCTTTTCATTCTTCTTCTTCTTCTTTTCATTCTTCTTTTCATTCTTCTTTTCATTCTTCTCATTCTTCTTTTCATTCTTCTCATTCTTCTTCTCATTCTTCTTTTCATTCTTCTCATTCTTCTTTTCATTCTTCTTCTTCTTTTCATTCTTCTTTTCATTCTTCTCATTCTTCTTTTCATTCTTCTTCTCATTCTTCTTTTCATTCTTCTTCTTTTCATTCTTCTTTTCATTCATTCTTCTTCTTTTCATTCTTCTTCTTCTTCTTTTCATTCTTCTTTTCATTCTTCTCATTCTTCTTTTCATTCTTCTTTTCATTCTTCTTCTCATTCTTCTTTTCATTCTTCTTCTTTTCATTCTTCTTTTCATTCTTCTCATTCTTCTTTTCATTCTTCTTTTCATTCGTCTTCACATTCTTCTTCTTCTTTTCATTCTTCTTTTCATTCTTCTTCTCATTCTTCTTTTCATGAAGAAGAAAAGAAGAATGAGAAGAATGAGAAGAATGAAAAGAAGAATGAAAAGAAGAAGAAGAAGAATGAAAAGAAGAATGAGAAGAAGAATGAAAAGAAGAATGAGAAGAATGAAAAGAAGGATGAAAAGAAGAAGAAGAAGAATGAAAAGAAGAAGAAGAATGAAAAGAAGAAGAAGAAGAAGAATGAAAAGAAGAAGAAGAGGAATGAAAAGAAGAATGAAAAGAAGAAGAAGAATGAAAAGAAGAAGAAGAAGAATGAAAAGAAGAATGAAAAGAAGAAGAAGAATGAAAAGAAGAAGAATGAAAAGAAGAATGAAAAGAATGAAAAGATTCTTCTTCTTCTTCTTTTCATTCTTCTTTTCATTCTTCTTCTTCTTTTCATTCTTCTTCTTCTTCTTCTTTTCATTCTTCTCATTCTTCTTTTCATTCTTCTTCTCATTCTTCTTTTCATTCTTCTTCTCATTCTTCTTTTCATTCTTCTTCTTCTTTTCATTCTTCTTTTCATTCTTCTCATTCTTCTTTTCATTCTTCTTCTCATTCTTCTTCTTCTTTTCATTCTTCTTTTCATTCTTCTTCTCATTCTTCTTTTCATGAAGAAGAAAAGAAGAATGAAAAGAAGAATGAAAAGAAGAAGAATGAAAAGAAGAATGAGAAGAAGAATGAAAAGAAGAATGAGAAGAATGAAAAGAAGAATGAGAAGAATGAAAAGAAGAATGAAAAGAAGAAGAAGAAGAATGAAAAGAAGAAGAAGAATGAAAAGAAGAAGAAGAAGAATGAAAAGAAGAATGAGAAGAATGAAAAGAAGAAGAAGAAGAATGAAAAGAAGAATGAAAAGAAGAAGAAGAATGAAAAGAAGAAGAAGAAGAATGAAAAGAAGAAGAAGAAGAATGAAAAGAAGAATGAGAAGAATGAAAAGATTCTTCTTCTTCTTCTTTTCATTCTTCTTTTCATTCTTCTTCTTCTTTTCATTCTTCTTTTCATTCTTCTCATTCTTCTTTTCATTCTTCTTTTCATTCTTCTTCTCATTCTTCTTTTCATGAAGAAGAAAAGAAGAATGAGAAGAATGAAAAGAAGAATGAAAAGAAGAAGAAGAATGAAAAGAAGAATGAGAAGAAGAATGAAAAGAAGAATGAAAAGAAGAATGAGAAGAATGAAAAGAAGAATGGAAAGAAGAAGTATTCCAGTACAGCAAAAAGTGTATCTGCAGAGAGCTCCGCTATTTCTGACAGTTCTCTGACAGTTCCTTCACATGTACAGCGGTTGAAACATTGTATCTATTTATTTCCGAATAAAAACATCTGTATCCTAAATGGAAACAAATAGATACAATGTTTCAACCGCTGTACATGTGAAGGAACTGTCAGAGAACTGTCAGAAATAGCGGAGCTCTCTGCAGGGACACTTTTGCCGGCTGATCGGGAAAAATCCGATTCGCGCACCCGAATTATGCAAATATTCGGATTCGACGCGAATCGAATTTTTCCTGAAATTCGAAACGAATTCCACTTCGCCTGGTTCAATTCGCTCATCTCTAGTTAACACAATAGCCAGACAACTAGCATTCTCACAAGGAGCTCAGAAATGGCAGCGCCCATATTTTTTTTGAGAAAGGTTCCCTATAAACTTGGTGTATATTTTATTTTTGTATATGCGTATATTATATATGTGTATGTGGGTAAATTACTCCCTTGTAACACAGTGTGCCTTATGTAAGTTACCCACCTGCTTTGAAATGTATTGGAATAAATTGGTGAGTTATGGTATTGTGCATTTTGTATAATATATTTTTTTGTTCACACCTGGCCAAGCAGAAACTTGTGGTGCCATTATTTCCTAATGGCACCCCAAAGATGGGTAGCAGTTGCGTGTTTTCCATGTAACAAAATCCACAAAGCAAAACATGCTTGGAAATTTAGCATGTTTTTGGAGTGGATGGAGGCCCATTTAAATGAATGGTGCTGCTCCAAAAACGTGCTTAAAAAAAGCACAAAAAAGCTCAAGTGTGAATGGGGCTTAAGCTGTAAACGTTTAACCTTCCTAGAATTTAGTGTTCTGGGTTTTTTTTTATAGATGACAGTATCTTTTAGCTTTCCCTCTGCATTTTGCTTTAAAGTTGAACTCCAGGCAGATATCAAAGACACAAATTAATGCAGCTCTGTATTAATCAATGTCTTGTTTCACCAGCTGCATTGGGAAGCCTTGCCAAATACAGTCCCAACGCAAGAGAATGGAATGTTGAATTTATGCTCAGTGTTTACCAATCAGCTGTGATTCATCACAGCGCACTACAGTGGATTAGATATACACACAGCTGGTATGAATATGACATATTAAATAATTAAATGTATTCTTTGTAGGTACCTCAATTTGACTTGGTATGAAATTCCTGCAGTGCAATTAAAACCCCTTGGTGCCGACGTCACACAAATATGCGGTCTCACAGAACTGGGCTTTTTTCCGTGGTGCCGCATATTTGCGTACCTGTCTTTATGCTCGGAGCGTACCGCACATCACGGTGTCACTGAGAGTCCCGGGTCCCATTCTAACAATCGGGACCCGGGACTCCTGATTCCAGGTCACATGATCGCTGTGATAACCTCTGAGTGGCTATCACAGTGATCAGTCACTGTGAAGCCTGCCCCCCCTTGTTTTTTTTTTCTCTCTGAATGGAGGAGAGAGATACATTGTATCTCTCTCTCTCCTTTCATAGAGAAAAAAAACAACTTTGTGGAAAAAAAAAGATAAATATTAAAAAAGAAAAGAAAAAATAAAGAAAAAATACCTATATCAAGGTTTGATTTAGTTCAGTGCCAGGGTTAGTGTTTGAGTCAAGGTTAAGGTCAAAGGTCAGGGTCAAAGGTTAGGATTTTTAAAAAAATTTAAAATTGGTATCAGTATCAGTTAGTGTCAGTATCAGTGTGTTTCAGGTAAAAAAAACTAAATGTGCACTATTGTTTCTGGGCTGTAGTACAGGTACAAACAACAAAAAGTATACACATATATGGTATTGCTGCAACCATCAAGAGCTGGAAAATTTATTTTGGGTTGTTCTTTGGTGGTAGGTTATGGTAGTAACAAGAAACACACAGCTTAATTTAAAAAAATATATATTTTTTTACTATTTTGGGCCAGTTTTCCTTTACTAATAAAAAAAAATTCAGGAGATATCCATTACCATTTACCACCAAATGAAACCCAATTTGTCCTGAAAAAAACAAGGTATAATTCACCTGGATGTACAAAGTAGTCGTGATGATATGTACGGTTTTACTAACACATGTCAAAGCTGTAAAATTAAGATTTGTTTTACCCTTAACGTGAAAGGGTTAAGCAGAGCTCAGGCTAGCAGTAGGAGAAGCAGCACTAGGAGCCAATCAGTTGTACTAAAGTGCAAGCAGCATGGTGACAGGAGAATAGAGCAATTTGACAAAGATGAACTCATTCTCCTGCATCTCCTTCACTATCCAAGTAGAGGCTAGGAGATGGATAAGGCCTAGTTATGTTATAAAACTGCACTCAAGAAAAGTCAAGGCTGGTTGTGCTGTGTGTCAGAGTTGTGTAAATCAGAGTAATGGATAGACAGAAACACAATTCCTTTGGCAGGATTGCAGCTCTTACATATGCATTTTATGTGCCTATGTGCCTGGAGTTCAGCTCTAATATCCAGTACAAATTCATCATTACATGTGCTCTCTTTTTCCACCTTTTATCCTTTCTGGCAGACTAGAAATACTGCACACAACATTAACATAGAAGTGAATTCAGGGTCATTCAGAGAATAACAGTAATACATTGAAGTCACCTTTACATCCTGTAGATAGACTTTTACTAGGCTCACTTTCTCAGACTCCGGTGTCAGCTCTAGCCTACTGATGTTGGAGAATTCAGCTAAAGTTATCATAATGTTAAGCTTGTTATTGATAATCTGACTGATGCCATACTTTGCTCCAACAAGAAGTGTGACGTAGGATTCTCTGTCCTGCAGCTGGCAAGAAAAAAGAGTAAAGTAAATTAAATACTGTTATGACACGCTACATTAGGAAGGAATCATTTACAATGACAAATAGGTTTTCTTAGAAATATAAAGGGACCATACATTACAGCTACCTATAGAGTGCCATGCTGGTCAAGAAGTTACACAACATTGTATCCCCATGTTTTTAAAAATAGTACACTATCTCCTAATGCTTCCAATGGTGCAAATGTAGGTGTGAACATGGGACTGAAACACAATGCTCAGGATCCACAGAGGCTTCAAGACGTGCCTAAATTGGTTCTAAAGGCTGGACATTTTTTACCTTAATGCATTCCCTGCATTAAGATAAAACCTGTCCCTGTATTTGTGTTGCCCCCTCGCTCCCCCTGTATATGTACCTGAGCCTGGACTCGATCCAGTGCTGTATCCATCTACACCGGCTCTCTTCTACTCTCTGTGCTCACAGAGGCAGCAGCAAGAGTCATTGGCTCCTGCTGCTGTCAATCAAATCTTGTGAGCAGAGAGCAGGGGATGGGGCTGAGCCGCACTATGTGTGTCAATAAATGGCCACAGCCCAGCTCGTGAGCAGGGGACCTCAGCAGAGGTGGTTTGGGGCTGCTCTGTGCAATAATATTGCACATAGAAGGTAAGTATAACATGTTTATTATTTTAATTAAAAAAATATGCTTTACAATCATTTTAATTGTTCAAAATGATGACCACAGAAGGTAGATAGGATGCTGGCAAATCTTTCAGGTATAAAGCTGGTCACAAAAATTTACCAAAAGCTAAGAAATGTATACATACATGTAGCCAGGTGCTAGGCTAAGAATGGATAGTGAAAGAAATACTGGCTGCAGTTGCTCTTTGTAGCTGCTGCCCTGCAGTACTGAAGTAATTAACATCTACAGTTGTGTTCAAAATAATAGCAATGTGTTGAAAAAAGTGAATAAAGCTCAAAATCCTTCTAATAGCTTTTATTTCCATACACACAAATGCATTGGGAACACTACACATTCTATTCCAAATCAAAACATGAAGAAAAATATATCAAATTTGTGTTATTCCTCTAAAAAAATTGAAGAAAAGTGAATATTAAACTGTTAAAAAAAATAGCAGTGTTTGTATTCTTCTTTACAAACTCAAACATTCACTATATAAACTGAAAAATGTTTGAAGATTTTGCTTTCCTTTGAATCACTTAATTAATATTTAGTTGTATAAGCACCGTTTCCGAGAACTGCTGTACATCTGTGTTGCATGGAGTCAACCAACTTCTGGCACCTGTGAACAGGTATTCCAGCCCAGGATGATTGGACTACATTCCACAGTTCTTCTCTATTTCTTGGTTTTGCCTCAGAAACTGCATTTTTGATGTCACTCCACAAGTTTTCTATTGGATTAAGATCCAGGGATTGGGCTGGCCACTCCATAATGTCAATCGTGTTGGTCTGGAACCAATATGTTGCACGTTTACTGGTGTGTTTGGGGTCGTTGTCTTGTTGGAACACCCATTTCAAGGGCATTTCCTCTTCAGCATAATGCAGCATGACCTCTTCAAGTATTCTGATGTATTCAAACTGATCCATGATCCCTGGTATGCGATAAATAGGCCCAACACCGTAGTATGAGAAACATCCCCATATCATGATGCTTGTGCAACCATGCTTCACTGTCTTCACAGTGTACTGTGGCTTGAATTCAGTGTTTGGGGGTCGTCTGACAAACTGTCTCCGGCCACTAGACCCAAAAAGAACAATCTTACTTTCATCAGTCCACAAAATGTTGCGCCATTTCTCTTTAGGCCGGTCAATGTACTCTTTGGCAAATTGTAACCTCTTCAGCACGTCTTTTTTTCAACAGTGGGACTTTGCGGGGGCTTCTTGCAGATAGCTTGGCTTCACATAGGCGTCTTCTAATTGTAACAGTACTCACCGGTAACTTTAGACCTTCTTTTATCTTCCTGGAGCTGATTGCTGGCTGAGTCCTTGCCATTTTGGCTATTCTTCTATCCATTCGAATGGTAGTTTTTCGCTTTCTTCCACGTCTTTCAGGTTTTGGTTGCCATTTTAAAGCATTTGCGATCATTTTAGCTGAGCAGCCTATCATTTTCTGCACTTCTTTATATGTTTTCCCCTCTCCAATCAACTTTTTAATCAGGTACGCTGTTCTTCTGAACAATGTCTGGAACGACCCATTTTCCTCAGAATTTCAGAGAGAAATGCACTGTAACCAGCATGTACAACATTTGCTGCCTTCCTTCCTTAAATAAGGGCAATAATTGCCACCTGTTTTTCAAAGAATGAATGACCTCACTAATAGAACTCCACACTGCTATTATTTTGAACATACCCCTTTCAATTAGTGATTCAATTACACAGAATCAGCAGCATGCATGTCATGACTGTTGGGTCTGTTGGATTTCTATTACTCTACTACACCTGTTAGTAAATTATTTGCCATGTAGAAATATCATTTCTACCAAAAACAGTGATTGATCAGGTTAGTGATGTCTGACTGCTATTATTTTGAACACAACTGTATATCAGTAAGAGGAGGAAGCTGCTGAGCCAGAAGAGTTCAACAGCTTGAGTCACGCAGTACTGGACTGTGGGAACTGTAGTCTTGAGGAGAGACTCTACTGTGTAGTTAATAGCTTTTGAACTACATTCCCTAAACAGAAGATTTCTGGGAGGAGGGAAAAGAGCTGCATTTTTCCAGGCTGTACAGGACACAGCTTCCTCTTGCCATGAGGGAGAATGGACAGTGCACACGTGGCCCAAGGTGTACCATCACTACAGCATATCAGTGGCCTGAGAGGGATCCGGAGTGCTGAGTTCAGGTGTGCTGACAGTCACCAGGGTGCAGAGCAGAGAGTGGACTAATTGCTGTGTGTGAATGTATGGTAAGCTGCAATATTGCTGGGACTGGTGAGCTGCTGCTGCTGTGGGATTTACTACCTGCTGCTAGAGAGACTGAACCCTTTAGGAACAAACCATACAGCCATCTATTAGCCTTACTGATGCCTGCAGCCTTACATGAGAACTATTCTCATTTTCACCAGTAGTACAATTGGGCCCCAACGCTAGCTGGCTGAAGAGTTAAGACTAAAGAATGCCCATTTACAGCTGCTACACATAGAACTTTAAGTATTGCTAAGTATTATTAAGATGTACCTCTCACAGGACATTGCACCATATACTAATCATTATTCTAGAGTGCACTCTAGACTAGTTATAGTATTATTATTCACATTGCAGTGTAAGGGATTTCCGGCAAGAAGAATCATGATCGGAAATGCGCATAGGAATTCCTGCAGAAGAATTGCCGGTTGTGCGCATGCACGCAGGAATGCGCGATCGCGCACACGCACGTGCATACGCATGGCGAAGATTGGTGCCAGGCGGCCTATTTAAGGAGTGCCTCTGCTCATGTTCAGTGCTGACTGGTTTTCAGCTCCCCCGTGTCCTGCTTGTTCCTGTGTGATTCCTTTGTTGCTGATCCGGCTTGTTCCTCACCTGACTCTCATTGCTCTCCTGATACTGGTTCCTGACTTCGGCTCTGCTCCTGACCTTGGCTTTTCCTTCTGATTCTGTACCGTGCTGCCCGACTGTTGATGACCCTGGCTATTCCATGACATTGCTCCTGTCTCTTGTCCTCACTACCTGCCTTGCTCTGGTGCATGCCTGGCAATCTGCAAAACCTGCTCTGCCTACTACTACTGTGCCAAAATCAGAGGATCATCAGCCTTCCAAGGTCTTCATCTGCAAGAACTGCAAACAACAACTACTGGCACTCTTGTTCCCCTGGGTCCTAGACTCCCTCTGTTGCAACTCCAGTGGGGTCAGGGCTAGTGACACAAGTGAGGCCGACCTCGTCATTTCAGTCTCCCATCAGGTACGTGACATGCAGTTAATATTTATATGCATTGTTTATTGCTGACATTGTTGATCTATGTGTTTATTCCAGGCTAGTGGTACAGAACTCTATTCTAAGTTACTCAGAGACATAGTGATTATACTGTCTTGCAGACTCTGTCTAAACCTACTTTCTGTATGCTTATTCATGTTCATACCATTATTTATGCTAACCAATACATTGAGTTAATTTACCACTAAATGCTCTTGCATCTATTTCCTGGTACTAATTCACAGCCAAGTTAAAGGTATCTAGGCTTGTGTTCTTATAAGCACTTGCAGTAACTTCAATTCAACCAGGTGTGTCAGAGGGTTGAGGTTGTCCTTGGAGTTGAGGCACAGAATAGAGAACTCAAACTACCAAGTGGTTCCTGTGGGGGTAGTACTACATCCACAACTCCTTCACTTTAACTACCAGTCAGGTAGATCCTTGTATAGTCTAGCTGTTGGTAGATCTAAAGAAGATTGTCCAATCAGATTGTATGGTATTTACTGCTGACCATAAATGTCCCATACTGTCAAAAGCCTACAGAACACAAATGCGTAGGGGAATATCCAGCCATCTGGGGATGCAACTGTTTAAGGAATAATGCTCACAGAGGTTTTAATGTCATAGAAAGTGTGACAGTGACAGTTGTGTGAGTCAGTCTTTCTTAGTGAGAAGAATATTTTTGACCTTGTGTTTTTGACTTACATTGTTACATAGTTTATAAGGTTGAAAATGATACAGGTTGGTCCTGTCCATGATTAGTGAGGTTTGATCATGGATTTTTGGCTTGCTTCACACATTATTTTACCTGATGATCATCGCCCTAGAACCGGCCACTTTGTTGCCCCAGAACAGGGCCCTTTGTCTGAACTCAACAGGGCTCCTTCCTCATCCCAGAACCAGGCCCCTACATTGCCCCAGAATAGGACCCTTTCCTTGCCCCAGAACTGGATCCCTTCGTCACTTTAAAACTGGGCCCCTTCGTCACCCCGAAACCGGGCTCCTTTATTGCGCCAGAACTGTCAGTGGACAGAATAAAAAGTGAATGCAATGAAAAGCCCCTGCATTGATGTCAGTGGACACAATAACAACCCTCTGTATTGGTGTCAGTGAATGCAATAATAATCACTAGCATTGGTGTCAGTGGATGCAACAATAACCCCCAACATTGGTATCATATTGGTAAATTCAATAATAACATCCAGCATCAGTGTCATTGAGTATATTAATAACCCTCAGCATTGGCGTGATTAAGTGCAATAACCCCTGCATCTGCATCAATGAGTACAATATTAACCCCCAACATACTGTAGGTGCCAGTGAGTATAAAAATAACCCCAGCATCAGTGTCAGTGAGCGCAATAACCTCCAGAATCTATGTCAATGGATGCAATACAAACCCCTGATATTGGTTTCAGTAAGTTCAATAATACATTAACCCCCCCTAACCCCTTCATTGTGGTCAGTGGCAGTGAAATCTATCCCACTTTTACAACCCCTGCATTACAGGACACCGGCAGTGAAATTTAACTCCCTACTCCCCTGCAGTATGGTCAGTGGGAGTGAAATTTAACCCTCACTCTCCTGCATTGTGGTCAGTGGCAGTGATATTTACCCTCCCTCCACCCCCCTCTATTGTGGTCAGTGGCAGTGAAATTTACACAGACAAATCAGGGTAAAGTAGATAACACACAGTTTATGGGATAAGGCGCACTAAATACTATACATATATCCAACACTAGTAAAATTATGACTAGCATCAAATAGGGTAGCTTATTGTAGGTTCTGCCCTAGAAGAGTCTACCTTGCCGTGGTGGACAGGCTTGAAATCTTCTGGCCAAAAGTGTGTCTTTGAATGGAAGAGATCACTTCTCTACACAGATCTTCAATCATCAGTGAAAAGTAACCCCTTATCCTCTGCATTGTGGTCACTGGCAAGGAAATGTAACCCCCCTCTCTTCCGCATTGTGAAATTTATACAGATGGACAAACAAAATAGGGTTAAATACATTACACACAGGTTTTAGGATGAGACCTACTGTATACATACATCCAACACTAATGATGACTAGCATCAAGTAGGGTAGCTTAGTGTAGGTCCTGCCGTAGAAGAGTCTACCTTGCCAGGTGGGCAGGCTTGAAATCTGACTAAAAGTGTGTAATTGAATGGAAGAGAAGATTACTTCTCTGTAGAGATCTTCATTTTTGGTCAGTTGATTTAACCAAATGACTTGTTACTTAATGGGAGTGCAGTAAAATAATAATCTCTCTCTCTCTCTCTCCCCCTCACAGCCCCCCTTTCTTGTATCCAAGTCCCCTTCACAGCCACTCCCCATCCCTGCACCCCAGTCCCCCTCACAGCCCCCCTTTCTTGTATCCAAGTCTTCTTCACAGCCACCTCCCATCCCTGCACCCCAGTCCCCCTCACGGCTCCCCTTTCTTGTATTCAAGTCCCCTTCACAGCCTCCATTTCTTGTATCCAAGTCTCCTTCACAGCCCTCCCCCCTTTCCATGTATACCAGTCCTTTCACAAAATCCCTTTGCATCACAATGTCTCCTTTCCTTCAGTGTCCCCAGTCCCCCTTCACATCACAACCCCCTTTCTTACATCACAGACCTCCCCCTTTACATCAGTCCCCTTCACAGCCCCCTCCCATTTATTTGCATCCCAGTGCCCTTCACAGCCTCTCTTTTACTTGCATCCCAGTCCTCTTCACAGCCCCACCCCACTTTTCATGCATCCCTGTCCCCTTCACAGCCACCCGCTCTTTCCTTGCACCTAAGTCCCCTTTCTAAGTCCCCTTCACAACCCCGACCCCCTTTCTTGTATCCCAGTCTCTTTCACAGCCCCTCTTTCTTGTATACTAGTCTCTTTCACAGTGCCACCCCCCTTTCCTTGCATCCAAGTCTCCTTCACAGCCCCCACATACCCCAGTCCACCTCACAGCCCACCTTTCGTGTATCCAATTCTCCTTCACAGCTATCTCCCATCCCTGCAACCCAGTCCCCCTCACAGCCCCCCATTTCTTGTATCCAATTCTCCTTCACAACCACCTCCCATCCCTGCACCCCAGTCCCCCTAACAGCCCCCCCTTTCTTGTATCCAATTCTTCTTCACAGCCACCTCCCATCCCTGCACCCCAGTCCCCCTCACAGCTCCGATTTCTTGTATTCAAGTCCCCTTCACAACCCCCACCTTCCCTGCACCCCAATCCCCCTCACAGCCCTCCTTTCTTGTATCCATGTCCCCTTCACAGCCTCCATTTCTTGTATCCAAGTCCCCTTCACAGCCCTCCCCTCTTTCCATGTATACTAGTCCTTTCACAAACTCCCTTTGCATCACAATGTCTCCTTTCCTTCAGTGTCCCCAGTCCCCCTTCTTACATCACAGACCTCCCCATTTACATCAGTTCCCTTCACAGACCCCTCCCATTTATTTGCATCCCAGTCCCCTTCACAGCCCCTCTTTTACTTGCATCCCAGTCCACTTCACAGCCCCTCCCCACTTTCCATGCATCCCAGTCCCCTTCACAGCCACCCGCTCTTTCCTTGCATCTAAGTCCCCTTTCTAAGTCCCCTTCACAGCCCCCCCCCCTTTCTTGTATCCCAGTCTCTTTCACAGCCCCTCTTTCATGTATACTAGTCTCCTTCACAGTGCTACCCCCCTTTCCTTGCATCCAAGTCTCCGTCACAACCCCCACATACCCCAGTCCTCCTCACAGCCCCCCTTTCGTGTATCCAATTCTCCTTCACAGCCACCCCCTATCCCTGCACCCCAGTCCCCCTCACAGCTCCCCTTTCTTGTATCCAGGTCTCCTTAACAGCCACCCCCCATCCCTGCACCCCAGTCCCCCTCACAGCCCCCCTTCTTGTATCCAAGTCCCCTTCACAGCCTTCCCCCCTTTCCATGTATACCAGTCCCTTCACAATCTCCCTTTCTTGTTTCCAAGTTCCTTTCAAAGCCACCCCATCTTTACATCCCCCAGTCCGATTTACATGACAGCCTTCTAACTTATGTCCCATTTCCCCCTTCCAATCACAGTGTCTCTATGACCCTTCTAATTCTACCTTCACAGCGGTCAGTGGGCAGGTGGTGTGGTTTGTCTGGATGGGGGGCGGGACTTCCCAGCTTTTCCTGTTGGCGTGCAAGTTATTGCTGGGACCGCACCATGTCCTAGCAGTAAGTCTGAGACTTGTGAGCTTGGACAGTCCTGCCTTCTGCCTGCCAGGGATGAAGGCTGAGGTGACGGCAGGGGATGGAGTATTTCAGCTGGGAGAGGACACCCAGGCTGCTGGGTGACGGAGCGGCAGTCCGGATAGGACTGTCATTCGGTCCGGGTTCGAACCGCGGTTGGCCATTTAGTGATGCCTGATGTACAATGTCTGAACCTAGATGGGTCTGTCCTTTTGCAGAGATATGCAGGTAAAGGCATGGTCAGGAGGTAGTACTGAGATCTATGTGAGATGTAGTAAATACCTGGAAGTGTTACACTGACACATTACTTTGCATGCATGCACTTAACATAAAGAAAATTACGATGATAGGTCCACTTTAAAGTGAAGTTGTTCTTCAACCATTTTACATCCAATGTATGTGTAGGTGTCCTATGTTTTTATGTTGGGATTGATTATGGCAATGCTGGCTAATGGCACTTTAACACAGCATGTTGTGCTGCACTGCATTGCATGTACTTTGCCCGCTACTTTAACAGTGTGCACCTTCAAAATTAATGGCATTGTAACATACATATCTAAAGGAAGTCTATAATTTTATGATAAACCCAATCACTAGTGTGTTAAAGTATTTTTGAAAGTAATTTTCAATCTTTGAACTGCATATTTTCAACAAAATAATACCTAATGATTCTACCATCAAGAGCAATGTTAAAGTGACATTAAACCACATCTTTATTCTCCAAAAATAATCCATGCATATCTACTACTTGACTATGCTTGGATGTTGGTGGAAGGAATATCCTGCAGGCCTCTCAGAACCATAGGTAACCACAGTCATTAAGTACCATTACTGGAAACATCCAATATCTCAAGAGAAATTATCAAGGGAAATGATACAGTCCCATGGGTTAGTGGATACTAAACAAGGATAAGCTCAGGTGTGTTCGGACACAGGTCCAAACTCACCTGAGCAATCCTTCCGGGAAGATGTCAAAGCTGACAGCCAATTACAGGCGGTGGAGGAAAGTACACATGCCTCTTAGTTAAATTCAGCTTTAGGACAGGGGAATGCCAGCACCTTCTAAGATTGGCTGTTGGCTTTGACAGATTTCATGTGGGATAGCTCAGGAGGGTGCAGACTCATGTCCACGAATGCCTTAGCTCTTTCCTAATACTGAATTGGGGTGGGTGAAGCAGTGAACTCTACTTTGGAGCTCTCATCATAGAAGTCCAAGAATGGTGGTAGAGACTACAACTAACCTATTACAAGAATGCAGCAAATGATAACAGAATCCCATGACAACAGATCTGCAAACTTGTTCCAGGTCAGTGACTCAGAAATTATTGATGCTATTTAATTATTTGGCAGCAAGGCATCCAACACTTTCAGCAAAAATGGCAGTCAGCAAAGGTTTTCTTAAAACCTGTCCACCTATACATAATACCGATCACTGAAACAGCTTAGAAACCAAATAAAACAGCATTAAAATTGGTGAATGTCATTTCTCAACCCTTGCCCTTTATTGCTGGGACTGGATGTTCCTAGGATTGTTATTCTTAAGATGGACATACTTGGGTCAGTTTATTTTGATCAGCCATAAGGTCGATAACAAAATCAACAAATTCCCCCATCCACACAACTGAGATGGACAAAGGACTCATCTACTGCCAGAATATACTGATCAGTGCTGCAGCCGGTTGGCTGAAGTGCTGATCAAACAAGAATTCTCCAACAGGCCCATTCATGAGAAGTGGATAATTAGATTGACTTCTCACAAATGGGAATGCCCATAGATAGATTGAAATTCTCTTGGCCCCTGCTGAGTTGGACATATTTTGATCCATCTATGGCCAGCTTTAGCCATTACTACAATATATTGGTTACAAGCGTTATTTGGCCACTTTTTGTACTACTGACTTGGTTGCATTATGGAATTTCCACACTTTATTTGAAATGGATAATTGTAATTCAATAAAAATGTTTTGAGAAAAAAATTGGGGGATACAAAGCTCATTAAGAAAAATTAGGAACGTTGTTTAGAATAAACAGTTATATGATAGCATTTTTTTAAAACCAGGATCCAAGAAAATAATGTGGAAATTGGGAAGTATTTTATTACTTCCTTGGAGTGATCATTCCTTACTTCCTATGTCATGATCACAGTGAGAAAGTCAGAGGACAGAGAGAGCAATAAAAACATAACAGAGATTCCAGCACGTGCCTATTTACCATAAAAACATCTATATGCCTTCTACCAGATGGCCTTTTCTCATTTACTAAATGTGAACAGAGGGAAGTGCCAATTTATGCACTAGGCACAAGAACCCTATACTTTCCACCAATGCTATTATGAACAAAAAAAAATTCTGTGCCACTCAGGTAATAAGGAGAAGTAGGGGGAAGACAATAAAATGAAGTGCTCTATAAGAAGATAAAGGTGATTATTGAACACCCAAGGATGAAGAGAATAATAAAGTAACATTATGTGAAATGGTGGAGGTAGTGTGAGAATCTAATTAAAATGCAGCTATTATAAATTCAGCAGGGGATGATGCAGCCAGCTCTAAGGGCTTATAGGGTGGGTGTGTGTGTGTTGAGGGTGATCAGGATGCTCAGACGATACCATTTTTGTGGATGGAGCCCAGAACGTACGTGCACTAGGGGTACCTTTGCCAGAGGCATGCTCACCAATGCCCGGGTCCAGGGGGGAACTGATGCTTCCTCCAGTGAATGAACCAGGAAGCAATATACTGTATATTACTTCACTTCCTGATCAGCAGCTGTCATTCCCCAGGAGCGCTGGCTGGGGAAGAATGAACCCCTGATATCTCCAATAAAAGAACTTGTCACAGCCGATATGCACACAGGGGGCTATATATACCCTATACAATAAAGGTAAATTTTGAAAAAAGTGTAAACAATCTTTGTGACTAATTGAAAAAAATGTGTTGGGGTACCTATGTATGAAAATGGTGACTGTCCTACACATGTTATATATCGCTGTGCACACTGGAATGATACTGGAGCACAGCTCCCAGAAACCCTCTGCATCCCTTCCTGCTGATAACAACGCATTATATGACTGACACAGCTGATGGGGGCACATTTCTAACATACGTTGGCCCCATCACTCTGCTGCTGCTAGTGGTGCCATGGAAGTGCTCAAGCAAATTATATGGGTGCTGCAGCATATCCATTCATCCCCCTGGCATGATCTCTGCACTGATGAGTAAAGAACCTCTGTAGTTAGACCATTCATTTCAACAATATTCCCATAAGATTCCATGCATGTTTAATGTATTTTGTTATTTCGTTATTTACCTGTAATAGTCTCCCTTGTGTGAACATCCAAAAGCCTTGAGACTGCTGATGTGTGCTGTCATCTTGGATACAATGCCAGCAGTCCCAACAGACTTAGAGTAGTCACTCAAGTGATACTATATAGTTTTCCCTTTTGCCCCTTCCCTGATAACTATATAAAAGCTTATGTAAGGTAGTGAAGAGTGGAGGGGCTGGGCCAGCACAGACAGTAATTACACCCTAGTAGAGGAAAAGAGAGCTAAGACATTCAGGAGGGAAGGACTGTGCTAGGGTATCAACTCTTCTTGGAGTAGTTAAATCTACTAGAAAGTTTACGTAGTTCCAAAGGTTTTTTCCTTAATGCATTCTCTGTCCCCTATCTGTCCAACCCTCCTCTATCCCCAAACCTACCTTACTCCTGTCACTGCTCCAGTGCTGTCTTTGGCTACAGCACCGCTGCCCTCACTTCCTGCTTTCATAGAAGACACTGATGGCAGTTAGAGCCATAGGCTCCTGCTTCTGTCAGTCAAATTCCTGTGAAGAGGGAGTGGGGGCATGGTTTACCGGTGCTGTGTGTCTATGAATGCACACAGCCCAGCTCAGGAGCGCAAACGCACGGGTGCCTCCTTAGCACCCGATTTGCTAATGAGGCAACCGAAGCAGAAAGAAGCTGACAGCGTCAGCGAGTGAATACCAGTAGAGGAGGTAAAGGACATCCCTGTGCCATCATTGCACAGTACAGGTAAGTAAAACTTTTTTTTTAATTTTAAACTAAATTTAGCATTCAGTGTCACCTTAAGGAGCACTTTGCAAATGACTTATAAAAAATGTGAGAGCTACAGCCATGTTACAGAAACCATACCAACTCCATGGCATTAAACCCTTCACGCCGACCGCTTCCTGGCCCTTTTTTCATTTTTGTGGTGGTTTACTACTCCTTTAAATCATTCTTTGCACATTAAGCTAAATTGTCTTTGCCTTTGTACATACAGTTAGGTCCATATATATTTGGACACAGGCATAATTTTAGATTTTTTCAGGTATTTACCAAAACATATATAAGCTATAGTTATATAATGGATATGGGCTGAAAGTGCACACTCTCAGCTTTAATTTGAGGGTATGTACATCCAAATTGGAGGAAGGGTTTAGGAATTACAGCTCTTAAGAGCAGCTATCCCTCCTTTTTCAAGGGACCAAGAGTAATTGGACAATTGAATCAAAAGCTGTTTCATGGCCAGGTGTGGGTTACTCCTTCATTATTTCTTCAACAATTAAGCAGTAAAAGGTGTGGAGTTGATTCTAATTGTGGTATTTGCATTTGGAATCTATTGCTGTGAACCTATATCATGCATTCCAAGGAGCCGTTCATGCAAGTGAAACAGGCCATTGTAATGCTTCACAAACAAAACAAATCCATCAGAGAGATAGAAGCAACATTAGGAGTGGCCAAATCAACAGTTTGAGGAAAGAAGAATGCACTGGTGAGCTCAGCAACATAAAAAGGCATGGACGTCCATGGAAGACAACAGTGGTGGTTGATCGCAGGATCCTCTCTATGGTAAAGAAAAACCCATTCACAACATCCAGACAAGTGAAGGACACTCTCCAGGAGGTGGGCGTATCATTGTCAAAGTCTACAATCAAGAGAAGACTTCATGAGTGCAAATACAGAGGGTTCACCACAAGGTGCAAACCATTCATAAGCCTGAAGAATAGAAAAGCCAGATTAGACATTAAGATTAATTTGTACCAGAATGATGAGAAGAAAAAAGTGTGGAGAAGGTTTGGAACAGCTCATGATCCAAAGCATACAACATCATCTGTAAAACATGGTTAAGGCAGTGTGATGGCATGGGCATGTATGGCTTCCAGTGGCACTGGGTCATTGGTGTTTATTGATGATGTGACAGAAGATAGAAGCAGCCGGATGAATTCTGCAGTGTTTAGAGATATATTCTCAGCTCAGATTCAGCCAAATGCAGCAAAGCTGATTGAATGGTGCTTCACAGTACAGATTTACAATGATCCAAAACACACTGCAAAAGCAACCCAGGAGCTTTTGAAGGAAAAGAAGTGGAATATTCTGCAATGGCCAAGTCAATCACCTGATATCAACCCAATTGAGCATGCATTTCACTTGCTGAAGGCAAAACTAAAGGCAGAAAGACCCACAAACAAAGAACAACTGAAGACAGCTGCACTTAGATTCTGGCAAAGCATCAGAAAGGAGGAAACCCAGTCTTTGGTAATGTCCATGGGTTCCAGACTTCAGGAAGTCATTGCCAGTAAAGGATTCTCAACAAAATATTAAAAATGAACATTTTATTTATGATTATATTCATTTGTCCAAGTACATTTGAGCCCCTGAAAATGGATGGACTGTGTTTAAAAATGGCTGCAGTTCTTAAAATTTGTACTTGATATTTATGTTCAACCCCTTGAAGTCTGCACTTCAAATTCATTTGGATTGTTTCGATTTAATTTATTCTAGTGGCATACAGAGCCAAAAGTATGAAAATTGTGCCTGTGTCCAAATATATATGGACCTAACTGTATAATATGTATACTCTAGAAACTGAGATCAAAATTTTAAATACATACCATTAATGTAGCATTAAATATTTTCCCTCCATAGGTTTTCAGGTCTCCAAGAATCTTTAAATATTGTAACCGGATTTGAGCTGCAGATACAGGTTGCTAAAGTGAGTCAAAATACATAAGAAAAATAGTTACCATTCTATTTTCTACAGAACGTTAGCTGAACTAGCTTTTCATAGTTATTAAAATAGACCAACTTCATTCCTTTTTCCTGCTCCAACAATATTGGCTTCTTCTTTTATAACATGCTTTCAAAGGAATGCATTTATACTACTTTTTGCCACATTAAAATTATTTTTTATTTCTTGTTACATCAATATTCTTGTTACCAAAACACTTGTTTTGCATTGCAATGTTGCTGATCTCTTTAAAGTAGGTATATGTTAACAAGCAAAGTGGTGACAATAGGTGATATAGCTCAGAACGAACGCACCAATGTCAAAAATCAATATGTAGTTTTCATATTCTATCTGTAGGTAAAAGATAAATATACAGAAATACATATATTGGTGCTGTCAATTAATTGGTATATTCTATTAGTCTTGCAATTTAGGGGCCACTGCCAGACAACACTGCCAAGTACTATGTTCTAAGACAGGGGTGGGCAACTGTGGCCCTCCAGCTGTTGTAGAACTACAAGTCCGATGAGGCATTGCAAAATGGACAGTTACAAGCATGACACCCAAAGGTAGAGGCATGATGGGACTTGTAGTTCACCAACAGCTGGAGGGCCACAGTTGCCCAACCCTGTTCTAAGAGACCTCCCTGCCAAATGCACCGACTTAGCAATACAGCCATCCCTAGGAGTCCTCCCTGCCTATTAGTGGACAATGAAGGGATGGCAGCACACTGATAATATGATCATTCTGCTCTTGCCTCATCTTAGGAAGCTTTCATTATAAGGTAAACAGTTTTGTGCAATGTAGTGAAACCTAACATACAGTTTGTACAGTACTACTTCTCTCTTACCAGGTCTGAGCAGGGGTGGACTGACCATTTGGAAACTCGGGCACTGCCCGAGGGCCCGGGGTCAGTAGTGGGCCCCATCAGATGCCCCTGGTACCTTTTTCATAGGCTTTTTTGAGCTTGGGCAAGGACACAGGGACCCCATGATCCCCTATTGCCCGGGGGCCCCATGAGTTGTCAGTCCGCCCCTGGGTCTGAGCACTGTTGTTCAGGGAACTACAAAATGCTAATATCAAGGTAGATTCAGGTACTTTTGCCAGCTGTATGTCAAGCTACATTATTTTTTAAAGGAATTCAGAACTGGATTAGAAGGTGACGTATTATTTTTATAGTAAAAAAAAACACAGAGTAAGCGAGCGCTTGAATACTAACACAGCAGCTGTACACCAAAAAAAAAGGCACCATATAACCTTCCGAGATGTAGATATACAAAGGGGGGGAGGTGCAGCGCTATAAATACTTAATAAACAGCAGATCGGATATATAATATATTAGACAGTGACTGAGTGGTAATGAAATAAGGCCACTGGATAGTGGCTACCAAAGTGAAAAGAGTGCAAAATAAGTAAGTAAAAGAGTCCAATGAAGAGGTGCTCTTAAGATCCAAGATGATCCTTATACGTCCAATGATTGGAACCGCAGGGTGATAAGTAATGTAAAGATTGCGCACTCACCAGATACGCAATCTTTATGCGCATTTGTATATACAGTCACCGGACCTCTGGAGTCATCAGACTGGTCTGGTCAGATCTGGTCAGCAACAATTTCCACTGCCTGGCGCTCGGATAGATGCGGCTGCTCTGTAGATCTGGCTGGTTTTCACCAGAGCTGTCAGCGTCCTTTTGTAATGCGCTCAGGACCTGGATCTATCCTCACTATACAGCACAGCTCTCTGGGGATGGATGTTGTATTATGCTCACACACTGTACATTGCAGTCAGCCTACTTCCTAGTCTGTTCCTAGTCACAGACTAGGAAGTAGGCTGACTGCAATGTGCAGTGTGTGAGCATAACACAACATCCATCCCCAGAGAGCTGTGCTGTATAGTGAGGATAGATCCAGGTCCTGAGTGCATTACAAAAGGACGCTGACAGCTCTGGTGAAAACCAGCCAGATCTACAGAGCAGCCGCATCTATCCGAGCGCCAGGCAGTGGAAATTGTTGCTGACCAGATCTGACCAGACCAGTCTGATGACTCCAGAGGTCCGATGACTGTATATACAAATGCGCATAAAGATTGCGTATCTGGTGAGTGCGCAATCTTTACATTACTTATCACCCTGCGGTTCCAATCATTGGACGTATAAGGATCATCTTGGATCTTAAGAGCACCTCTTCATTGGACTCTTTTACTTACTTATTTTGCACTCTTTTCACTTTGGTAGCCACTATCCAGTGGCCTTATTTCATTACCACTCAGTCACTGTCTAATATATTATATATCCGATCTGCTGTTTATTAAGTATTTATAGCGCTGCACCTCCCCCCCTTTGTATTATTTTTATAGTTCAGCATTAAAGTCTATGTATAGCCAAAATTATTCTTTTTAGTTATGGATAAACTGATCAACACTAACAGCCATTGTCCCACTACCCCCACCATAATACATTGATCAACACTCACAGCCATTGGCTACAAGTGCTGAATGAATTCTGGTTTTCAAGCATGTCCCTTTAACAAAAAAACAGTTGATAGACTGGCTTCTGTCACACAGAATACTGTACACACTGACTGAAGGTTTTTTCGGACAGTGTGTACCCAGCTAACAGTGGAGGTCATAAGGCCACCCTTTCAGGAAGCTAAAGAGCTTAATCCTCCACATCCTAAACAGAAAGGTTTTATTTAAAAATTTAGTAACATATTAAAAAAGGGGCTAAACGCCACTGAGGTGGAGAACTGATTGATCGATGGTCATCCAGGTGCTTTGTCTTTTCTGTTGTAAGCTGGGTTCCCTTCTTTATGTTATGCTCCTGTTATATGGTCTATACATGATTAGGCCTTGACTATTATGTGTGGTCCCCCAACTCTTTTTTCCCCCCTCCTCACTTATTTTTGTTTCTCTCCCTTGGGTTGTTTTGAACTGTTGTTGTTCTCTGTACATTTTGTTGGGCTTTGACCCTGTCCCTGCGTGGGCATCTGTTGCCTGTATGTCTTTTTATATGTTTAAAATATAAAAAAAAAAAAAAAGGGGGTGAAATGAGGAGCCAGGAAAGGCAAAAATGAACCCCTTGGTGCCGACGCCACCCAGCCCTTTTAGGGTTTCAGAAGCCGGGAGGCGGGGTGGGGTTTTAGGGTCATGTGACCGCTGTGATTCGCTGTCACGGCGGTCACATGATCAAAAGAGGAGATCGGGACCTTTCCGTGAGTACCGTGAGTTCCGTGAGTACCGGCAGGGCGCACGCTCTCAGCATATATGTTTTTCTTAATTGCACGCAAATGTGTGGCCTCCCGGCATCTGGGCCTTGACACCGAGCGGCCGCACAAGAGGTTAAGCAGATTAAACTTCAGCTTTTAGATAATAATTGAATAGCAAATACACTCACCGGCAACTTTATTAGGTACACCTATTCAATTGCTTGGTAACACAAATTGCTAATCAGCCAATCACATGGCAGCAACTCAATGCATTTAGGCATCTAGAGGTGGTGAAGATGACTTGCTGAAGTTCAAATTGAGAATCAGAATGGGGAAGAAAGTGGATTTTAGTGACTTTGAATATGGCATGGTTGAGTATTTCAAAAACTGCTGATCTACTGGGATTTTCACACACAACCATCTCTAGGGCTTACAGAGAATGGTCCGAAAAAGAGAAAATATCCAGTGAGCGGCAGTTGTGTGGACAAAAATGGCTTTTTGATGTCAGAGGCTAGAGGAGAATGGGCAGACTGGTTTGAGATGATAGAAAGGCAACAGTGACTCAAATAACCACTTGTTACAATCAAGGTATGCAGAATACCATCTCTGAACCCGCAACACTTCGAACATTGAAGCAAATGGGCTACAGCAGCAGAAGACCACACCAGGTGCCACTACTGTCAGCTAAGAACAGAAAACGGAGGCTACAGTTTGCACAGGCTCACCAAAATTGGACAATAGAAGATTGGAAAAACATTGCCTGGTCTGATGAGGCTTGATTTCAGCTGCGACATTCAGATGGTAGGGTCAGAATTTGGCATAAACAACATGAAAGAATGGATACATTCTACCTTGTATCAACGGTTCATGGATGTGCAGCCAACAAATCTGCAGCAACTTCGTGATGCTGTCATGTCAATATGGACCAAAATCTCTGAGGAATGTTTGCAACACCTTGTTGAATCTATGACACCATGAATTAACGCAGTTCTGAAGGCAAAAGGGGGTCCAACCCGGTACTAGCTAGGTGTACCTAATAAAGTGGTTGGTGAGTGTATATACCCTTAAATAACTTCAGCCACCTGTAAAAGAAGACAGTTAAACTTGTCCAGTGGCTGTTTGTGATATCTTTGCTCTTCAGTAGAGCTACACTGTGCAAAGGATCATCATATCCCCCATGTATGACAGCACAGGTCTGCTGCAGTCCCTGGCCCTGGACCAGAGAAGCAGAGACTGTCATCCTTTAGAGGTGCTGATTTAAAGTGATAGTAAAGGTTTGTAGTTTTTTTTGGTTTTTAATTAACAAGCATGTCATACTTACCTGCTCTCTGCAATGGTTTTGCCCTTATCCTATTCTGGCTCTTCTCCCTTGACCAGTGCCCCCATAGCAAGCTGCTTGCTATGAGGGCACTGGTGCATGCTTGCTCCCAGGCCTTGCTCTATGCATCCATAAGACACATAGAGCTGCAGCTTGGCCCAGCTCCCAGCTCTCTCCTCATTGGATCACTGTCTATGATTGACAGCATTGGGAGCCCATATGAATTCTCTCACGTGACCAGATTTTCTACAAAATGACTATGTTTGTAAGGGCAGCAACATGAATATTTTACCTTCTGTCTTGGTTCAAGAATACACTGGTTCCGCTTAATGTGAAAGCTGATGGCTTTCTTTATGTCTTTCCCTCTCATATTACGTAGTAATGTTGGAGAGAGAAAATTGTCTATTCCCCAATCTTTCCTATGGGAAAAAAAACATTGAGTGAGTACTGTTAAAAATGCAAATTATAATTTCCAAACAAACTTTACCAAAACAAACCTTTATGAGAGAAGTTAGCCATTACAATTTTATTGAGCAAGATAAAGTTATTACTGAATTTAGGTGGAGAAGCATTCTGTTTCCTAAAATTTGACCCAGTACTGTGAGCAAACTAAATAAATTGGGCCTTATATAGCCACTATCTTACCATCTGTTTGACTACTTTACAAACAATGAGGCTAAAAAGATACAGGCAATGGGCTGCATCTATCAAAATGTCAGTCATAAGAACTGTCAATCCAAAAAGCAACGAACCAAGTTCAACCATCCTCCAAAAAAAAACAGTGAAGGAATGATTGCGTTCATCCATGAATTCTCAGTGCAAACACTTGTTGAATCCAAATTAATGTGTTTATCTCTAACACAAGAGAAAGCCTGAGGTTCATAGGTGACCTCTAGGAATGAGTAAATACATTTTTGTGAAATTGATTTTGCTGTGAAATTACAGACTTTGCTATCAGCAGAATATTGCCAAAACAGAAATTCTCAATTTTGCTCATTGAACTGCTTATGTGAAATTTGCTTCGGAAAAAAAAACTCTCTTTTTTTGGTTTATTAAAAGGTTCTGCTTAGTTGGACAATTTCCTAACCGGTTAGTTATTATATGTGGCATATAGTGATGGCAAAAGGAGCAAGCAGAATGACTAACCATCTCAGGATTGAGGAGACAGAATGCCAATTAATTGTACTAGAGATGCAGGGTGTGGTGCTTTAACATGTGTTGATTGGAGGATACGGCTGGGGACAGGAATCAGAGGACAGTTCTGCCATAGGTTCAGATCAATGAGGGAACTGAGCTATGCTGCTAGGGAAAGGGATCAAACAAGATTGGACAGTACAGGCCCATATACAGACAGCAATAAATACCTGACAGAACATCTAATTCTATTCCTTCTAACAACCTTGGCTAGAGTTGGAGTTTTTTCAAATTTTCAAGCCGAAAGGGCAGCTAATACAAATAAACTACTATTCTACACCAGGCTCCCAATGATTTTGTCTATATTTGCCCTGATCATAAGGAATCTTTGGCAGCCAAGGAGTGGCCACATGCAGATTCTAATCTATTTAATTCCCCCACATATTTTGGCTGCTGGGAAACCCAAGAATGGTGGTTTGTTCACAGAAGGTGTGACAATTTAATTCCCAAAATGCACTGTAAAAAAATGTTTGTTTACCTTTACACTAGTGGCTGGTATCACTTTCAAAGTAGTCTGCTTGTGATTCAACACATTTTTCAAGATGACTGTGCCACTGCTCTAAACATTCCTAGAATTCCTTTTCTGGAACCCTGCACAGTACCTCTGTCCCAGCATGCTGGATGTCCGGAATGTCTTCAAATATGTGTGTTTTTGAGGCATTTTTTAAATTTTGGAAACAGCCAAATGTCAAAGGGTGCTAAGTCAGGACAATAAAGTGGTTGGTCAAGTTTCAGAATTGATTCCTGGTCCAGGAACTTGCGAACACTTAAGCCATCATGGTCAGGGGCATTGTCGTGGTAGAGAATCCACTTGTCAGGCCAGAGTTCAGGTCTTTTTCTCAGAACAGATTCCATGAAAACTTTTAGAATTTCCAAGTAACACTGTTGGATGACTGTTAGGAATGGACTGGCCAGCAATGGTGGGACTCACCTGCCTTTTGATCTGCAGTACCAGGGCTGGCCAGCGGGTGCTCCCAGCAATCAGAGACTCAACCTTTCAGCCAGCTAACACCTGGAACTGATGATACTGGGGTATTTAAGGGATGGCCAGACTTGCAGACTCTGCCTTGGTGTTGTGTTTGTCCTGGGCCCTGTATCTGTCCTGCATCCTGTTTCTGTTCCTTTGCTGACTTCTCCTGCTCTGATCCTGGCTTGTGACCCTGACCATCCCTCTGTCTGACCCTCTGTACTACGCTGCTTGCTACCTGTTCTGATCCCTGGCTTGTGACCCGGACCATCCCTCTGCCTGACCCTCTGTACTATGCTGCTTGCTACCTGCTGAACCTGGCCTGTGACCCCGACCATTCTCCGCTTGCTCCCCCTGTACCTACCTGCCCAATTGATATTGACCCGGCCTGCCTGACGACGCTTGCTTGTATATACTGTTATCTGTGGGTGGTTTGGTCTGTTTGCACCGTATTATGTTTTAGTATTGCACTGCGTTTATGTTTGTACTGTTATGTTATAAACAATATAATTTATTAACACTATCTGAGGTCTGCGTTTCCCTGCTTCAGTCACACACCTCTGGTCATACCTGGGAGCCCTGACAATGACCATTCTTATGTTATCATGGGCATCTTCCCTCCCCTCCTTAAACTGCATATGCCATTAAGAAACACTTCTTCATGGAATGTTCACCATAAGTCTGTTGTAACAGAACTAAAGTTTCTTTTGCAATTTTGACAAAATTTAATTCCTGTCACTCAGTTTCCACCAACACACATGTGGTATTTCTTCTACTACTCCGTAAAGAATGAGCCAACTGGTCTGCGACCCAGGAGAGTGCAAGTTAGAGCACGCCAGAGCATGTTCGAGTACACCACTAGCATTCCAGGATTTAAATTGTCACACCTCGTAGTTTTTATTTGTTATCATTAACATTATAGTATGCATTCTAGTTATGTTATTTTAAAGTAAACCTGTAAATACAGAAATATAAGATCTGTTTTTGATGACTCCCAGATTTTGATCCAAGTTTCACTACTGTCAGGAATGGACTCACCTGCCTTGTGGGCTGCAGTACCAGGGCTGGCCAGCGGGTGCTCTCAGCAATCAGAGACTCAACCCTGCAGCCAGCCAAACACCTGAAGCTGATTATGCAGGTGTATTTAAGGGATGGCCAGACCTGCAGTCTGTGCCTTGGTGTGTGTTTTTCCATGGGCCCCTGTATCTTGTACCTGCGTTCCTGTTTCTGCCTCTGCCTCTGCCTGACTTGTTGCCGACCCGGTCTGATCCTGACCTCTGCTGACTTCTCCTGTTTTGATCCCTGGCTTGTGACCCTGACCATTCTCTCCGCCTGCTCCTCCTGTACATACCTGCCCGATAGTTATTGACCCGGCCTGCCCGATTACGTTGTGCTCTATATGTGTATGTACCTGTGTATCTGTATCAGTTTAGGTTTGGGTTTGTTTCACCTTGTTGTATGTATTTGTGTTAGCTTGGGGTTTGGTGCACTGCGTTTATGTTTGTATTGTTAGTCTTTAATAAATTGTCTTATTGTTTATAACATATCTGAAGCCTGCGTTTCCCTGCGTCAGTTCACATACCTCTGGTCATACCCGAAGCCCTGACAACTACCTAGTAAGTTATTGACCTAGAAAAGCATTGAGCAGATGAAGTCTAAAAAGCCTAAACTCCCACCTTTCTTGTTTTAGGTCAGTGACTCACTAGCTACCTAACCCAAGATGAAAATAATGGACTGGAACCTGGACTTTTAAAAACAAGTCACCAACTTCCAATATTTATTTTCACCCTTAAAGCACTGCTTAAAAGAGTTATCCTATAACAGGCATCACTAAATGACGGACCGCTGTCTGGACTGTGGTCGCACTACCTAACAGCTTGAGTGGACTCCTCCACTGCTCCATGCTGTTAAAAATCACGGCATTGTAGAGGGTGGGAGGAATGGCAGGTTGGATTCATCTTCTGAATGTACTGGCCTGCTGCCCTCACAGCAGGGAGGAGGGCAGGAGATACTGCAGATCTTCAGGGGGAGTAGGAGTTGCCCAGACTTTCATATTAACAGGTTTGTCACTCGTTTTTTAACAAGAAGAGTTGGGCAGCTCCTTCCCTTAGTGCTGACCTTCTGTGCCTCCCCCTTCTTCCCTGCTGTGACTTCAAGTAGTGGCAGGCCATTACATACACAAGAGGAGTCCACCCTGCCTATCCTCCCGCCCTGCACAATGCAGAGTTAAGGTATTACTGTGAAGGGGGGGCGCTGTGAGAGTGGGGAGCTGTAATATGGGCGGCTGTGGGGGAGCTGTGAGAGAGGGAGGTGTAATACGGGGGGGCTGTGATGTGAGTGGAAGAAGCTGTGATATGGGAGGCTGTGATGTGAGAGGGGGGAGCTGTGATGTAAGAAGGGAGAAATGTGATATGGGGGCTGTGATGTAAGAAGGGGGAGCTGTAATATGGGGAGGCTGTAATGTGAGAGAGGGAGCTGTGAGATGGGCAGACTGTGATGTGGGGGAGGGTTGTGATATGGGGGGCTGTAACATGAGAAGGGGGAGCTGTGATATGGGGGGCTGTGATGTAAGAAGGGGAAGTTGTGATATAGGGGGGCTGTAATGTTGGGAGGCTCTGATGTGAAAGGGGGTTGTAATGTAAGGGGGCTGTGCTGAGAAAGGGGGTGGCTGAGAACACTAATGTAAAGGGGGCTGTGAGATAAAGGCGGCTGTGTCATAGAAGAAAAATGAGATTCAGACCTGTGCAGAAAGAAAATGTCACCAAGCGGACCCCCTTGAATTTTAATTCAGTACCCCTGCCCTATAACAATGTAACATTTCTGCATACAACCACAGAAAAATGATATGCTTAGGTCTAGTGATGACCACAGAACAAAGTCTCCTACTTACTCAATGTACTTGAATGATATCTTTTGTGGCTGGCCACAAGTATGAATACGCTCCTGTATGTGTAAGGCAGCCAGGCGTAGAGCAACACTGCATTTCATCTCTATCGCAAATCTTTCTTGAAGCACATCACTGCAGCTCTTCAGAGACAGAACAGTATTAGACCAAATCTTAAAAATAACCCTTAAATCACATTTTAAAAGCAAAACTGTCAGCCTTTTTTAAAACTAAAAGGTTTTTTCCTAAGAACAAGTACTAATAGGTACCTCCTGTTACCTATGTAGCCAGAAAATCCTCCCGAGTGCACCCCTCTAAAATTAGTTTTAATTTGTAACTAAGGATTTTATTTCACTGGTTCTAAAGTCCTACTAACCAGCTATCCCCTAGTCCAGTGGGAGAACCATTATTGACCATTGTATTGACTTGATTTTACAGAAAATAAAGAGCTTTCTGGGCAATTAAGGTAACAGCAGATATTGTGTGGTGTTTGCACTTATGGTGGCCACACACATATGCACATTAAAATCTGGTAGTGCAATCTCTGTAAAATCAACTTTTCCAAAGCAATATCATATTAAGGCCTACCCAAGCAGTCTATTCATTTATGACCAATCAGTCAGACCCATACACTACATAACTGTTGCTTGATCTAAAGGAGATGATACAATCAAGTTGTAACTTATGTAGCCAACTTTGGACTTTACGTTTACTTATTAGTCCCTCATCATACCTGGCATTTCTGTACCACATTGTAATGTACTGCAGAGCTTGTCTGTAGGCACCAGGGGCGGACTGACAACTCATAGAGCCCCTGGGCAATAAGGGATCATGGGGCCCCTGTGTCCTTGCCCAAGCTCAAAAAAACCTATGAAAAAGGTACCAGGGGCATCTCATGGGACCCCTTACTGACCCCTGGCCCTCGGGCAGTGCCTGAGTTTCCAAATGGTCAGTCCGCCCCTGATAGGCACCTAGTGCATTGACTTATCTTTCGAAATAAATGACATTGGACCACATGTTGGAGTGCCATTGGGTACTGTACATTGCAGTAACTTTCAGCAAGATGCTAGATTTACCACACATTACTGCAACACATAAGTATGAACTGTATTGAGGCTGTATTGTCTCCCGTTATATTGTAAAGCGCTGAGTAAACTGTTGGCACTATATAAATCCTGTATAATAATAATTATTCATCATTCCCTAGGCAAACTTTAACCCTTGAGCTGGGGAGTGGGACAAAATAACATTTCCTTTTAATGGGCACCACCTAATTTTAAGTGCTTTTGCACTTACAGTTTTCTCTTAGGCTGGCCATACATTATACAATTTTCTTGAGAATTTTTCTTTAGATTTACCAAAAACCATATAATATGAGGTCAAACCTAAACAACACTTTCAATTGTATCCAATTAGGCAGGCCCTTGCACTACATAGTTGAAGGTAAATCTAAAGGAAATTGGGCAGAAATTGGACAGAAAATTGTACAGTGTATGGCCAGCCATAGTCCCCCTGCAAAGTCCCACTAACACCTACTAGATAGGTCTGTCTAATGCAGAATCTGAGTGGTAACAATACTGCACTGCTCCTGATTTCAGAGCAGAGTTGCCTCTCTCATGTTGCTGAATCCCTCCTGTTGAGAGCTTATACATCACACAGTAACTAGATTTGGTAGTTGTTTGGGCTTCATTCACACCTGAACAGAGTGATTTTTCCAGCATTTATTTAAACATGTTTGAATGCCTATACAAGCATATTTCAAAAAGGTTTTACATGCGTATTCATGCTTCAGACATTTTTGTTTTAGTCAATGGAAAGTACTAGGAGGAGACCAGTTCTTACAGCTCAAAAGCACCTGAAATATGCCTGAAAATATGCGTGAAAATGCTTGAGTCCCGCTTTTACAATTGTTCCCAATTAAGTCTAAGGGGTCAAAAACAGCCAATTTAGTCTCAAAAGTAGCTCATGTAGCTTTTGGAGCATCAGGCGTTGAACTAAAGGTGCCTGAACGCTCATTTAAGAATGGTCACCATTTAAATACATTGGATTTTGTTTGTTGAGGGTTTTGTAGCTTTGAGCTTCAAGCTACAAAAAAAAGTTAAACAAAAGGATGCTATTTCCGGCCATACATGGATCAAAATTCGACTGATTTTTCATCCGAAAATCAGACCTAAGAATAATTGGCCGATTTGCGCTCTGTTAGTGAGTCAATGGCACTGGCTGACGTTTGTGGTTCCTACCCTTTTCAGTGATCGAGTATGTTGGAAAATTTGTGAAAAACGACTGATTTTCGACTCAATTACGATCAAATCGTACGATAGTTTTTCCAAAAAGAATATGCACATGAGCCATGACCTAGAAGGAACAGAAGTTTTACCTGTTATATGGGGTGAACTTTATGACTTGGCCGGCCGATTTTTTTTAAATCATTGTTGGCGCAAACAACGTTTTCAATTATCGGATGAAAAAATGTTCGGAATTCGACCCATGTATGGCCTGCATAAGTCCTAGTGCATTATTGACAGGACTTTAATGAATAAAAGAGTACATACTCACAAGAGCAATGAGTAAAATAGTGTTGTATGTAAACTCAAGAACCAAAAGGTCTTCAACACAGCGAAACTCATAAGGTCCAAATGAACATCATGAACCAGATGACATATTTTGGGGGTATATACCCCCTTCTTCAGAGCAAAAACTTTGTTTTGCAGTTGCAAGATTCCCCCATCTCAGCAGGGCAGCATCAGTCTAAAGCAGGGGCGGACTGACAACTCATGGGGCCCCGGGCAAAACGGGATCATGTCCTTGCCCAAACTCAAAAAAGCCTATGAAAAAGGTACCGGGGCATCTCATGGGGCCCCTTACTGACCCCGGGCCCTCGGGCAGTGCCCGAGTTTCTAAATGGTCAGTCTGCCCCTGGTCTAAAGTACTAGTTCACTTTGGACATTGTTGGTCACCACCTACAGCTGTCAGTCGGCCTGGTCTCTACAGAATCCCCTAGCACTGCGATGTCAAGCTACAAAACTCTCAGGTGTGCATGGTGCCTTACACTGTCTTACGGGAGACTTTAGCACTTTAAAGGTGTCCCTATATTTCAATGCTAAAATATTTTACATCGTTTGTAAAACTTTGTAATTTTCTCTTAAATGCACTGTATATGGTTTTGTTTGGAATGGTTTTCCCTGATATTCAAAAAAAATCATTTGTACTTTCGTATTTTGTAAAATAACCATGTCCACCTGTAAGTAAAGGTATTCAAAGGCAACTGGATCCTCCTGAAGAAGCTCAAAGGGATCTTTGGGTACAAAACAGACTCTGAAGAGACACCTATAGTCGTGGGACTCTCTCTTCTGTACCACCTGTAATGCAAAAATATGAGTATGACAATGAGTAATCTTCTACAGAACACAGTCTAATAAACCTAAATGTTCAAATTGCCTACAGACAAATAGCATCTGATCGCAGAATATGAAAAATACTGTGCAGTATAACAGCCTTTTTAATATACACACATTATTTTTATGGCCAGCAGGGGGCACTGCTTTAAAGTAAAAAACACTACAAATACTGACCAATGATATTGTGAAACTAGAGCCACAGAGAAATATAGATATGCTGCAGTAAACACCCTTATCTTTGGAAACGGTAGCCCACACCACACAAACATTTTTTTTTCCTGTTTTGGATAGAGTTAGGGTGGGAGCACCACTATCGATCTTTAAATTGTTATTATTGTGTAGATAAACATGGAGGATGTCAAAACTAACGGCAGCACAGTGGCTAAATGGTTAGCACTTCTGCCTGGCAGTACTAGGGTTGTTGGTTCAAATCCCAACCATGGCACCACCTGCCTGGAGTTTCCATGTTCTTCCTGTGCCTGCGTGGGTTTCCTCCAGGTACTCTGGTTTCCTCCTACACTCCAAAGATATGCTGGTAGGTGAATTGGCTCCTGTCTAAATTGGCCCTAGTATGTGTATGTATGAATGTGAGGTAGGGACCTTAGATTGTACTGCCCTTGAGGGTTAGGGACTGATGTGAATGTACAATATATATGTAAAGCGCTGCGTAAATTGATGGTGCTATATAAGTACCTGAAATAAATAAATTACCCACCTGCCCTTCCTTAAATGTTAGTTGTATGGCTATCACTCTGATATAATGGGTTAGTTTCTGAGTCACTGACGTGGTTCAAGCACACAGAGTTCAGATGTTGATCTGACTTCACTTGCAGCATACTTGTTGTAGATCAGTGACTCTGAGGATAAGTATGAAAGTAAAGCAACTATTAAAGGAGGCCAGAAACTGCAGCCCCTATACTTCCCTCGGCACTGGTCTACACTAAGTAGAGCAATATACAATACATGATATATTAAATATGTTTTTGAAGTTTACAAGACTTAATTAAGCCCTGATTTATAATGAAGAGTGGATATCTGTTCTCCACTAGACACCTCCATCTACAGCTGTGTTTCTCAACCTTTTTCCAGTTGGGTCGCCCTTGAAAAGTATTCTCAGTCACAACGTACCCCTGTCCAAGGCTTGGTTCACATTACTGTGTGTTGTGGAACGCTCGCAAAATCGTTCCTGATATGCAGACAAATGCGCTGCACTTTAGGGGTACCCCCATACATTAGTCAACGTGGGGTGTTTTTGGTGTGGTGCAATTTTTTAAAAAGGGTCAGGGCGATTTTCCCTGCATTTCTGCGGGTAAGGTAGTACATTGAAATTAATGGGCTGCCCTACATGAAGCCACACAGATGTGAAGCAAGGGCTTGTTCACCTGTGAGGTTGGAGGGCAGTAAAACCACACAGTTGAGTTGCTTTTACCACCCCCAACTGCTCCCCCTTTAGCTGCAGAAGCAGCAGCTGGGGGTATACGCATGCTGTTGCCGCAGCTGGAAGTATACCTTCAGGTGAATGGAGTTGCACTACAACCACCCCGCAACTATGTGCGCATTGCCCGTGGTTGTGGTGGTGCTGCTGCATTTAGAAGGCTAACATAGGTGGCGAGGAGGCAACATATTGCCTCTTTACCACCTGTCAAATGCCTCTGAAAAACTATCTGAGCATTTAATGCTTTTCAGAGGTGTAGCAGTCCTTGTTGCTATTATGAACAAGTCCTAAAAAAGCAGTTCTAAAAGGACAGGAATAGGGGGTCAAGTTTAAAAGTAACATACATACACAAACACACACATACATTAAAGCACACACATACAAATGCTCACAAACATATGTACATACAAACACATGTACACACATAAAAACACATGTACATGCAAACACATACGCACACGCATACAGACACATGTACATACACACACATACAGACACATGTACACACACAGACACATATACACACACACATACAGACACATGTACATAAAAACGGGCAATGCGCACATAGTTCATGTACACACACAGACACATATACACACACATACATACAGACACATGTACACACAAACATGTATGTACACACACACATACAAACACATGTATACAGCCCTATAAAAAGTTGCAGTACATTATCTTCCATCACACAGTCAGGTACTGCACTCTAGGGGGGGCAGTGTGCACAGATGACACTCCCCCTTGGGATTGGGAGCTCAGGCTCAACTGACAGCCTTTCTCCACCAGGATGCTATGGCACCTCTGATGACCATTGGCAGCACCTCAGTTGAGAAAGGCGGATCTACAATATACTGAACCTGCATTTTATAACACAGACAACAGTTCATGACTGGTGGAGAGGCCAGTCACATAGCTCTCTTCCTCCTGGCCCTTTCAAGTTCCCATTCCCATCAAAGCCCTAATAAAACACAGTAAGGCCATACTGCTGCCTTTCTACCAGCCTCTTAAAGTAGAACCATAGGCAAAACCTTTTTTTTTTTTATTTTGGATAGAGTAAGGGAGCGTTAAGATTTATTGTTTGCCATCTGTGTCCCATTGGGGAGATTTCCCTTCACTTCCAGCCCCATCGCCAAAACAGGAAGTGAGAAAATCTCTGCACATTAAGGGAATTCCTTGGAGGGCCCCATATCACCAGAACTGGTGTTCCCATTGGAAGATTCTCAATCTATTTACTTTTACGGGGACAACCCAAAACTTGGGGTTTCTTTTATTTTCACGTTCGATGACAGTGATAAACAGGACAAATAGAGAGGGCAAATCTCCCTAATGGGAGCACAGACAGAATTAAAAACTGACAGGTGTTCTAATCCCTCTCCACTCTAATTAAAATGTAAAAAAAAAAGTTTTGCCTTTAGTTATACTTTAAGCATTCATTGTTCATTGGTCACTGAATGAATAAATTTCAAAATAATTATTGCAATATTTTACTGGGAAAATTAATGGAAATAAACATTTTACTATTCCGTGAAGTCATGCTTTTACATACCTGCATATCTTTATTAACCGATGAATACATAGAACTAGATGATGTGTCAGGTGGCGGGGAGTTTAATGAGCACAAAACCAAGCACACATAATAATTATAAAAAAATCTTACAAAACTTTATTGGTGTAAGAGAAAAAATATTACATCCAGGTCACAGTTTTAAAATGTACTCAACATGTTAGAGCTGATTAAAAAAAAAAAAAATCTTAGGACTATACACAGTAATGGCCAGGGGCGGACTGACAATTCATGGGGCCCCTGGGCAATAGGGGATCATGGGGCCCCTGTGTCCTTGCCCAAGGTCAAAAAATTCTATGAAAAAGGTACCAGGGGCATCTCATAGGGCCCCCTACTGACCCCAGGCCCTCGGGCAGTACCCGAGTTTCCAAATGGTCAGTCCGCCCCTGGTAATGACAATATTGCGATCCTCCCCAAATGCCAATGCATTTGAGCTGGCATTTTTCTGTTGCAAATATACTGTATGCCTTCCCTAAGGGGAGGATTGCAATATTGTCATTACTATGTATGTTCAAAGGAAATTTTTTGAATCAGCTCTAACATGTTGAGTACATTTTAAAACTATGACCTGGATGTAATATTTTATCCGTTATACTAATAAAGTTTGTAAGATTATTACAATTATTGTGTTTGGTTGATTTTGTGCCCATTAAAGTCCCTACCACCCAACACATCATCTGGTTCTATGTACTGATAATTTTTTGGGGATGGGCACCAATGCAGTTTCCAATTACAACATTTTTTTATATATCTTTTTTAACGGCTCTGTTTTTTCAGTGGGGGAGTTTGATTTTTACTGTCTGTCCAGATGACACCAAGACAAGAAATGAGAGGGTGCAAGTGTAAGCAGAACATGAAGACACAGAAAGCAATTTAAACCAGTGAAATGTTCTAATATTTCCTTGCTCTACTAAATAAATGCTCTTTTCTTGTTGTCTGTGTCCCCATTACAGAGATATCCCTCCACTTCCTATGCTGGTGTTACCCTGTCAACAGAATAGGAAGTGTGATTAAATCTCACCAATGGGGACCCAAGGAGCAGGAAAGATATCCTAACTCTACCCTCCTCTGTACATAGTACAGCTTCAGGGTTTGATAGGCTAGATCAGTGGTCTCTAAACTGTGGCTCAGGGGCCGGATGCAGCCCTTTGCTTGCCTTTATTCGGGCCTCAGGGCTTTATTCCTCCCACTGACATTAATAGTTGGGTATAATTCCAGCCACTGATACCAACAGTGGGGCACTAGTCACCCCCCCGGACACTAATGATTGAGGATTATTCCTCCCACTGACACCTGTGATGGGGCACTATTCCTTCCATTGACCCCAACAATGGGGCATTATTCCTCCCACTGACACCAATAGTAGGGCACTATTCCTCCCACTGACACTAATGATGGGGAACTATTCCTCCCACTGACACTAATGATGGGGAACTATTCACCCCCCCCGGACACCATTGATTGAGGATTATTCCTCCCACTGACACCTGTGATGGGGCACTATTCCTTCCATTGACCCCAACAATGAGGCATTATTCCTCCCACTGACACCAATAGTAGGGCACTATTCCTCCCACTAACACTAATGATGGGGAACTATTCCTCCCACTGACACCAGTGATGGGACACTATTCCTCCCACTGACACCAGTGATGGGACACTATTCCTTCCACTGACCCCAACAATGGGGCATTATTCCTCCCACTGACACCAATAGTGGGGCACTATTCCTCCCACTGACACTAATGATGGGAAACTATTCCTCCCACTGACACCAGTGATGGGACACTATTCCTTCCACTGACCCCAACAATGGGGCATTATTCCTCCCACTGACACCAATAGTGGGGCACTATTCCTCCCACTGACACTAATGATGGGGCATTATTCCTCCCACTGACACCAATGATGGGGCACTATTCCTCCCACTGACACTAATGATGGGGCATTATTCCTCCCACTGACACTAATGATGGGGCATTATTCCTCCCACTGACACTAATAATGGGGCACTATTCCTCCCACTGACACCAATAGTGGGGCACTATTCCTCCCACTAACACTAATGATGGGGAACTATTCCTCCCACTGACACCAGTGATGGGACACTATTCCTCCCACTGACACCAGTGATGGGACACTATTCCTTCCACTGACCCCAACAATGGGGCATTATTCCTCCCACTGACACCAATAGTGGGGCACTATTCCTCCCACTGACACCAGTGATGGGACACTATTCCTTCCACTGACCCCAACAATGGGGCATTATTCCTCCCACTGACACCAATAGTGGGGCACTATTCCTCCCACTGACACTAATGATGGGGCATTATTCCTCCCACTGACACCAATGATGGGGCACTATTCCTCCCACTGACACTAATGATGGGGCATTATTCCTCCCACTGACACTAATGATGGGGCATTATTCCTCCCACTGACACTAATAATGGGGCACTATTCCTCCCACTGACACCAACAGTGGGACACTATTCCTCCCACTGACACTAATGATGGGGAACTATTCCTCACACTGACACCAGTGATGGGACACTATTCCTTCCACTTACCCCAACAATGGGGCATTATTCCTCCCACTGACACCAATAATGGGTTATTAACATCCACTCTAGGACAATTTCTACTCCCACGGGCCACAGTGCAGCCCTTTTAAAGTTCGAAGGATACTAAACTGGCCCTTTTTGAGGAAAGTTTGGAGACCCCTAGGCTAGATGGTATATAAATTTGTAAATACAAATTCTAACTCTCTAGCTGTTTTATCAATAAAGTGTTTTCATATAATAAGTTACTGTGGCATTTACTTTAAATTTTATTTTATATGTTACATTTTTGCAATCTTACCTTAACAAATTGAGATCAGTTCCTGATCATGTGACCACTGTGACAGCCAGTCACAACAATCATGTAATCAGGAAGTTCATTCCCCCCATCCTAAAGACCTAGATAAACCTTCACACACAGTAGTCACCATAATGTGTTTTAATGGCAATTTGCCCCGTTCACAGCATTTGATGTTGCAATTTTGATCTTAAAAGAAATTGTCTGTACCACTTGCTGCCACACCCAGACAGGAATATTTACACTATGAATCCATTCAAAATTAAATATTTCACATGTGGATCCAGATATGATCAAGCTCCACACTCCACAATCACATCCTAAAGTGGTTGTAAACCCTTACATATACCAAGTGAAGTGGTTGGCCTCAGGGGATATGCAGAGATGAAACAAATCCTCCTACAGTTGTACCTGTCTATCTGCAGTCTTCTCTTCTCTACATTCATTCAAAGTCCAGAAATTATAAAGCTTGTCTGAGCTATCAGAAAATAAGGGGACAGAGAGCTACTGCAGCATACTGCAGAGCTCAGTGATAGCTGATTGTAGGGAAAGGATACACCGCGCTTCACAGAGCACACAGGAACAGAACTGAGACAGATAATTACAGGTTGTGTACTGGACCGCCCTACCCTGTCACCATTTTCTCTTGGTGTCAGGAAAAGTCATCAGAAGTGACCCATGCAGATAGCAGAGGAATGAGGCAGCAGACAGAAATTACAGTTAGTGCTCTTAATTGAGACAGTTACACACTATGTAGGGATATGCTTTGTTCATATTTTATGTCTGAGGTTTACAATCACTTTAAGTGCTGGCTTGGCTTGTCTCCACCAAAACAATCAATTCTACCAGCAACTGGAAACTACACACAAGATGCAAAACAATATTCTTCCTTCATTAAAATAATACTAATTTCCCCTTATTAAAATAGCCAGCATGACACAGAAGTTCCTGCTGGCTATTTTAATAAAGGAAAAATATTAATTTGCATCTCACTGTGCAGTGTTCCTTTTGATCCTTTCCCTCCGCTAGCTGTCAAATTTTTTTTTAAAAATGCGGTCATGTGGGGCTCCACTCACCCGCCTGCGTCACACATTCACAGTCCTCTGTGAATGAGAAAACTACAAATTCCGACTTAGCGGCTGTTGGCTTGTAGTTCTCAATGAACTACCACGACGCTGTGAGAGCTGTTGTAGTTCTTTGATTCTACCTGTTAGTATATCTGCTTGCCCATACATCCCGTACAGGCAAGCAGATATACTGACACATCTGCAGGAGACCTGCATGGCACCAGTGATCTGCTGATTGCTGGTGCAATGCTTTACAGGCTCCTGCAACAAAAAATAATAAATGCACATTTGTTTTACCTGCAAAAAAATGTGATTTATTATTTTTTGTCAAAAAGTGAACTTGTCTTTTAATAAACTGAAATTATGATTTGTTAGACACCAAACATGACATTATGTATTATGAATGTCCCTCCTGGACCTTGTAATATAGGCATGTTTGGTGTCTAACTGATTGGCATTTTTGCATACATTAATGTAGCCACTTTCAAAGAATGCAACTCTATTTCCGTAGGAGTTATGGAATATTAATTCAAGTTGAGGACTCAAGATTTATGACATTTCAGCTCTCATTCAATATAGGTCATTACCCCACAGTCTCACAGTTGTATATTCCTCACTACACTGTTTACAGCTGTTTATGACAGGACCATTAGGAGTCTTGTGCAGACTCTGGCTATTGGCTGTTTACAACATTTCTGTTTTGCTTCTAGCTTGGACTGTTTCAGTGGGGTTTTATGATACATCTGTTTTTTGTTAAATGTGACTAAAGATGACTGTGTTTCATCAAATGTGTCATCTTCCAAGGATGCCTAGTACTGACATGAGATTTAAATCTTACTGTGTTTATTACCAACTTGTAACTTTTGTGAAAACTGAGGGTGGCACTGTGTTCAGTAGGATTCCCCCATTCTCTTCATGTAGTTTGGGGTTCTTCAGACCACATTATCATCTGAGTCTGAACCTGCTGTGGGAAGATTAGATGGTTGTGTTTGCACCATAAACCAAACCTTCCTCCTGTTGGGCACATTATCCTCACTTCCTGTGTGGTCAAATGGACAGAAAGTGAGGGCAAATACCTTCAATGAGGGCACAGACAGTAAGACAGTAATAAAAACCAGACAGAGGTTCTAACACACTTTATCCAATAATACAAAGAGGGTTTTTGGTGGGGCTAGACCATAAAGCTGAATATTAGGAAGAGAAAAAAAGGGGGTTTCTCTTCCCAATATTCAGCCTTATAGTCTAGCTCAAACTTACTTTGCTGGAGCTAGACTATTATTATTTTACAGTGCAATTTCTACAAGACAGAAATAAAATAGTTTCTTTGCCATTGTCTGTGATTATTTCAAACACACCTGTTCGATAAGCTCCTCTTCATGAAGAAGGTAAAGCTTTGAGATGTTATATTGCTCTTCTAGAGCTAGTGCAAAGTGCTCAATTATATTGATTGACAATTTCTCTTTGAGGGTCATAATTATGTCCTAAAAAGAAATACAATTTTAGAAATGCATATTGTGAGATATATCTAAAGTAAAAGTTCAGATAAGTACAGTGCCAGATATGTTTGACGTGTGATTAATAACAATAGAAGCTCAGATCAGAACATGTATAGACATATTTACAGTGTGTAACAGGGCAAAATAAAAAACAAAAATATACAGTACATTTCTGCAAAACATGCACTATGCCTTTGTGTTATCCTTTTAAGGCTAGGTTCACACATATGTGGTGTGGTATATCGCATGTGATTCGCACAGGAACCACACCGTATTCCTGTGGAAATCTCATGCGAATTGTGTGCGGTGCGATTTGAGCCATACCTTTTCAATGGTTCAAATTGCACCGCATCCGCACCAAAAAGGTGAAGGACCCTTTTTTTGGTCTGCACTAGAATCAGATCGCATGGGTGTTCACATATCGCACCATGTTTTGTGGACCGATTTCGGGGTGTTGTTAACTTAACATAAACACTTGCAGCGGTTCGCATAAACGGGGTGCAATTCTGATGCGGTGCGGAATTTGCACAAAAGACACTGCAAATTCTGCATCGCATCAGTGTGAACCCAGGCTCAAGATCCTTCAAGTACAGAAATTTTCCTGTCAATTCACCAGAATTGCAGCTAAGTCCTGTTTTGGACTGACAAGCACAGCAATTCCTTGGATTGTGTACAGTCAGCCCTGCCCTGGTGTCTTTTGCTAAAGTACTCAAACTCTCCCCCTATTTTTTTCTCCACAGCACAGAAACAAATTCTTCTGTCTTCTAGCAGAGATAATTAAACTTCTTGAGATAATACAGGCGCACAGAACAATCAGACAATAATCAACAGGTATAGCAAACAAATATTGAACAATTATAGCAAAAAAATTTATAATGATATGTTTACCTGTCCAAAAGGAAGCAAATAAGAGATGTTCATCATTTTTGTTTATGTTCACTTTCATATGGAAAATTGCAGTAATTTGAGGTTAAATAAACTACAACAGCTAATGAGAATTTGTAATTTACTGGTCTGAATTAAAGTGTAAGTCCGTCCAGTCAAAACTTAACTAAGCTAAAATTTACTCTATCCCCATTCTAAGCCTATTTTATTTAACCTGTAAAAGAAAAAATGTCTGTATTTACCTATTCTAAAGTTGCTCCAGTCCGGTTACCTGATCGGGTCAGAGCACCGGCTTCAGTGTAGAGGAAGGACAGGTGACAACAGATGCCCCATAGTGTGCTTATGGGTGACATCATCTCCCAGGCATTCCAGCCATTGCCAGTGATATCTCCTCTAAAGCTGTCCCTGGAGAGATCATGTGACTGGACTCGAGTGACTTCAGAATAGATAAGTATACAGATCTTTCCATTTACAGGCTTAGAATGGGGATGGGGGTAACCACTTCCCGACTGCCCTATAGCAGAAATACTGCTACAGGGAGGCACAGGTGTGCAAAATCACGTATATATACGTGATTTCGCATTTCCGGGAAGGGGGCGCAACCACGGCTGTCAATCACCAGGTCGCAGCCAATGATTACTCACCAGCGCCCGGTGACTACCAAGGTTCTCTGACAGGGAGGAGAACTGTTTTGTTTACTAACAGTTCTCTTCCCTGTCAACTCGGGTACACTGCTTTGGATGGCAGTGCATAGCACAGCCATTCAAAGCAGTGTGCTTACAGTGAAGCACACAGACACTGGCCCATAGTAAAACACACCCAGCACACAGTTAACCCTTTGATTGCCCCACATGTTAACCCCTTCCACCCCGTGCCATTAGTACAGTGTTAATGCTTTTTTTAGCACTGATCACTGTATTGGAGTCACTGGAGATGTCAGTGACACCAAGTCATTTCTCGCAGTGTCAGAATGTTCGCCGCAGTCCCGCTAAAAGTCGCTGATCGCTGACATAACTAGTAGGAAGAAAAAGAAAATCCCTGTATCTATACCGCCATTTGTAAATGCTATAACTTTCACGTAAACCAATTAATTTGCACGTATTGGGATTTTTTTTAGCAAAGACATGTAGCAGAATACATTTTGTCCTAAATTTATGACAAAATTTGATTTTTTTAATTTTTTTACTGGGTATGTTTAATAGCAAAAACTCAAAAATATAGTTTTTTTCTCAAAATTGTCTGTCTTTTAATTAATAGTGCAAAAAATTAAAAACACAAGGCAATTAAATACCACAGAAAGAAAGCTCAGTTTGTGGGAAAAAAAAGGATGTAAATTTCATTTGGGTGCAGCACTGCATGGCTGCACAGTTGTCAGTTAAAGTAAAGCAGCGCCTTAACACAAAAATGGCCTGGTCAGGAAGGGGGGGGGGGGTAAATCCTCAGGAAGGCAAGTGGTTAAACTTAGGTTTTGACTGAAATTGCACTTTACGTAAAGGAAATTTGACTGACTGCTGTGAATTAGCGCTGTTTGAATAACATTATGCAACATTATGCCTTGCGCTTATGCCATGTTTTTGTGGTACTCTCACCAAAAAAAGCAGCAGCTTTTGTTTTATTTGTAAGACTTCTAATCAATGGAATTCTGGACAAGGGATCTCATACGTCTGCTGTCACCAGTAAAATTTTGAGACAGATAACTCTCTATATTGCTGGTTTAAAATATATTGCAAGAACAAATAAATAACATGAAGTCAATAAAACTTTTCATTTATTTGAGAATTAATGTATTTACACTAGAAATGCTAAGCACATCTGGGTCTATTTAAAATGTGATTAGTCTAATTAATAGCATTTGTGATTATACATTCCTGGTCTCTTGCTTGTGCAAAATCAGACAAAATACAAGAAACAGAAAACAATGGGGGTTCTTTATTTGCCATTTAATAGCCAAGAGGCATAATTAACTCCTCCATTGGGCTGATACTCAATCCTCTCTCTCTCTTCTCTTCTTTTTCCTTTGTTTTTTTTCTCTCTTTCTTTCTCTTTCCAGTTTTTTCTTCCCTTTACACATGTTCAGCATAAGGAGTAAACTGAACTCAGATTTTCTCATCTAAGTTTAGAATAATTATTTTGGACATTATCACTTATTATGCTCTTCATGGCCGGATCTAGGGGGGTACTGGGGTGGGCTACACCCCCCCAGATTTCACTTTTGCCCCTCCAGGCTGGCCACCGCATTGAAATTCTGCCTGGCTGCTTAGTTCCTCTCCCCATTTCCACACTTAGGTCTGGAACAAAGCGGGTGAAGAGGGGCAGCCTGAAGTAGGGAACTAAATCGAAAAAGTCCAAGAGAACTCACTTCGGTAGAGTGGAAAGAGTGGGGAGGAGGTGCAATCTGTGCTCTCCTCCTCCTGTCAGCACAGCGATTCCTCCATGCAGCAGGTGACACAGGATCGCTGTTTATTGGGCTGTACACATAGGTTTGATTACGTGCCCCTATCCACATTACCTACTGCTGGGAGATGGGCAGCCCTTGGGGGACATAGGGGGTGGGTAATCAAACCTGTGTGTACAGCCTGATGAAGAGCGATCCTGTGTCATCTGCTACATGGAGAATCGCTGTTCTGACAGGAGGAGGAGAGTACAGCCCAGCTCACCAACTCCGGCTCTATAGCGGATTCCCTGACTGTAATTTTATTTGGAGGAGTTGGAACATACAGGTGCGGAATTGTACTGGGACCATTCATTTGTGCTTGGGTTCAGCTAAGAGGTTTGTGGAGGAGGAGGGATGGGGGGTTATTTGTGCAGGGTAGGGCAATTTTTTTTTTGGGGGGGGGATTTGTGCAGCTAGTTGGAGAAATGGGGGGTGTTATTTTTGCTAGGAGAGGCTGGTGAGATATTGGCTAAGAGCAGGAATGGGGGGATTTGACCCCCTGTACCCTGTCCTGCTGACCCCCTGGTCCTCTGTTCTGCTGGCGCCATGTCTTCCATTCCACTGACCCCCTGTTCTCCGTCCTGCTGACCACCTGTCCTCCATCTGCTGACCCCTGTAAACTGCCCTGGTAACCCCCTGTCCTCCATCCTGCCACTTTCCTGTCCTCCAATCTGCTGCCCCCCTGTCCTCCAATCTGCTGACCCCGTGTCCTCCATCCTGCTGACCCCTGTCCTCTGCCCTACTGACCCCGTCCTCCATCCTGCTGACCCCTGTACACTGCCCCGCTGACCCCCTGTTCTCCGTTTTGCTGATCCCCTGTCCTCCATTCTGCTAACACCCGGTCCTCCATCCTGCTGACCCCTGTACACTTCCCTACTGACGCCATGTCCTCTATCCGGCAGACCCCCGTACACTGCCCTACTGACTTCTATACACTGCCCCGCTGACCTTACATGCTCTGCCCCCTTGAAATTTTTTACTGCACCCCCACATCAGACATGCCAGATCTGGCGCTGATGCTCTTGCACCAAAAAAAGTTTTTTTTTTTTTATGGAATCAGAATAATTTTAAAAGAGTCAGCCTGCCTGCTATATTCTGATACTTCAGTGTATCAGTTCACACCAGGGCAGTTGTACTATACTGAGCAGTGTTGCACAACACAGGCAGAATACAAAGACAAGGGCATGTTCATACCAATGTGCTGCATTGGTGTGCAGTGCCATATATTGCAACATCATTTTATCGCAGTGCATAGCACGGCACCACATTATACAGCTCTACATGCCACCATACCACAGTATTTTGCAATGCACTGCTGTGTGTAGACTTGAATAAGTGTTTTCTTGTTACACTTCAAATAAAGTTAAAAAAAAGTAAACAGTGCGAAGCTCTGCAAAAGCACATTGCACTGACCCTCACTAATCCTACACAGTGTATACCAGCGGCCGCACATTGTAGTTCAGTCCTAGTGAGAACAAGATCTTACTTGTTCAACTCAGTTTAATAAAATGGCAGAAGATTAGCTGTGCTGAATGATATCTACCATATAGCATCCTGCCAACATCCCCAAAATGACAATTGCAACCAGGGGTGGACTGACAACTCATGGGGCCCCCAGGCAATAGGGGATCATGGGGCCCCTGTGTCCTTGCCCACACTCAAAAAAGCCTATGAAAAAGGTACCGGGGCATCTCATGGGGCCCACTACAGACTCTGGGCTCTCGGGCAGTGCCCGAGTTTCCAAATGGTCAGTTCGCCCCTGATTGCAACACTAGATCCAACCCCCCCTTGGGACTTTTCAGGCAGAAGCATGATAGAGTGTGTCATCTAAAAATTATAATTTGACATTTACTAGCAACTTTGCAGGATTTGTAGGTCTCTTTTATCTTATTGATGTTAACCTCAAGTATTGAGATGTATTCTGACTACTATAGACTATCTACCTCTTCCCCACTCAATTTTGGGCGATTTGTGGCCTCTTTTGTCCCAGAAGTATTTAGTAGATCAACCCTACTCCTGCACTGTATATTCTTTTGTACTTTTACAGACTTTTGGACACACTCTGTGGGGTCACCAGGGATCCTTGCTGTGGATTGATAGACCTTTTGGGGTCATTGTCTTGCGGTTTCCTGAGGACGCTGGCAGATCTCAACCTTGTAGGATTTACTTTTTGTTAACTTCACATGTAACATTATCTGCATTGATTATGTAAGTGTAGACTAAAATTGTCTTTTTTGTACCACCATTAGAGATGAGCGAAGAAATGAAAAATTCGATTCGACTGATTCGGCGAATTCGTGGACAATATTCGATTCGAGTCGAATAAATTCGCTGTGAATTTAACTTAAAAAAGGGTGTTTCTAGGCTTCAGAGAGACTTAATATTAGTGCAGAACACTGTACCTTTAATTTAAATGCCCTTGGAGTCTGCTGGGGAAGAGAAATAATACTGTCAGTCAGTATGACATGCAGATGAGTGCCGTCGATCTTAGAATCACCGCACACTTCACTCATTTGGCCAGTCACGGGGCCAAAACCAGTGTTTGGAGCCACAGTGTGGCGGTGGAGGCAGCAGCAATGGGAGGCCATACAGCAACCTATGACAAAATGGAAACCAGCAGGAGTGTGAGGAGACCTGAAAGTGGCACATGGCAGAGTGGGAGCAATGGGAGGCGGTACAGGGACCCAGGTCACACTGTGGGCCCAGCAGCAACGTGACCAGGCGGTACGGGGGCCCATGGCAGATTTGGGGCCTGGCAGCACCTATGGGAGGCCTGTAATCTGCCAGCACCCTATGACAAAATGGAACCCTGGGCTGGGGCAGGCAGAACCGCCGTATCTTTATCACGGTTTTCCCAGGCCACCGAATGGCGACGCTGCATATGCTGACGCAACACTGTAGTCCCAACATGGGCCCCCTGGCCACGCTTGACTTTCTGGCCACATAGTCGACATACGGCTACGTTTACTTCCTCGGGCGGCTTGACGAAAAATTGCCACACCGCAGAGTAGGAAACTTTGCCTCCGCTACTCCTCACTGGCTGACTGCTACTTCCTCCGTGCACACCGGCACCACTACTGGCCGTGGTGGTAGGCTGCAGTGGAGCTGGTGCTCTACTCCGTGGCCGTTTGCCTCCACTGACACTGCTGCGACCCTGCTGCCTCCTGGCAGCAGCAATGGGAGGCCGTACAGGGACCCATGAGAGACTCTGGACTTGGCAGCAGCATGAGGAGGCGGTATATAGGGGCCCATGGCAGATTAGGGGCCTGGCAGCAGCTATGGGAGGCCCGTAATCTGCCAGCACCCTATGTCAAAAAATTCAACACACCAGCAGTGTGAAGAGACCTGAATGTGGCACATGGCAGAGTGTGGCGATGGAAACAGCAGCAATGGGAGGCCGTACAGGGACCCATGAGAGACTCTGGACTTGGCAGCAGCATGAGGAGGCGGTATATAGGGGCCCATGGCAGATTAGGGGCCTGGCAGCAGCTATGGGAGGCCCGTAATCTGCCAGCACCCTATGTCAAAAAATTCAACACAACAGCAGTGTGTGAGGAGACCTGAAAGTGGCACATGGCAGAGTGTGGCGATGGAGACAGCAGCAATGGGAGGCCGTACAGGGACCCATGAGAGACTCTGGACTTGGCAGCAGCATGAGGAGGCGGTATATAGGGGCCCATGGCAGATTAGGGGCCTGGCAGCAGCTATGGGAGGCCCGTAATCTGCCAGCACCCTATGTCAAAAAATTGAAAACACAAGCAGTGTGAAGAGACCTGAATGTGGCACATGGCAGAGTGTGGCGATGGAGACAGCAGCAATGGGAGGCCGTACAGGGACCCATGAGAGACTCTGGACTTGGCAGCAGCATGAGGAGGCGGTATATAGGGGCCCATGGCAGATTAGGGGCCTGGCAGCAGCTATGGGAGGCCCGTAATCTGCCAGCACCCTATGTCAAAAAATTCAACACAACAGCAGTGTGTGAGGAGACCTGAAAGTGGCACATGGCAGAGTGTGGCGATGGAGACAGCAGCAATGGGAGGCCGTACAGGGACCCATGAGAGACTCTGGACTTGGCAGCAGCATGAGGAGGCGGTATATAGGGGCCCATGGCAGATTAGGAGCCTGGCAGCAGCTATGGGAGGCCCATAATCTGCCAGCACCCTATGTCAAAAAATTCAACACACCAGCAGTGTGAAGAGACCTGAATGTGGCACATGGCAGAGTGTGGCGATGGAAACAGCAGCAATGGGAGGCCGTACAGGGACCCATGAGAGACTCTGGACTTGGCAGCAGCATGAGGAGGCGGTATATAGGGGCCCATGGCAGATTAGGGGCCTGGCAGCAGCTATGGGAGGCCCGTAATCTGCCAGCACCCTATGTCAAAAAATTCAACACAACAGCAGTGTGTGAGGAGACCTGAAAGTGGCACATGGCAGAGTGTGGCGATGGAGACAGCAGCAATGGGAGGCCGTACAGGGACCCATGAGAGACTCTGGACTTGGCAGCAGCATGAGGAGGCGGTATATAGGGGCCCATGGCAGATTAGGGGCCTGGCAGCAGCTATGGGAGGCCCGTAATCTGCCAGCACCCTATGTCAAAAAATTGAAAACACAAGCAGTGTGAAGAGACCTGAATGTGGCACATGGCAGAGTGTGGCGATGGAGACAGCAGCAATGGGAGGCTGTACAGGGACCCATGAGAGACTCTGGACTTGGCAGCAGCATGAGGAGGCGGTATATAGGGGCCCATGGCAGATTACGTGCCTGGCAGCAGCAATGGGAGGCCCGTAATCTGCCAGCACCCTATGTCAAAAAATTGAACACACCAGCAGTGTGAGGAGACCTCAAAGTGGCAAATGGCAGAGTGGGAGCAATGGGAGGCGGTACAGGGACCCAGGTCACACTGTGGGCTCAGCAGCAGCGTGACCAGGCGGTACGGGGGCCCATGGCCGATTTGGGGCCTGGTGGCACCTATGGAAGGCCTGTAATCTGCCAGCAACCTATGAAAAAATGGACAACCGCAGGAGTGTGAGGAGATTTCAAAGTGGCACATGGCAGAGTGGAAGCAATGGGAGGCCGTACAGGGACCCAGGTCACACTGTGGGCTCAGCAGCAGCGTGACCAGGCGGTACGGGGGCCCATGGCCGATTTGGGGCCTGGCGGCACCTATGGGAGGCCTGTAATCTGCCAGCACCCTATGACAAAATGGAACCCTGGTGTCAGGAATCCCCGCTGCGACGGGCTCGGCGCAGGCGCAGTGCACCGCTCCGTGTCAGAATGCGGGCACTGAGACCTGGCCGTCCGCGGCGAGGGAGTTCGCGCATGCGCAGTGGGGACCGCGCGCGCGCGCGTGGCACCAATGGCAGCGCAGGGCGGGATATTTAAACGGCCCTGAGCTGTCATTCAGTGCCTTCTGGTCTTTCCTTGTATCCTGTATCTGCGAACCTGTTCTAGTAAGTTATTGACCCGGATTTTACCTGACCTTGTTGCCTTCTCCTGCCCAGACCCTTGCTTTGCCTGACCTCTCTCCTGAATGCCCCTGTTTGGATCTGACCTTCCGTTGCTGACCTGGCGTGTGACCCGACTACTCTCTGCCCGCTGCCTTGTACTGCTCCGTCCCCACTGTTACCGACCCGGCCCGTTTGACCCCGCACTTGCTCAGCCATCCATCCATCCATCCCGACGGGATCACCCGACCTCCTCACATCAGGCTCTTCCCTGCGGGAGCCCCTGGCGAATACCGCTACCACTGACGGGCGTGCTCAGTAGCCACGACCTGGTCTCGGGGTACTTCAAGTCCATCCCCACCATCAGGGGCTCTGGTGAACACGTACCCTGGGGCTTAGATACCGTGCGCTGGGGACGCCTGGCCAGTGGAGTGCTAGTGGTACCGCCTGGTGGTCCCTTACAGTACCAGAAGGCCATGACTGAGCCTGGAGGAGGGTCAGCCCCGCTGGGAGATATTTGCAGGCACCTATCAGCCCTGACACAGGCTGTGGCAACCTTGCAGGACAAATGCACGCACCTGGAAAACCGTTTCCAGACCCGCTCTGCATCTGGCCCTGCTCCACAGGCCCCTGTTTCCGCTCCCCCGGTAGAAGAAGCTCTGGGGCCAGCTTCAGGGGCCTCTGCTCCTCTACCGAGGGTTGAACCCCGAGTACCACTGCCTGAGCGTTTTCACGGGGACCGAACACGCTTCAGGTCTTTTCGGGATTCCTGCCTCCTGTTTTTTGAATTGCAACCCCGCACCTTCCTAACGGAATCAGTGAAAGTGGGATTTTTAATTTCACTATTGCAGGGTGAACCCCAAGATTGGGCCCATCGGTTAAGGGCAAACCATGACCCTCACCTGGGAATGGTCAGCGGTTTTTTTGAAGCTATGGCCATCCTTTATGATGATCCACAGCGGGCAGCCTCTGCTGAAGCAATGTTATCCACGCTTCGACAGGGCCGCCGGGCGGCAGAAGAATACGCCTCTGAATTTAGGTGTTGGATGGGGGACACACGCTGGAACGAGTTCGCGTTGCGACACCAGTTCCGTATGGGTCTGTCAGAGCCCTTGAAGGATGAGCTGGCCCGAGTGGGGGTTCCCGAGTCACTAGAAGACCTAATAGCCCTGACGATTCAAATAGACCGTAGACTGCGGGAACGCAGGTTGGAGAGGTCCGGTCAGGGTCACGGAAATGCATGGGGTCCAATTCCAGGCCCCAGCCAACAAACCAGAACAAAGATCCAGAACCCACTTCCAGGAGATGCGCAGGAACCAATGCAACTAGGCCTGGCTCGGCCTAAATTATCGCCAGAAGAACGCCAGCGGAGACGCTCTCTGAACCTCTGCTTCTACTGCGGTGAAGCCGATCATATGGTACGATCCTGCCCTCAGAAAATGAGTAAGTGCACCTCTTTTTCTTCTCTGGCTATTGGCAAGGTCAGTCCGTCCCAATACTTAGTGGTGCCACTCTCCTTTCAGCTTCCAGAAAGGACCGTGGAGGTGACGGCCATAGTTGATTCAGGGGCATGCAGTTGTTTCCTGGATTTAGATTTTGCTCATCAGCAGGGGATTCCCCTCCAGCCCAGAAAACGGGGCTTTACCATATTTCTGGCAGATGGCTCCCAGATAAAGTCAGGAGTAGTTAACCAGGAAACTCCCCCTATCGCCACTACCATTGCTAACCAGCATCAGGAATTCCTCCGCCTAGATGCCATTGCGTCACCTCTTTTTCCAGTCATTTTGGGACTCCCTTGGTTGCGGGCCCATACCCCCCAAATTGACTGGGAAACCGGGTCTATCTTGTTCCCGTCCCTGTATTGTCAGGAACACTGTCACACTGCGGGCTCTGCAGCCCCCCAGGTCCTCCTGTGCTCCGAGGGAGACTCCGACCTGAAACAGGTTATTCCCGCAGCATACCACGAATTCTTAGATGTATTCAGTAAACGGGGGGCAGACACCTTGCCCCCCCACCGCCCGTATGACTGTCCAATTGATCTGTTGCCCGGCTCCGAGATCCCTTTTGGACGGATTTTTCCCCTGTCTGAGCTAGAATTGGGGGCCCTGAAGGAATACATAGAGGACAGTCTCCAGAAGGGGTTCATCCGTGCCTCTACTTCACCAGCCGGAGCGGGGATCTTCTTTGTAGAGAAAAAAGACAAATCTCTGCGACCCTGCATTGACTATCGTGAACTGAACAGAGTCACGATTAAAAATCGTTACCCTCTGCCATTGGTACCCGAATTATTTCAGAGCCTGAAGGCTGCGACAATATTTACTAAACTAGATCTCAGGGGGGCCTACAACTTGGTTCGCATAAGGGAAGGGGATGAGTGGAAGACAGCATTTCGTACCCGGTTTGGGCATTTCGAATATCTGGTAATGCCATTTGGACTGTGCAATGCCCCAGCCACATTCCAACATTTTGTAAACGACATTTTCCAGGATTACCTTGACGTTTTTGTAATAGTTTACCTAGACGATATACTGATCTTCTCATCCTCTCTGGAGGATCACAGAATACACGTGACAAAGGTTTTGGGTCGATTGCGCCAGCATGGGTTATACGCCAAAGCAGATAAGTGCAGTTTCGAGCAGTCCAGCATCGCGTTTCTGGGGTTGATTATCTCCACCACGGGAATCGCAATGGACCCTCAGAAGGTCTCTGCAATTTTGGATTGGCCTGTGCCCACAGACAAAAAGGGCATCCAGCGCTTTATAGGCTTTGCGAATTTCTATCGGAAATTCATTAGGAACTTCTCGGGTCTGGTCTCCCCCATAACTCAGCTAACCAAACTTGGAACCCGCTTCAGATGGACGCCGGAGGCTCAGGAAGCCTTTGAGGCCTTGAAAAAACTATTTACCACGGCACCCATTTTGGGCCATCCAGACGCTTCCCTGCCCTACGTACTGGAGGTAGACGCCTCTGAGAATGCGGTGGGTTCCATCCTGTCCCAGAGAAAAGGCACCAAAGAATTACTCCACCCCATAGCGTTCTTCTCGAGGAAGCTCACCCCAGCCGAGAAGAACTACGATATTGGTGATCGGGAGTTGTTAGCCATCAAAACGGCACTGGAAGAATGGAGGTACTTGCTGGAAGGGGCCTCACACCCCATCTTGATCTTCACTGATCATAAAAACCTCGAGTACCTGAGGACTGCCAAACGGTTACGTCCGCGGCAGGCAAGATGGGCACTGTTTTTCTCCAGATTCATATTCCATATCACTTACAGGCCAGGGTCCAAAAATACAAAACCCGATGCGCTATCACGCATGTTCGAAGACTCCAAAGAAGAACCGGTACCTGATACTATTCTGTCCTCAGGGAATTTCTTGGCTCTCCAAACTGACCTTCGGTCCAAACTAATGGATGCATCCACGACCACAGTGACCCCAGCTGGGGTACCCCTCCAAAACAAGGGGGGACTCCTCTGGAAGGAAGGATTGATCATGGTACCCGAAGAGGTCCGAACCCTTGTCTTGGGGCAGTGTCATGACCATCCAATGGCGGGACACTTTGGCCCAGCGAAGACCCTGGAACTTCTCCAACGTTCCTTTTGGTGGCCAAACATGGCCAAGGATTGCAGGCTCTACGTAAAATCTTGCACCATCTGTCAGAAGAACAAGCCATCGAGGAACAAGGCCTGGGGGCTGCTGCGGCCCTTGCCGATCCCCGAGCGACCTTGGCAAAGGATCGCAATGGACTTTATAGTCGAGCTCCCCCCGTCTCAAGACCACACCGCGATCCTCGTAGTCATTGATCGGTTATCGAAAATGGCTCACTTTTTACCGTTAAAGAAGACTCCGTCAGCAGCCGAGACTGCGCGAATTTTTATCCAGGAAGTTATAAGACTACATGGAATTCCGGAGGACATCGTCTCGGATCGAGGGGTCCAATTCACGTCTAAATTTTGGAGGGCACTGTGTAAGGCCTTGGATATCAAATTATCCCTCTCCTCTGCGTTCCACCCCCAGACCAATGGACAGACCGAGAGGACCAACCAGACCCTAGAACAGTACCTGCGTTGCTACACATCCTTCCTACAGGATAATTGGCTACCACTCCTACCCCTGGCGGAGTTCGCGTACAACAACGCCAACCATTCTGCAACAGGGCAATCACCGTTTTTTTCAAACTACGGATTTCACCCTGTCTTTCTCCCTGACTTGGTCCCTGAATGCCCAGTTCCGGCGACACAGGACACGCTAGCTTTCTTCTCCTCCAACAATAAGATACTACAGGAGGCTATTGCTCGGGCCCAGGAGGACTACAAGAAGGCGTTTAACAAAAGACGAAGAGGGGACCTGGTGCTGCAGCCCGGGGATAAAGTGTGGTTGGCAACAACGAACTTGAAAATGCTATGTCCATCAAAGAAATTAGGACCAAAGTTCATAGGCCCCTTTTGCATAAAGCGGGCGGTCAATGAGGTGGCATACGAACTTGTCCTCCCTGACACACTCAAGATACACCCGGTCTTCCATGTGTCCTTGCTGAAACCAGTAATCCCCGATGCCTTCCCAGAACGAGAATCTCGACCTCCGGAGGCCATAACGGTCGAAGGTGAAGAAGAATTTGAGGTGGAATCAATCCTGAAGTACCGAAAGAGGGGGGGTCAGACCCAATTTTTTATTAAATGGAAGGGCTATGGCCCTGAGGATAATTCATGGGAACCAGCCCATAATGTCCATGCACCCCGACTTGTCCGGAGGTTCCTTCGTGATCACCCGTGGTGGAGAGATCGGGTGGGCACCCAGAGGTTGCCCGTAGGGGGGGGGCAATGTCAGGAATCCCCACTGCGACGGGCTCGGCGCAGGCGCAGTGCACCGCTCCGTGTCAGAATGCGGGCACTGAGACCTGGCCGTCCGCGGCGAGGGAGTTCGCGCATGCGCAGTGGGGACCGCGGGCGCGCGCGTGGCACCAATGGCAGCGCAGGGCGGGATATTTAAACGGCCCTGAGCTGTCATTCAGTGCCTTCTGGTCTTTCCTTGTATCCTGTATCTGCGAACCTGTTCTAGTAAGTTATTGACCCGGATTTTACCTGACCTTGTTGCCTTCGCCCAGACCCTTGCTTTGCCTGACCTCTCTCCTGAATGCCCCTGTTTGGATCTGACCTTCCGTTGCTGACCTGGCGTGTGACCCGACTACTCTCTGCCCGCTGCCTTGTACTGCTCCGTCCCCACTGTTACCGACCCGGCCCGTTTGACCCCGCACTTGCTCAGCCATCCATCCATCCATCCCGACGGGATCACCCGACCTCCTCACATCAGGCTCTTCCCTGCGGGAGCCCCTGGCGAATACCGCTACCACTGACGGGCGTGCTCAGTAGCCACGACCTGGTCTCGGGGTACTTCAAGTCCATCCCCACCATCAGGGGCTCTGGTGAACACGTACCCTGGGGCTTAGATACCGTGCGCTGGGGACGCCTGGCCAGTGGAGTGCTAGTGGTACCGCCTGGTGGTCCCTTACACCTGGGCTGGGGCAGGCAGAACCGCCGTATCTTTATCACGGTTTTCCCAGGCCACCGAATGGCGTCGCTGCATATGCTGACGCAAAGCTGTAGTCCCAACATGGGCCCCCTGGCCACGCTTGACTTTCTGGCCACATAGTCGACATACGGCTACGTTTACTTCCTCGGGCGGCTTGACGAAAAATTGCCACACCGCAGAGTAGGAAACTTTGCCTCCGCTACTCCTCACTGGCTGACTGCTACTTCCTCCGTGCACACTGGCACCACTACTGGCCGTGGTGGTAGGCTGCAGTGGAGCTGGTGCTCTACTCCGTGGCCGTTTGCCTCCACTGACACTGCTGCGAACCTGCTGCCTCCTGGCAGCAGCAATGGGAGGCCGTACAGGGACCCATGAGAGACTCTGGACTTGGCAGCAGCATGAGGAGGCGGTATATAGGGGCCCATGGCAGATTAGGGGCCTGGCAGCAGCTATGGGAGGCCCGTAATCTGCCAGCACCCTATGTCAAAAAATTCAACACAACAGCAGTGTGTGAGGAGACCTGAAAGTGGCACATGGCAGAGTGTGGCGATGGAGACAGCAGCAATGGGAGGCCGTACAGGGACCCATGAGAGACTCTGGACTTGGCAGCAGCATGAGGAGGCGGTATATAGGGGCCCATGGCAGATTAGGGGCCTGGCAGCAGCTATGGGAGGCCCGTAATCTGCCAGCACCCTATGTCAAAAAATTCAACACAACAGCAGTGTGTGAGGAGACCTGAAAGTGGAACATGGCAGAGTGTGGCGATGGAGACAGCAGCAATGGGAGGCCGTACAGGGACCCATGAGAGACTCTGGACTTGGCAGCAGCATGAGGAGGCGGTATATAGGGGCCCATGGCAGATTAGGGGCCTGGCAGCAGCTATGGGAGGCCCGTAATCTGCCAGCACCCTATGTCAAAAAATTGAAAACACAAGCAGTGTGAAGAGACCTGAATGTGGCACATGGCAGAGTGTGGCGATGGAGACAGCAGCAATGGGAGGCCGTACAGGGACCCATGAGAGACTCTGGACTTGGCAGCAGCATGAGGAGGCGGTATATAGGGGCCCATGGCAGATTAGGGGCCTGGCAGCAGCTATGGGAGGCCCATAATCTGCCAGCACCCTATGTCAAAAAATTCAACACAACAGCAGTGTATGAGGAGACCTGAAAGTGGCACATGGCAGAGTGTGGCGATGGAGACAGCAGCAATGGGAGGCCGTACAAGGACCCATGAGAGACTCTGGACTTGGCAGCAGCATGAGGAGGCGGTATATAGGGGCCCATGGCAGATTAGGGGCCTGGCAGCAGCTATGGGAGGCCCTTAATCTGCCAGCACCCTATGTCAAAAAATTCAACACACCAGCAGTGTGAAGAGACCTGAATGTGGCACATGGCAGAGTGTGGCGATGGAAAAAGCAGCAATGGGAGGCCGTACAGGGACCCATGAGAGACTCTGGACTTGGCAGCAGCATGAGGAGGCGGTATATAGGGGCCCATGGCAGATTAGGGGCCTGGCAGCAGCTATGGGAGGCCCGTAATCTGCCAGCACCCTATGTCAAAAAATTCAACACAACAGCAGTGTGTGAGGAGACCTGAAAGTGGCACATGGCAGTGTGTGGCGATGGAGACAGCAGCAATGGGAGGCCGTACAGGGACCCATGAGAGACTCTGGACTTGGCAGCAGCATGAGGAGGCGGTATATAGGGGCCCATGGCAGATTAGGGGCCTGGCAGCAGCTATGGGAGGCCCGTAATCTGCCAGCACCCTATGTCAAAAAATTGAAAACACAAGCAGTGTGAAGAGACCTGAATGTGGCACATGACAGAGTGTGGCGATGGAGACAGCAGCAATGGGAGGCCGTACAGGGACCCATGAGAGACTCTGGACTTGGCAGCAGCATGAGGAGGCGGTATATAGGGGCCCATGGCAGATTAGGGGCCTGGCAGCAGCTATGGGAGGCCCGTAATCTGCCAGCACCCTATGTCAAAAAATTCAACACAACAGCAGTGTGTGAGGAGACCTGAAAGTGGCACATGGCAGAGTGTGGCGATGGAGACAGCAGCAATGGGAGGCCGTACAAGGACCCATGAGAGACTCTGGACTTGGCAGCAGCATGAGGAGGCGGTATATAGGGGCCCATGGCAGATTAGGGGCCTGGCAGCAGCTATGGGAGGCCCGTAATCTGCCAGCACCCTATGTCAAAAAATTGAAAACACAAGCAGTGTGAAGAGACCTGAATGTGGCACATGGCAGAGTGTGGCGATGGAGACAGCAGCAATGGGAGGCCGTACAGGGACCCATGAGAGACTCTGGACTTGGCAGCAGCATGAGGAGGCGGTATATAGGGGCCCATGGCAGATTAGGGGCCTGGCAGCAGCTATGGGAGGCCCGTAATCTGCCAGCACCCTATGTCAAAAAATTCAACACAACAGCAGTGTGTGAGGAGACCTGAAAGTGGCACATGGCAGAGTGTGGCGATGGAGACAGCAGCAATGGGAGGCCGTACAAGGACCCATGAGAGACTCTGGACTTGGCAGCAGCATGAGGAGGCGGTATATAGGGGCCCATGGCAGATTAGGGGCCTGGCAGCAGCTATGGGAGGCCCGTAATCTGCCAGCACCCTATGTCAAAAAATTCAACACACCAGCAGTGTGAAGAGACCTGAATGTGGCACATGGCAGAGTGTGGCGATGGAAACAGCAGCAATGGGAGGCCGTACAGGGACCCATGAGAGACTCTGGACTTGGCAGCAGCATGAGGAGGCGGTATATAGGGGCCCATGGCAGATTAGGGGCCTGGCAGCAGCTATGGGAGGCCCGTAATCTGCCAGCACCCTATGTCAAAAAATTGAAAACACAAGCAGTGTGAAGAGACCTGAATGTGGCACATGGCAGAGTGTGGCGATGGAGACAGCAGCAATGGGAGGCCGTACAGGGACCCATGAGAGACTCTGGACTTGGCAGCAGCATGAGGAGGCGGTATATAGGGGCCCATGGCAGATTAGGGGCCTGGCAGCAGCTATGGGAGGCCCGTAATCTGCGAGCACCCTATGTCAAAAAATTCAACACAACAGCAGTGTGTGAGGAGACCTGAAAGTGGCACATGGCAGAGTGTGGCGATGGAGACAGCAGCAATGGGAGGCCGTACAAGGACCCATGAGAGACTCTGGACTTGGCAGCAGCATGAGGAGGCGGTATATAGGGGCCCATGGCAGATTAGGGGCCTGGCAGCAGCTATGGGAGGCCCGTAATCTGCCAGCACCCTATGTCAAAAAATTCAACACACCAGCAGTGTGAAGAGACCTGAATGTGGCACATGGCAGAGTGTGGCGATGGAAACAGCAGCAATGGGAGGCCGTACAGGGACCCATGAGAGACTCTGGACTTGGCAGCAGCATGAGGAGGCGGTATATAGGGGCCCATGGCAGATTAGGGGCCTGGCAGCAGCTATGGGAGGCCCGTAATCTGCCAGCACCCTATGTCAAAAAATTCAACACAACAGCAGTGTGTGAGGAGACCTGAAAGTGGCACATGGCAGAGTGTGGCGATGGAGACAGCAGCAATGGGAGGCCGTACAGGGACCCATGAGAGACTCTGGACTTGGCAGCAGCATGAGGAGGCGGTATATAGGGGCCCATGGCAGATTAGGGGCCTGGCAGCAGCTATGGGAGGCCCGTAATCTGCCAGCACCCTATGTCAAAAAATTGAAAACACAAGCAGTGTGAAGAGACCTGAATGTGGCACATGGCAGAGTGTGGCGATGGAGACAGCAGCAATGGGAGGCCGTACAGGGACCCATGAGAGACTCTGGACTTGGCAGCAGCATGAGGAGGCGGTATATAGGGGCCCATGGCAGATTAGGGGCCTGGCAGCAGCTATGGGAGGCCCGTAATCTGCCAGCACCCTATGTCAAAAAATTCAACACAACAGCAGTGTGTGAGGAGACCTGAAAGTGGCACATGGCAGAGTGTGGCGATGGAGACAGCAGCAATGGGAGGCCGTACAGGGACCCATGAGAGACTCTGGACTTGGCAGCAGCATGAGGAGGCGGTATATAGGGGCCCATGGCAGATTAGGGGCCTGGCAGCAGCTATGGGAGGCCCATAATCTGCCAGCACCCTATGTCAAAAAATTCAACACACCAGCAGTGTGAAGAGACCTGAAAGTGGCACATGGCAGAGTGTGGCGATGGAGACAGCAGCAATGGGAGGCCGTACAAGGACCCATGAGAGACTCTGGACTTGGCAGCAGCATGAGGAGGCGGTATATAGGGGCCCATGGCAGATTAGGGGCCTGGCAGCAGCTATGGGAGGCCCGTAATCTGCCAGCACCCTATGTCAAAAAATTCAACACACCAGCAGTGTGAAGAGACCTGAATGTGACACATGGCAGAGTGTGGCGATGGAAACAGCAGCAATGGGAGGCCGTACAGGGACCCATGAGAGACTCTGGACTTGGCAGCAGCATGAGGAGGCGGTATATAGGGGCCCATGGCAGATTAGGGGCCTGGCAGCAGCTATGGGAGGCCCGTAATCTGCCAGCACCCTATGTCAAAAAATTCAACACACCAGCAGTGTGAAGAGACCTGAATGTGGCACATGGCAGAGTGTGGCGATGGAAACAGCAGCAATGGGAGGCCGTACAGGGACCCATGAGAGACTCTGGACTTGGCAGCAGCATGAGGAGGCGGTATATAGGGGCCCATGGCAGATTAGGGGCCTGGCAGCAGCTATGGGAGGCCCGTAATCTGCCAGCACCCTATGTCAAAAAATTGAAAACACAAGCAGTGTGAAGAGACCTGAATGTGGCACATGGCAGAGTGTGGCGATGGAGACAGCAGCAATGGGAGGCCGTACAGGGACCCATGAGAGACTCTGGACTTGGCAGCAGCATGAGGAGGCGGTATATAGGGGCCCATGGCAGATTAGGGGCCTGGCAGCAGCTATGGGAGGCCCGTAATCTGCCAGCACCCTATGTCAAAAAATTCAACACAACAGCAGTGTGTGAGGAGACCTGAAAGTGGCACATGGCAGAGTGTGGCGATGGAGACAGCAGCAATGGGAGGCCGTACAAGGACCCATGAGAGACTCTGGACTTGGCAGCAGCATGAGGAGGCGGTATATAGGGGCCCATGGCAGATTAGGGGCCTGGCAGCAGCTATGGGAGGCCCGTAATCTGCCAGCACCCTATGTCAAAAAATTCAACACACCAGCAGTGTGAAGAGACCTGAATGTGGCACATGGCAGAGTGTGGCGATGGAAACAGCAGCAATGGGAGGCCGTACAGGGACCCATGAGAGACTCTGGACTTGGCAGCAGCATGAGGAGGCGGTATATAGGGGCCCATGGCAGATTAGGGGCCTGGCAGCAGCTATGGGAGGCCCGTAATCTGCCAGCACCCTATGTCAAAAAATTCAACACAACAGCAGTGTGTGAGGAGACCTGAAAGTGGCACATGGCAGAGTGTGGCGATGGAGACAGCAGCAATGGGAGGCCGTACAGGGACCCATGAGAGACTCTGGACTTGGCAGCAGCATGAGGAGGCGGTATATAGGGGCCCATGGCAGATTAGGGGCCTGGCAGCAGCTATGGGAGGCCCGTAATCTGCCAGCACCCTATGTCAAAAAATTGAAAACACAAGCAGTGTGAAGAGACCTGAATGTGGCACATGGCAGAGTGTGGCGATGGAGACAGCAGCAATGGGAGGCCGTACAGGGACCCATGAGAGACTCTGGACTTGGCAGCAGCATGAGGAGGCGGTATATAGGGGCCCATGGCAGATTAGGGGCCTGGCAGCAGCTATGGGAGGCCCGTAATCTGCCAGCACCCTATGTCAAAAAATTCAACACAACAGCAGTGTGTGAGGAGACCTGAAAGTGGCACATGGCAGAGTGTGGCGATGGAGACAGCAGCAATGGGAGGACGTACAGGGACCCATGAGAGACTCTGGACTTGGCAGCAGCATGAGGAGGCGGTATATAGGGGCCCATGGCAGATTAGGGGCCTGGCAGCAGCTATGGGAGGCCCATAATCTGCCAGCACCCTATGTCAAAAAATTCAACACACCAGCAGTGTGAAGAGACCTGAATGTGGCACATGGCAGAGTGTGGCGATGGAAACAGCAGCAATGGGAGGCCGTACAGGGACCCATGAGAGACTCTGGACTTGGCAGCAGCATGAGGAGGCGGTATATAGGGGCCCATGGCAGATTAGGGGCCTGGCAGCAGCTATGGGAGGCCCGTAATCTGCCAGCACCCTATGTCAAAAAATTCAACACACCAGCAGTGTGAAGAGACCTGAATGTGGCACATGGCAGAGTGTGGTGATGGAAACAGCAGCAATGGGAGGCCGTACAGGGACCCATGAGAGACTCTGGACTTGGCAGCAGCATGAGGAGGCGGTATATAGGGGCCCATGGCAGATTAGGGGCATGGCAGCAGCTATGGGAGGCCCATAATCTGCCAGCACCCTATGTCAAAAAATTCAACACAACAGCAGTGTGTGAGGAGACCTGAAAGTGGCACATGGCAGAGTGTGGCGATGGAGACAGCAGCAATGGGAGGCCGTACAGGGACCCATGAGAGACTCTGGACTTGGCAGCAGCATGAGGAGGCGGTATATAGGGGCCCATGGCAGATTAGGGGCCTGGCAGCAGCTATGGGAGGCCCGTAATCTGCCAGCACCCTATGTCAAAAAATTGAAAACACAAGCAGTGTGAAGAGACCTGAATGTGGCACATGGCAGAGTGTGGCGATGGAGACAGCAGCAATGGGAGGCCGTACAGGGACCCATGAGAGACTCTGGACTTGGCAGCAGCATGAGGAGGCGGTATATAGGGGCCCATGGCAGATTAGGGGCCTGGCAGCAGCTATGGGAGGCCCGTAATCTGCCAGCACCCTATGTCAAAAAATTCAACACAACAGCAGTGTGTGAGGAGACCTGAAAGTGGCACATGGCAGAGTGTGGCGATGGAGACAGCAGCAATGGGAGGCCGTACAAGGACCCATGAGAGACTCTGGACTTGGCAGCAGCATGAGGAGGCGGTATATAGGGGCCCATGGCAGATTAGGGGCCTGGCAGCAGCTATGGGAGGCCCGTAATCTGCCAGCACCCTATGTCAAAAAATTGAAAACACAAGCAGTGTGAAGAGACCTGAATGTGGCACATGGCAGAGTGTGGCGATGGAGACAGCAGCAATGGGAGGCCGTACAGGGACCCATGAGAGACTCTGGACTTGGCAGCAGCATGAGGAGGCGGTATATAGGGGCCCATGGCAGATTAGGGGCCTGGCAGCAGCTATGGGAGGCCCGTAATCTGCCAGCACCCTATGTCAAAAAATTCAACACAACAGCAGTGTGTGAGGAGACCTGAAAGTGGCACATGGCAGAGTGTGGCGATGGAGACAGCAGCAATGGGAGGCCGTACAAGGACCCATGAGAGACTCTGGACTTGGCAGCAGCATGAGGAGGCGGTATATAGGGGCCCATGGCAGATTAGGGGCCTGGCAGCAGCTATGGGAGGCCCGTAATCTGCCAGCACCCTATGTCAAAAAATTCAACACACCAGCAGTGTGAAGAGACCTGAATGTGGCACATGGCAGAGTGTGGCGATGGAAACAGCAGCAATGGGAGGCCGTACAGGGACCCATGAGAGACTCTGGACTTGGCAGCAGCATGAGGAGGCGGTATATAGGGGCCCATGGCAGATTAGGGGCCTGGCAGCAGCTATGGGAGGCCCGTAATCTGCCAGCACCCTATGTCAAAAAATTGAAAACACAAGCAGTGTGAAGAGACCTGAATGTGGCACATGGCAGAGTGTGGCGATGGAGACAGCAGCAATGGGAGGCCGTACAGGGACCCATGAGAGACTCTGGACTTGGCAGCAGCATGAGGAGGCGGTATATAGGGGCCCATGGCAAATTAGGGGCCTGGCAGCAGCTATGGGAGGCCCGTAATCTGCCAGCACCCTATGTCAAAAAATTCAACACAACAGCAGTGTGTGAGGAGACCTGAAAGTGGCACATGGCAGAGTGTGGCGATGGAAACAGCAGCAATGGAAGGCCATACAGGGACCCATGAGAGACTCTGGACTTGGCAGCAGCATGAGGAGGCGGTATATAGGGGCCCATGGCAGATTAGGGGCCTGGCAGCAGCTATGGGAGGCCCGTAATCTGCCAGCACCCTATGTCAAAAAATTCAACACAACAGCAGTGTGTGAGGAGACCTGAAAGTGGCACATGGCAGAGTGTGGCGATGGAGACAGCAGCAATGGGAGGCCGTACAAGGACCCATGAGAGACTCTGGACTTGGCAGGAGCATGAGGAGGCGGTATATAGGGGCCCATGGCAGATTAGGGGCCTGGCAGCAGCTATGGGAGGCCCGTAATCTGCCAGCACCCTATGTCAAAAAATTCAACACACCAGCAGTGTGAAGAGACCTGAATGTGGCATATGGCAGAGTGTGGCGATGGAAACAGCAGCAATGGGAGGCCGTACAGGGACCCATGAGAGACTCTGGACTTGGCAGCAGCATGAGGAGGCGGTATATAGGGGCCCATGGCAGATTAGGGGCCTGGCAGCAGCTATGGGAGGCCCGTAATCTGCCAGCACCCTATGTCAAAAAATTGAAAACACAAGCAGTGTGAAGAGACCTGAATGTGGCACATGGCAGAGTGTGGCGATGGAGACAGCAGCAATGGGAGGCCGTACAGGGACCCATGAGAGACTCTGGACTTGGCAGCAGCATGAGGAGGCGGTATATAGGGGCCCATGGCAGATTAGGGGCCTGGCAGCAGCTATGGGAGGCCCGTAATCTGCCAGCACCCTATGTCAAAAAATTCAACACAACAGCAGTGTGTGAGGAGACCTGAAAGTGGCACATGGCAGAGTGTGGCGATGGAGACAGCAGCAATGGGAGGCCGTACAGGGACCCATGAGAGACTCTGGACTTGGCAGCAGCATGAGGAGGCGGTATATAGGGGCCCATGGCAGATTAGGGGCCTGGCAGCAGCTATGGGAGGCCCGTAATCTGCCAGCACCCTATGTCAAAAAATTGAAAACACAAGCAGTGTGAAGAGACCTGAATGTGGCACATGGCAGAGTGTGGCGATGGAGACAGCAGCAATGGGAGGCCGTACAGGGACCCATGAGAGACTCTGGACTTGGCAGCAGCATGAGGAGGCGGTATATAGGGGCCCATGGCAGATTAGGGGCCTGGCAGCAGCTATGGGAGGCCCGTAATCTGCCAGCACCCTATGTCAAAAAATTCAACACAACAGCAGTGTGTGAGGAGACCTGAAAGTGGCACATGGCAGAGTGTGGCGATGGAGACAGCAGCAATGGGAGGACGTACAGGGACCCATGAGAGACTCTGGACTTGGCAGCAGCATGAGGAGGCGGTATATAGGGGCCCATGGCAGATTAGGGGCCTGGCAGCAGCTATGGGAGGCCCATAATCTGCCAGCACCCTATGTCAAAAAATTCAACACACCAGCAGTGTGAAGAGACCTGAATGTGGCACATGGCAGAGTGTGGCGATGGAAACAGCAGCAATGGGAGGCCGTACAGGGACCCATGAGAGACTCTGGACTTGGCAGCAGCATGAGGAGGCGGTATATAGGGGCCCATGGCAGATTAGGGGCCTGGCAGCAGCTATGGGAGGCCCGTAATCTGCCAGCACCCTATGTCAAAAAATTCAACACACCAGCAGTGTGAAGAGACCTGAATGTGGCACATGGCAGAGTGTGGTGATGGAAACAGCAGCAATGGGAGGCCGTACAGGGACCCATGAGAGACTCTGGACTTGGCAGCAGCATGAGGAGGCGGTATATAGGGGCCCATGGCAGATTAGGGGCATGGCAGCAGCTATGGGAGGCCCATAATCTGCCAGCACCCTATGTCAAAAAATTCAACACAACAGCAGTGTGTGAGGAGACCTGAAAGTGGCACATGGCAGAGTGTGGCGATGGAGACAGCAGCAATGGGAGGCCGTACAGGGACCCATGAGAGACTCTGGACTTGGCAGCAGCATGAGGAGGCGGTATATAGGGGCCCATGGCAGATTAGGGGCCTGGCAGCAGCTATGGGAGGCCCGTAATCTGCCAGCACCCTATGTCAAAAAATTGAAAACACAAGCAGTGTGAAGAGACCTGAATGTGGCACATGGCAGAGTGTGGCGATGGAGACAGCAGCAATGGGAGGCCGTACAGGGACCCATGAGAGACTCTGGACTTGGCAGCAGCATGAGGAGGCGGTATATAGGGGCCCATGGCAGATTAGGGGCCTGGCAGCAGCTATGGGAGGCCCGTAATCTGCCAGCACCCTATGTCAAAAAATTCAACACAACAGCAGTGTGTGAGGAGACCTGAAAGTGGCACATGGCAGAGTGTGGCGATGGAGACAGCAGCAATGGGAGGCCGTACAAGGACCCATGAGAGACTCTGGACTTGGCAGCAGCATGAGGAGGCGGTATATAGGGGCCCATGGCAGATTAGGGGCCTGGCAGCAGCTATGGGAGGCCCGTAATCTGCCAGCACCCTATGTCAAAAAATTGAAAACACAAGCAGTGTGAAGAGACCTGAATGTGGCACATGGCAGAGTGTGGCGATGGAGACAGCAGCAATGGGAGGCCGTACAGGGACCCATGAGAGACTCTGGACTTGGCAGCAGCATGAGGAGGCGGTATATAGGGGCCCATGGCAGATTAGGGGCCTGGCAGCAGCTATGGGAGGCCCGTAATCTGCCAGCACCCTATGTCAAAAAATTCAACACAACAGCAGTGTGTGAGGAGACCTGAAAGTGGCACATGGCAGAGTGTGGCGATGGAGACAGCAGCAATGGGAGGCCGTACAAGGACCCATGAGAGACTCTGGACTTGGCAGCAGCATGAGGAGGCGGTATATAGGGGCCCATGGCAGATTAGGGGCCTGGCAGCAGCTATGGGAGGCCCGTAATCTGCCAGCACCCTATGTCAAAAAATTCAACACACCAGCAGTGTGAAGAGACCTGAATGTGGCACATGGCAGAGTGTGGCGATGGAAACAGCAGCAATGGGAGGCCGTACAGGGACCCATGAGAGACTCTGGACTTGGCAGCAGCATGAGGAGGCGGTATATAGGGGCCCATGGCAGATTAGGGGCCTGGCAGCAGCTATGGGAGGCCCGTAATCTGCCAGCACCCTATGTCAAAAAATTGAAAACACAAGCAGTGTGAAGAGACCTGAATGTGGCACATGGCAGAGTGTGGCGATGGAGACAGCAGCAATGGGAGGCCGTACAGGGACCCATGAGAGACTCTGGACTTGGCAGCAGCATGAGGAGGCGGTATATAGGGGCCCATGGCAAATTAGGGGCCTGGCAGCAGCTATGGGAGGCCCGTAATCTGCCAGCACCCTATGTCAAAAAATTCAACACAACAGCAGTGTGTGAGGAGACCTGAAAGTGGCACATGGCAGAGTGTGGCGATGGAAACAGCAGCAATGGGAGGCCGTACAGGGACCCATGAGAGACTCTGGACTTGGCAGCAGCATGAGGAGGCGGTATATAGGGGCCCATGGCAGATTAGGGGCCTGGCAGCAGCTATGGGAGGCCCGTAATCTGCCAGCACCCTATGTCAAAAAATTCAACACAACAGCAGTGTGTGAGGAGACCTGAAAGTGGCACATGGCAGAGTGTGGCGATGGAGACAGCAGCAATGGGAGGCCGTACAAGGACCCATGAGAGACTCTGGACTTGGCAGGAGCATGAGGAGGCGGTATATAGGGGCCCATGGCAGATTAGGGGCCTGGCAGCAGCTATGGGAGGCCCGTAATCTGCCAGCACCCTATGTCAAAAAATTCAACACACCAGCAGTGTGAAGAGACCTGAATGTGGCACATGGCAGAGTGTGGCGATGGAAACAGCAGCAATGGGAGGCCGTACAGGGACCCATGAGAGACTCTGGACTTGGCAGCAGCATGAGGAGGCGGTATATAGGGGCCCATGGCAGATTAGGGGCCTGGCAGCAGCTATGGGAGGCCCGTAATCTGCCAGCACCCTATGTCAAAAAATTGAAAACACAAGCAGTGTGAAGAGACCTGAATGTGGCACATGGCAGAGTGTGGCGATGGAGACAGCAGCAATGGGAGGCCGTACAGGGACCCATGAGAGACTCTGGACTTGGCAGCAGCATGAGGAGGCGGTATATAGGGGCCCATGGCAGATTAGGGGCCTGGCAGCAGCTATGGGAGGCCCGTAATCTGCCAGCACCCTATGTCAAAAAATTGAAAACACAAGCAGTGTGAAGAGACCTGAATGTGGCACATGGCAGAGTGTGGCGATGGAGACAGCAGCAATGGGAGGCCGTACAGGGACCCATGAGAGACTCTGGACTTGGCAGCAGCATGAGGAGGCGGTATATAGGGGCCCATGGCAGATTAGGGGCCTGGCAGCAGCTATGGGAGGCCCGTAATCTGCCAGCACCCTATGTCAAAAAATTCAACACAACAGCAGTGTGTGAGGAGACCTGAAAGTGGCACATGGCAGAGTGTGGCGATGGAGACAGCAGCAATGGGAGGCCGTACAGGGACCCATGAGAGACTCTGGACTTGGCAGCAGCATGAGGAGGCGGTATATAGGGGCCCATGGCAGATTAGGGGCCTGGCAGCAGCTATGGGAGGCCCGTAATCTGCCAGCACCCTATGTCAAAAAATTCAACACACCAGCAGTGTGAAGAGACCTGAATGTGGCACATGGCAGAGTGTGGCGATGGAAACAGCAGCAATGGGAGGCCGTACAGGGACCCATGAGAGACTCTGGACTTGGCAGCAGCATGAGGAGGCGGTATATAGGGGCCCATGGCAGATTAGGGGCCTGGCAGCAGCTATGGGAGGCCCGTAATCTGCCAGCACCCTATGTCAAAAAATTCAACACAACAGCAGTGTGTGAGGAGACCTGAAAGTGGCACATGGCAGAGTGTGGCGATGGAGACAGCAGCAATGGGAGGCCGTACAGGGACCCATGAGAGACTCTGGACTTGGCAGCAGCATGAGGAGGCGGTATATAGGGGCCCATGGCAGATTAGGGGCCTGGCAGCAGCTATGGGAGGCCCGTAATCTGCCAGCACCCTATGTCAAAAAATTGAAAACACAAGCAGTGTGAAGAGACCTGAATGTGGCACATGGCAGAGTGTGGCGATGGAGACAGCAGCAATGGGAGGCCGTACAGGGACCCATGAGAGACTCTGGACTTGGCAGCAGCATGAGGAGGCGGTATATAGGGGCCCATGGCAGATTAGGGGCCTGGCAGCAGCTATGGGAGGCCCGTAATCTGCCAGCACCCTATGTCAAAAAATTCAACACAACAGCAGTGTGTGAGGAGACCTGAAAGTGGCACATGGCAGAGTGTGGCGATGGAGACAGCAGCAATGGGAGGCCGTACAAGGACCCATGAGAGACTCTGGACTTGGCAGCAGCATGAGGAGGCGGTATATAGGGGCCCATGGCAGATTAGGGGCCTGGCAGCAGCTATGGGAGGCCCGTAATCTGCCAGCACCCTATGTCAAAAAATTGAAAACACAAGCAGTGTGAAGAGACCTGAATGTGGCACATGGCAGAGTGTGGCGATGGAGACAGCAGCAATGGGAGGCCGTACAGGGACCCATGAGAGACTCTGGACTTGGCAGCAGCATGAGGAGGCGGTATATAGGGGCCCATGGCAGATTAGGGGCCTGGCAGCAGCTATGGGAGGCCCGTAATCTGCCAGCACCCTATGTCAAAAAATTCAACACAACAGCAGTGTGTGAGGAGACCTGAAAGTGGCACATGGCAGAGTGTGGCGATGGAGACAGCAGCAATGGGAGGCCGTACAAGGACCCATGAGAGACTCTGGACTTGGCAGCAGCATGAGGAGGCGGTATATAGGGGCCCATGGCAGATTAGGGGCCTGGCAGCAGCTATGGGAGGCCCGTAATCTGCCAGCACCCTATGTCAAAAAATTCAACACACCAGCAGTGTGAAGAGACCTGAATGTGGCACATGGCAGAGTGTGGCGATGGAAACAGCAGCAATGGGAGGCCGTACAGGGACCCATGAGAGACTCTGGACTTGGCAGCAGCATGAGGAGGCGGTATATAGGGGCCCATGGCAGATTAGGGGCCTGGCAGCAGCTATGGGAGGCCCGTAATCTGCCAGCACCCTATGTCAAAAAATTGAAAACACAAGCAGTGTGAAGAGACCTGAATGTGGCACATGGCAGAGTGTGGCGATGGAGACAGCAGCAATGGGAGGCCGTACAGGGACCCATGAGAGACTCTGGACTTGGCAGCAGCATGAGGAGGCGGTATATAGGGGCCCATGGCAGATTAGGGGCCTGGCAGCAGCTATGGGAGGCCCGTAATCTGCCAGCACCCTATGTCAAAAAATTCAACACAACAGCAGTGTGTGAGGAGACCTGAAAGTGGCACATGGCAGAGTGTGGCGATGGAGACAGCAGCAATGGGAGGCCGTACAAGGACCCATGAGAGACTCTGGACTTGGCAGCAGCATGAGGAGGCGGTATATAGGGGCCCATGGCAGATTAGGGGCCTGGCAGCAGCTATGGGAGGCCCGTAATCTGCCAGCACCCTATGTCAAAAAATTCAACACACCAGCAGTGTGAAGAGACCTGAATGTGGCACATGGCAGAGTGTGGCGATGGAAACAGCAGCAATGGGAGGCCGTACAGGGACCCATGAGAGACTCTGGACTTGGCAGCAGCATGAGGAGGCGGTATATAGGGGCCCATGGCAGATTAGGGGCCTGGCAGCAGCTATGGGAGGCCCGTAATCTGCCAGCACCCTATGTCAAAAAATTGAAAACACAAGCAGTGTGAAGAGACCTGAATGTGGCACATGGCAGAGTGTGGCGATGGAGACAGCAGCAATGGGAGGCCGTACAGGGACCCATGAGAGACTCTGGACTTGGCAGCAGCATGAGGAGGCGGTATATAGGGGCCCATGGCAGATTAGGGGCCTGGCAGCAGCTATGGGAGGCCCGTAATCTGCCAGCACCCTATGTCAAAAAATTCAACACAACAGCAGTGTGTGAGGAGACCTGAAAGTGGCACATGGCAGAGTGTGGCGATGGAGACAGCAGCAATGGGAGGCCGTACAGGGACCCATGAGAGACTCTGGACTTGGCAGCAGCATGAGGAGGCGGTATATAGGGGCCCATGGCAGATTAGGGGCCTGGCAGCAGCTATGGGAGGCCCGTCATCTGCCAGCACCCTATGTCAAAAAATTCAACACACCAGCAGTGTGAAGAGACCTGAATGTGGCACATGGCAGAGTGTGGCGATGGAAACAGCAGCAATGGGAGGCCGTACAGGGACCCATGAGAGACTCTGGACTTGGCAGCAGCATGAGGAGGCGGTATATAGGGGCCCATGGCAGATTAGGGGCCTGGCAGCAGCTATGGGAGGCCCGTAATCTGCCAGCACCCTATGTCAAAAAATTCAACACAACAGCAGTTTGTGAGGAGACCTGAAAGTGGCACATGGCAGAGTGTGGCGATGGAGACAGCAGCAATGGGAGGCCGTACAGGGACCCATGAGAGACTCTGGACTTGGCAGCAGCATGAGGAGGCGGTATATAGGGGCCCATGGCAGATTAGGGGCCTGGCAGCAGCTATGGGAGGCCCGTAATCTGCCAGCACCCTATGTCAAAAAATTGAAAACACAAGCAGTGTGAAGAGACCTGAATGTGGCACATGGCAGAGTGTGGCGATGGAGACAGCAGCAATGGGAGGCCGTACAGGGACCCATGAGAGACTCTGGACTTGGCAGCAGCATGAGGAGGCGGTATATAGGGGCCCATGGCAGATTAGGGGCCTGGCAGCAGCTATGGGAGGCCCGTAATCTGCCAGCACCCTATGTCAAAAAATTCAACACAACAGCAGTGTGTGAGGAGACCTGAAAGTGGCACATGGCAGAGTGTGGCGATGGAGACAGCAGCAATGGGAGGCCGTACAAGGACCCATGAGAGACTCTGGACTTGGCAGCAGCATGAGGAGGCGGTATATAGGGGCCCATGGCAGATTAGGGGCCTGGCAGCAGCTATGGGAGGCCCGTAATCTGCCAGCACCCTATGTCAAAAAATTGAAAACACAAGCAGTGTGAAGAGACCTGAATGTGGCACATGGCAGAGTGTGGCGATGGAGACAGCAGCAATGGGAGGCCGTACAGGGACCCATGAGAGACTCTGGACTTGGCAGCAGCATGAGGAGGCGGTATATAGGGGCCCATGGCAGATTAGGGGCCTGGCAGCAGCTATGGGAGGCCCGTAATCTGCCAGCACCCTATGTCAAAAAATTCAACACAACAGCAGTGTGTGAGGAGACCTGAAAGTGGCACATGGCAGAGTGTGGCGATGGAGACAGCAGCAATGGGAGGCCGTACAAGGACCCATGAGAGACTCTGGACTTGGCAGCAGCATGAGGAGGCGGTATATAGGGGCCCATGGCAGATTAGGGGCCTGGCAGCAGCTATGGGAGGCCCGTAATCTGCCAGCACCCTATGTCAAAAAATTCAACACACCAGCAGTGTGAAGAGACCTGAATGTGGCACATGGCAGAGTGTGGCGATGGAGACAGCAGCAATGGGAGGCCGTACAGGGACCCATGAGAGACTCTGGACTTGGCAGCAGCATGAGGAGGCGGTATATAGGGGCCCATGGCAGATTAGGGGCCTGGCAGCAGCTATGGGAGGCCCGTAATCTGCCAGCACCCTATGTCAAAAAATTGAAAACACAAGCAGTGTGAAGAGACCTGAATGTGGCACATGGCAGAGTGTGGCGATGGAGACAGCAGCAATGGGAGGCCGTACAGGGACCCATGAGAGACTCTGGACTTGGCAGCAGCATGAGGAGGCGGTATATAGGGGCCCATGGCAGATTAGGGGCCTGGCAGCAGCTATGGGAGGCCCGTAATCTGCCAGCACCCTGTGTCAAAAAATTCAACACAACAGCAGTGTGTGAGGAGACCTGAAAGTGGCACATGGCAGAGTGTGGCGATGGAGACAGCAGCAATGGGAGGCCGTACAAGGACCCATGAGAGACTCTGGACTTGGCAGCAGCATGAGGAGGCGGTATATAGGGGCCCATGGCAGATTAGGGGCCTGGCAGCAGCTATGGGAGGCCCGTAATCTGCCAGCACCCTATGTCAAAAAATTCAACACACCAGCAGTGTGAAGAGACCTGAATGTGGCACATGGCAGAGTGTGGCGATGGAAACAGCAGCAATGGGAGGCCGTACAGGGACCCATGAGAGACTCTGGACTTGGCAGCAGCATGAGGAGGCGGTATATAGGGGCCCATGGCAGATTAGGGGCCTGGCAGCAGCTATGGGAGGCCCGTAATCTGCCAGCACCCTATGTCAAAAAATTCAACACAGCAGCAGTGTGTGAGGAGACCTGAAAGTGGCACATGGCAGAGTGTGGCGATGGAGACAGCAGCAATGGGAGGCCGTACAGTGACCCATGAGAGACTCTGGACTTGGCAGCAGCATGAGGAGGCGGTATATAGGGGCCCATGGCAGATTAGGGGCCTGGCAGCAGCTATGGGAGGCCCGTAATCTGCCAGCACCCTATGTCAAAAAATTGAAAACACAAGCAGTGTGAAGAGACCTGAATGTGGCACATGGCAGAGTGTGGCGATGGAGACAGCAGCAATGGGAGGCCGTACAGGGACCCATGAGAGACTCTGGACTTGGCAGCAGCATGAGGAGGCGGTATATAGGGGCCCATGGCAGATTAGGGGCCTGGCAGCAGCTATGGGAGGCCCGTAATCTGCCAGCACCCTATGTCAAAAAATTCAACACAACAGCAGTGTGTGAGGAGACCTGAAAGTGGCACATGGCAGAGTGTGGCGATGGAGACAGCAGCAATGGGAGGCCGTACAAGGACCCATGAGAGACTCTGGACTTGGCAGCAGCATGAGGAGGCGGTATATAGGGGCCCATGGCAGATTAGGGGCCTGGCAGCAGCTATGGGAGGCCCGTAATCTGCCAGCACCCTATGTCAAAAAATTGAAAACACAAGCAGTGTGAAGAGACCTGAATGTGGCACATGGCAGAGTGTGGCGATGGAGACAGCAGCAATGGGAGGCCGTACAGGGACCCATGAGAGACTCTGGACTTGGCAGCAGCATGAGGAGGCGGTATATAGGGGCCCATGGCAGATTAGGGGCCTGGCAGCAGCTATGGGAGGCCCGTAATCTGCCAGCACCCTATGTCAAAAAATTCAACACAACAGCAGTGTGTGAGGAGACCTGAAAGTGGCACATGGCAGAGTGTGGCGATGGAGACAGCAGCAATGGGAGGCCGTACAAGGACCCATGAGAGACTCTGGACTTGGCAGCAGCATGAGGAGGCGGTATATAGGGGCCCATGGCAGATTAGGGGCCTGGCAGCAGCTATGGGAGGCCCGTAATCTGCCAGCACCCTATGTCAAAAAATTCAACACACCAGCAGTGTGAAGAGACCTGAATGTGGCACATGGCAGAGTGTGGCGATGGAAACAGCAGCAATGGGAGGCCGTACAGGGACCCATGAGAGACTCTGGACTTGGCAGCAGCATGAGGAGGCGGTATATAGGGGCGCATGGCAGATTAGGGGCCTGGCAGCAGCTATGGGAGGCCCGTAATCTGCCAGCACCCTATGTCAAAAAATTCAACACAACAGCAGTGTGTGAGGAGACCTGAAAGTGGCACATGGCAGAGTGTGGCGATGGAGACAGCAGCAATGGGAGGCCGTACAGGGACCCATGAGAGACTCTGGACTTGGCAGCAGCATGAGGAGGCGGTATATAGGGGCCCATGGCAGATTAGGGGCCTGGCAGCAGCTATGGGAGGCCCGTAATCTGCCAGCACCCTATGTCAAAAAATTGAAAACACAAGCAGTGTGAAGAGACCTGAATGTGGCACATGGCAGAGTGTGGCGATGGAGACAGCAGCAATGGGAGGCTGTACAGGGACCCATGAGAGACTCTGGACTTGGCAGCAGCATGAGGAGGCGGTATATAGGGGCCCATGGCAGATTAGGGGCCTGGCAGCAGCTATAGGAGGCCCGTAATCTGCCAGCACCCTATGTCAAAAAATTCTACACACCAGCAGTGTGTGAGGAGACCTGAAAGTGGCACATGGCAGAGTGTGGCGATGGAGACAGCAGCAATGGGAGGCCGTACAGGGACCCATGAGAGACTCTGGACCTAGCAGCAGCATGAGGAGGCGGTATATAGTGGCCTATGGCAGATTAGGGGCCTGGCAGCAGCTATAGGAGGCCCGTAATCTGCCAGCACCCTATGTCAAAAAATTCTACACACCAGCAGTGTGTGAGGAGACCTGAAAGTGGCACAAGGCAGAGTGTGGCGATGGAGACAGCAGCAATGGGAGGCCGTACAGGGACCCATGAGAGACTCTGCACCTGGCAGCAGCATGAGGAGGCGGTATATAGGGGCCTATGGCAGATTAGGGGCCTGGCAGCAGCTATAGGAGGCCCGTAATCTGCCAGCACCCTATGTCAAAAAATTCAACACACCAGCAGTGTGAGGAGACCTGAAAGTGGCACATGGCAGAGTGTGGCGATGGAGACAGCAGCAATGGGAGGCCGTACAGGGACCCATGAGAGACTCTGGACCTAGCAGCAGCATGAGGAGGCGGTATATAGTGGCCTATGGCAGATTAGGGGCCTGGCAGCAGCTATAGGAGGCCCGTAATCTGCCAGCACCCTATGTCAAAAAATTCTACACACCAGCAGTGTGTGAGGAGACCTGAAAGTGGCACAAGGCAGAGTGTGGCGATGGAGACAGCAGCAATGGGAGGCCGTACAGGGACCCATGAGAGACTCTGGAACTGGCAGCAGCATGAGGAGGCGGTATATAGGGGCCCATGGCAGATTAGGGGCCTGGCAGCAGCTATAGGGGGCCCGTAATCTGGCAGCACCCTATGTCAAAAAATTCAACACACCAGCAGTGTGTGAGGAGACCTGAAAGTGGCACATGGCAGAGTGTGGCGATGGAGACAGCAGCAATGGGAGGCCGTATAGGGACCCATGAGAGACTCTGGACTTGGCAGCAGCATGAGGAGGCGGTATATAGGGGCCCATGGCAGATTAGGGGCCTGGCAGCAGCTATGGGAGGTCCGTAATCTGCCAGCACCCTATGTCAAAAAATTCAACACACCAGCAGTGTGTGAGGAGACCTGAAAGTGGCACATGGCAGAGTGTGGCGATGGAGACAGCAGCAATGGGAGGCCGTATAGGGACCCATGAGAGACTCTGGACTTGGCAGCAGCATGAGGAGGCGGTATATAGGGGCCCATGGCAGATTAGGGGCCTGGCAGCAGCTATGGGAGGTCCGTAATCTGCCAGCACCCTATGTCAAAAAATTCAACACACCAGCAGTGTGTGAGGAGACCTGAAAGTGGCACATGGCAGAGTGTGGCGATGGAGACAGATGCAATGGGAGGCCGTACAGGGACCCATGAGAGACTCTGGAACTGGCAGCAGCATGAGGAGGCGGTATATAGGGGCCCATGGCAGATTAGGGGCCTGGCAGCAGCTATAGGAGGCCCGTAATCTGCCAGCACCCTATGTCAAAAAATTCAACACACCAGCAGTGTGAGGAGACCTGAAAGTGGCACATGGCAGAGTGTGGCGATGGAGACAGCAGCAATGGGAGGCCGTATAGGGACCCATGAGAGACTCTGGACTTGGCAGCAGCATGAGGAGGCGGTATATAGGGGCCCATGGCAGATTAGGGGCCTGGCAGCAGCTATGGGAGGTCCGTAATCTGCCAGCACCCTATGTCAAAAAATTCAACACACCAGCAGTGTGTGAGGAGACCTGAAAGTGGCACATGTTTGAGGCATGATTCATGGCGGATTTAGTCAGTTGTGTCAGGAACTGGTGGTTTGAAATCCAGACTAATCCACGCCTGATTCATTTTCACAAACGTGAGTCTCTCCACACTTTGGGTGGACAGTCGTGTCCTCCGCGGAGTTACAATACCTCCTGCCGCACTAAACACGCGCTCCGATGCCACGCTACTGGCCGGGCATGACAGCCTTTCAAGGGCAAATTCAGCTAGTTGTGGCCAAAGGTCAAGTTTCGTTGCCCAGTAGTCAAGGGGATTGTCTACCTCGGTTGGCAGGGTGCTGTCCAAGTAGGCCCAAGCCTGTTGTTTGAGCTCCTGCTCCAGGTCCACCTGATGCTGCTGCTGCTGCTGCGGCTGGTTAGTAGTTTCCTCACTGCGCTGGTGAAGAAAGCTACTCATCATCGACTGCAGACTGAGGCAGCCGCTGCTGGTGGAGCTGCCACTGCTCCTACCACCCCACCCCTCCCCTGCTGCCATGGCAGCGGAACGCGAGCGCACAGGGCCCACAGTGTCTGAGGATGGACGTTGGCGCACAAAGGCAGAGACCAACTGACTACATAGGTGGTTTTTATAGTACGTAATTTTGGCCTCCCTCTCAGCAGGTGTGAAAAAGGCCACCATTTTGGACCGGTAGCGAGGGTCCAACAAGGTGGACAGCCAAAAGTCATCCCTCTGTCTGATGGTTATTATTCGGCTGTCGCTACGCAAGCAACCGAGCATGCTATGGGCCATTTGTGCCAAGGAATGCGAGGGACTCCCTGCCTCCATCTCCACAGCATACTGCCACGGTGCGTCTGGGTCCTCTGTCTCCTCCTCCTCCTCCTCTACCAGATGCTCCTGCTCCTCCACTCCTGTCCGCTGAGTGGAAAAACCACCCATTTCACTCAATAATTCCTGAGCACAAATGTCCTCCTCTACCTCCTCCTCTTCTTCCTGTCCTGCCCCCACAGGGGTCATGTGGCGTTGAGATCTGTGCGCCACGTCTACCGCACCCTGACCAGCCATTGTTAACAGCATTTGTTCCAGGACGTGCAACAGAGGAATGACGTCGTTCATCCCATAGTCCTGCCGACTCACGAATAGCGTGGCCTCCTCAAAGGGCCTGAGCAAGCGGCAGGTGTCACGCATGAGCTGCCAATGGCTGACATCTAAGTTACACAGGGGAGTACCTTTATCCGCTTGTAACATAAGGAAATTGGTGATGGCCTTTCGCTGCTCGTAAAGGCGGTCTAACATGTGTAGGGTTGAATTCCACCTTGTTGCAACGTCGCAGATCAGGCGATGCTGTGGAATTCCGTTCTGCCGCTGCAGCTCAATGAGGGTGTCCTTTGCGGTGTAGGAATGGCTGAAATGCATGCACAGTTTACGTGACATTTTAAGGATGTCTTGCAGTGGGATGGTGGATTTTAGGAACCGCTTGACAACCAGATTGAACACGTGAGCCATGCATGGCGCATGGCACAACCTTCCTTGACGCAGAGCAGACACCATGTTCTTTCCGTTGTCGGTCAACATGGTTCCGATTTTAAGTTTGCGCGGAGACAGCCATCTGTCGATTTCTCTGTTCATTACACTCAGCAGTTCCTCCCCTGTGTGACTACGTTCGCCAAGGCATACCAGGTGCAGCACAGCGTGACACCGTTGCGCCCTGCACATGTGATATGCCAGTCGGGTAATGGGACTTGGCACGGGGGTGGCGGCTGAGGACACGGCGGAAAAAGAGGTGGTAGAGGCGGACATGTTTGCTGGACCAAGGACGTGCAAACGTGGAGGCAAAAGCGTCGTGACCTGTCCAAGTTGCTGGTGCGGCTGTGCCGGCACCACGTTCACCCAGTGGGCCGTAAATGACATGTACTGTCCCTGACCGTAGTTACAGCTCCACACGTCGGCGCTGCCGTGCACTTTGGCAGAGACCGACATGCTCAAAGACTGGCCCACCATCTCTTCTACATGTGAATGCAGGGCTGGCACTGCCTTTTGGGCAAAGAAATGACGGCTTGGCACTCTCCACCGCGGCGCGGCACAAGCCATCATTTCTCGGAAAGGTGCTGAGTCCACCAGTTGGAAAGGGAGGGACTGCAGCACCAGCAACTTGGACAGGAGGACGTTCAGCTTTTGCACCGTCGGGTGCGTGCTCGCAAACTGTTGTCTCTTGGAAACGGATTCCAAGAAAGACTGTTGACGGAATCCGAGAAGAGGAGTAGCAGGAGAAGGAGCATCTGAACGAGCGGAAGATGCCAACGAGCGACAACTCCCCTCAGCAGAGGTGTTGGAGCCTTGACTGGCTGATAGAGGGTGATTGACGACGTCGGGTGACGGAGCAAGTAACGGAGCGGGTGATGGAGCGGGGGCTGGGGCAGGCAGAACCGCCTTATCTTTATCACGGTTTTCCCAGGCCAACGAATGGTGACGCTGCATATGCTGACGCAACGCTGTAGTCCCAACATGGGCCCCCTGGCCACGCTTGCATTTCTGGCCACATAGTTGACATACGGCTACGTTTACTTCCTCGGGCGGCTTGACGAAAAATTGCCACACCACCGAGTAGGAAACTTTGCCCCCGCTACTCCTCACTGGCTGACTGCTACTTCCTCCGTGCGCACCGGCACCACTACTGGCCGTGGTGGTAGGCTGCAGTGGAGCTGGTGCTCTACTCCGTGGCCGTTTGGCTCCACTGACACTGATGCGACCCTGCTGCCTCCTGGGCAACCCACCGACTGTTTCGCTCGCTGCCAAGCTGGCACCCTCTTCTCCTGATGATGCGGAAGAAATTGCCTGATGACGACGAGGCAGCCAAGTGCGATCAACCTCCTCATCATCAGGTACGGTCTCCGCCTCACTACTAGCCCCCTCGGCTGCGTCTGGGTCAGGAGACAGACCTGTCTCTAGACCGGCTACAGAGCCACTCTCCTCGCCAGTACTTCTTCGCCTGGCTGCTGTAAAGGCCGATGTCTCCCCCCGTTCCTGACCGCCCTCTGTTAGCTCTTCCTCACTGTACAGTGGGGCTGAGCCCACAGCATGCGATACTTCGCTTGGTGAGGGAACAGCAAAGGACAGGGGCAGGTAGAGGACATATGATTTCAGTGGGCTTGCTCCCGGGCCATGCCAACTAACGGTTGTGTCTGACGTACCCACCGACCGTTGGCTGTAGGTGTCAGAGGTGACCTGGGAAGAGGAAGACGACCGAGCCAACCAATCAATGACAGCAGGGTTGTCGGTGGAGACACGACCGCTGGATGACACCGGGAGCACTGGCCTCTGGCTGCGAATAGTGCTGCCTCGACCCCTTCCTCTGCTGCCACGTCTGCTTGCTCCTAAAAAATTGCCTCCTCTGCCACTCCTCTGCATGTTGTCTGACATACTCTTTAATTCAACGATTATGTGTCCCTGAGTAACAATTCTCTGGCACTCAGTAACAATTCTGTCTGTCCCTGAGTAAAAATTCTGTGGCCCTAAGTAAAGTTTCTGTGGCCCTGAGTAACAATTCTCTGGCACTCAGTAACAATTCTGTCTGTCCCTGAGTAACAATTCTCTGGCACTCAGTAACAATTCTGTCTGTCCCTGAGTAAAAATTCTGTGGCCCTAAGTAAAGTTTCTGTGGCCCTGAGTAACAATTCTCTGGCACTCCGTAACAATTCTGTCTGTCCCTGAGTAACAATTCTCTGGCACTCAGTAACAATTCTGTCTGTCCCTGAGTAAAAATTCTGTGGCCCTAAGTAAAGTTTCTGTGGCCCTGAGTAACAATTCTCTGGCACTCCGTAACAATTCTGTCTGTCCCTGAATAACAATTCTCTGGCACTCAGTAACAATTCTGTCTGTCCCTGAGTAACAATTCTCTGGCACTCAGTAACAATTCTGTCTGTCCCTGAGTAAAAATTCTGTGGCCCTAAGTAAAGTTTCTGTGGCCCTGAGTAACAATTCTCTGGCACTCAGTAACAATTCTGTCTGTCCCTGAGTAACAATTCTCTGGCACTCAGTAACAATTCTGTCTGTCCCTGAGTAAAAATTCTGTGGCCCTAAGTAAAGTTTCTGTGGCCCTGAGTAACAATTCTCTGGCACTCCGTAACAATTCTGTCTGTCCCTGAGTAACAATTCTCTGGCACTCAGTAACAATTCTGTCTGTCCCTGAGTAAAAATTCTGTGGCCCTAATTAAAGTTTCTGTGGCCCTAAGTAACAATTCTCTGGCACTCAGTAACAATTCTGTCTGTCCCTGAGTAACAATTCTCTGGCACTCCGTAACAATTCTGTCTGTCCCTGAGTAACAATTCTCTGGCACTCAGTAACAATTCTGTCTGTCCCTGAGTAACAATTCTCTGGCACTCAGTAACAATTCTGTCTGTCCCTGAGTAAAAATTCTGTGGCCCTAAGTAAAGTTTCTGTGGCCCTGAGTAACAATTCTCTGGCACTCAGTAACAATTCTGTCTGTCCCTGAGTAAAAATTCTGTGGCCCTAAGTAAAGTTTCTGTGGCCCTGAGTAACAATTCTCTGGCACTCCGTAACAATTCTGTCTGTCCCTGAGTAACAATTCTCTGGCACTCAGTAACAATTCTGTCTGTCCCTGAGTAACAATTCTCTGGCACTCAGTAACAATTCTGTCTGTCCCTGAGTAAAAATTCTGTGGCCCTAAGTAAAGTTTCTGTGGCCCTGAGTAACAATTCTCTGGCACTCCGTAACAATTCTGTCTGTCCCTGAGTAACAATTCTCTGGCACTCAGTAACAATTCTGTCTGTCCCTGAGTAAAAATTCTGTGGCCCTAATTAAAGTTTCTGTGGCCCTAAGTAACAATTCTCTGGCACTCAGTAACAATTCTGTCTGTCCCTGAGTAACAATTCTCTGGCACTCCGTAACAATTCTGTCTGTCCCTGAGTAACAATTCTCTGGCACTCAGTAACAATTCTGTCTGTCCCTGAGTAACAATTCTCTGGCACTCCGTAACAATTCTGTCTGTCCCTGAGTATGAATTCTGTGGCCCTAACTAGCGTTTCTTTGTCCCTAAGTAACAGTTCTGTGGCCCTGAGTAACAATTCTGTGTCTGTGTGAGTAACAATTCTGTGGCCCTAAGTAACAGTTCTGTGGCCCTCAGTAACAGTTCTGTGTCTGTGCGAGTAACAATTCTGTGTCTGTGCGAGTAACAATTCTGTGGCCCTAAGTAACAGTTCTGTGGCCTTCAGTAACAATTCTGTGTCTGTGCGAGTAACAATTCTGTGTCTGTGCGAGTAACAATTCTGTGGCCCTAAGTAAAGTTTCTGTGGCCCTAAGTAACAATTCTCTGGCACTCAGTAACAATTCTGTCTGTCCCTGAGTAACAATTCTCTGGCACTCAGTAACAATTCTGTCTGTCCCTGAGTAAAAATTCTGTGGCCCTAAGTAAAGTTTCTGGGGCCCTGAGTAACAATTCTCTGGCACTCAGTAACAATTCTGTCTGTCCCTGAGTAACAATTCTCTGGCACTCAGTAACAATTCTGTCTGTCCCTGAGTAAAAATTCTGTGGCCCTAAGTAAAGTTTCTGTGGCCCTAAGTAACAATTCTCTGGCACTCAGTAACAATTCTGTCTGTCCCTGAGTAACAATTCTCTGGCACTCAGTAACAATTCTGTCTGTCCCTGAGTAAAAATTCTGTGGCCCTAATTAAAGTTTCTGTGGCCCTAAGTAACAATTCTCTGGCACTCAGTAACAATTCTGTCTGTCCCTGAGTAACAATTCTCTGGCACTCAGTAACAATTCTGTCTGTCCCTGAGTAAAAATTCTGTGGCCCTAAGTAAAGTTTCTGTGGCCCTGAGTAACAATTCTCTGGCACTCCGTAACAATTCTGTCTGTCCCTGAGTAACAATTCTCTGGCACTCAGTAACAATTCTGTCTGTCCCTGAGTAAAAATTCTGTGGCCCTAATTAAAGTTTCTGTGGCCCTAAGTAACAATTCTCTGGCACTCAGTAACAATTCTGTCTGTCCCTGAGTAACAATTCTCTGGCACTCCGTAACAATTCTGTCTGTCCCTGAGTAACAATTCTCTGGCACTCAGTAACAATTCTGTCTGTCCCTGAGTAACAATTCTCTGGCACTCAGTAACAATTCTGTCTGTCCCTGAGTAAAAATTCTGTGGCCCTAAGTAAAGTTTCTGTGGCCCTGAGTAACAATTCTCTGGCACTCAGTAACAATTCTGTCTGTCCCTGAGTAACAATTCTCTGGCACTCAGTAACAATTCTGTCTGTCCCTGAGTAAAAATTCTGTGGCCCTAAGTAAAGTTTCTGTGGCCCTGAGTAACAATTCTCTGGCACTCCGTAACAATTCTGTCTGTCCCTGAGTATGAATTCTGTGGCCCTAACTAGCGTTTCTTTGTCCCTAAGTAACAGTTCTGTGGCCCTGAGTAACAATTCTGTGTCTGTGCGAGTAACAATTCTGTGGCCCTAAGTAACAGTTCTGTGGCCCTCAGTAACAGTTCTGTGTCTGTGCGAGTAACAATTCTGTGTCTGTGCGAGTAACAATTCTGTGGCCCTAAGTAAAGTTTCTGTGGCCCTCAGTAACAGTTCTGTGTCTGTGCGAGTAACAATTCTGTGTCTGTGCGAGTAACAATTCTGTGGCCCTAAGTAAAGTTTCTGTGGCCCTAAGTAACAATTCTCTGGCACTCAGTAACAATTCTGTCTGTCCCTGAGTAACAATTCTCTGGCACTCAGTAACAATTCTGTCTGTCCCTGAGTAAAAATTCTGTGGCCCTAAGTAAAGTTTCTGTGGCCCTGAGTAACAATTCTCTGGCACTCCGTAACAATTCTGTCTGTCCCTGAGTAACAATTCTCTGGCACTCAGTAACAATTCTGTCTGTCCCTGAGTAAAAATTCTGTGGCCCTAAGTAAAGTTTCTGTGGCCCTAAGTAACAATTCTCTGGCACTCAGTAACAATTCTGTCTGTCCCTGAGTAACAATTCTCTGGCACTCAGTAACAATTCTGTCTGTCCCTGAGTAAAAATTCTGTGGCCCTAATTAAAGTTTCTGTGGCCCTAAGTAACAATTCTCTGGCACTCAGTAACAATTCTGTCTGTCCCTGAGTAACAATTCTCTGGCACTCAGTAACAATTCTGTCTGTCCCTGAGTAAAAATTCTGTGGCCCTAATAACGTTTCTGTGGCCCTAAGTAACAATTCTCTGGCACTGAGTAACAATTCTGTCTGTCCCTGAGTATGAATTCTGTGGCCCTAACTAGCGTTTCTTTGTCCCTAAATAACGATTCTGTGGCCCTCATTAACAAGTCTGTGTCCCTGAGTAATGGTTCTCTGTCCCTAAGTAACTTTTCTCTGTCCCCAATTATCGTTTCTGTGGCCCTAACTCTGTCCCTGTCCCTAGTACAGAGCGGTCTGCCTCTGTTCAATGACTGCAGGCAAATGAAGAATTCCAAAATGGCCGCTATTTATAGCTCGACCATTACACAGTGCTGGCTGGCTGGCTGCTGATTGGCTGATGCGATCACATGTAGTTGAGGAATGCATTATGGGTCAGCGCGCCTTGTCTGCGCGCCTTCCCATACATCCCCGCTCCGTCGCCGCACATGTCAGCCGCCATTTTCTGAAAAATTTCGATTCGCGCGTCCGAATTAGGCTATTTTTCGGATTCGGCACGAATCAAAATTTTTCCGATATTCGACTCGAATTCCACTTCGGATACTTCGATTCGCTCATCTCTAACCACCATGTATGTTCCTTTTTTGGCTTGTCCCTGTATGATTACTCTTTTTGTCAATATATGATTGATCTTTGTGTGTTATATTTTAGAGTTGATGTATCCATTTCTTCCCCCTGAAGAAGGAGTTATTTTCCAAAACATGTTGGGATTTGGGATCTATTGAAGAATACATTCTAACTGTCCAAGCTATGTTCAAATGATTAGCAGTCTATATATGGTATATTTTTTATATGTACTTGGGTACAATCATTATGTATTGTAAGCTAAGCTTCCTCTTGTATTGTATGTAAAGGTCAGATGGTCTAATTTAATTTGTGTTTTTTTTCATGTATATGTAATAAAGAATGATAATTTTTAGATGACACACTTTATCTTGCTTCTGCCTGAAATATTGCAACTCAGTTTAATAAAAGTGTTCAAACTTAAAATGCATTTGTTCTCCCCCCCACCCCACTCTTTTATACACCTTTCCCTGATCTAGCCAGATCACTCACTATATTACACAGCCACGTATGATGATATAGTCATATCTGGCTGTGTTTCTTTGGATGCAGTGTTGGCACGAGCTACGTGCATTAGTTTGAATGGGCTGCAAACACACCAAAATGGACCAAAAACAGACCACTGCATTATTGTGCGATGTGGAGAGGTGCAAAGCATTTGTGTTGGAGGCACGTTGAATGGCACTGCAATGCAATAATACATGTATGATGTGTTGCAGCACGTTGTGAAATATGTGAGGGGTGGGGCAAAACATGTTGGGGGCATGGATGAATTAATGTTACCAATCAAGCGAGATGTACAGCGACTAGGCTAGCTCTTCCTATTTCCAAAGAGTACTGCCTCAATAATATTACACAGAAATGAAAAGAATGCCATTTCACAGATGTATTTTTATGCTTTGATATTTGAATGATCTATATCTGAAAATAATAATAAAGTAATTTGTACCTTCACAGTTGTTTTCTTCTCAAACTTAAAAGCCTTTGTCTGACCATTTTCTAGGTAGACTTTAAGAACATTAGGCATGAAAAGAAGTGAATTCCCCTACAACAGAAAGACCATGTTAGAAACAGATAAGGTGGGGTACAAGATATTTATGTAAACATGCATGGAAGATCCTAAGAGAAAACCATATTCCATTAACCAAGATTATATCTGCTGTACAGACTGCAATACTAGGAAATCCATTTTACAGTAAATTACAATACTGTGTAATGGCAAGTAGCAATGGAAATTGACAGGGGGCAGAGGTTCACAATATACTCAGGAAATAAGTAAGATAAGTCAGTAAATGATACAGGGAGAGTAAAATACTGCTAGAAAAATTACTCAGACTTCATTCTTAAAGGGAATGTAAAATCTGTTTCGTTAGTATTATTATTTTTCTTCATTTAAAAGTGTAGATTAAAAAAATAATAATAATTTGTAGTTAAATATTTGTAATGCAATCCTTGTAGACTTGTTAGAAAGTAAAAATTAAATATACAGTGTACCTGATTTAAACATTTAAAAATTATCTAAAATTTACAGCTTATGTATTCCCTTGAAGATAAACATAAATGTGAGGCTGGATCTTTAACATTTAATGCAGTTGGCCCAGTAAGGCACAGTTCACAATCATGTGTTTTAAAATGGTACATTTTCTTTTAAATCCGGAATAGGTGAAGGAGCACGCATGCTCAGAACGCATGCTGCCCCCTCCGCTTGCTAACCCTGAAGTGACCTCACTCAGGGGCGGACTGACAACTCAGGGGGCCCCCTGGGCAATAGGGGATCATGGGGCCCCTGTATCCTTGCCCAAACTCAAAAAAGCCTATGAAAAAGGTACCAGGGGTATCTCATGGGGCCCCCTACTGACCCCGGGCCCTCGGGCAGTGCCCGAGTTTGCAAATGTTCAGTCCGCCCCTGACCTCACTCTGTTGCCCACAGCTTCCTCAGCCTGTATGAGCACTACAGGAAGCACTGGAATCCACCAGCGCCGCCACTAGCTTGCTACTGGATCACAGAGACACCCAGTAGGACTAACAGGGAGTGCACAGTGGGACTTACATGATTACAAAGTGTGATTCTTTCTACCTTTTTGGGTTGCCTACCTTTCAACTATTAAAGTGTTTTGAGCCTACTACACTTAGAAGTGCTGTTCCCTTGTGTTCTTGTGCCTATAGAGTCCCTTCTAGCTTGTTTGGAACTGGCTGCTCTAAAGTGATGGCACAACTTGGACTTTTAACCCAGAGGCTTTATACATGCCTTTATAGATGCTTCATATGTTTCTATGGATAGCCTTAAGTGATATATAGGATTCTCTCATCTGTGCGCTAAATATTCCACCCCTATCTTCCTTACTGTTAAATCGTACCACGTGTAAAATCCATAAAAAAAAAAAACACACACACTCTGCTCCAAATTAAAAATGCATGGGTGTGAATCCACTGATTTTAAATAATGTACACCCCTTTGTTGACCACTTGTTATTTTCACAGAGCTATGAGAATCCCCAGGATTGAGAAATGGACAATACTTAAGTATATGTTTTTTGATGACTTCTAGGGTGATATCTTTTTCAACCCTACAGTTCTCACGTGACTTGGAGCCTGATGCCCCCTTTCAGTGCTTACTGATAAAACATTTTCTCTAGCAGCTTACCTCCCATGCCAAAGGACCCCTGCTATCACAATTTTTGAGCATAATTTAACACAAAAACCTGCAGAACCTGGCCATTATATCATTTTTATACAACCTACTTCTTACACATTTACCCAAAGTCTTACCCTTGTATAAAAAGCTAATTGCAATCTTCAGATGCACTGGTACTTAGTTCTTTTACAAATCTCTTGTTCTACCCCTGTCAACTTAGCTAGTTGCTTTTGTGTTTGTCAGTCAGAGGCATTCTTTTTGCATATCTGGCGGTAATGTCTCAAAGCAAAAAAGGTTCTGGAATAGACTCCATTGACTGCTTTATACCGTGGTTGGGGCCACGTATCATAAAGACTAAAGGGCTCTCCTTAACAATAAACCTGTCTGAACATCTACTCATTTTAAACTGGTCACCCATATACTCATGGCTGTTATGTGGGTATTTGTCAGGGTGTTGATATTCTTCAATAATTACAGACGTCAAGGCCCTAGTTTCTTAGGTTATATTATATGTAGGGTTGCATCGATGCCAATACCGTTACTAGTAACAGAGCCGATACTTAGTATTTCCACAAGTACTCTTGCAAATGCTCTGATACCTGCAACCTTTGCGGTGCAATTTGAGCCCAAACAAAATGAGTGGGCCCAAATTGCAGTGCAAAGAATTGCATACGATTTGAACAAGAATGCGGTGTGATTTCTGTCCGAATCACCTGCGTTTTCCAACACTGCTCATGTGTGAACTCAGGCTTGTCATAATGACTTCAGCCTGGGTTCATATAGGAGCGGTGCAGGAAACCGCATGCAATTTGGAAAGAAATCGCACCACATTCCTGTTCAAATTGCATGCGATTTGAGCCCATTCATTTCTTATGGGCTCAAATCCAACAGCAAAGGTTTCGGTGCTCGGTATTGGTGAATACTTGACTAAAAGTATCGGTACTCGTACTCGCTGGTAAAGAAAAACTGTACCTGTGCAACCCTAATATGAAGCTCACTGTATTACAGAAAAGTGTTCAAATTTCACAAAACTCTGGATCCTATGAATTGATGCCAACATGCCTCCAACAGTTCAGATGGACTCCCTAACAATCTAGCCTCAGTACTTTTATCAGGACAAACACCTTCCCCTTTTTGCAACAACCCCTTCCCTTTTCCTTCCAGAGGTACTATAGAGGAGAATCCCCTATTCTGAAGTCCTTCTTTTCCTCAACCATGGACAACCTTTTTGTTCTGCTCTCCCCCCCCCCATTCCTCCTTCTCCTACCCCCTTTGTATTCCCTTAACCTTTTCTTTGTATACCCTTCCCTACTAGCAAACATCCCCCTCCTCCTTTCCTTCCCTGGTTCTTTTGCCAGTTTATTTTGGATGGCTGAGAAATAAATGGCCTTGTTTTTTTTTAATTTACTGTATGTGTTGGTATTATATGTCTGCATCGACATGGAATGCAATTTTGTCAGTTTATGTCTTAAAAAGCATATGTATCTTCCAGTGCTTTTTATTAACTTCCCTGTAATAAAATATTTTCGAAAACAAATATCCACAGATTTTAAACCAATAAACAGCATATGCCTACACTATGAAAAACCCACTCACCTGAGTGTGTCCATTGACAATCACTTCTTCTGCAAATCTTACTTTTACTGGATTTCTTTTTAATCTGGCCCTCTTTTCTGCAGTAAGAAAAGAAGATTTGGGGCTCTGTGTAAAACAGAATAAAGTTAGTGTACATGAGCTGTCTTCCTGGAGTTATTACCTATTTATTCACATCTTATACCATACACATTACAGTCTGACTGTACAATATCTTTTAGACCTACCAACAACTATGTAGTGCAAGTGCTTGCCTAATTAGATACAATTGCACGGCTTTCGGATTCCATTGTTTTGGTAAAACTAAAGATGTTTATACAAAAACTGTACAATCAATTAGTAATGTGTATAGCCAGCTTACATCATACATGTATAAAGATAAGAAAACTTTCTAAAATGCCTTCAAAAGAGTGAACATGTGGGCTCACTTCACCTTCTAAAGTAGTACTAGCATTACAAAACAAACATCTTCGGATCCTCAAAATTCCCATATAATCTCATCACAAGGGAGACTAACCATAATTTAGAATGGGGGTAACTAAAGAGCGATATAGCTCCATCTAGATTGAAGCTCTAACCTAGAAAAATAATTCCCTTATCACTTATCTTTTGTTGTAGTAAATTTTGTTTTATTAACAGATAAAAAAGATATCCATGCATTTGTATCAGAAACAATATGTTTGATATAATATGTACAGAATGTTATCTATAATCAACATATGATAGAGAATAAATAAGAAAACACGATAATGTAACAGGATTCAATAAAAAGGAAATAAGAAAAAGAAGTAAGAGCTGTGTTCACGGTAATTCTGTTAATGACTAAAAGTGTAGTATTAGTAACCTTATCGAAGTTTTGTACATAGCTTTGTAGAAAGTTAAACATTTTGATATCATGGTGATGATACAAAGAAAAAAGTTTTATGAAATTAATTTAGAATAGTATTTAACCCATTTTTGGGTTTGGTAGGTTACTGCATGTCTAAATGTTGAGAGTCAGAGACTTAGCTGTGATTAAACTGCAGCTAAAACCAGTGGTTTCTTGAAGGTTGTAGTTTGAGTTAAAATGTAGGAGAAATGTTTTTGAAAATCATCTTTCCATTTCAATTCATGCTCCTCTATTTTCAAAAACCATAAAGATGGTCATATGTACTGTATTTTCCAAGCCAATGTATTTACTCAATATGTAGATCAGCCTTTGTCAGCCAGGGTGCTGTCTGAGTTCATCAGGGGTGCCAACAAAATTGAAAAAAAAAAAAATTCAACAAGCCAGTATGAACTCGCTGTATTTAGTTGAGAAAGGCTGGTATAATAATGTGGACAAGGCTTCTGAGCGAGTATATGAAGCTGCAAGTTGTCAACGTTATTTGCTAATAGAATGGGAAGGTGAACTCCTCCTCTTGTCTCGGCAATCTTGCTTTACACACAAGTCTGTCCTTACCATGCTGAAGTTTTCTTTTTTTTTCTTCTTGTTTGGACTTACCTGTTAAATCCTTTTCTTGGAGTACATAGCAGGACATCAGCTTATTCAAAGACTACTGGGTTATATGCTGCTCCAGTAAAAAAGCCATTCTTTTCTTTCAGTAGACAAATCACACCCATTACCTAACCACTAGCAAGAAACTGAGAAATGTTGGGAGTGGGAGGGGTTATATAGGGCTGTCCTAACAATTTTGTTTGCCAGTGTCCAATTATTTGAAAGTGGGAGCATATAAGTAAGTGGTCTATGAATAAGTCTGTGTCTTGTACTGTAAGATTAAGAGAAGTATATTCTTTCTAACTTCCAAGTGTACTTGGAAATGGAAGTTCCCATGCTTCTGCACCTAATCCCAAAGGGAAAATAACTACCATATTGTTATATATAAGTGGCATGTGGTTTTTGCATTTTATCTGTAACCCAGCAACTTCTACCATTTTCTGTTTCTGACAACGTGACCCCCTACTTCCAGTATGTCAAATGGGCTGGTACTTGTACACCCAAGTGGCAATGGGAGAACTAATGTAAGAAAAAAAATGTATATATAGAATGGAATGGTCAAAACCAAGTGTTAGAATTTTCGCAATCTGTGTCCCATTGGGAAGGTTACTCTTCTGTTCTTGGGATTTAGACACTACTGAAAGTGGAAAATCTCTCCAAAAGTAGGGAAACCATATCTTAGTTGCCTCCAAACAAGAACCTTAATTGGAAAAATGTTCATCCATTCCATTTCTAATGAAAGCTTACATTTTTGGATTTTCCCATAAGTTTTTAACTGTTGTGAGTGCAGCTGAGACTAAAAAAACGGTTAGGAAATGCTGTAAGGTGACAATATGCCTTCATTCCTGTCTTATTGCAGGTAAAGTGCATTTTTGGGGAAAACAAACTGGTGAGGCTCGTGAATTTGTAGGTCAAATAATATCTGCCCCACCTGTAGGCTCCTTGTTCATATGTGAGAGCCCTCAAAATCAAAACTTCCATGGATTACTTAACACTTTAAATGGGGTAGACTGATTGCATTTGTTGCACCAGGATCTCCCTGTCTGCCTTTTGTCCATGCCTGCCAGAATAGGACAGTTGTGTGCATCTTCCCAGGCTCAAGTTTCCCATTGATGGTAAGTAACCTTAATGTTTAGAAATTTTAGATTTTGTATACTTTTAAAGTGACTAAAAAAAAGGTTAAGAAATGCTGCTGTAGACAAGAATTCCCTACATTCTTTCCCCGTGCACTTGCATATGTTATTGTATTACTCATTCTGAGACATTGCTATAACAGCCAATCTTGTTCAAAAGAAAAGAAGGACTTCCAAAAAGCTTACCAATATCCTTGCATTATGTATTCATGGTGCAGTTATGCAAAGATTGAGACCCAAGGCTGGTTCAGAGAGTAGACAGATTGGGTTTTGTTTTTGGCAACAAGAGTGCAGTTTTCCTTCACAAAGACAGGTAAAGCATTTATATAATTTTCTTTAATTGTTGAACTTGTATGTGTGTCTTTTTTAAGTCTGACTAACTATTTAACTATAAAAAAGAAAAGAAGGAATTCCTGATAAACTGCCACCATCTCGATGGTGATGGAACCCCCTACCCGTACCAATGGGACTTTGAAGACATCATACATAAAATGTGTAAACTCTTCATTCAAATAGAGAGTTTACACATTTTATTTATGATACCTTCAAAGTCCCATTGGTACAGGGTTTTTTTCCCACAATTTTTCCAAATATTTTATATCAGAATCTGATGCAGCTGTGCATGGTAGCCAATCAGCTTCCAACTTCAGCTTGTTCAATTAAGCTATGGCAATAAAACCTGGAAGCTGATTGGTTTCTGTGCAGAGCTGCAGCAAACTGACTCTCCAGTTTTAGTAAATAACCTCCTATGTGACTAGTCCAGTCATCAAGTCAAATTGGTTAAATTCAAAGAATACACCATTCTGATCAAATACACCATACAATGCAAAACACAGACAGGGTTCTTCTATGCATAGTCCAAGTATACCACAAATAAAAACATTAGTTAATATTAGTATACTACAAATAAAAACATTAGAGTAATACTTACTGAGGTATTTCGAAGAATTGTTATATTAAGGGTGTCAACAGAATCCCTGTAACAAAGGAACATACATTTTTTATACCTTGTGTTCAGAACAGAAAAACATTTAACAATAATTTACAGCTAGTACTTAATGAATGCAGTTACATATTTTCTGACTAATAGCAGAATTATTTTACTGGTTTCTGAAGTAACAATGCTACTGAAGCTTTAGGCCTCATGCACATTGGACATTTGTACAGCTACCCCTAGTGGCATCTGGTGGGGGTTTTTTACTGCCTCTAACCTCCCCTGCATGTTATCTTATGTGTCTATGCACACATAGGATTTTAGCAGTGTTTTATGGCAGGAGAGTTTAATGGCAGAAAAAAAACACTGCCAGGACATCCTGGAGCAGCAGTGTTTTGGCTGAAAAAATTCTTAACGCACTTAAACACGTGAAACTGCGCCTAAATGCTAGGCGTGTTAAGTGCTTGAGTGTTAATTTATTTATTCTGGCCAATGGCATAACACCCAAATGCTTGATGCAGGTGGTACACATTTTTATAAGCGTCAAGCATTTTTTTGGCCAAATGGCTCCTGACTTCTAGGGGAGTTAAAATTAAACGTCAGTGTGCATGAGGCCATATTATTACAGCACCATCCTTAAATTGCTGATTAGAAATGAAAAAAAATCCTCCAATCATCTGCTCAGCTGGGTGAGTTTAGGCTGGCAACAACATGTGGTGTGGAGCTAATAGGTTGGTACCCAAATTGGAGGAACAACACACAGAATCCAGAGCAAGGGTTGAATTACTCTTGTGTTGTAGAGTTGCTAGTAAACGGTCAACAAGGCAAATGGCCATCTGTAATCACTAGCACTAGTACAATGGCTATTGTAACTGTGGCACTTTGATGTTGGAACAGTTACAGATACTCTTGAACTAGCAACTCGGTAATCACTGGCAGTACAAGAAATACGTTAATGTTGGCGATCCACAGTATGTCTCAATACTGCAGATGTCAAACATGTATGGCCTACATTCTTGGGCGCTGCATCTGCAAGAGGAGTGGCTAACTGGTGAAGTGGCGGCACAAGTGGATGGTGAGGAAAAATATCAAACCTATGTAGTACAATGGACAGCAGATTATACAGTAATTTCCCTAACTTTTCCCTCCTTGTGCAAGAACCTTTCTGTAATACTAAGTCACTGTACCTTACAAGCGTGGTTCCTCTCCCCACTCCATCTACTCAGGTAATGCACGCCAACCCCAGTAAGGCACTGTTATTTATTAGCGCTGCCCATACTAAAGATGGCCATCAAAGATCACTCAGGGCAGCAGTGTCCAATCACACTACAGCTCCTCTGATAACACCTATGGAGTATGTGGAGGAACAATGTTCCTCCCATCCTTCACTTCTACCTGCACAGCAGCACAGCAACACAGTGTGCCTACAAACAGATTTGCAGAATTCTGTTTGGAGCTTAGTGGTTGAGGACCACCTGATGGAATTTTGCAGGACAATAGTGTTGTTGCAGAACAACATTTCTGACTGAGTGTAATCAAACTACTGTATGAAGTCACAATCATTTTATAGTTTTCTAAAATGAGTGTTTATAATTGAAGGTAATCAGTTTGTAAAACTGCAACATTTCTGTCATACACAACTGTCATTTACTGTATACATGTTTTTTTATTGTTAGGGTTAATATGATGGCTCCTGCCTAGCTTCTGATATAGTGTACATTACAGATAGTTTAAAATAGCTCATTGGCATTTCGGATCAGGGCAAAGACAAGCATGATATTTCCATGCTGTATTTTTAAATTTTACGTTGCAAAATGCTTTATCAAAAGAAAAACATACTCATATGATATGTGATCAGCAATCACCCATTTCATTATGCAAAACTCCGATCTAATATTCCCTCAATGAGAACTCATAAATAAATAGCTACATGCAATCGCGTAACTATAGCTATAACAACCCACACGGCTGCTATGGGGCCTGGGAGTTGGAGGGCCCCTTAGAAAATCTATATGCATGTGAAGATAACACAGATCCGGTACTATATCATTAAAGTCAGAGAGATTGCAGTTGATGCAGACCCTGACCGCCTGAGAAATCTCCAATAAAAAAAGCTATTGTCACATGCACAGGAGGAGTCTTCAGGATCAGTCCTAGGCAAAGCACCACTTGCTTTCGCTGAGCATTTTTTAGCTGCACCAAAGCCCAGAGAAATTATACTTCCAAAATTATCAGTTGATTATGTAAAAAGATTGAGCTACAAAGACAGAGTATTTAGCTGGAAAATTTAAGTTAAGAGTGTATTTCCTGCACTGGTCTTCCCTGGAAATTTTAATCCCCAGCATTAGCCCCAGGTAGTGTACTGACTATGCGGACAGCTCTTCTGCTTGTATTTCGATTTTGCCATACTTCAAGTTAAAGAGGTTCTTCAGTCTTTTTAAAAAAAAATAAAAGCCAGCAGCTACAAATACTGCAGCTGCTGACTTTTATAAAATAAACGTGTCTAGGGATCCAGCGCTATCCTCACCCAGGCTGGTTCTTTGCTGGTCTTTGGGTCCCCGGCACTGCCATGCTGACTGAGGAATGCCAGCTGTGACTCCTTGCGACTCCACTGTAAGTCACGCTGCACCCTGCGAATGTTGCCGCAGCCTCCCGGGACCGGTGAGCTGTCCCAGGAGGTTGCAGGTGTGTGTCTGGGGAAGATTTCCAGTGAGATCACCTAGGCCACAGGTGTCAAACTGGAGACCCTCCAGCTGTTGCCAAACTACAAGTCCCATGAGGCATTGCAAGATTGACAGTTACAAGCATGACTCCCAAAGGCAGATGGGAATTTTAGTTTCGCAACAGCTGGAGGGCCGCCAGTTTGACACCCCTGGCCCAGGCGACTTCCAATGGTATCGCCTAGGCCACAGGTGTCAAACTGGTGGCCCACCAGCTGTTGCCAAACTACAAATCCCATGAGGCATTGCAAGACTGACAGTTACAAGCGTGACTTCCAAAGGCAGATGGGAATTTTAGTTTTGCAACAGCTGGAGGTTTGCCAGTTTGACACCCCTGGCCTAGATGATTTCCAATGGGATCACCGAGGCCACAGTTGTCAAACTGGTGGCCCTCCAGCTGTTGCCAAACTACAAATCCCATGAGGCACTGCAAGACTGACAGTTACAAGCATGACTCCCAAAGGCAGATGGAAATTTTAGTTTTGCAACAGCTGGAGGGTTGCCTATTTGACAACCCTGGCCTAGATGATTTCCAATGGGATCACCTAGGCCACAGGTGTCAAACTGGCGGCCCTCCAGCTGTTGCCAAACTACAAGTCCCATGAGGCATTGCAAGAATGATAGTTGCAAGCATGACTCCCAAAGGCAGATGGAAATTTTAGTTTCGCAACAGCTGGAGGGTTTGACACCCCTGGCCTAGGTAATTCCTGTGGAAGAAGGAGGGGGTGCCTGCTGCTCCCCCCAAAAAAAGTCCAGCAGCTCAACTTCCTTTTAAGAGTGAAGTTCCCCTTTAATACCACTTTACATATCACTTGACACTTCCAGGTACCACAAAGACAGGTTGGTTGGGAGCTCCATTGAAATTTTTCTATGGGGCCTTATGGTCTGCAGCTGCACCTCTGGCTACATGGGCAGGTATACTGTAATATAGCATTGAAGCATAGGGTGACTATTAATCCATGCACAATCTATTGAACAAAATTGCTACAAAAATTAGACTTGTCTAAGAACAGCATATTAACACACAAAATCATTTCATTCCAATTCCTGCATAAATATCTTACAACACAAGAATTAGAATAGGTAGTTGTGGTATCTTTATTTTTTCCACTGTCATGCATTATCCAGCATGGGTAACGTACTGCTAAAAGCCTGCTCCTCTGCACTTAGCGGCAGACAGTGGCAACATATAGGAGACATTACCTGATCATGTCGACTGCTTTCTGAGCATGAATGTTTTCCACATTTTCATTGTTTATTGCACATATCTGGTCAGCTGGTAAAAGCTTTCCTTCAGCCGGACCTCCTATGAAATGTAAGATAGAAAAGGTTGTATATACATACATGTCAATAGATTCTCATTAGATTATGCCATATGATACAGTAATTATGCCGTGGATTGTGCACATTGTTTTTTTGCTGTAGGTCTCTGAATCCCTGATTCTCTGTAGATTATATTTACATATGCTATTTCACTATTGAGCTATAAATGCTTAACCACTTGCCCTCCTGAGGATTTACCCTCCTTCCTGATCAGGCCATTTTTGCGTTATGGCGCTACGTTACTTTAACTGACAATTGCACAGTCATGCAACGCTACACCCAAATGAAATTTACATCCTTTTTTTCCCACTAATTGAGTTTTCTTTTGGTGGTCTCTGGTCAGTTTTTATTTTTTGCGCTATAAAAAAAAAAAGACAGACAATTTTGAGAAAGTTATGATGAAATTTGATTTTTTTTAAATTTTTTTTACTGGACATGTTTAATAGCAAAAAGTAAAAAACAATATTTTTTACTTTTTGCTATTAAACATGTCCAGTAAAAATTTTTAATCAAATTTCATCATAAATTTAGGCCAAAATGTTTTCTGCTACATGTCTTTGTTAAAAAAAATCCCAATACATGTATATTAATCGGTTTACATGAAAGTTATAGCGTCTACAAATGGCGCTATAACCGAAGGACAGCTACAGCGCAGTTGTCTGGTTCTGGGATGATGTCCATGGATGTCATTCCAGAACATGCCCCCTCCATCGGTGATCACTGTGCCCGACAAACACAGATGATCACGGGATATGGTAAACAGCCAATCATGGTGGCCTTTTACCACGTGATCAACTGTGTCCAATAACACATCATCGGGAAAATTCAGTTGCCGGTTATCGGCTGCACTTTCCTCACGCTGTCACAGCGTGAGGAAAGTACTGCCAATAACCGGCAATTGTCAGAGAAGTGATCAGTGCCCAGCAATGCCGCCCACCTGTGCTTAGCAGTGCTGCCCACCTGTACCCATCAGTGCCGCCCACCTGTGCTCTGCAGTGCCACCCACCTGTGCCTAGCAGGCCTAGCAGTGCCAGCCACCTGTGCCCATCAGTGCCACCCATCTGTGCCCTGCAGTGCCACCCATCAGTGCTGCCCAGCAGTGACACCCATCAGTGCCCAGCAGTGCCGCCCATCAGTGCTGCCCATCAGTGCAACCTATCAGTGCAGCATCATCTGTGCCAGCTCATCAGTGCCACCTATCAATGCTGTCTATCAGTGCCTCCTATCAGTGCCCATCAGTGCTGTCTGTCCGTGCCACCTCATCAGTGCCCATCAGTGCTGCCTATCAGTGCCCATCAGTGCTGCCTGTCAGTGCAGACTTATCATCACACATCAGTGAAGGAGAAAAATTACCTGTTTGCAAAATTTTATAATAGAAACAAAGAAAAACCTTTTTTTTTTTCAAATTTTTTGTTTATAGCGAAAAAAATGAAAAAACCCAGTGGCGATTAAATACCACCAAAAGAAAACTCTATTTGTGTGAAAAAATGACACAAATTTCATTCAAAGTGCCACAGCGCTGAAAGCTGAAAATTGGCCTGGGCAGAAAGGGGGTACAAGTGCTTGGTAGGCAAGTGGTTAAAGGTTTAGTTTGCAGCTTTACCTTGCATGTACTTTTAAGCAGGATTTTAGTCAGGAAATAATTGTCAGTAAACACATGTGATATCTGGTTATGTGCAGCTGTTGATTCTTTTCAGTTGTGAATCTTAAGCGGGCCATACATGGGTTGAATTCCGAAAGAATTTTCTTTTGAAAATCTTTTCTATGAATTTTCATTTCATTTCTATGAATATCCATTCGTGGGCAGATTCAAAATATATAAAATGAAGTGGCCATGTGTACTAAATATTTGCGTGTGGCAGACATTGGACTTTTATCTATTATACTGCACATTGATAGGTTGAGGCAGCTTGATTTTCCAAGTTCAGTTTGATGAAACAATGGTTTGTTTTGGCTGTTCTGGTTTTGTATTTCAGGTTCATTCTTTTTGTTTGTTTTTTTTTTTGTTATTTTTCTTTTATGGAAAAAAAATGTATGGAAAATATTGTGGTTTTGGATCCTCTGTATGCACTGATATATACTCCTGTCGTATCACAATGTTGTAAACTGTTAAACCCAATGCTATCCCCTGTCTGAGATTGGGGTCATATGTCTGTGTATGTATATGAATTCAAACCTCAATAAAAAAAAAGATCTAATTTAAAAAAAAAAAATCAGTGGCCAGAGTTCCACTGAACTTAAGCAACTCTTCAAAATTTAGAGGGCTGATCCCCAGAATGGTGTTCATTTTTATAGTATTTGCGTATAACTTTATTGTTGTAAATCAATAAAACTTTAAGTAGAAAAAATGTCCACAATAAATAGTGCCAAAGTGTTCTTGGGCTTGAAGTTCTGTAACGGGGGCACGCACAGTACTTTTACCTGCTGCTCACATGCTACCAGGGCACACCGGGCTTGAAGTCTTTCAGTATTGTTTTTAGATACAATTATATGAGATTGGCTTAAGATAAATCATGTTATTGGCATTTATTATTACTTAAAAAAAACTTTTTTTTTTATAGTTTGCAGCCTTACACAGTGGTTGTGCTTTGATGCTCCTTTTCACTGACTGATGCATTGTAAACAATATACTTACAATGTGGCTAATATTTAATTTACAAACTTATATTTTTTACAAATATATAAAAAAAAAATGGAAAAGCAAATAGTGCAAGTCAAACCAAAATAGGTACACACTACAATAATTGCTCAAAATACGTGCTCACGGAAAACATCCTATACTTTTCCTATAATAGGAGGGTAGTTTGGTTGTCTCCAATTCACATGCTGTGCTATGCTTTATTTTTGGAATGCATTCTTAGGATTACATTTTTCACTATGCTTGAGGGCCAGGCAAATTTTTAATTTATTCAGAAGAGAACATTTACCTGCATTGACAACTGTAACAGTAAGGGGTAGATTTTGAGATATATCAAAGCCATAGTTTTCAAAATAAAGATCTTTCTTTATCTCTAACGTCAGCTTCAAGGAGCAACCATACTGATTTGGACCAATAGGTGGACTCTCTCCAGTCGAGACCCTTGCACTGTGTAGAAGACAATACAAGAAAAGACAAAAACGCTAGATGAATTAGCAGCAGCATTTGAATGAAATTCTATTGCATAAAAAGGCAGGCATACCCCCTATGACTATGTGCTAGAGCACGAAACGCATAAGGAAGGAGCTGCAGCGTGCTGACATCACGCCGCCAAGGCCCATGCTGGAACGGCGGCCATCTTTATCTTCAGCTTTTGGTCAGTTTATGTTTGCTTTTACTCTTGTTACTTACCTGTGTATGGATCAATAAAGCCCTTTTGAAGCAGTATCATACTATTCTGGCACCCTTTCTTGGGGCTCTTGTTGAGCCTTACCACCCACAGAGCCCACAGTGGAAGGAAGTGAGAGGTGCTACATTCCAGTGATGACCCAGAGGGGAGTCCATACCAGAGTAGAGGTGTCCATAAGAGGACCCAGCTGGCTTACTGAGATATAATTATTCTCAAATGCATGACGAAATTAAGCATCTGGTGAGTGTGTAATTCTGCTATTTTTTTCACCAGAAGATACACAGAGGATCACCTTTGTTGAAAATCTCACGTTTCTTGATATACAGATTTTGTCACCTATAAGCACCATTGTCACTTTATTGGAAGTAAACTTGCACCATTGTCACTTTATCCTTTTACCTATGCTGATATATGCGTATTTATGCTGGTGTCACTTTACTGGTGTTGATTGATTTATCATCTATATTAGCACCACTTGCACTTTATACATTATCAAGATTTATTCTGCATAATTGCATTATTGATTGCATGGTATTTATCAGGTTATTCTAGCGCTGCACCTTATTATATCAAATGAAATTCTATTGTCATCAATAGAGTACCTAGTTTTCAAATTAGGTTTTTTTAAATGACATATTTACAGTATAGTGCAATATAAACATCAAATAACTCAAATAGCAGATCCAGCTTAACAGTTGTAAACTTCAAGTTCACATACATTTGGACTGGATGTGGTTTGAACCGCATCCAATCCACATGACGTGAAATAACATTGCTTCCTATGGTGCCTGCTTACATATCTTCAGGAAGTTAAATTTGGTCCATAAGTTCCTTTTTCAAATGCTACACTGAGTAATGAATATGTTGCCAATGCAACATCTTAATGAAATACAGTAAATGCACCTAAAGGATATTATATAAAAGTGGGATTAAAAAATGTTACCCCAACATTTCACATTCACAATATGTGCCTGCTGTACAATGTACTTGTATGAAAAAGTATCCTGTTCTCTTTGTATTGCTTCCATTGTGTGAAATCCACTGGCCTCCATTCCTGACCATGGGTATCTTTACTGATTTAATGGTTTATTTTCCAATTTTGATGTAGTCTATGGAAGTTTTCATTGTATCTTCTTATTGCTATGCCTTTCCTGACTGACTCAAAGATGTAGGCATGTAAAATTATTTATTGAATGTAATAAAAAAAAACAAAAAATGCTGGAACCAAAGTGGATTAAAATTTAAAGAAAATTGCTAAGAGGCAGAATTTTTTGACAGATGAAACTTTCAATGTTTCTTCTGGTGTATGCATAGTTTATATTTTAGGTTGTAAAGAACAGGACTGTTCTGTTTCAAATGCTACTTTATGCATTGACATACCTCCTTAACCCCTTCACGCCTAAGGGTAAAACAAATCTTAATGCCTAAGCACAATTTTGCAATGTTGACATGTGTTAGTAAAATCGTACATATCATCACAACTACTTTGTACATCCAGGTGAATTATACCGTGTTTTTTCCGGACAAAATTGGGCTTTCATTTCATGGTGAATGGTAATGGATATCTCCTGTTTTTTTTATTATTATCAAAGGAAAACTGGCCCAAAATAGTAAAAAAAAAATTTTTTTTTATTTAGCTGTGTGTTTCTTGTTACTACCATAACCTACCACCAATGAACAACCCAAAATAAATTTTCCAGCTCTTTGCAATTGCAGCGATACCGTATAAGTGTATGTTATTTGTTGTTTGTACCCATAGTACAGCCCAGAAACAATAGTGCACACTTTTGGGGTTTTTTTGTTTACCTAAAACATACTGACACTAGCACTAATACCAATTTTTTTTTAAATCCTGACCTTTGATCCTGACCTTTTGATCTTAACTTTTGACCCTGACTTTGACCCAAACGCTTACCCTGGCACTGAACTAGATCAAACCTTGATCTAGGTATTTTTTTTTTATTATTTATTTTATTTTTTAATATTTATTTATTTATTTATTTTTATTTTTTTAAGCAAACATTTTTTTCCCCTCTAGGCCAGGAGTGAGAAAGATACAATTCACCTCTCTCCTCCATTCATAGAGAAAAAAAAAAAAGGGGGCTGGGTTGTACAGTGACTGATCACTGTGATAACCAATCAGAGGCTATCACAGCGATCATGTGACCCGGGAATCGGGTTAGATTGGGACCCGGGTCTTTGTGGTGGGAGCGCGCTGTGTGGCGCGCTCCCTGCACAGAGACAGGTACGCAAATATGCGGCCCCACCGGAAAAAGTCCAGTTCTGTGAGGCCACATATTTGTGTTACGTCGGCATCAAGGGGTTAAACCCAGTCTGTCCAGACAGTATGGTCACCTGCTAACTTGGCACTTACAGGCAGCTTAACTCTTTAATAAGACACGGAAGTTAAATCTAACACAATTTTAATTCAGCTGATTTCTCCAGCCTTTTTAACTGTAAGAAGACCATAACTTTCCTGAGCCCTGTCTCTGTGAATAACTAACACTGACTGAGGGAACTTAGAAGAAATGGGGAGGGTCTAGCTAGGATTGAACTATCTAGCACTAAACAGGAGGGGAAAACAGAGGACGATACCAAAATCACATTGTATACAAGTTGTAGTGGTCAGATGTCAGCATACTACAGAACAATAATAACCTAACGCAGTTCAATACAAGATATAAAATACATGAAAGTGGGGCAGATCAAGGACAATGTACCTTTAGTGCACTTATGCAGGACTTATATCCTCACAGGTTTTTCAAGTGTTGAGAAGGAAAAATGTTGGAGCAGAAGAAGTGTTAGAGAAAATGGCAACAGTGACAACAGAGCAGCGAGGGAGAACATTGGAAGAGGTAGGTCTGCCATAATGTACAAGTACGTACTTGCACATTATGGCAAAGGCTCATACCAGGCCCCAACATTTGTAAGGTGATATTTATTGTATTTTGTTGCACACAAAATAAGTAAAGAACAACAGAAAGGTCAGTAAATACAGTTCAAACCATGGCAGTATGCTGTGGTGTTTCTGGTGAAATTGAAAACAACAGAGGTACATAATATATAAATTGATATAAAAGCAATGTGTCCCAAGAACAAGGTAGGGAGGTGTACCAACAGATATTAGCAGGGGCGGACTGACAACTCATGGGGCCCCCGGGCAATAGGGGATCATAGGGCCCCTGTGTCCTTGCCCAAACTCAAAAAAGCCTATGAAAAAGGTACCAGGGGCATCTCATGGGGCCCCCTACTGACCCCGGGCCCTCGGGCAGTGCCCAAGTTTCCAAATGGTCAGTCCTCCCCTGGATATTAGTATATAAGCCACAAGATATGAATTACAGAGAACCATCTGCTATGGTATGAGGAGTGGAGAAATATGCCTCAGCCTTTGTAGGCCCCTGTTTTCTGTTAATTTGTACAGGGAAAAGGTCGGAGATGATCAATTGCACCCACATAGCATAGTTGCCAACATTTCAAAAAGGTTTTTAGGGACACGTTTTGTTCTCTGTGTATCCAGAAAGCCGCTGTAGGCAGAGCGTGTACTTTAATTAGGGGCAGGGCAATCAATTAATATGGGCATGGTTCTACAAGAGGGATAGTCATGTGCTTCCATCAGGCATTTGACAGCAATGAAAGTATGTACAGCCAGCAATGATCTGCTAGCAATAAAGGGGTTAATCATGTCTCTTAGACTAGTAAGATAAATATTGCTAGCAGACCTTTTCAGGCAGTACATTCCTGGCAACTATGCAATAGACTAGTAAAATATCTGGTGCAGGTGTTTCCAAGAATGTATGACCAGCAAGGGTCTGCTAGCAATAAAAGGGTTAACCATTTTATTGCCAGCAGATCCTTGCTGGTCTTACATTCTCAGCAACTATGCAGGCCAATAAGATCCCTGTGGTGGCTACAGTCCCCCAGCCATGACCTTCTCCCCAGAAACTGAGATCATGCAGAGAGACCCCAGCTGCAGCATTAACACATACCTCAGGTCCGCTCTCAAGTCACTGCAGCCTCCTCCTGCCTCACACACTTGCTGCACTGCCGGCACAATCACCCCTTTGAGGCTGGCCACACCCCCACCCCAAGTCCTGCCCAATCACTTAGAGGCGTCAGGCTCTGCCTGACGTCCTCACATCAGTCCCAAATACTAAAATCCGCCGTCCTGAACAGCTCAGCTGCTGGGGGAAGGATATGTGTCCCCAGTGTGTGCCACATGTGATCTCTATGTTCCGAGTGCAACCTGTCCGGCCTGGCAGCACCTCTGTTTTTGCCCCATGATATAAATGCACTGTGCTTATAGCTGTCCCTGACAGACCTTGAGTTCCAGGACTCAGCCCGGGACAAGGTCATATTGGAACAGCTGTCAAAAATTTGTGAGTGTCCTGGACAGTGAGACGTGACAGTTGGCAACTGTGAGAGCTAGGGAATAACATTCCTTCCATCTGACTGAGATTCAATTTTTACATAGAACAGCAATAAAGAAAGGTCTTCAAACAGACCAAGCAGGAATGTTTTAGGTGAAAGAATGTTAGACAGAACAAATAAGTTCACCTCAAAGTTGATAATTTGATAATATGACGGTATATACACTATATTGCCAAATGTATTAGGATGCCTGCCTATACATGCACATGACATTTAGGGGTTTATTTATTAAAGCTGGAGAGTGCAAAATCAGACTCACTTCTGCATAGAAACCAATCAGCTTCCAGGTTTCATTGCCAAAGCTTCATTGAACAAGCTGAGGTTAGAAGCTGATTGGTTTCTATGCAGAAGGGAGTCTGATTTTGGACTCTCCAGCTTTAGTAAATAAACCCCTTAATGACATCCCCACTCTTAGTCCATAGGGTTCAATATTGAGTTGGCCCACCCTATGAAGCTTTAACAGTTTCAATTCTTCTGGGAAGGTTGTCCACAAGGTTTAGGAGTGTGTCTATGGGAATGTTTGACCATTCTTCCAGAAGCGCATTTGTGAGGTCAGGCACTGATGTCGGATGAGAAGGTCTGGCTCACAATCTACACTCTAATTCACCCCAAAAGTGTTCTATCGGGTTGAGGTCAGGACTCTCTACAGACCAGTCAAGTTCCTCCGCCCCAAACTCACTCATCCATGGCTTTATGGACCTTGCTTTGTGCACCGGTGTGCAGTCACGTTGGAACAGGAAGGGGCCATCCCCAAACTGTTTCCAAAAAGTTGGGAGCATAAAACTGTCCAAAATGTCTTGGTATGCTGGCGCCTTAAGAGTTCCCTTTCCTGGAACTAAGGGACCAAGCCCAACCCCTGAAAAACAACCCCACACCTTAATCCCCCCTCTACCAAACTTTACACTTGGCACAATGCAGTCAGGCAAGTACTGTTCTCCTGGCAACCGCCAAATCCAGACACGTCCATCAGATTGCCAGACAGACAAGCATAGTTCATAATTCCAGAGAACATGTCTCCACTTCTCTAGAGTCCAGTGGTGGCGTGCTTTACAACACTGCATCCGACGCTTTGCATTGCACTTGGTGATGTAAGGCTTGGATGCAGCTGCAATCCATTCCATGAAGCTCTCTATGTACTGTTGTTGTGCTAATCTGAATGCCACACGAAGTTTGGAGGTCTTTAGCTATTGACTCTGCAGACAGTTGGCGACTTCTGCGCACTGTGACCTTCAGCATGCACTGGCCCCCTCTGTCATTTTGTGAGGACTACCACTTGGTGGCTGAGTTGCTTGTTATAATACCACTAACAGTTGACTGTGGAATATTAAGTAGCAAGGAAATTTAATGGATGGACTTATTGCACAGGTGGCAACCTACCATAGTACCACGCTTGAATTCACTAAGCTTCTGAGCACGACCCATTCTTTCATAAATGTTTGTAGAAGCAGTCTGCATGCCTAGGTGCTTGATCCTATACACCTGTGGCCATGGAGGTCATTGGAACACCTGAATCCAATGATTTGGAGGAGTGTCCCAATACTTTTGGCAATATAGTGTATATGTTTGCTTTACCACATGTTATGAAACAACAGGGCTATGAATGGAATCTAAGGCCTATAATTTTCAGGGGCATAGAATATTTGATGAAACAAAGCTGTATCACTGTGTACTTGGTGGAGATAAGGGATGTCATGCAGGTCTCCTCAAACTCCCACCAACTCTCCTCTTTCAATCTCTGTCAAGAGGTAACCATTTTCTTTTGTGGAATCATATTTGTGCATTTTTGTATGCTACCGAGTGGTATAAAAGGTAGATAAAGGCCTGAGCTCTCACATTTATTTTTATTTTAACAAGATTAAAAATACCAAGCACCAAAACTATACTTTTAATAGCACTGTACTTTCAGACATCAATGAAAAGAGTCACTGATTTTGAACATACAGGGAAAAGACAAAAAGCATAGCCACACCTGACAATATATTAAAGTATAACTAAAGGCAAAACATTCTTTAAAATTTTGTATAGAGTGGAGAGTAATTAGAACACCTATTAAGTTTTTACTCTTGCGTGTGCCCCCGTTAGGGAGATTCACCCTGTCTATTTGTCCTGTTTCCAATTATCATTGAAAGTGAAAGTAAATTAAATCCCAAATTTTGGGTTGTCCCAAGAATAGTAATAAAGGGGAAATTTGATCTATTTTTATTTCAGGTACTTGTATAGCGCTGTCAATTTTCACAAAGCTTTACATATATATTGTACATTCACATCAGTCCCTAATCCTCAAGGAGCTTACAATCAAAGGTTCTTAAGGCACATTCATACATACACATACTAGGGCCAATTTAGACAGGAGACAATTAACCTACCAGCATGTCTTTGGAGTGTGGGAGGAAACCAGAGCACCCGGAGGAAACCCACGCAGACACAGAACATGCAAACTCCAGGCAGGTGCAGGGGCGGACTGACCATTTGGAAACTCGGGCACTGCCTGAGGGCCTGGGGTCAGTAGGGGGCCCCATGAGATGCCCCTGGTACCTTTTTCATAGGCTTTTTTGAGTTTGAGCAAGGACACAGGGGCTCCATGATCCCCTATTGCACGGGGGCCCCATGAGTTGTCAGTCCGCCCCTGGGCAGGTGGTAAAATGTTTGGGATTCAAACCAATAACCCTAGTGCTGCCAGGTGAAAGTGCTAACCACTGTGCTGCCCACACTGTTAGTGCCCAATGGAATCACTAGTTATGGTGACCTTAGGGAGCATATGATCTCACAATGCCCGACCAGCAATCTCCATCTGCTTGCAAATAGTTGTCCACGTCAAACAAATGTCGGCAACAGTTGAATGTAGAAAAATCTTTTTTATTGCATAAAGGAGTAAAAATGTTTCATGGCACAGTTTTTCAGTTCAAAAAACAGACCTTATTCATAGCTCGCTCACGCTGTGCTCTTCTGCCTAGTGTGGTCATTTTTTATTAGGAAAGCAGAGGGACTGCAATGCTCACCAGAGATTTCATACAAAGGAAGCAATACAAAGAGAACAGGATACTTTTTCATTCAAGTACATGGTACAGCAGGCACATATCAGGAATATGAAATGTTGGGTTTACATATTCTTTAAAGATGTGCTACAGACAGGATTCCAACATCCACAAATATTAATCCCCTTCCGCTCCCCAAGTACTGCTGCTGCGGCAGCAGAGCTATAAACCCCTTGTTCTTACCTAAAGTCCATACCCTTTCCAAAGTGAACAGAATTTAGAAAATCTATCTCAGTATGTCATAGGAAGCTGTAAAAAACAGAAGGTATTAAAGACATGGACAGACCTCCAAGTGGTTTTGAAACCCACTTGGTGAAGGAGTTTTTTTTAATCTATTTTATCTATGTAAATGTTTATTCTAAATGTTTTGCCTTTCCTTTCTATTTTAAACTGAATGGGTTGTTTTAGAAGGTGAGGGTTTACAATCTTGTTACAGTGTTACTAAAAGCAGATTTTTTTCTATTAAAATAACAAAACTACCCTGCTCTCTGTAGTGGTATTGCACAGAGTGGCCCTTATCCTCCTCTTCTTGGGTCCCCACCAGCGATCCTGGCTCCTTCTCTTCTTTGTGTGCCCCCTTAGCAAGCCATTTGATATGGGGACAAACGCTGCATGCTTGCTCCTAACCTGTGTGTCTACGGAGCCCCCAATGGCTCCTGCTGCTGTTCCTGTCCCTGTGTGAAGAAGAAGCGAGGGGAAAAGAGATGCAGCCATGCACAGCCGTGATCTCTTCTCCCCTCTCTTCCCTTTCACACAGGGAAGGGGGAGCACAGGGAAGCTGAAAACGTTTTTTTTTACCTCAATGCAAGTGATACTTTAACCCCATTGCATACTTTTTAGTTTCTTTTTACACCTGTAATCATCACATTCTGGAAAATGTGTCCTTTTTTACGTTTCTTAATCTCACATATTAAAGTGCTAATTTATACATCTCTAATATACTTCAGCAGAACACACAGCACTTCAAAATTGTTACATAACCTAGCACAACTCAAAATGCAGTTCTGTCTTTGTTATTTCTTTATTTCAAAGTTATCCTCATTTTTTCGTCAGGTTTTCCTGTATTTTGTCCACCCTGCATCTGCAAGTGTTATAAAGGTAACTGAATGAAGACCAAGGAGTTAACAATGAAATAAATAGATTATACTAAGCTTACCGGGTTGAATTATCTCGTGACCGTCGTAGCCATCTCACAACCATCTGTTCTATTCGGTGTCCTTTACGGGTCTGAAATAAATTAGTGTCTGGATCCTCCATTTACCTAAACAGAATTTGAAGAATAAAAATTAACTGGGGAGGTTGAGACAGATAAACCACCTTTCACATTGACTACCTAGATCAGAACCAAACTTTCCAGGGTAGCAATTTTTCATATTTGTGGAGGTAAATTGTATGTTCCTTCTCTGCAGACAGCATTGAAAACTATTTTCATTCAAATGCTTGAAGGACTGATAGTACAAGAGCAAACAGCTGCATTACAGAATTTCTTCTCTGATCTAGTGTTAAAAAGCCTGTGCATGCATCAGACACGGAAACACTCAGCCATTAACCTACTCTGGCTGCTGTTCAAAATGCGCGTCCACTCTCTTGTTCAACATAACCATCATTCTTGTCCAACATAACCATCATTCTGTCTTTGTGCTATAAATGTGTGATAGTACATGACTATTTTTCCCTGAACATGCTTCAACTCATATTTTCTTTTCTTCAAGCTCAAACATACTATGAATTGCATTTATATATGGTAAAAAAAAAATGTTACTGTTACTGCTATACATGGTAAAGCACGATACAAGGCATAGTGTCATTCATTTTGAATAGTATTCCTACATACCTTCATAGTGCACCACATGGAGCATGTCAGCCCCATTTTATATTATTTCACCCTATATTATATCATATTTAAAAATATATATAATCAATTCATTAAAAAATAATAAGAGCTCATTCACACTTAAGTGATCCATTGTGGTCTATTAACACATGTATTGGCTTTCATTAACAAGCATTGCATTAGGGCAGCCTATAGACTGCCAAAAATGCAGTTGAACCTTTTTTAGTATAGCGCTACCCCCGCAGTTGCAACTTGGCATGATGGGTCCTCTGTTCTCTATCATAATTCTTTAATCCACTGAATCCCCACTAACACACCTGGTTATAAGTTGTATGCTGCTCATACCTGTGAACCTTAAGCATTAGTATGCGACCACTCTATAATAATACACAGAAAATAGGCCACAAGTAACTTGGTAGCAGACTAATTAGATAAATGCAAGCAAGGCAAGTTAGACAATGAATGAACAGGCAACTGAACTGTAGTAGTGCTAAACCCAATTTTAACCAATGCAAACAGCGTTAAAGCATATCAGTATTACCTAGCCTAAAAATAAAAGTCCTTGTGTGCACACTATGCATACAACCTCAACAGTGGGTGGGTGTATGCATTCTTGAGAGGGATACCCCTGGGAATGGCTGCAGAGTAAATGGCACCTAATTGTCATTATTATCCAGCTATTGTTGGGGCCCTTCTGTAATATGGTGTATGTGAACTTGTTCCTTTAATGCTGTCTGCAATAGATGGCTGTTCATAGGCTGTGAGGTAAGGATCAGTCTCTATTGGCATTAACTGTATGTAGCAAGGGATTAAGTTGGGTAGTTCTGCTCACCACTCCTGGTATGCAACAAGTCTGGTCCCATATGCTTGGCAATTAGTTGTCCCAGAAGTCTCAGTCCTTGAAAGGTTCAGTCCCAGTGTTAGACTCTCACAGGCACTCTCAGGATCAGTACCTCTGAAAGTGAGCACAGATAGGTAAGCGCAGCAGGTGTGTGCCCCACAGTCCACATCACCAGAGGCTCTCCATGGCTCAATTTTCAGCCGCTATGGACACAGCACACAGCTTTGGTCCACTCCAGGCTATTTCCCAGAGCAAACATGCACAGCAGGTCCACATTGTCGGCCCCAACCTCTGGTAATTTGCCTGGAAAAAGTTCTGATCTTTCCTTTTATTTGCAAGAAATGCTGGGTGCTGTAATTCTGCAGCCATTCAGTTGCATTGTACTGTACTTTAAGGACTATGCATCCCATGATCCTTAGTGGCTGTGTGTCATCCAGTCTCCTCCTCACAGGCTCTCCACTGCTGCTGCAAGGAGGTGGGGAGAACCTAGATTGATCTGGGGATTTTTACAGAGTCACTCCACTCACAGCCAACAGGGGAGTGAAGGAGCGAAGCATGCGCAGCCGGCAGCACACCCGGCTACACACTGTAGGCGGGGGACAGAGGAGGAGAGCAAGTGCAGACACACACAAACTGCTTCTCCAGCAGGCAGGTGAGCACCTGGCTACATTAGTAATGCAGCGCACCACAACACACGGTGCTGCATGTGCTGCAGTACTGTACAGTCAGTTCGGCAGGTGCCTTGCTATGCATTGTGTGCTTGGTGTGTTAAGGTACGCATTACCATAATGCACAAGTATGAATTGGCCATAAAAGAGCCTCTCCCCCCCCTTCCCCACACACACATACATACATGCAGCTAGGACCTTAGTAACTACATTTACGTAACTGAAGATTAGGAGGAGGGGATCCAGCAATATGTTCCCATGGTAAATTCGGCAAAGGACAGATATGTCCAGCTTACATTTTTATACAGAGCACATTATACCCAATGGCTTTCTGTGATATACCCCACACACCCTGCTTCTTGCCCTAAATGCCAAAGTGAGACTGATATGTTTAGACATGTTTTGTTGTCCTGTCCAATTATCCAAGATTTTTGGAGAGAGGTGGTGGCTGATATTAATTTGGTAGGCGGACTGACTGTCACGTTGGACCCATTGGCACTCTTATTTGGGGTCTGCGAATCCTTGGCTTCCACTACCCATAAAAAGCTGTATGTGTTCCACGCTGCCTTCTACACCAGAAAGGCTATTCTTTCTAAATGGAAACAGTCATACCCCCCACGATCTCCCATTGAAGGTCCATAGTGGATTCCGCTCTGCCCCTCTACAAACTTACTTACATGAGTCGTAAATGTTCCAAGAATTTTAACAAAATCTGGGCTACTTGGGTGGAGGCTAGATCCCTATCCCTATGAGGTGGAAGCCCTGTAGAAAGTCAAGTAGAAATGGTCACATTTGGAAGTACTACTATATTGTGCTGGTGGTTTTACGACACTGAGGTCCTTCCCTGTCCACCCCTCCCTCCAACTCCTTCTTCCCCTCTCTCTCCTCCACTGGGTTAGGACTAACATAGCCCTGTGGGTCTATATAATATCTTTGAATTGCAATCTGATGGTACATACTCAGTTCTCATAGTTTCACCTGAACTGGAGTAATGTGCAGTGTGATGACAATGTCTTTCACTTACAGCATTAATTAAGTGCCTTAAGATGATTAACTTTGTGCCTTAGTATCTAATGTAACTTTGCTGTATATGTATTTCTGGAGGTGAATAAAAACATATCATTTAAAAAAAAAAAACCCTTTAACGTAGCATGTAGCATATATTAGACAGGGCAACTCATGTCAGAGGCATGTGCCACAGACTGTCAGACTATTGCCCTTGCATTGCCCCTTAGACAAGATCTCCTATAGTATAGGGAAAAGTCACTGGTTCACATGTTTATTACCAGTGTTATTTTTCAACTGTTTCACATAGTTGTTTAAGTGTTTATTCCTATTTTCTATTCTTTGGTTGTTGAATTATTGTGCATTGTTGCAATAAATGTCTACCCTTCAGCCCTGGTGTGTCAGAGAGTGTGGTGCTGCGCGGTGAGTCGGGGTTACTGGAACAGGGGACCTAAGAGACCAACGGCTCCTTTGGGGTTAAGCGCTACATAATTTTGCATGTATATGTTTTCAAATTCTAGACCCATGTTACACTATAATTCCTCTTGCTACAAACAATTTGCTAGTGAGAGAATTGCTAGAAAAGGTGCCGGTAGAGCATTTACCTGTTTTGGATACATCCAGGCGCCAATGTAAAATGTGCTAAACATGTTTTGCTGGAGTTCAAAAATATAACGGTCTCAGTCTCAGATGCTGATTTTGACCATTCTTGAATTCACAGCTGTACTTTACAATAAAAGGCAAAATGCTTTTATTTATAGCTTAAGTAGGCTATAGAGAAAACTTGTGGAACTGCAATTAAATTATTGGAAGATATTAAATAGATTGGGATTGTCATTCCTAAATCATGTTTTCGCTTTGATATTTTGTCTCTCCTGCTGAAGAAAAAACTGTTTTAATAGTCACAGGAGCAAGCAAAGCTGCGTTATCATAAATTAATAGCTTGACAGTTATAGCTGGGATAATTTACTATCTGTTGTAAATGATAAAAATAATAAGGGTCCTTTCACACTATGCATTAACATGTGTTGTATTAAAACAGCCCATTTTCTTAATAAGCTGCCACTGACCGCAATGCACATTTTAACAGACATGGAGAAAACAGTGCACCACCACAATGCACAAATGGGGCATATTTGTGTTGTGGTGTGTTTAAATGCTAATGCATTTTGCTGTGCTATAACTAGGTGCATTGGGGTGCAATTCAAAGCAATATTGCACTGGTTGATGTATAATCATATATTGAGAAACCAGTAGTGTAAATGGGCCTAAAAAAAAACTTCAGACAGATGTAAAAAAAGTATCTCTTAGATTGTAAGCTCCCAGGATCAGGCCCTCCTAACCCTCTTGTATTGAACTGTATTGTTGCTGTATTGTCTCCTGTTATATTGTAAAGCGCTGAACAAACAGTTGACGCTATATAAATCCTATATATTAATAATAATAATAATAATAATAATATCATATATGGTATGGTAATAATATTAATATATCCCATATCTCAATTGATGTGCCTATCACTTAAAGATAGGCCCACTATCTTGTGCCATTCCTGTCATTCTCCCTCGGAGTGTGGGACAGGTTAGCCAGGGCTCACAATTTTAAATTCCACCACAACCCCCTGGCACCCCTTCTTGGGAATCCAGATTTCACCCTGGGCCTCACCCCTCGAGCTTTTGACTGGTGGACTAATAATGGGTTTATGGTCATTGTAGACCTATGAGATCATAGTGGACCACTGCCAAAGCAAGTTTGGATAGAAAAATATCAGATGTCAGAGGCTGAAAGTTTCTGCTATATCCAAATAACACATTGGTGTAGATTTATTAAAACTGAAGAGTGCAAAATCTGGTGCAGCTGTGCATGGGAGCCAATCAGTTTCTAACTTTAGCTTGTTCAGTTAAGCTTTGATGATAAAACTTTGAAGCTGATTGGTTTCTCTGTAGAGCTGCACCATATTTGGCGCTCTCCAGCTTTAGTAAATCAACCCCATTATCTTAACTCTTTAAAACGCTCATCAGATATAGTATCTAAGACATGTTTAAGTAAAAAGGCTATATATTGGAAATTATTATTATTATTATACAGGATTTATATAGTGCCAACAGTTTGCTCAGCGCTGTACATTATAATGGGAGACAGTACACGAGAGAGTACAGTAACAATACAGTACAAAACACGAGGGGTTCGAGGGCCCTGCTCCTTGGAGCTTACAATCTAGGAGGGAGGGGATATAATCTGGTACAGGAGGAAATAGCTGTGGGGGATGGAGGGTTAGGAAGAGTGGAGGAGATCGGCAATTAGGTGAGGGCAGGGTAGGCTTCCCTGAAGAGATGGGTTTTCAGGGTGTGCCTAAAGGTGAGGAGGGTAGGTGACAGTCTGATGGATTGGGGTAGTGAGTTCCAGAGGATGGGGGAAGCCTGGAGAAGTCCTGGAGACGGGCATAGGAGGAGGAGACCAGGGAACTAGAGAGTAGGTGGTCTTGTGAGGAGCGGAGAGTACGTTTTGGGTGGTATATGGATATCAGGTCAGTGATGTAGTTTGGGGCAGTGTTATGGACAGCTTTGTACGTCAATGTTAGTAATTTGAATTTTATGCGTTGGGCAATCGGAAGCCAGTGGAGGGATTGGCAGAGGGAGGTGGTGGATATGGAGCGATTAGTAAGGTGGATGAGTCTGGCCGCAGTATTCAGGATAGACTGAAGCGGGGATAGCCTGTGTTGGGGTAAGCCGGTGAGGAGGGAGTTACAGTAGTCAAGTTGTGATATAATAAGGGAGTGAATGAGTTGCTTAGTAGTTTCTGGGGTTAGGACCAGACGTATTTTGGAGATGTTGCGGAGGTGGCGTCTACATGAGTTTGTCAGCTATTGGGGCTGGAAGGACAGATTGGAGTCTAGAATGACATATTCTATCCTGACCTCTGTAAATGTAAAACAGTTTTGGAATCAGATGACTGGTACAAGCTAACTCAATCTGCATCCAAGCCACTTATTAACACCTCCATAATCAAAGCTAATTTTAAAGTGATTCTGCGATGGTATATGGTCCTGGCCAGGATTGCCTTCTATGTCCTGGGGGCTTCTCCACTCTGTTTTAGGGGCTGTGGACAGAAGGGGACTGCATACCACATATGGTGGCAGTGCTCCATGGTGAAGCATTTTTCAATTAGACTCTATAATTTTATTGATTCTCTCACTCATATAAATTTGAAAAAATCTCCTATACAGGCATTGTTTTGCGGCCCTATGTAGAAAGCCCCACGACATTTACGCAAATTAACTTTTGTGGTGGCAAAGAGCCCTAGCTAGATCATGGCGGTCACCAATGATAGCTGTAGACTTGATAAAGACTAAGCTGACCTGGTTCATGATTGAGTGCCTGTCTGCAATACTGAATGATAAACTTAAGCTGTTTGAAAAAACCTGGAGCCCCTGGATTCAGTACCTGACGAGGGGCACTTGGACCCTCTTAACTTAGATATTAGTCTGGGTTTGGAAGTTTGGCACTTCTTTGTCTTTCTCTTCTGCCTTTTTTCTCTAGTCTTTTTTTATACCTGTTCTTTCTTTGGGGAGTGTGACATTCCCATACCAGTTTTCTGGGAAGCCCACTCCTACTTTTTGAGGTGCAAAGTAATTCCCTCCAATAGGTGGAGGCTGGGAACCAAGCATAATATTAATGCACAAGATAATGCATTGTGCATCCCCTCTAAAGCTCAGCTCCTTTCTATTGTACTTCAGTTGCAAATGATGCATTGATCCTAGGCTGTATACTACTAGATGCAGTTGCAGTTGCTTTGACTATAAGTACAGTATGTTTAAATTGAAATGAACTGTGGTGATACTATCCTGCTATCCTTGTGTGTGCAGTTAGGCTCAGTGCAATTATGGTATTTAGTAGATTTGATTTCCTTTACTATATGTGATCTTATTTTTTGAATTAATAAGTTTGTGGAGATGTATTACTTGGCATTGTTCTAAGGCCATCTTATGATGTTGTTTGTTTTTCTCTTGTAAAACACTTTTCAATATAATATATTGGAAAATTAAAAAAATAAAATAGAGTACATCAATTAGTTATATATTAGCTAAAAATTAACATAAATATGATTTGACTTGATATCAGCCTCTTATTATCCCTGTAAAGTAGACCTCAGACTGGAAACGGAGAGGTCAATCAGGTATGCTGCATGCACATGCATATTAATACAATTGCATACGTGTGAAAAACACACTACAGCGTGCAACACGCTTGTGCTGCGAGTAGTACTCGCTCGTTTTCTGCGTGACAAAATATGAGAAAAACATGCAAAATGCACTTGGCTTTTGTCTAAACTTTGGTGATAAGCTTTTAGAGCTTTTACTGCATTTTTGGAGTGGAGGGAGGCCCATTCAAATGCATGGTGCCACTCCAAAAATGTGCTAATAAAAATAAAGAAATGCCCCAAAAATGCCTCACAGCAGTGTAGCTCAAGTGTGAACGGGACCATATGTTGATTACGTAAATATGTACTTTATTTCAGCTGTATATTTACTTGCTTGCCTGGAGTTTGGCTCTAAAGAATATGTTACCTCAACATTTCATATTCTTGATATCTGCCTGCTGTACCATGTATTTGTAAGAAAAAGTATCCTGTTCTCTTTGTATTGCTTCCTTTGTTTGAAATCCCTGGTGTTCCTGACAATCTCTCTTCTTTCCTAATAAAAACTGACCACCCTAGGCAGGAGAGCACAGTGTGGTCACTTCTCTAGCTGTTCTGGGAACTCATTGTGCTCTCCTCCACCACCCCCATCTGTGTGCCCCCTTAAATGTTTGTAATAGGTTCTGTGAACCTTGTATCTATGTGATTGGCATTGTTAATGCATTTTTATGGTAATGCAGCCTTACTACACTATGAGGAGTTCCTTGTTCTTTATCTTTTGAACACCTATCCATCTGAGTGGGGACGCAAAAGATTGTTCCTGAGTGTGCCTGGAGAGACCTGTGGAAGCAGTGGGATTAATATTGAGCTCGTGTTGACCTATATTTTCTATGGGTCATCTGTTAAGGTGAGCATGCATGCCTGAAGGTGGAGGAGCACCATAGATTTGCACACCTGTTGAAGTCACTGGTGCATTACTTTAAATGTTGGAAGAAAGAGACTGTTACGTCACTTTTGGACTGCATTTTGCACTTTATTAAGTGTTATTTATCATTCACCATTTATCTGTTTTTTTTGTATATATTCAGTAGAGCTGCTTATCTTTTTTATTATGCACTTTTTGTGAATATCTAGCACAGTTGAACATTTACTTCATACATCACCTATTTATTCCATTGAGGGGCCAATTGCTTAGCCGGGCATTTGTTTTACAACCATTAAATACTGTTTTTGTTGGTTTTCATACTTTATGTTTCAGCTCAGCCGTGTGTTTACTATATCTCGGCCAGGTGTTTACTGCTATTGTGATAGTGTTTTATTTCTGATATATGTATCACTTATTTATTATGGTTCTTTTTGTTTTTTACACTATATTCTTCAGCTCTGCCATGTGCTTATTATAGGTTGGTGAGGTGTTTATTGCTACTTAAACATGGTTTATTTTTTATATATGTTTCACATATCATTTGGATTTAGTGGTTCAGCCAGTTTTCTTATTTACTATTAACTGTATTTGTTTCACAGATTTATTCATTTACACATTGGGTTTGATGTTCAGGAGGGCGTTTATTTATTATTAAGTTTATTTTTTTGGTCACTATGGGCGCAGAACTATTCTTGGGGAATTTTATTGATGTGGGAACACATTTAGGTGCTTGCAGCAGCTTATCATTAATTTGTGGCAGCACATGAGTATTATATCCTTATGTTAGGGTTTATATATTTATTTTATTTACATGATAAATGTATATTGGAATAAACTAAGAAAAAAATAATAGCACGACCACTTTCTAAAATTGCATCTGAGTGGCTGGGTTATTTTACATTTTGCAGTGCAATTATTCTGCAACCTCATAAGGGGTAAGAAAAAGTAATGAATTACCTCCTACTCCTCAATGATTGTATGTTTTAACTTATAACTTAGCACACTAGCTGCACAAAGATAGAGAAAAAAGATGTAATTTTTTAAGAGAATTATTTAAAAAAAGTTTTAGTTTTTTTTTTCTTTACATACTGTCATCAGTCAGTATCCCTGATCACCGCCACACCAGCCTTATGATGACGATGTACTGACAGCATGTAAAAAAAAAAAAAAGCTTTGTGAAAAAAACACATTTTATTTAATTTATTCAGTTTCAAAAATTCTGTGACTAGAGATGAGCGAATCGAACATGACGAAGTGGAATTCGTTCCAAAGATTTGGAAAAATTCTATTCGCGACGAATCCAAAGATTAGCAAACTTCGGATGCACGAATCGAATTTTCCCAAAAATGGCGGCGACATGTGTGGCCACGGAGAAAATGGACAGAGAAGATGGGGCGGGGATCTCTGGGAAGGCGCGCAGACAAGGCGCGCTGACCCATAATGCATTCATGACATGTGATCGCATTAGCCAATCAGCAGCCAGCCAGCACTATAAATCGCGGCCATCTTAGAATTCTCCATTAGCCTCCGGTCATTCAAGAGAGACAGACCTGTGTGTATTAAGGGACAGAGTTAGGGCCACAGAGACTTTAGGGCCACAGAATCGTTACTCAGGGACACAGAATCGTTACTCAGGGACACAGAATCGTTACTCAGGGACACAGAATCGTTACTTAGGGCCACAGCTATCAAATAATCGAAAATTTAAAGTGACATACACCCTTTTTTTTTTTGGTGGCTGTCGTGCACAGTTGGTGCTGCAGTTTGCCGATTGTGCAAAATAAACTGACTTTCTGCTTCACAACCACTATTGTACGTTCAAAGAGTTAAATCCATTTACACGCCGGCTGGCGGTAATATTTTTTGGGTGATTAGTGCATTCCAGTGACACAAACGTACAGTTTCCAGCCAACGGCAAGCTGCAATTGACCGATTGTGCTAAATAAACTGACTTTCTGCTTCACAACCACTATTGTACGTTCAAAGAGTTAGATCCATTTACACGCCGGGTGGCGGTAATATTTTTTGGGTGATTAGTGCATTCCAGTGACATAAACGTACAGTTTCCAGCCAACGGCAAGCTGCAATTGACCGATTGTGCTAAATAAACTGACTTTCTGCTTCACAACCACTATTGTACGTTCAAAGAGTTAGATCCATTTACACGCCCGGGTGGCGGTAATATTTTTTGGGTGATTAGTGCATTCCAGTGACATAAACGTACAGTTTCCAGCCAACGGCAAGCTGCAATTGACCGATTGTGCTAATTAAACTGACTTTATGCTTCACAACCACTATTGTACGTTCAAAGAGTTAAATCCATTTACACGCCGGCTGGCGGTAATATTTTTTGGGTGATTAGTGCATTCCAGTGACAGAAACGTACAGTTTACAGCCGACGGCAAGCTGCAATTGACCGATTGTGTACAATAAACTGACTTTCTGCTTCACAACCACTATTGTACGTTCAAAGAGTTAAATCCATTTACACGCCGGCTGGCGGTAATATTTTTTGGGTGATCAGTGCATTCCAGTGACATAAACGTACAGTTTCCAGCCAACGGCAAGCTGCAATTGACCGATTGTGCTAAATAAACTGACTTTCTGCTTCACAACCACTATTGTACGTTCAAAGAGTTAAATCCATTTACACGCCGGCTGGCGGTAATATTTTTTGGGTGATTAGTGCATTCCAGTGACCTAAACGTACAGTTTCCAGCCAACGGCAAGCTGCAATTGACCGATTGTGCTAAATAAACTGACTTTCTGCTTCACAACCACTATTGTACGTTCAAAGAGTTAAATCCATATACACGCCGGGTGGCGGTAATATTTTTTGGGTGATTAGTGCATTCCAGTGACATAAACGTACAGTTTACAGCCAACGGCAAGCTGCAATTGACCGATTGTGTACAATAAACTGACTTTCTGCTTCACAACCACTATTGTACGTTCAAAGAGTTAAATCCATATACACGCCGGGTGGCGGTAATATTTTTTGGGTGATTAGTGCATTCCAGTGACATAAACGTACAGTTTACAGCCAACGGCAAGCTGCAATTGACCGATTGTGCTAAATAAACTGACTTTCTGCTTCACAACCACTATTGTACGTTCAAAGAGTTAAATCCGGTTTTATTTTTGGGGTGCTTATTGAATTAAAGAGTATGTCAGACAACACGCAGAGGAGTGGCAGAGGAGGCAATGTTTCAGGAGCGAGCAGACGTGGCAGCAGAGGAAGGGGTCGAGGCAGCACTAGTCGCAGCCAGAGGCCAGTGCTCCCGGTGTCATCCAGCGGTCGTGTCTCCACCGACAACCCTGCCGTCATCGATTGGTTGACTCGGTCGTCTTCCTCTTCCCAGGTCACCTCTGACACCTACAGCCAACGGTCGGTGGGTACGTCAGACACAACCGTTAGTTGGCATGGCCCGGGAGCAAGCCCACTGAAATCACGTGTCCTCGACCTGCCCCTGTCCTTTGGTGTTCCCTCACCAAGCGAAGTATCGCATGCTGTGGGCTCAGCCCCACTGTACAGTGAGGAAGAGCTAACAGAGGGCGGTCAGGAACGGGGGGAGACATCCGCCTCTTCAGCAGCCAGGCAAAGAAGTACAGGCGAGGAGAGTGGCTCGGTAGCCGGTCTAGAGACAGGTCTGTCTCCTGACCCACACGCAGCCGAGGGGGCTAGTAGTGACGCGGAGACCCTAATTGATGATGATGAGGCTGATCGCACTTGGCAGCCTCGTCGTCATCAGGCTATTGCTTCCGCATCATCAGGAGAAGAGGGTGCCAGCTTGCCAGCGAGCAAAACAGTCGGTGGGTTGCCCAGGAGGCAGCAGGGTCGCAGCAGTGTCAGTGGAGCCAAACGGCCACGGAGTAGAGCACCAGCTCCACTGCAGCCTACCACCACGGCCAGTAGTGGTGCCGGTGTGCACGGAGGAAGTAGCAGTCAGCCAGTGAGGAGTAGCGAGGGCAAAGTTTCCTACTCGGCGGTGTGGCAATTTTTCGTCAAGCCGCCCGAGGAAGTAAACGTAGCCGTATGTCGACTATGTGGCCAGAAAGTCAAGCGTGGCCAGGGGGCCAATGTTGGGACTACAGCGTTGCGTCAGCATATGCAGCGTCGCCATTCGGTGGCCTGGGAAAACCGTGATAAAGATACGGCAGTTCTGCCTGCCCCAGCCCCCGCTCCATCACCCGCTCCGTTACTTGCTCCGTCACCCGACGTCAATCGCCCTCTATCAGCCAGTCAAGGCTCCAACACCTCTGCTGAGGGGAGTTGTCGCTCGTTGGCATCTTCCGCTCGTTCAGATGCTCCTTCTCCTGCTACTCCTCTTCACGGATTCCGTCAGCAGTCTTTCTTGGAATCCGTTTCCAAGAGACAACAGTTTGCGAGCACGCACCTGATGGTGCAGAAGCTGAACGTCCTCCTGTCCAAGTTGCTAGTGCTGCAGTCCCTCCCTTTCCAAGTGGTGGACTCAGCACCTTTCCGAGAAATGATGGCTTGTGCCGGGCCGCGGTGGAGAGTGCCAAGCCGGCATTTCTTCGCCAAAAAGGCAGTGCCAGCCCTGCATTCACATGTAGAAGAGATGGTGGGCCAGTCTTTGAGCATGTCGGTCTCTGCCAAAGTGCACGGCAGCGCCAACGTGTGGAGCTGTAACTACGGTCAGGGACAGTACATGTCATTTACGGCCCACTGGGTGAACGTGGTGCCGGCACAGCCGCACCAGCAACTTGGACAGGTCACGCCGCTTTTGCCTCCACGTTTGCACGTCCTTGGTCCAGCAAAGATGTCCGCCTCTACCATCTCTTCTTCCGCCGTGTCCTCAGCCGCCACCCCCGTGCCAAGTCCCATTACCCGACCGGCATATCACATGTGCAGGGCGCAACGGTGTCACGCTGTGCTGCACCTGGTATGCCTTGGCGAACGTAGTCACACAGGGGAGGAACTTCTGAGTGTAATGAACAGAGAAATCGACAGATGGCTGTCTCCGCGCAAACTGAAAATCGGAACCATGTTGACCGACAACGGAAAGAACATGGTGTCTGCTCTGCGTCAAGGAAGGTTGTGCCATATGCCATGCATGGCTCACGTGTTCAATCTGGTTGTCAAGCGGTTCCTAAAATCCACCATCCCACTGCAAGACATCCTTAAAATGTCACATAAACTTTGCATGCATTTCAGCCATTCCTACACCGCAAAGCACACCCTCCTTGAGCTGCAGCGGCAGAACGGAATTCCACAGCATCGCCTGATCTGCGACGTTGCAACAAGGTGGAATTCAACCCTACATATGTTAGACCGCCTTTACGAACAGCGAAAGGCCATCACCGATTTCCTGATGTTACAAGCGGATAAAGGTACTCCCCTGTGTAACTTAGATGTCAGCCATTGGCAGCTCATGCGTGACACCTGCCGCTTGCTCAGGCCCTTTGAGGAGGCCACGCTATTCGTGAGTCGGCAGGACTATGGGATGAATGACGTCATTCCTCTGTTGCACGTCCTGGAACAAATGCTGTTAACAATGGCTGGTCAGGGTGCGGTAGACGTGGTGCACAGATCTCAACGCCACATGACCCCTGTGGGGGCAGGACAGGAAGAAGAGGAGGAGGTAGAGGAGGACATTGGTGCTCAGGAATTATTGAGTGAAATGGGTGGTTTTTCCACTCAGCGGACAGGAGTGGAGGAGCAGGAGCATCTGGTAGAGGAGGAGACAGAGGACCCAGACGCACCGTGGCAGTATGCTGTGGAGATGGAGGCAGGGAGTCCCTCGCATTCCTTGGCACAAATGGCCCATAGCATGCTCGGTTGCTTGCGTAGCGACAGCCGAATAATAACCATCAGACAGAGGGATGACTTTTGGCTGTCCACCTTGTTGGACCCTCGCTACCGTTCAAAAATGGTGGCCTTTTTCACACCTGCTGAGAGGGAGGCCAAAATAAAGTACTATAAAAACCACCTATGTAGTCAGTTGGTCTCTGCCTTTCTGCGCCAACGTCCATCCTCAGACACTGTGGGCCCTGTGCGCTCGCGGGAATTGCTTTGTATATCTGTCGCCTTAGGGGCCGCTGTCTGGCGACATAATTTTTTGTCACTGTGTAGACATCTATTTATAGGCCGATGTTTGGCCACAAAAATATATTTAGTAATAACCTAGCCGTTCAGGCCGCTCCCTGAACACCTCGGGAATTGCTTTATATATCTGTCGCCTTAGAGGCCGCTGTCTGAACAGCTCATGAATTGCTTTCTATATGTGTCGCCTTTGAGGCCGCTGGCTGGACAGCTGATGAATTGATTTGTATATATGTACTTATTGTCCGCTGTCCGGACAGCTCATGAATTACTTTTTGTATATAGCCTTCCAAACCACTCTCAGAATAAGTCATGATATTCATGCTGTGTATAGCCTTATAGGCCAATGGTCAATCAAGTCATGATTGTTATAGTGTGTATAGCCTTATAGGCCGCTGTCTTTACAACTTTATAATTCCATGCAGTATATAGCCCTATCGGCCACTTTCTGGCATCCAGTTTCTGTAGCCCCCATCACCACACTGTGCCACGGGCCCCTGTACCGCCTTCTCATACTGCTGCCAGATCCATCCTCTGCCATGTGCGTCTTTGTCGTCTGCTCACGCTGCTGGGTTCCAGTTTTAAACCTAGGCCTGTGTATGGCTTTCGAATACTGCTGCCTCCACCGCCACCCTGCGCCATGTGCCTCTGTCGTCTGCTCACGCTGCTGACGGCTTCCGCTTTTTAACCTAGGCCTGTGTATGGCTTCCGAATACTGCTGCCTCCACCGCCACCCTGCGCCATGTGCCTCTGTCGTCTGCTCACGCTGCTGACGGCTTCCGCTTTTTAACCTAGGCCTGTGTATGGCTTCCGAATACTGCTGCCTCCACCGCCACCCTGCGCCATGTGCCTCTGTTGTCTGCTCACGCTGCTGACGGCTTCCGCTTTTTAAACTAGTCCTGTGTATGTCTTCCGAATACTGCTGCCTCCACCGCCACCCTGCGCCATGTGCCACTTTCGGGTCTCCTCACACTGCTGCCAGGTCCATACTGATTCATGGCCCCCTGTACCGGCTCCTCATGAACGTGGTTCAGCGGGTTTGCATCACTTAACGGCAAATCGTTGACAAATGCTGGGATGTTCAGTGTTGTGCGCATTAAGCCAGACACCAAAGGGCAGCACAGACCTGTTATTACTCGCTCAAGCATGGCTGAACAAAACCAGTCTCTACCACAAATTGGACCCAGACCTGCCCAGGGTCTCGTAACTAGATTGCACGGAGGAGTAGAGTCCGTTATCGGAATTAAATAGACAAAACGCCACACCAAAAAGAGTGGCCATTTCCAACACTTATTCCAGAAAGAGGAACAACCCGTTTCATATACGGCCCGTAGACGTTTCACGTCTGCCACATTCAGTCGATTTAAGACGCAAACTCCACTTCCTGTGGTCTCTGACCGTCGATATAGCTTTAAGTGTCAGCTCCCTCCGGAGCACTGACACTGGTGCCCTTCCGTCAACATGCCTTTAAGTTTCAGTTTTCAACCATATTCCCCACAGAAGCCAAACTCTTGGGTATCCCAGAAGCTGCTCAGCGGGTCAGGGCAATAAAGCTCCCGGTTCGCAGGTTGTTCCGTCTTATGGATGGAAGTACGACGGTATATGATCTTCTTCGCACCCACGGCATTACCTCATAAAATTTCTGCATTGCATCTGCAATCACAACGCTGACTTCCCGGATCGCCACTCAGCCATTGGACTCTTGATAGTCGTCTCCCCACACTGCTGCTGGGGGGACTTTTTAACCTAGGCCTGTGTATGGCCTTCAATTGAAGCTGCTTCCGCTCCGCCACTCTGCCATTGGACTCTTGATAGTCGTCTCCCCACGCTGCTGCTGGGGGGACTTTTTAACATAGGCCTCTGTATGGCCTTTAATTGAAGCTGCTTACGCTCCGCCACTCTGCCATGGGCCTCTTGGGTATCCCAGAAGCTGCTCAGCGGGTCAGGGCAATAAAGCTCCCGGTTCGCAGGTTGTTCCGTCTTATGGATGGAAGTACGACGGTATATGATCTTCTTCGCACCCACGGCATCACCTCATAGAATCTCTGCATTGCATCTGCAATCACAACGCTGACTTCCCGGATCGCCACTCAGCCATTGGACTCTTGATAGTCGTCTCCCCACACTGCTGCTGGGGGGACTTTTTAACCTAGGCCTGTGTATGGCCTTCAATTGAAGCTGCTTCCGCTCCGCCACTCTGCCATTGGACTCTTGATAGTCGTCTCCCCACGCTGCTGCTGGGGGGACTTTTTAACCTAGGCCTGTGTATGGCCTTCAATTGAAGCTGCTTCTGCTCCGCCACTCTGCCATTGGACTCTTGATAGTCGTCTCCCCACACTGCTGCTGGGGGGACTTTTTAACATAGGCCTCTGTATGGCCTTCAATTTAAGCTGCTTACGCTTCGCCACTCTGCCATGGGCCCCTGTACCGCCTCCTCTTGCTGCTGCCAGGTCCAGAGTGTGTCATGGGTCCCTGTACGGCCTCCCATTGCTGCTGACTTCATCGCCAGACTCTGCCATGTGCCACTTTCAGGTCTCCTTACACTGTTGGTGGGTTCCATTTTGTGATAGGGTGCTGTATGGCCTTCCATTGCTGCTGCCTCCACCGCCACCCTGCGCCATGTGCCTCTGTCGTCTGCTCACGCTGCTGACGGCTTCCGCTTTTTAACCGAGGCCTGTGTTTGGCTTCCGAATACTGCTGCATCCACCGCCACCCTGCGCCATGTGTCTCTGTCGTCTGCTCACGCTGCTGACGGCTTCCGCTTTTTAACCTAGGCCTGTGTATGGCTTCCGAATACTGCTGCCTACACCGCCACCCTGCGCCATGTGCCTCTGTCGTCTGCTCACGCTGCTGCTTGGTCCATACTGATTCATGGCCCCCTGTACCGGCTCCTCATGAACGTGGTTCAGCGGGTTTGCATCACTTAACGGCAAATCGTTGACAAACGCTGGGACGTTCAGTGTTGTGCGCATTAAGACAGACACCAAAGGGCAGCACAGACCTGTTATTACTCGCTCAAGCATGGCTGAACAAAACCAGTCTCTACCACAAATTGGACCCAGACCTGCCCAGGGTCTCGTAAGTAGATTGCACGGAGGAGTAGAGTTCGTTATTGGAATTAACTGTGAGGGACTTTTAAACCTAGGCCTGTGTATGGCCTTCAATTGAAGCTGCCAAGGGCATTTAAATTAAAGGTACAGTGTTCTGCACTAATATAAAGGCTCTCTGAAGCCTAGAAACACCCTTTTTATAAGTTAAATTCGCAGCGAATATATTTGGCTCGAATCGAATTTATGCGGCGAATTCGGCGAATTAGCCGAACCGAATTTTTGAATAATTCGCTCATCTCTAATTGTGACCAAAAAATTACAACTTCAAAAAACTCACCTTGCCTCTTACTAAATACCTTGGATTGTCTACTTTCCAAAAAGGGGTCATTTTGGGGGTATTTGTACTGCCCTGGCATTTAGGGCCTCAAGAAATGAGAGGCAGTCACTTATTATTAAATTATGCATGCATTACTATTCTAGTCTTCAGGGTTACAAACAAAAAAATGTAAAATACATAAATAAATTGATTAATAAGTTTCCTTTAAAACGTTGCTACATTATAAGCCTCTTCAAAAACATTGATTGGCCTTGCTTACAGCAAGCAGATACACTTAATTTTCTAAGAGAAAAATTACAGTATTTAAAGTGAACTTTTCCCCCCTTTCACAAAAAAATCACATCAGTATGCACTTGCCAAGGCCAAGCATAAAAAATAACAACAGCACCAAATCTCAAACTGTGCATGCTCAAGATCTAGAACTGATGTCATTGGTGGGCTGAATGTGAAAAGATAGAAGAAGCTGGCCACCAATAGAGGCATGGGATACAGGAAGGAGAAAGAAAGGAGCATTAATGTGTGGTGACACAGAAAAAGGAGGTGGCAGGATTTTATCTTTAACCACTTGCCCTCCTGAGGATTTACCCCCCTTAATGACCAGGCCTATTTTTGCTACTCGGCGCTGCACTAATTCAACTGATAACTGCGCGGTCATGCAATGCTGCATCCAAACGAAATTTACGTCCTTTTTTTCACACAAATAGAGCTTTCTTTCGGTGGTATTTGATCACCTGTGCGCTTTTTATTTTTCACGCAATAAACAAAAAAATACCAAAAATTGTGAAGAAAAACGATATTTTTTACTTTCAGCTATAAAAAATATATAGTAAACTCAAAGTTAGTTATAAATTTAGACCAAAATGTATTCTGCTACATGTTTTTGGTAAAAAAATCCCAATAAGTGTATATTGATTGCTTTTTGTGAAAGTTATAGCGTCTACAAACTATGGTATAGATACTGCAATTTACGCCATTTTTTTGCTATACAGTGCTGTGCTAGTTTAATGGACAATTGCGCGGTCATGCAATAAGGTACATAAATGAAATATGGTAATTTGATGAATGAAATGGTATTTGATCGCCTGTGCGTTTTTTATTTTTTGCGCTATAAAAAAAAAGGCTGACAATTTTGAGAAAAAAAAACAATATTTTGGAATTTTTGCTATAAAACATGTCCAGTAAAAAAAAATGTAAAAATCAAATTTCGTCCTAAATTTCGGCCAAAATGCATTCTGCGACATGTCTTTGCTAAAACAAAACCCAATACATGTAAATTAATTGGTTTACGTGAAAGTTATAGCGTTTACAAATGGCGGGAAAGATACTCGGATTTTACATTTTTTTTATACTAATAATGGCGGCGATCAGCGACTTATGGCGGCGATCAGTGACTTATGGCGGCGATCAGCGACTTATGGCAGGACTGCGGGACTGCGGGACTGCGGCGGACATTCTGACACTGGGGGGGAACTGACTTAGGGTCACTGACATCCCCAGTGACACCAATACAGTGATCAGTGCAAAAAAAAACACTGACACTGTACTAATGGCACTGGGGAGGAAGGGATTAACTTTTTTTTTGCACTGAAAGGGTTAACTGTGTGAGGGGAGTGTTTTACTAGGGGGCGGGGGTGTGTACTGCAGGGAGACACGCTGATCAGGACAGAGGAACTCTTTTCTCCTGGTCAGCTTGTCAGGAACTGTCAGGGAACTGACAGAAAGCAGAGCTACTGCAGCCCTGCTTTCTGTCACTTATTGCCTGATTGCCGCTAATTGCTGGGACACAGCTGATAATAACCGGATGCGACTGATACCCGCGGCTGAGATCGGCGGTGAAGGTAGGGCGGCGGCGCGCCTCGTGCGTGCCCCCTACCTTTTTTGAAACAGCACGTGGCACGGGCTTTTACCCAGCCCTGCCACCGTTTTTATACAGTGGCTGGGCGGCTAGTGGTTAAAGTGTCACTAAACCTAATTAAAAAAAAATAAATCCTTGTCCATACCCTCATTGTGACACTATACTGCTCTGGTCACAGTATGTAAAAATGAAAAAAGAGTGAAAAAAATGAAAAAAAAAATTGTTTTTTACATTTTGTCACCAGTCAGTGTCTGTGACCATCACGCCAATCATATAATGACAATGTACTGCTCTGGTGACAGTATATAAAAATAATTGTGGAAGAAAGCAAATTGTATTTAATTAATTCATTTTAAAAAAAAATTGTGACAAAAATTACAACTTCAAAAAACTCGCTATGCCTCTTACTAAATATCTTGGGTTGTGTACTTTCTAAAAAGGTGTCATTTGGGGGGTATTTGTATTGTCCTGGCATTTTCTAGCCTCAAGAAATAAGATAGGCCATCAGTACATCAGAATTGATAGATTTTCAGATACAGTATATATACCATAGTTTATAGACTCTATAACTTTATTTAGACTAAATAATATACACTAATGTGGGATATATTTTACCAAAGAAATGTGGCAGAATACATTTTTGTCCAAAATCTGAAAATAATTTTGGTATTTTTTCAATTATAAAGCAAAAATATAAAAAACCAAGTGATGATTAAATACCACCAAAAGAAACCTCTGTCTCAAAAGATTAAAAATTTCATTTGGGTACAGTGTTGCAAGTAATTCGAAGTGTGACAGCTTTAAATTGGCCTGGGCAGGAAGGGGGTGAACGTGTCCAGTATTGAAGTGGTTAAATTTTCCTTCCATATAATTTGCTACTAAGGGTAAACACGGTTTCATTTTATTCAGTAATCTATATGCACATTCTTTGAGAAAATTCACCCTCTTGTGTCAGAAAACAACATGCAGATACCAACCTTTTGGCTTTTCTTTAATTTAATCAATTGATCTGTATGCTTGATCTAAGAGACCAATCCATCTTGAAGCCAGAGAGCCAGCACAACAGGAAATTTGTATTTCACACAAAGGTCAGAAATGGCAGACACAGTATTCCTCTTATATCAGGTTCAAGTTATTTTTTTTTTAGTAATGGGTAGGATAGAAATAGGTTAGAACAGGGCTTAAAATTTCAAGTCCAGACGTACTAGCCAGACACAAACCTTATGCAGGCCATAGACGGGTCGAACATCGGCCGATTTTTCGAACGATAAATGAAAAATCGGTTGTTCGTTCGGCAGACGTTACCTCCAACGAATAAAAAAATTGTTCGACTAAATCATAAAGTTCATTCCATAACTTCTGTCCCTTTCAAGTCACAGCTCATGCGCAGATTTTTTATTGTTAAAACAATCGGACGATTAATGACCCATCTATGGCCTGCATTACTCTCCACCAGTTGCCCCACCCAACCTTGCCCAGGTCCGCCTCCAACCCCAGCCCATCCCCCAACCCCACCCCCAGCCCTGCCCCAACCACGCCCCCTTAAAGCTTATGAAATTATATTTTTCTTTTGAATAAAGAGTCCAAAATATAAAAAACTGCAATTATAGTAAACATTTTACCAAAGATGTGCTAATAGAGCAGCCATGGTTTGTGTTGTACAGCAGGACCAAGACTTGTTTAATACCCTTTTTCTGATGCAAAATACCACTTCAATGGCCTTTTCTCCTGTCCCCCGTGGCGGGGGAGAGCGGACCTCTCCTCGAGTCCCCCGCGGTGGAGAGGGTGTCTCCTCTCAGCGGAGGAGAGCGGACCTCTCCTGCACCTGTCCCCTCAGGAACTTGGAAACCGGAACTTGGCTTCACAATGAGGCTTGGAGCGCAGGTGCAGCCGCTCCATCATCTGTGCACGCTGCTTGCCACCGTTCGCCACAGAGGAATTTCTCCTCGCATTTGGCGAGCGGCTTTTTCAAGCCCTGGGTTAGAACCTCTGTTAGGTTTTTGTTGCTTTTTGTGTGCCCATTGGATACATTCACCCTCTTTATTTCATATGGTGATCACTGTCAAGAGTAAGTGTGAAACTTCCAATGGGGGCAGTGGCTCTGATAGAAAAAAAAATCACAAAGGTTTTAACTATTCCCTACTCTATCCAAATGGAAAAAAATATTTTGGTTTTAGATATATAATACCTTAAAACCATTTTCCCAGAAAGTTTGAAATCTATTGTGCATTTAATGCAAATAAGCAATTTTCAACAAACTTCCTAGTAATTTGGAGGTGCAGTAAATAAGACTATTTTCAGCTTTATCTCATTGATTAGGGAAGGACATGATAAGCATTAACCCCTTTACACTCCATGACAGGCATGTATAGAATAGGCAAAGTTTTTTGTTTTTTTTAAGAAACTATAATGGTTCTAAGCCCATAATATTTTAGTTTTTTTTAAAGCTTATACATTCTTCTTACATATACATACAGTGTATATACTGTGTATATTTATATATATATATACTGTATATATATATATATATATATATATACACACACACATGGTATAAGCTCAATCTTTGTTTTACAAGCAGCTGATACAGGATTCTGGCAAGGTGGATCTCACTGTTCACTGTCTCACTGAGTTGTTTTGTAAGAGGTGGGTCATTGCAATGAACCATTATGTTCTTTGTGTATATTTCACTCAGAGTTCTTGTTCCCTGTAAATAACAAGCATTTTGTTTCAACAGAGAGAGGTGCTTAGCTTGCTATTGATCATTCAGAATTCAGTGACAGGTGCAGGGGCGGACTGACAACTCATGGGGCCCCCGGGCAATAGGGGATCATGGGGCTCCTGCCTGTGTCCTTGCCCAAACTCAAAAAAGCCTATGAAAAAGGTACCAGGGGCATCTCATGGGGCCCCCTACTGACCCCGGGCCCTCGGGCAGTGCCCGAGTTTCCAAATGGTCAGTCCGCCCTGGGTGCATCGGCCCTGCACCAGCACTTGGCAAAGCAAAGTAATCTTGCGTTGCTTCCTATTTTGGGGTTTGAACGCACCTGCGCCCCCTGCTGCCCCCCCCCCCCCGATTGGTCCAGGGAGAGAAGAGAGAACATGGCACCCAGTAAAAGCACAACATTTTATACACACGTTAGATTAGCACATTAAACACTTTGATCGCCACGTCACCCAGCGGTGCCATTAGTACAGTGTCAGTATATAAAATGTTTCACTGATCACTGCATTCGTGCCACTAGTGATATCATATAATGTCAGGGTCAGTAAACGCCCCACCCAGCCAGGGTCAGCTAGCGTTAGATTGCCTGCACACTATTGCACTCACGCTATAGGTCGCTGATCACCCCCATTACTAGTATAGTGTTTGTACAGATCAAGATATTGATCATGAACAGAACAATAATAGTGCCTGCTTTGTATAGTGTCCCCAAAAATGCAGTGTTAGTAGGATCAGCCCTGTTTGCTGCCGCCACTAGCGTTTAGCCCTTCCGCTATTTTTCACAGAATATTTGTACCAACTGATTGTGGGCCAAAGCAGTTTATACGCAACAATACATTGCCACCCACTCAAATTCAGCTCTTGTCTGACAATGCGCATGGAAACCTATAACGGTTTCTGAATGTAACACTTTTTTGGACCTAACCTCAACATGGACATTACAAAAAAGTATGAATTGTGGTCATGTTGATCCACAGAGCCAATTCATGGTATGCCCATGTTCTCTGCTGTTACATATATGCCCAACATGGACCAGCAATGTACTGGTACGTCGCTGTACTTTGAGTGGTTATACCGGGATGATACCTGCAGCTAAAGGCACCATCCTGGAATTGTTTTTTTCAGCTGGCAGTCGGCTTTCATGTAAAAGCAATCTTAGTGGCCAGCTGCTGAATTGTTTTTACGAGCAGCAGGATGGGACACCCCCCCCCCCCCTTCCTGCCACCTTCCACAGCTTTCTTGGGCTCTCCTGTTCCACAGAGGAATCTGAGAAAGCAGCCGGCAGATCCGCTGGCTGACCATAGAGCTGGTCAGAGACCAGAATGGCTCCAATCATCTCTACAGTCAAAGAAATCGGAAGCTACGAGCATTTCATTACTTCAGTATTGCAGGATATAAACAGCGCCATTTTGTAAATAGGGAAAGCATCTGATCACACCGATCTTGGTGAGATCAGATAATGTAAGGGCAGAGGAGATATCTAGAGTCTAAAAGACCCCAGATTTCTCAAAAAAGAATACCTGTCAATGCCTATTTCAGTCAGAGGGGATATTTACATTCCCTGTGATAGCAATAAAAGTGAGCAAAAAAAAAAAAGGACAGTGTAAAAATATTAAAAAATCTAAATAACTAAAAAGAAAAGCACCCTTGCCCCCCAGTACGCACGCACTTGCATGTTCAAGCGTTGGCTCCGTGCCGGAATGTAAACAGTGGTTGCACCATGCATGTGAGGTATCACACCAAACGTCAGATTGAGGGCAGTAATTCTAGCACTAGATCTCCTGTGTAAATATAAATTGGTGACCTGTAAAGGCTTTTAAAGCATCTCCTATCGATAATAAAAATGTATGTACTTTGTTGCCATTGCACGGGCATGCACAATTTTAAAACATGTCATGTTTGGTAACTATGTGGTGTAACATCATCTTTTATATTTTTAGCAAACAATTGGGCAATATATTGTGTTTTTGTGCATTAACTACTTGCCAACCTCAGATAGCCGAATGGCGGCTACACTGCGGCCGGCCAATTCTGGGAGGGCGTCATATGACGTCTTCCCAGAACGCGCTCTCCTGCGTGCCCCCGGGAGCGCGCACCCGACGATCTCCGTGATCACTGTGTCCTACGGACACAGCTGATCACGTGATGTGGTAAAAGGCCAATCACAGCGGCCTTTTACGACGTGATCAGCCGTGTCCAATGACACGCTGATGACTGGGAAATGCAATTGCCGGTTCTTGGCTGCACTTTCCTCATGCTGTCACAGTGTGAGGAAAGTACTGCTGAGAACCGGCAGTTGTCAGAGCAGAGATTGGCACTGATCATCAGGGCACTGATGATCAGTGCCTTGATGATCGGTGCCTAGCAGTGCCACCCACCAGTTCCGCCCACCTGTGCCCAGAAGTGCACCCTCCTGTGTCCAGCAGTGCACCCACCTGTGCCACCCAGCAGTGCCACCTAACTGTGCCCAGAAGTGCCACCTACCTGTGCCCAGCAGTGCTACCCACCTGTGCCCACCAGTTCCACCCACCTGTGCCCACCAGTGCCACCCACCAGTGCCCATCAGTGCAGCCCAGCAGTGCAGCCCAGCAGTGTTGCCAGTCAGTGCCACCAGTCAGTGCCCAGCAGTTGTGCCAGTCAATGCCTAGCAGTGCCGCCAGTCAGTGCCCAGCAGTGATGCCAGTCAGTGCCACCTATCAGTGCTGTCTATCAGTGCCACCTATCAGTGCCGCCTATCCCTGACACCTCATTAGTGCCGCCTATCAGTGCCGCCTATCCGTGCCACCTCATTAGTGCTGCCTATCAGTGCCCATCAGTGCTGCCTATCAGTGCCCATCAGTGCCGCCTATTAGTGCCCATCAGTGCTGCCTCATCAACGCACGTCAGTGAAGGAGAAAAATTACCTGTTTGAAAAATTTTATAATAGAAACAAAGAAACGTTTTTTGTTTTTCAAATTATTTGCACTTTTTTTGTTTATAGCGCAAAAAGTAAAGTGCTCAGCGGCGATTAAATACCACCAAAAGAAAGCTCTATTTGTGAGAAAAAAATGATAAAAATTTCATATGGGTACATAATTGTCATTCAAAGTGCGACAGCGCTGAAAGCTGAAAATTGGCCTGGTAAAGAAGGGGGTATAAGTGCCTGGTAGGCAAGTGGTTAATGTACATCCTCCTTTAAGAAAAAAATATTAATAGATATCTGAAGCTCCCCATATGTATTTTATGTTATTCAAAGACAACAATAGAAGAAGAGGTTTTACATCACACATAAACTACAAACACAAAAATTAAGATGTGGTTTGTGATTTATCACAGTGCAAAATGAGAAACAAACAGCTGCCATCTATTAGGAGTCTCTCCCAAAATATGGCCTGTCTATTGTCAGATATATAGCACAAACAAGAAAGCAAACCCGTTCCACAGATTTTCACATTTAGGCAAAATTCATATTTTAATTTCTCCTGATAAAAATAGCAGCACTCGTGTGCTGTGCACATGAATAATTTATTCTAACTTAGAAACAGGATCTGGCAATGTGCAGATGTCAACTTGTGGATAGGTTTATGGGTTGTGGCTTGTGGAGAATTGTCACTAAATGTAATACTGGAGACTGTTTGTTCTATGAAGCTGTAAATGACTCAGCTCTTTGTCCTTGCAACTGATGTTAGGACATTTGAATGCTTACAATAGCCCTATAAAAGAGGTTCCAATTCAGTCCAAAAAGTTCTATATAAATATATACCTCTGACTCAAGCCCTCTGCTCCCTGATCACCACTATCACTTGTAAACATAGAAGACCGGCTTCTGTGTTTACAAGTGACAGTTTGTCTCCCAACAGCTTTCACAGATCAGATCTCCTGAGCGGCTCCCACAGAGTGCACAATGCGGACAAGGGAGATGCAGGTGACAGGTGTGCAGACAGTGCAGATGCCAACACACCCACTGGATGATCTCCCTGCATGTGAGAGAGGTGGAGCCACCTACAGTGTGAGGGGAGGTACTAGAGTCAGCTGGGTGCTTCAGTTTAATACAGCAGCAAATGTAAGACATTTGGAAGATGGTGGAGATTTTAACTACTTCAATACCGGGCACTTTTACCCCCTTCCTGTCCAGGCCAATTTTCAGGTTTCAGCGCTCTCACACTTTGAATGACAATTGCGCGGTCATGCAAGACTATACCTAAACTAAAATTTATTTTTCATTTTGTTCACACAACTAGAGCTTTCTTTTGGTGGTATTTAATCACCACTGGGGTTTTTATTTTTTGCTAAAATAAGACCGAACATTTTGAAAAAAAAACATGTTTTTCTTAGTTTATGTTATAAAAGTTTGCAAATAAATAATTGTTCTTCATAAATTTAGGCCAAGATGTATTCTGCTACATGTCTTTGGTGAAAATAACCCAAATCAGTATTTATTATTTAGTTTGTAGGAAAGTTATAGAGTTCACAAACTATGGGATAGATCTGAAAATTGATCAATCCTGAAGTACTGACAGCCAATCTAATTTATTGAGGCATGCCGAGATCGGAGCTGGAGAGGGGTGAAAGTGAGATGTGGATGGGGAATGCAGAGGTAAGCAGCTATGGAAGGCTGAACTCTGCACTCTGTGTGGAGCGCACACCCCTGAACTCTACACTCTGTATGTAGCACTCCCCTGAACTCTGCATTCTGTGTGTAGCACACTCCTGAACTCCACACTGTGTGTAGCGCACCCCTGAACTCCACACTCTGTATGTAGCACTTCACTGAACTCTTCACTCTGTGTGTAGCACACTCCTGAACTCTGCGCTCTGTGTGTAGTACACCCCTGAACTCCACACTCTGTATGTAGTGCTCCTCTGAACTTTGCACTCTGTGTGTAGCGCACCCCTGAACTCTACACTCTGTGGGTAACGCACCCCTGAACTCCACACTCTGTGTGTAACCCCCCCCAAAACCCTGCACTCTGTACATAATACACTCCTCGTATTTAATACGCCTTTAAGACCCTCCCATTGTTAATGAAATTTGACCACACTCACTATGTGGTGCAGTTTGGAGGGGGGGGGAGTTCCTGCACCTATTTTCTGAGAAATAAAGCCCTGCAAAGGAATATGGTATGAACTCCACTGATATAAGTCCTTTGAAGTTCACACACAAGTCCACAAAATCCCAGGGCATTTGGATGTAGCACATGGCAATCACACACCCTACCCTTCAAATAAGGAAGGGTGTTTCCATGATATGTCCATGGGTGCAAAGTTCTCTGGTGTGCCCCAACAATGTACCAATGGCTGACATCCTTAGCAGTTCACTCTCTTCTTCCTGCTGTCTTCTTCTATACACAGGCGATAGGACTTCACCTCAAGTGCCCCTGCGCCACTAGTCGGGGCCACTTCTCACTTTTAGCATCCTTTCTGATCTTCTCTAATGACCAGAGCACTCAAACGTTTGGAGGAGGAGCTCCTAATAAGAAGAAAGATATATTTCATTTCATGTTTTCTAATAGTAAGCTGGCTTCCAGGGTGCTACAGACCTTTCAGGCTCTACCCTTCTCTTCTCATTAGCTCACCCTGATCTCTCTGTCTCACATACTGAAAATGGCAATAAATATGCCAAACTAGGCTTGAGGGCACAGCAAGGTCAGTTTTCTAGCTGGGTTCGGAACTCACCTTGCTCTCCTTTAATGATCAGACTTGTGCTGACGCTCCCCCCCCCGCCATTCACTGGGAAAACCAGTGTGCTGCTGCTTTTCCCCCACCTCTCTTAAGATCATTATGCAGCTGAGAAAAGAGGGCATGTGATCATTAAGAAAAGGGGGAAAAGATGTTTATGGTGTTTTTCATATCTATACGCAAATGTTTTGCATCTAATTTCTATTTTAAACTGAATGGGTTGTTTTACAAGGCATGTTCACATATACTTTAATCATTAACTCTCTATTATTTTGGCAAGGGAGCTCAGGTCCCCGTGACTTGAAAGAGGAAAAAAGCATCAGATCATGCAAAGATGCCAATGGAAGCACTTGGCACAAAAATGATGCTCCCTCAGCAGATTCATAATAACATAGTACATAATTCAGGATAAGGGACAACAAAGGATCTAACTACTGACCAGCAATGGGCGAACCTGTGCTACTGAATATCTTTATGTGTTCGCACTGAAAGTTTGCGATTTAATTTAGAATTTTGGTAGCAGTGGAAGGGAGAATGCTTTACAGGGATATGTTTATAACTATACCTACACTGTGAATGCTAGCGAATGCAAGGTTGTCAAGCTGATTTAGCCCCCATTCACACTAGGGCATTTTGGTGGCACTTGAAAATGCAATGCAGTTCTGCCACAACTGTCACACGAAAAAAAGAGGTGCAATTGCGGAAAACTGCATCACGTGTCACCCAAAAGACGTTCCTGAATTTCTTTTAGGCCACATGTGTCACACAATGCGGTTTGCTGTGATTGCAGCGCATTTTATCGCGCCAGAACTGCACTCCATTTTTAGGTGCCATTGAAATGAATGGCTCCAAACACGCGGTTCTGCAATTTGTCATTTTAGCAGTTCTGTCACAACTCAAGCAAAAAAAAAAGGTGCAATCGCGAAAAACTGCATCGCATGACGCATGTTGCCCAAAAGAAGTTCCTGAATTTCTTTTGGGCGTCATGTGTCACACAATGTGGTTTGCTGCGATTGCAGTGCTTTTTATCATGTCAAAACTGCACCACATTTCTAGTACCATTAAAATGAATGGCTCTGAATGCAATTTGTCATTTTAGCAGAGCGTTTTCATTTATAAGACCCCATCTGGAATATGCAGTTCAGTTTTGGGCACCAATTCATAAAAAGAACATTGGGGAACTGGAGAAAGTGCAGAGAAGGGCAACCAAACTGATAAGAGGCATGGAGGAGATCAGCTATGAGGAAAGATTAGAGGAACTGAATTTATTCTCTCTTGAGAGGAGGAGATTAAGGGGGGATATGATCAACATGTATAATACATCAGTGGTTCATATAATGAACTCGGTGTAGAGTTATTCACCCTGAGGTCATCACAGAGGACAAGGGGGCACTCTTTACGTCTGGAGGAAAACAAAATTTAATCTCCAAACACGGAAAGGTTTCTTCACAGTGAAAGCTGTGAAAATGTGGAATAGACTTCCTCAAGAGTTGGTTCTGGGAATCTGGGAAGTTGTGGAAAGAGATGACCAGCAGACAGAGAACTCACGACATGAAAATAAGAGTTTTCAAGTGAGCATATATTGTATTGTCAAATAGAACTATTGTTTGTACTCTTATTACAATGATGATTTTATAATATGAAAGTGCATGCAGTGACTATAGGTTTCCTTTAGGATTCTTTGGAGTAAGAAAAAGCCATACTGTGATTAAGGTTAAGAAAAAAAAGGTGGTGGATGGGGGTGGGGTGGGTCAGACCAGATGGGCCATTTGGCCTGTGTCCCCATCACTCTTCTATGTTTTTGTGTATTGTATCCTGTTTCAACAATGAAAAATCATGACTGACTAATGAAGTGTTGGAAAGAAAGTTTCACTGGTTAATGAGAACAAAGCATATTTTGTTTCTGATTCAAACACGTTCAGTTAGGACAAGCTGAGAATGATGGTTGGCAGACACAAGTCCCTTTTTATTATGTTATGTTAGTCTTATTGTTCTGCAAAAAACTTCCTAATAGGTAAACTTGCCGATATGTGATGGCTACCCTGCTCCTCTAATTCTCCATATTCAGGGCAATTCTAGTGGTGCAAAATCCTATATACGTTCATAGCAATTTTAAGGTCACCACATATGCATTTAAAGTGTTACTAAACCCAGCACCCTGCATTCACTATATCTGGTCTCCCACAGTTCACAGAACATGGAAATGCAATTATTTTAGTAAATATAAACTGCTAAATACTTTTTCTCATCAGCATTTAGAGCAGTATTGTGTCTAGCCGAGCACTGGTTAAAGCTTGTAGGAGGATTTTTCTTTCTGCTCTAGGAGGATGCAGAACCCCTAACCTCTGTCTGGACAGTGCTGATTGGCCCTGTGCTGATCACATGCACTCTCCCAGGAAAAAAAACCTCTGTAGCAATACACACCAAACTGAGCATGTGCAGAGTGACTTCAGACGATATGTCTTATCAGGAGATAAGAGGGGCACACTGGAAGAAGGGGAGGTCAGGATTAAACAGCCTTTTTACGTAATACAGAGGATTAACCCCATAGTTTCCACAGTGAGTATAACAAGCATGCTTTACTGCATATACAGACTGATTTTGCAGTTGTGGGTTTAGTAACACTTGACATGAACAGACATGAAATATGAACAAAGCATATCCCTCTATAGTATGTGCTTGTCTCAATCCAGAGCACTAAGGGGTTTATTTACTAAAGCTGGTTCACTCAGAATCTCGTGCAGCTGTGCATTGTAGCCTATCAGCTCCAAACTTCAGCTTGTTCAATTAAGCTTTATTAATAAAACCCGGAGACTGGTTGGTTTGTATGCAGACGTGAACGAGATTCTGCGTGAACCAACTTTAGTAAATAAACCCCTAAGTGTCATTTCTGTCTGCTGCCTTGCTCCTCCACTATCTGCAAGACCACTTCTCACGAGTTTTCCTGACACAGACGGAAAAATGGTGATGGGGAGGGCAGAGCCTCAGTTCTGTTCCTGTGTGCTGTGTGGAGGGGGGGGGGGAATGTTCCTTCCCTCCAATCAGCTCTCAGAGTTCTCCTCACTGATGTAACTTCAGCTCCCCACCCCCTGTTTTTCAGAACTGAGAGATCCTGTGTAAATTCTGCACTTTGAATGGATGTAGAGGAAATATGGCTGTAGACAAACAGGTACAACTTATGTAGGAGGCGTTGTTTAATCTCTGTGTATCACCTGAGAACAGTCACTTCACTGGGTATATATGAGGGTTTACAACCACTTTAATGTATCTGCACAATGCTATTGCTACTTGCAAACATCACTATGTAGACAGACATGCTCCAGGGCAGCTGGGCCCCATTGTTTTTCATGGCTATAGGTATTGTGATAGATATTTTGGGCCTACAATAATTGTTAACATTATTGTGAACTTCTGATAGGGGTCTCAATTCCTGCAACCTATTTGCCATCTATTGCATCACCTCAACACCCCCCCTTAGAAGGTTTCCTGTAGAGGTTTATGGCAGTATGGCATCTGGCTGAATAAGCATTGGAGTCCTCCTTTCTAACACCTCCTGAGGAGTATTGTCATAGAGCTTCCTGTGGGAACTGGCTTCAAAGGAGGTATGCTTCCCTGGACATTGGCCTATAGAGTTGGCCAATATCTTTCACAAGTCACAGAGCCCCCCTTCGAACAGAAATAGCAAAATATTGGAGCTTATTGAAGGGTGTGCCTTTACTTGGAATGGAGGGGGAGGGGGTATAAAAGTATTCCATTGCTCAATTACTCTCTCTCTCTTTGGAAGCCCAGTCATCAGGATGTCTGTGTAACGTATTATTCTATGTTTCTTTTCTGTAATTTTCTTTCCTGTAGTCATCTCTTTGTATTGGTGACATTCTGTATTTGCATTGTAATGTTACTACTTTTATAGTTATACCGGCTACATTATATTTGATTAATAGCAAGCTTCTTTTCTGTGTAAATAAATTAGATCTTTATTGTTTGCACAGTTGTTATCATTTGGTATTACATTTATTGGTATTAGCCACATCAGGATTGGCTAAATTCATGTATAGACAAAAGGTTGTAATCACTTATTACATTTATAAGCTTAGATAGAACCAAGGGAATAAGTGCAGTAGCAAAACCGCCAAAAAAGTATGGGTTTGGAGGCCGTATAGCACAAATTGCTCAGTATAACTGGAAGGGATTACAAGAAAAACTTTTAAAAGTAATTCAAGGTAAACTAAGTAGGTTTTCTGATTTTATACCAGTAAAATAATTCCATTTCCTGGACTACATTACTAATTCACTAAATGATTTTTGTATTTCTTGGAATTGCTCTCAAACATATTTCTACATACATATTTATTCATATCCTGCTCATTAAAGAAAATACAAACACATACCATTTCATGGTTAAGCAACTGTGGAATAACAGCACAAACAAATGGGAAGTGACATGTGCGATATACAAGAGGACAGACCACAAGTCAATAATGCAGTTAAAAAAAACCAGATACATATGATGAGCACTGCATTTGTTTTTAAGAGTAGCCCTTCAGTAGTAAAATTATGGCTATCCTTAACACAAGCACATTAGTTAAAGCCTAACTCCAGGAAAACTCAAACGTAACCCTTGCAGTAAGGCTGGGTTAATAGATATTTTTTCTAGGGGTTAAGAGAATGTTTTAATTACCTGATCCCCTGATCCCCTGCTCCCGCTATAAGCTCTCACAGTGGTCTGTCCCTCTGCATCATCACTTCCAATGCAAAGCTCTAGAGCAGCGGTTCTCAACCTGGGGGTCGCGACCCCTTTGGGGGTCGAACGACGCTTCCACAGGGGTCGCCTAAGACCATCGGAAAACACATATATCCGATGGTCTTAGGAACCGAGACACCGCTCCTCGCCGCCGCCGCCGCCACCGCCGTCTCCAGGTGTGGGCGGGATGACATGCCGCCCCTGTCATCTGGACACACCTCGAGATCAATCCTCGCCTGTGATTGGCCGCCGGCACTGTAGCTCAGGAGAGGCACACAGGCGGCCAATCACCGGCAAGGGGGTGGAGCTTGGAGAGGAGGAGCCGAGCGGCACCGCGAAGATCGAGCGAGTGAAGAGGAGGAGAGCGGCCGGAGAAGGAAGACATCTGACAGGTAAGTGTCGGTACCATGGGAGAGGGAGGGAGCGAGCGAGCCCAGGCTGGAGCAGGGGTCTGCAAGGTAAGTATCATTGGTGTCAGTGGGAATAGTGCCCCATCATTGGTGTCACTAATACCAATGATGGGGCACTATTCCTCCCCCCACTGACACCAATGATGGGGCACTATTCCTCCCACTGACACCAATGATGGGGCACTATTCCTCCCACTGACACCAACGATGGGGCACTATTCCTCCCCCCACTGACACCAACGATGGGGCACTATTCCTCCCCTCACTGACACCAACGATGAGGCACGATTCCTCCCCCACTGACACCAAGGATGGGGCACGATTCCTCCCCCCACTGACACCAACGATGGGGCACAATTCCTCCCCCCACTGACACCAAGGATGGGGCACTATTCCTCCCCCCACTGACACCAAGGATGGGGCACTATTCCTCCCCCCACTGACACCTATGATGGGGCACTATTCCCCCCACTGACACCTATGATGGGGCACTATTCCCCCCACTGACACCTATGATGGGGCACTATTCCTCCCCCCACTGACACCAATGATAGGGCACTATTCCTCCTCCCACTGACACCGATGATGGGGCACTATTCCTCCCACTGATACCGATGATGGGGCACTATTCCTCCCACTGATACCGATGATGGGGCACTATTCCTCCCACTGACACCGATGATGGGGCACTATTCCTCCCACTGACACCGATGATGGGGCACTATTCCTCCCACTGATACCGATGACGGGGCACTATTCCTCCCACTGACACCAATGACGGGGCACTATTCCTCCCACTGATACCAATGACGGGGCACTATTCCTCCCACTGACACCAACGATGGGGCACTATTCCTCATCCCACTGATACCAATGACGGGGCACTATTCCTCCCACTGACACCAATGATGGGGCACTATTCCTCCCACTGATACCAATGATGGGGCACTATTCCTCCCACTGATACCAATGATGGGACACTATTCCCCCCCACTGATACCAATGATGGGGCACTATTCCTCCCACTGACACCAATGATGGGGCACTATTCCTCCCACTGATACCAATGATGAGGCACCATTCCTCCCACTGACACCAATGATGGGGCACTATTCCCCCCACTGACACCAATGATGGGGCACTATTCCTCCCACTGACACCTATGATGGGGCACTATTCCCCCCACTGACACCAATGATGGGGCACTATTCCTCCTCCCACTGACACCAATGATGGGGCACTATTCCTCCTCCCACTGACACCTATGATGGGGCACTATTCCTCCTCCCACTGACACCTATGATGGGGCACTATTCCTCCCACTGATACCGATGATGGGACACTATTCCTCCCACTGATACCAATGATGAGGCACTATTCCTCCCACTGACACCGATGATGGGGCACTATTCCTCCCACTGACACCGATGATGGGGCACTATTCCTCCCACTGACACCAATGATGAGGCACTATTCCTCCCACTGACACCGATGATGGGGCACTATTCCTCCCACTGACACCGATGATGGGGCACTATTCCTCCCACTGACACCAATGATGGGGCACTATTCCTCCCACTGACACCAATGATGAGGCACTATTCCTCCCACTGACACCGATGATGGGGCACTATTCCTCCCACTGACACCGATGATGGAGCACTATTCCTCCCACTGATACCGATGACGGGGCACTATTCCTCACACTGACACCGATGACGAGGCACTATTCCTCCCACTGACACCGATGACGGGGCACTATTCCTCCCACTGACACCAATGAAGGGGGCACTATTCCTCCCACTGACACCAATGACGGGGCACTATTCTTCCCACTGATACCAATGATGGGGCACTATTCCTCCCAATGACACCAATGATGGGACACTATTCCTCCTACTGCAAAATTACAGTTATGAAGTAGCAACGAAAATAATTTTATGGTTGGGGGTCACCACAACATGAGGAACTGTATTAAGGGGTTGCGGAGCTAGAAAGGTTGAGAACCACTGCTCTAGAGCTTACCTTGGTCTTGATGACAACAGGACCCTAGACTGCTGGATCATGGAGAAGAAGTTGCGGGGATTGGCATAGTAGCAGAGCAGTGGGTAAGTAAATCTTTTATTTTTATTACGGTCTCCTAGACAAGAATTAGCAGTAGGGCTGAGTTAATAGATATTCTTTCTAGGGGCTAAGAGAATGTTTTAATTACCTGATCCCCTGCTCCCGCTCTAAGCTCTCGCAGTGGTCTGTCCCTCTGTGTCATCACTTCCAATGCAAAGCTCTAGAGCTTACCTTGGTCTTGATGACAACAGGACCCTAGACTGCTGGATCATGGAGAAGTTGCGGGGATTGGTTTAGTAGCAGAGGAGCGGGTAAGTAAATCTTTTTTTTTCGTAGGGTCTCCTAGAAAAGAATTATCAGTAGGGCTGGGTTAATAGATATTTTTTCTAGGGGGTAAGAGAATGTTTTAATTACCTGATCCCCTGCTCCCTCGGCAGATGGTGCTCCTCTAAGCTCTTGCAGTGGTCTGTCCCTCTGTGTCATCACTTCCAATGCAAGGCTCTAGAGCTTACCTTGATCTTGATGACAACAGGATCCTAGACTGCTGGATCATGGAGAAGTTGCGGGGATTGGTTTAGTAGCAGAGGAGCGGGTAAGTAAATCTTTTTTTTTTTAAGTTCTCCTAGACGAGAATTAACAAGTAGCCCTTGGAGTGCAGACACAGCCCCACTACAAGGGATATTTTTTTTCAGGACACAAATAGCAGTCAGTGCGTTACTAGTGCTAACCTGCGCACACTACAAGTGAGCTAAAATCAGAACATCAACTCAAATTAAAATGAAGTGTTTAGTGCTTGGGCGTTAATAATTTTAATGGCCATAAAAAAATTATTATTCTGGCCAGTGAAACGAATGAACGCCCAATCACTTGATGCCTATAAATGCACCTAAATGTGCCTAAGAGCAGTACACCCTTTTACAAGTGCTAGGTATTTTTTTCTGTCAAAATGCTGCTGCCAGGAGAAAAGGCTTCTAGGAGAGTTTGAAAAACATCCTGTATGCATGAGGCCTTAAAGTGCATTGTTTACCAGTAGGTGTAAAAATAGACTGCAATGGCGAGACATTTGATAGTATTACATTGTCCCGCATAAGGAGACAGAGCTGACAATCAATAAATTGTGTCATACAGGGAAACAGATGGTTTTAAAAATAAAAGATTGTTTTAATAACCAAAATATATGTTTTATATGTATATTTATTAGATAGGCTTTGATGCTTTTAGTTTTTAATATAGCCATTGGAGAGTTCATTTTGTTGATAGAGCCCAAGTGCAGACAAAACGTTTTATTTTAGTTTTCCATATGGTCTGTAAAAGTCAGAGCTTCTGTCAAGTTTTTATTGCTGTCTGTGTCCGTACTGGGTAGTTGTTCCTTACATCCCATGACGCCAGGAAGTTGTGGGTGTCATTGATACAGGAAGATGCATAAAGTGATAAACACCTGACATATTTTCAAATCTACTAAATAAATGGCTATTTGATATATCTGTTCCTATTAGTGTATTGCATTGTATTGTTATTGTATTGTCTCATGTATTGTCTCCCATTGTAATATACAGCGCTGAGCGAACTATTGGCGCTATATAAATACTGTATAATAATAATAATAATAATTAGAGGTATAGTCCCTGACTTCCAGTACATATTACACAATTTTTTTTTTTAAAAGGTGTTTATTTTGCATTTATAAAACACAAACAATAACAGAACAAGGAAGAGACAAATAAAAACAGGAACTCAAAACAAAAATCAAAGAATAAGGATACAAAAAAGAGGATCAAAAAAACAAACAACAAATTATTGTAGGCAAGAAACCCCATACATATAACAAAAGCAAATCACAAAACAACATAATAACATAACAGGTAAGCAGTCCAACAGCAGCCAAACACATACAACAGTCACAAATATTAAACAATTTTAATGATGGAAGAATTGAGTTTAAATCTCCTCACTGGGGGCACGGACAGATTTTGACAGACTCCTCCCACATGTATCTTTTTTTTTTTAACCCTTTTAGCTGGAGTTGAACTTTAATTTTTCTCTGAACTGTGTTTGGGAAAATGTGAAATAAGTACATTTTATGCAAAGAAAGCTCATCCTGTGACATCTGTGAATCTCAAATGACCATTTAGTCCTCATGCACACTGGATGTGTTTACAGCTGCTGTTTTTGGCTTTTGATGTTTATTTCTATAGCCAGTAACCCCCCCCCCAGCATGTTATCCTATGTGTCTGTGCACACATAGACTGTAATCAATGTTTTTTGGCACTGACGTTTTTTGGCTGGAAAAACAACCCAGGACCAGTGGGTTTCTAGAGGAAAATGCGGAAAAACGCCGCAGACCAGCGGTTTTGTACTTTTTTGAACCAAAAAAAAATTTTTTTTAGGGGGGGTAAAAAAAAAGCTAAAAGACACAAACACGGAAAAATGCCTTTAAATGCTGCAAAACGCTGCTAAACACTAATGCAAAAACATTTAAAAAAGCTGAAAAACTCACTGACTTTACACAGCTAACGTTACCAGCGTTATCAAAACGTCCCGTGTGCATGAGGACTTAGGATTAGTGATAAAAGCTGGCAGGCCAGTAAATTGCTACTTACAATGATCCACTCTTATTTATTTATGTAAAACCTTTATCCCAACAGAAAAACACTGCTGCAACTGCTTGAAAAGAGTTAGCTGGAGTTTGGCTTCAATTTGATAGTGTATCTAAATCTGCTAGTACATTTAACACTCCCCTCCCCCCGACTGACAAAGCTGCTGTCCAAATGTGCTCCTTCATCCAGAGTTGTGTCTCACTAATACTGGAGGTGCGTTACCAGATCACCAGGTGAAAACAGGAGAAAAAGCCAAAGAAAAGAATACTGATGCAGTCACCACATCTAATGATTGGTAAGATGCAATATATCTTACATTTTTTTGTTTTGGGTTTAATACAGCTTTAACAGATTTTTCTATGTGTAAATCCTGGGTGAAAATTGTGTGAAGAAAGTTATAAATAGACTCCTGAGCTTGTTACTGAATTGTCTATTGAAAGTGCTTTAAATAGCAAACATGAATAATAATGAATAACAAAAACTCAATTCACAAACTGTATTGTATCAATGAAAAACATTCAAGCAGTAATCAGAACCTATTGGTTCTCTTTCATGTGGATGTAATAAATCCAAAGCATTCAGGACAAGAATGCCAAGTACACAAACAATGAGAAGAACTGGATCCTTGGTGGAAATGCTGTGTACTGCATATTCATTTTTAGATACATCTTAGTAATGAACTATATTTGCTGTCAACAGACTATTAATTGCTAATGCCCATAATATTGACCTTGGATACTTTACTTTTGGTGTCAGCTAAAATCTTCTACTTCTGTAAGATACCTACAGTATTTCTATTTATAAGACATTACTTGCCTGGCTGTAATTTCCCCAATAAAGTAATATCTTCTAGATTGTAAACTCTAACGAGCAGGGCCCTCTGTTTCCCCGTGTACAAAATCGTATTGTAACTGTAATGTCTACCTTCATTTTGTAAAGCGCTGCGCAAACTGTTGGCGCTATATAAATCCTACACATATATAAGGTGCAGCGCTAAAATAACATAAATAAAAATAGCATATTATAGCATAAGATAAAGTGAAAATATCAGATCACACTGAGGTGAACTTGAGTGAATAAAAAGTCCCAAGATAAATGAAGGCCCAACGTGGGGATTCGGTAGATCCTAATGAGTGAGTGGGGCAGGGTTCCAGTGTACCACACGGTGAATCTAGGGTAAAAAATGCACACTCACCAGAAGTGCGTCAAAAGTACGCATGTGAAATTTATCCTGTTACATCAGGTAGCAGTCATCTACTGCCAAGGTAAGGTCAGGGTCATACACCTTCCAATCGCTACTCAGGGTAGGTACTCCAAGAGTCTCAAACGTGTCTCAAACGTGTCACCATCTGGGGTCCCTTTTGAACAGGTTCTGCAAGTGGGGACTCTCATTGAAGAGAGCCCAATAAGGGACACCACATAGCGTGATACCGTATACACTGAGTTTATTATATCAGAAGGTAACACAACAATGAATGGTAAGGATAAAATGAAGGTAAACACTGACCAGATACTGTTCAGGATGGCCACCAGCGGTGGTCAGACGTCCGGATACTGTAGCCCCCTTTAGCAATATAAATCCTGTATAATAATAACATCTACAGTATGACTGTTTGCTCCATCTACAGGCTAGAATGCAGTATATTTTCTCACTGAGGTATTTCAGAAAACTGCACCACATTTTGGCCACTGGATGGAGTTGATAATCCTAGGGATTACTCTATTAGAGAAATTACAGACAGAATTTGTGTGGCATGCACAAAAGAGTGTGACATTTGTCCAAAGAATGTTTTATAAATAGAACCCTTAGTAACAAAATAAATGCAAAATACTATGTTACTATTGATAAAATCAGAATAATAGAGATTCTGGGCCCCATAACAACATTTCTGCCCTTCTCCCGACCATCATGAACAGGCAGGGCAAACATTGCAACAGTTGTCACCAATATTTACTGATACCAACACTACTTTTTCAGAAACAAGGAGGTGAAAGCAATAATGAAGATTTATATAGCCATTCATTCGTTATTAATTAGTAGAACACAGTTCTAAAACAAAAAGGAGTGTTGCAATGGCTTTAGAAAAAAAAAAGTAGATTGTTGAGGGCAAGGAGCAAAAGAGAAACACCACTAAGCACTAATTTATATATAAGGTGCTCCTATTACATAACCTAAGTGCAGTTATGGGGAAAAAAAACTATGATCAGCCTGTCACAGCTGGATAGATTTCAGTCAGGAACAAATTAAGCTTTTTTCTCATGGTGGAATGGAAACATCACTTACACTTCTGGTCTTTCAAGGTTGAGGGTGCATACAACCTTCCTTTAGCCTGGGTTCACATACATGCGGCTCCGTAGATCGCATGTGATTCGCACAGGAACCGCACCGCATTCCTGTGCAAATCACATGCAATTTGTGTGCGGTGCGATCAGAGCCATACATTTTGTATGGTTCTATTCGCTCCGCTCCCGCACCGAAAAGGTGCAGGACCCTTTTTTGGTCCGCACTAGAATCAGATCGCATAGGTATTCACACCTATGCGATCCGATTCTTCACATTGCACCACGTTTTGCGGACTGCTTTTGGGATGTTGTTAACTTAACATACACATCCGCAGCGGTTCGCATGAATGGGGTGCGATTCTGATGCGGTGTGGAATTCGCACTGAAAATGCTGCGAATTCCGCACAGCATCAGTGTGAACCAGGGCTTAAATTATGTCAATGCATCTGGGGTGCATCAAAACCATAAGGATGCAAAATCTTGGTTTTTTTTGTAAAATACCTCCGACTCTGTATGAAAGCAGCTGTCACTCAGCAACAGTCCAACAAGCCCTCTACTTGTCAGAGATACAGCTATTAACCACTTCCAGTCCACTTTTACCCCCTTCCTGTCCAGGGCAATTTTCAGCTTTCAGCGCTATCACACTTTGAATGACAATTTCGAGGTCATGCAACACTGTACCCATATGAATTTTTTACCATTTTATTTGAGACAGATAAAGCTTTATTTTGGTGGTATTTATTCACCGCTAGGATTTTTATTTTTTTGCTATGTAAATGAAAACGTCCAAAAATTTTGAAAAAAGGTGTTTTTCTTTTTGCAAATAAATAATCTTACGACATAAATCTTGGCCGAAATGTATTCCATTATCTTTTTAGTAAAAACAAAATAAGCCAAATTAGTTTATAACCAAAAATTATAATTTTTAAACATTTTTTTTACATTTTTATTTTATTTTTTTATATTATTATTTATGTTTTTTTTTTTTACATACTGTCACCCTAGCAGTACAGTGTCACCATGGTGACACTGTACTACTTGTGGGGGGGTGATGAAGAATTTTTTTTTTTTTACAGTGATTGCTTTTACACCCATATAGGATGTAAAAGCAATAATTTCTCTTTCTCTCTGTCTGCATTCTTGCAGCCATTGAGAACTACTGAGTGAGCTGTGATTGGTCACAGCTTGTCACATGGTACAAGGCTGTTGTGAATAGCCTTGTACCATGTGACCTCTGTGATCATTCACAGATTTCACATGTAGTAAGCAATGATGTCACAAGTGACATCTTGCTTACTACTTTGCATGTGATCACTGATTGGCCAATCAGCGATCACATGACCGGGACCTCATACAGAGGTCCCGTCCGACGATCGGTGTTTCACTGTGTCCGGAGGACACAGCGGGCACCGGATCGCGGTGCTGTGCACTCCCAGGGAGTGCACACAGCTAAAAATGGTGGGTGCCGTTTATGAACGGCAACCCGCCCCTGGAGTGCCACCGTCCTGCCGTTTATAAACAGCAGGCAGACGGCAAGTGGTTAAACAGCAAAGCTTACACATGGCGTCTTGAGCCTTGTGCAAGCCTTGACTAGACTGACTCAGAGCTTGTACAGGGCTTACTTTCCTTGCTAAGATGGCTAGACAGATGGGTAAAGGTTTGGGGGGGGGAGAGAAGGTAAAAGTGTTGCTGGTAGAGGGGCTTAACGTGAGCCGTTTTTTGTCCTACACCTCTTAGACCAGTTCCATTGCTGATCATTGCATGCGATTTGAATGATCAAATGGCATGACAATTCCCATGAGTGTGGACCAGGGCTAAAGCTGTTTTTAGTTCAATCATCCAATTATGCTAAAAGTTTTTAAATTTTCCCGTGCACATGGTTGAGTATGGTTGTATTTCTCAGACATAAAAAATTAACAAAACACATCTGTGAGGAACTGTCCCTGTGTGATCACATTTTACCCTTTCTGTTCTGGGTTTTATCCCCTTTTTCAAAGCTGGACATGTTTCACAGACATTCTACACTTTGTTTAGTGAAATGTGACCTTGTAGTCTTTCACTTCTAATAGAGTTCATACTGTTTTGTTAGTCCTAGGGTTTGTTGTGGGTGGGGAAAACCCGGTGCCAGGCTGTCTGGTGGGGTTGAAGCTGTATATACTGAGCTGTGTTTAACCTCCCTGGCGGTATTCCCGAGTGTAGCTCGGGGTAACATTTCAGTACCAAAAGCGGTAACCCCGAGCTACACTCGGGAATACCATGCGGCACTGCTCCGGCATGTGTTCTTCACTTACCTTACCCTGCGCTCCCACGATGTGTCCCCTGCAGCGTCCCCGGCCATCTCCTCTGGCCGATGCCGGCATCCGGCTTCTGTGTCCTGTCCCTGTGATATCGGGCGCCGCCGCCGCCGGCGGCGGGAAATTTAAAAATTTTAAAAAATGTCATTTTTTTTTTTTTACATTTTACATAGTAAAACATTGCTGTCTCAACCAATTTCACATACATCTTGTCCCTAGTGCTTTGTCCTGCGCCCTGCCTGCATTTTGTCTGTTCTTTCTGCCTGGAAACTGAGAAATGTCCATGGCGTCCAAAAAGTGTCCCTTTAGGTCAAAAGCGGTTTAGATCAGCTAGAGAACAGCGATAGTAAATCAGAACCACTTGCAGAATTGAGTGATAATGATTTGTGGGGGAAATTCGTCATCAGACACTGAAAACGATTTTGCGACTGAGCTCAGCAATGTGCGAACTTGGCGCTATATTTCACATTTCAGTGTTTTTGGTTTGATTATATTATTGAATTAAATTTTTTATTATTTTTATGATTATTTATTAAATTATAATTTATGATTTTGTGTTTCAAATTTTATCATACCCGGGATGTTTACTAGACTCTTGTTCGGACAGATTTCAGTGAGTTTTTCCTAAAAATTACAGCCTACAATAAAAAAAATACATATTTCCATGCAAAAAAATGGTACTGCTTTCAGCACCAAAAATCTGAAATAATCATACCGCCAGGGAGGTTAATAAAGATTCAGTCATTTTTCACCCTACACGAAGTTCCGACTCGTGGTTTTGGGTAGAGCAAAAGGGAGGGTTTTTAGCTATAATATCTGCCTTGGAAGACTGGCTGGAAAAGAGGACCATTGGGTGGGACATATCACTCCGCACGAGGAAGCCCAAGCGGAACGGTTCCGCTACAATTGGTTGGCAGCGGTGGGATCTTTCCTCATTGCGGAGAAAGTCCAAACCACCAACCGGGACCCCATCTTTTTCACAGAGATGTCCCTGCTCAGCCAGATGGATATACGGGACCTCCGGAAGCCAGCCCTCCAAAGCCTGCTTGTTGCTCGGGGAGGTATCGCTGGCTCCAAGACCAGAGAGGAACTGTTGGGCGAGATTATGGCCTTAGACCAAGCGGATGCGCACCCCACTTTACCTGATGCACTCTCCGCTACGCTTGAAGCGAACACTGCTCTGCCAGAAGTGAACTCCGCTTCACAGGAGTTGGAGGAACAGAGCAGCTCATCGGCCCCTGAAACGCCAGGCCCGCTTAGCACCGCACGGAGACCCCCATACCATTCGGATTTACAACAAGAGGTGGAGTGGTGTTTGGCTCTGTTCGGCAGCTCTCCCACCTCCGAACAGATTTCCAAGGCCCTAGACGATGCCACCCAACTGCGGCTTAGTCACTCCCGGTCATCAACTGAGGACTCGGTCTGGGAGAGGATTACCTCTGGCCTTCTCCAGACTGCAACCAGACCAACGAAAATTCCATACGCTGCTTTTAAAACTTTCTCGGAGGCGGATGGGGACATTGACAGCTTTCTTGGTGTGGCAGCCCAAGACCGGGTTCCCATTTTGAGCAGCAAGCTAACCGGTCGGGCTGCAGACGCATTCAGGACTGTACCCGACAGCTATTGCTTGGATTATGATTTTGTTAAGGAACACTTGTTGGCCCGCTACGCTCTCACCCCAGAAGCGTACCGCTTAAAGTTCCGGTCACTCAAAAAGAAACCCCAGGACACCTTCACTGAATGGGGACATCAGTTACAACACGCTGCCCGCAGCTGGGTCCGAGGGTGTCAGATCACCAAGCTAGAGGAACTGTTACAACTGTTGTTACTAGAGCAGTTTTACAATGGACTTTCAGGGGATGTTAGACATTGGGTCCGGGACAAACACCCCCTAACTTTAGCCGATGCTAGTCGCTGGGCAGATGAGTACCTGGACAACAGGAAGCTAACCGAGCCTGCTATTCCCCCTGCACCTCGTCCACAACCAGTGGTGCCCACTCCGGTCACCCGAGAATGCCTCAGACCACTCACACCTTCTGACCCAAAGCGGTCTGGCCCACGCTGTTATGGCTGCAACCAAACAGGGCACATCCGCATTCATTGCCCCCGGAATTCACCAAGGCCCCAGAGCAGCCAACCACCTCGGGGCACTTCCAACCGACCCACCACTCCCTATGGCCGAGCCTCTGCCTACTCCCTACAGGACCACCCGAGTGACACCGGCTCTTCATGGAGGAATTTTACCACCGAGGATGAGGACATTGGGATCTTTCATGAGGCTAACCCTCTCCAGGCTGCCACCCCGGACAATCGTAGACATCACCAACAGGTTGTCCATGTTAACGGCCGTCAGGCCCAAGGATTACGGGACACTGGAGCCACACTCACCCTAGTCCAACCCCAATTGGTACCAGACTGGGCCAAGACTGGGCGGTCTGTGGCCGTACGGGTAGCGGGAGGCCATGTCTACCGGATTCCTACTGCAAGGCTTCATCTGGATTGGGAGTCGGGGCCAGGAACGTTGAAATTGGAGTAATGCAGAACTTGCCAGCTGAGGTTCTCCTTGGAAATGATCTGGGAGTCCTGGTCTCCACTTTTGGCACTGAGACCCCTGCTGAAGCTCATCCAGTCACCACTCGCCACCAAGCTAGTGAGCATGCTGCCGCTCCACCTGCCGAGGTTCCGGTAAGAATCGAATACCCACCCCCTGCTGAGCTTGTCCCTGCCCTGACCTGGGATTCCCCCGCTGATTTTGCTAAAGAAACAGCCAGTGACCGGACCTTAGACCCCTATAGACAGAGGGCTGGAAGTGATCCTGGGGGATTGGGAGATGTGAGGTATGAGTGGGACCAGGGCAAGTTGTACAGGGTCCACGGGGGAGCAGGGGTGGGTGCTGCTCAAATACCTCACCGGCAGATGGTAGTACAGAGGAAGTATTGGCGTGACCTCCTCCAGATTGCGCATGATATTCCTCTTGCTGGGCATTTGGGCAAGCGACGGACCCTGCATCGCTTAACCCAGAGTTTCTTCTGGCCAGGAGTATCGGGGGACGTTCGGGACTACTGTCGGTCTTGTGAGGTCTGCCAGAAGGTAGGGAAGCAGGGAGACAGGCCCAGGGCCACTCTGAGGCCCCTACCCATAGTCGGGGAACCTTTCAGTCGTATCGCCGTGGACCTAGTGGGGCCCCTGAAACGGCCTAATCCCACAGGCAAGAAGTCGACTACGCCACCCGGTACCCGGAGGCCATAGCGCTGAGAGATGTGCAGGCAGAAACAGTTGCGCAAGCCCTGCTGCAGATCTTTACTCGGGTAGGATTTCCTCGTGAGATCCTGACCGACCAAGGCACGCAGTTCACGGCCGAGCTTACCCAACAACTTTGGAAGTTGTGTGGGATCAGACCGCTGTACAGCTCTCCCTACCACCCCCAGACCAATGGGCTCTGCGAACAGTTTAACGGTACACTGAAACAGCTCCTCTGAACATTCACTATGTCCCATAAGGACTGGGAGCGGCATCTTCCCCACCTCCTGTTCGCCTACCGAGAGGTACCGCAGGAGTCCACAGGGTTCTCTCCCTTCGAGCTGCTGTACGGCCGAAGGGTTCGGGGACCCCTGGATCTCCTACGTGAACACTGGGAGGGAGCAGTTGCCGAGGAAGGGACCTCGGTGGTGGCATATGTGGTGGAGCTCAGGGAGAGGCTACAACGGTTGACGACCCTAGTACGAGACAACCTTGAGGCCGCCCAGAGCAGACAGAAACGGTGGTACGACCGGTCTGCCCGAGACCGAACATTGCACTTAGGACAGAAAGTGTTGGCCTTGAAACCAGTAAGGCATGACAAATTACAGGCTGCCTGGCAGGGCCCGTACCGAGTGGTGGAGCAACTCTGTGATACCACATACACTGTAGCTCGCTGTTCGGATGGAAGGATCCAGCGAACCTTTCATGTGAATATGCTGAAACCGTTCATCGAACGACAGGAGGAGAGTGTAGCTGCTATTTGTGCTCCGGCTACCGATGACTCAGAAACGCTTCTTCTGCCTCGGCTGCCAGGGGACGAACAGTCCCAGCTGAATGTATCGGATGTAGATATCAGCACACGGCTGCCTCCCAAGGCCCAGGAACAGGCCCGCCAACTTCTCCAAGAACACCGAGAGCTGTTCTCGTCTCTGCCCGGTTACACCACCACAACTGTCCACCGGGTAGACACGCAGGGTCAGGCCCCTCTAAAGCAGGCGGCCTACCGAGTGCCTGAGTCCATCAGAGAAGGGATGAGAAGAGAGATTAAGGAAATGTTAGATTTAGGTGTGATAGAACCCTCTGACAGTCCCTGGGCCTCCCCAGTAGTCCTGGTACCCAAGAAAGATGGAACTGTCCGTTTCTGTGTGGACTACCGCAGGCTCAATGACCGGACCGTGACTGATGCATACCCCATGCCCCGGATAGACGAGCTGCTGGACCGGATGGCCAGAGGTAATTTTCTTACCACTATCGATCTCTGCAAGGGGTACTGGCAGATTCTGCTGGATGCGGACGCAGTACCAAAGTCAGCATTCATCACCCCGTTCGGCTTGTACCAGTCCAGGGTCATGCCGTTTGGGATGAAGAATGCCCCGGCTACCTTTCAGAGAATGGTAGATAAGCTGCTGGATGGACTGCAGGACTTCTCCTGCGCCTATCTAGACAATATAGCTATCTACAGTGATAGTTGGGAGGATCATCTCTGACATCTCAGGGAAGTGCTTGATCGCACTGGGCAAGCAGGGCTGACCATCCGACCTGGCAAATGCCACGTTGGGGTGTCCGAGGTCCAATATCTAGGACATCGGGTAGGATGTGGGAAGCAACGACCAGCACCTGCAAAGGTGGAAGCGGTAGCAAATTGGCCCACTCCCCAAACCAAGACCCAGGTCCTTGCCTTCCTAGGCACTGCAGGGTACTATCGTAAATTCATCACCAACTACAGCGCCATTGCTAAACCCCTAACGGATCTGACCCGTAAGAATCTGCCCCGACAGGTTGTGTGGTCCCCAGAGTGTGAAACGGCTTTCCAAAAGCTCAAGCATGATCTAATTCATGCTCCCGTTTTGGCTGCTCCTGACCCTTCCAAACGGATTTGTGTTCACACAGATGCCTCCACCTTTGGATTGGGCGCTGTTCTGAGCCAAATTGAGGATGACGGGAATGACCATCCAGTGGCCTACTTAAGTAGAAAGTTGTTACCCCGGGAGGTGGCCTACGCTGCTGTGGAGAAAGAGTGCCTTGCCTTAGTATGGGCCCTCAAGAAATTGCAGCCCTACCTGTACGGGCGCTCCTTCACCGTACTCACCGATCATAACCCCCTGGTATGGCTAAATCGGGTCTCCGGGGACAATGGTCGAGCTTGGCCCTCCAACCCTACAACTTTACAATCCAGTACCGACCGGGGAAGCAAAACGCCAACGCGGATCGGTTGTCCCGGCAAGCCGAGTTGGAGAAGTAACCCTCTGAACCGACCAGCCCCAAGCGGACCCGTTTGAAGGTCTCGCCGGGTCTGGCGGGTGTTACACAACGGGGGAGCTTTGTGAGGAACTGTCCCTGTGTGATCACATTTTGCCCTTTCTGTTCTGGTTTTATCCCCTTTTTCAAAGCTGGACATGTTTCACAGACATTCTACACTGTTTGTTTAGGGAAATGTGACCTTGTAGTCTTTCACTTCTAATAGAGTTCATACTGTATTGTTAGTCCTAGGGTTTTTTGTGGGTGGGGAAAATCCGGTGCCAGGCTGTCTGGTGGGGGTGGGGTTGAAGCTGTATATACTGAGCTGTGTTTAATAAAGATTCAGTCATTTTTCACCCTACACGAAGTTCCGACTCGTGGTTTTGGGTAGAGCAAAAGGGAGGGTTTTTAGCTATAATATCTGCCTTGAAAGACTGGCTGGAAAAGAGGACCATTGGGTGGGACATATCGCTCCGCACGAGGAAGCCCAGGCGGAACGGTTCCGCTACAACATCCTTCTATAGTGTGTACTAGCCTGAATAAAGCACTGAGTGTGGTTCTTTTCCGATCTCTCCCCTCCCTGCTATCTGCATTAGTCACTGAAAAGACATAAGGCTGGCATAACAGCCTCTTGGAAGATGACCCGTCCCCTTCAGCACACAATAGGCGACTCAAAGCCTCAGCTCTATATGTTTTCTATATCAGTGTATAGAGGGGGTGTGTCCCTTCTCTCCACTGAGGTTTCATTGGAACTCTGTGCTTTAGCTGTGCAGTGTGTGTGAGGTCAGATCTCTGCCTCCTAGAGCTGAGAAAAATAATTTGATCTGTTAAGCAGTACAGAAGAAATTGCTACAGATGAACAGATACAACATTTGTAGGAGGAATTTTTATACCAATTACCAATAGTAACTCCATTTAAACTTTCACTCAGAAAAAGGAAGCCTGAGAACAAACAGCTTTTGTTGTGCAGTCTCTTTAAAAAAAACAAAAAAACAAAACGTGCTCTGTGAACCCCTTTCCACGGGAGTGTCATGTAGTAAAATAAATACAATATAAAAATGATATAAACAAAGTATTACATTTAAAGTGGAGCTTCATCCAAAAGGGGAAGCTACGTTTTAAACTCCCCATTTGCCTAATTTGGCATGTAATTTTGGGAGAGGGGGGGGGCAGTGGGTACCTATTTTTGACTTCTGCTCAGATCATCTAGACATGTCACAGGTCCCAGAAGACTGCAGGGCCATTCACAAAGCGCAGTACTGCTCACACATGCGCGGTGGGCAGCTAGCTGTGAAGCCGTAAGCTGTCACAGTCGGGTGCCCACACTTAAGATGCCAGCGCCGGGAACCTGAGGCTAGGGAAGAACTAGCCTGGTTAAGGATGGAGCTGAATCCATGGACAAGTAAGTGTCCTATTATTAAAATTCAGCAGCTGCAGGATTTATAGCTGCTGACTCTTAATTTTTTAAACCTAAAAACATTAACCATTTAAGGAAATGTATAATGGTTTTGGAGCTATTTTTATATAGTCAAAATTAAAACATAAAAAATGTTTAAAAATCTATTCTTTGTCAGGTAACTATGACATGATGCAGGTCAATGTTCTATACTCGCACATCCAGTCAAAAGGAGAAGCTGTAGGCTGTTTTACACATCTGTCTTAGCTGCTTTACTGAAAAACTACTTTTTTTTTACAGAGCTTAAAATTCAATGTGAAATGTACTGTATATGTACACAAAAGTAAATGATTTAAAGGAGTAATTCATCCTACCTACTTCCCTGCAAGTGTATTCAAAGAGCTCTAGTTACAGTTTCAAAAAGAGAGCAAGTCTGATGGTAAACAGCTGCTGCTGCTCTTCATATACACATACAAACGTATAATGCTGTGATACAGCAGAATCATTGGTGCACCCTGTATTAAAAGTTTATTTACAAAGCAATTAATTTAAATAGTGAACATAAATATAAAATATGTTAAAGCATAAACTTTAAGGCTCCATGCACACTGGGCCTTGTAATAATGCTGGTAACGTTAGCTGTGTAAAGTCACGTTAAAAATGTGAGTTTTTCAGCATTTAGGTTTTAGGTTTTTAGGTTAGCATTAGCGTTTAGGTTTTTCTAGCGTTTTTTTTTTATCAAAACCAAAATTTTAGTTTTGGTTCAAAAAAAGTCCAAAAATGTTGGTTTGCTGCGTTTTACTGCGTTTTTCAGCGTTAGAATGTTTTTACAGCTAAAAAACTCCTCTAGAAAAACGCCCCTGACAAAAAAACGCTGATTACAGTCTATGTGTGCATGGACACATAGGATAACATGCTGGGGAGTTTACTGGCTGTAGAAAAAAATGCCAAAAGCCAAAAACAGCATCTGTAAAAATGTCCAGTGTGCATGAGGATTTAATATAACTGTAAATAAAATTGACCCCAAATCATTATATTTTCCCTTTAAGCTTGTCTAAACATCCACAGTTTTCAACCACAGGTAGATAAAAATTTTTTAAATATATCTGGGTAGACTGAACTGACAGAGAATTTAACAATTTAACCTTGAGAATGTCATTAAAAACATGTTTTTGTTTTTTTATTACCAAAAGAGTCAGTCAGCAATTAGGCATTTTTACTGCTGACATTACATTTTAAATGCGTACCCAAGGCATTTTAGATTTAGTGCTAATTACTATGTGTTTGACAACAGCAGATGCTGTCAGGTAAACCACACTCTTTAAAATGTTGATTCAGTTTAACTGACTTTAAATGACATTGGAAGAGATTCACATTTTAACTTGGTTGTGTGTGACATTGGCTAATAAACAAATATGAACACATACCTTATCCTTTTATCCAGCAGTGCCTAGCTTTAATCCTCAAGAACCACCAACTTAGCATGTTTTTCCAGTACCAGGTAGGGACACAGCTGTGTTAATAGGGTGGACTGACAACTCATGAGGCCTCGGACAATAGGGGATCATGTGGCCCCTGTGTCCTTGCCCAAACTCAAAAAAGCCTATGAAAAAGGTACCAGGGGCATCTCATTGGGCCCCCTACTAACCCCAGGCCTTCGGGCAGTGCCCGAGTTTCCAAATGGTCAGTCCGCCCCTGTGTGTTAACCAGTACCCAGTAACCAGGTCTAGTTTACATGCTGAGGGACAGTAAAAATAGGCCCTTGAGCTGTATTTTTACCACTCCCTGACGGTTTAACCTAACATAACACAGAAGCCAGACAGGGAGGTATACATAGCGTAACCGTGATGCCTTCCAAAATGTATACCCCATGCGTTCAGTTGCAGCATCAACTCCAAATGCGTGTAATGCACGTGCTTGCAGTGCGGTGCTGTGGTCTTGCAAGGTCCTTCAATACACCTGTTAAATGCCCTCTGAAAAGTGATTCACTCACAGGGATAGTGGACCATAAGTGTAAATGAGCACTAAAGTCCCATTCACAGTACGTATAACAGAAATACGCATTCTCACTTGCATTTTTTTGCATCCAAAGGGCAGCCAAATTCACTTAAATAGGCTGCCGTAAGAACAACAAACGGGTCAAATATTTGCGCATTTTTTTACTGTACGCTTTGGCATTTCTGTCATACATTTTTGGCATGTGACAAAATGCACTCCTGCCAGCTGCTTTTGTGGTGCCGTTAAGAACTAATAGCACTTCAAGTGCAGCATACATTTTTTCATGCTTTCCAGGAATGCATGAAGAAATTAGCATTTCCTGAAATGTGAGATTGTGAATGGGGCCTTAGGACTTGTGTTGATGGGTAAATGTAGCCTGCTGTCAGGTGCATTATAGTGTCACTAAACCCACATCATAAAAAAAATTATCAATAAATGCTGTATTACATGCTGTTCATACTCACTCAGTTACTATGGGATTCGTTTTCTGTATTCTGAAAAAAAACCTGGTTGATCCTGCTGTTTTTTATCTCCCCCTTATGTTCATGTCCCCAATGCAGCTAGAGATTTTGCAGAGCAGTGTTGGCAGTTACTGCACATGCTCTGTTTTCAGAGTATTTCTACCCTGAGCATTTCCTCCCTATCACATCTGAGCAGCCCACATCACAGAGTCACACGTGTAGGAATAACACAGTGGTAAGTGACAGCCCACTCACTCCCTCATCCTCCATGCCCACTGACCAGCTAAACACAATAGGGGTGGGGTATTACATCTTAATTGATGGAGGCTATACCTCCTTGTTATTCTAAGACACAGGCTGGAGGGATGTGACACAGCCTGTGACATGCCCACACCATGTGCCCACACCATGTCATTGCAAAAAAAAAATAAATATTTGATTTAAAATATATATTTGTATGTGGATTTAAAACAGTTTATTGATATTATTTCTTTTATTTCAGAGGTTGATTATTTTATTTTGAACATGTGACCAGCAGCAGAAGAGTAGAAGCTCCTTCTGCCACTGTTTCCCTGCAGATAGGCTGGGAAAGAGCTGGGTAATGTAATAGCTGTATATCGATTAAGGAAAAGGTACTTAGATTTTTTTTTGTATTTCAATGGTTTTTATTAATTTGTAAACAGTTTAACAAAACTAGAGCAACAAAACATGCTCACGCAGGGGCTATCAATGGCACATAAAAAGCAAAAACAGTGATATAACACTGACAGTAACTCAAACCAAAGACAGCTATCCACCGCCTCACAAACAGACAACCAAAAATAAAAAGGAAAAAAGAGTAGACAGGAAAGAAGCAGACAAGACCAGAAGTAGGGGTCCGGGAACTCCAATTCCGAACATCACAAACCCAGACTAGCCGGGGGGAGCATGGGAAAAGCATATGTCATTCACGGCGCCCATATTTTAAAAAATTTCAGTTGGGAGCCACTATAGATACTCAACATCTGTTCATTGAGCATCAGAGTGGTCATATGGTCCTGCACCCCTTGAAGAGGGACAGATGTACATTTCCAGGCCTGTGCAATTGTTCTAGTTGCTGACTAGAACAGATTGGATGCCAACTTCTGCTTGTGAGCCAACAGACCCGCTATTGGACAATGAAGCAAAGCATATCGGGCATCCCGGGGTATGGAGAGATAGAACAAGGTGTAAAGGAGGCCAAATACATGAGACCAAAAACAAATCAGTCTAGAGCAAGACCACCATATATGCAAGACATCCTCACGATGACCACAGCCCCGAAAGCAGTGATCACTACAGGCACAGGTCGCCTGGACTAAACAAGACAGGACCCAATACCAATGAAACAGTACTTTGTATGCTGCCTCCAGTGTGGCCGTATTAAATGAACATTTAGCTATAAACAACCAGGCACTATTCCAGTCCTCCAAATCCACGACCACCCCCAGATCGCTCTCCCACTGAGAGACATATGAGAGAGAACTACGTGTCGAGTGTCTTTTCAAAGATGCATAAAGTAGGGAAACGAGGCCCTGGGCACCCAGACGCTGTTGGCAAAACTGTTCAAAGGCAGATTTCTGATACGGAAAGCGGAAGTGCCCCGTAGTGAGGTCAGCCAGTGCTGCAATTGAAGGTAACGAAAAAATTCCACCTGAGGGATATCCTGTGGCTCCCGAAGAGAGTTCCAGGTGGGGAAGGACCGAGAAATCAAAACATGCCTCACCTGCAAAAAACCATTGGCCACCCACCAAGAGAACGCCCCTGGTTGATCTAAACCTGGCGGGAAAAGAGGATTATTAGTAATTGGGAGCAAAGGTAGGAAGGGCGACATCAAGCCACTGGAGTAGCGTACCGAATCCCAAACTTGTAGGTCATGGAGCAAAATTGGACTCAGTGTCATTGGGCATAGGGCAGCAGGGAGCCATAAGAGCGTCGATGTCGCAATGCGGGAATAGTTATGTCGTTCCAAAAGGACCCAGAGAGGAACATCAGTGGAAGTGTGCAGCATAGACAGTGGAGCAATCTGGCTCACCTGGTAATGAATCGCATAATCCTTGCCTGAATCAACCGGAGAAAATGAGGAGGGACCCGCACTGGGAGAGTGCAAAAATAATATAACAATTTAGGCAGGATGGTCATTTTCACTGAGTTAGTTCGTCCTATCCAGGACAGGTGCAGGAATTACCAAGAGTGCATAAGAGAGGACACAGAGCGAAGCAATGGATAATAATTTGCAGCAAACAAAGAGCCATAGGTAGGGGTCAGGCGAATGCCCAGGTATTCAAGTGAAGAGGAAGCCCATGTGTAAGGGAAGTGGGACTCTAGGTGTGAAACCAAATCTGAGGCCAAAGGAATATTGAGAGCGACAGTCTTATCCAAATTAATACGGAGACCCGAAATAAAAGAGAAACGCACAGGGACCTGTTGCAAATTTTGGAGCGTCGTCAAGGGATTGGTGAGAGTCAAGAGGGCAACATCCTCAAAAAGGTTCAACTTAAATTCCTGTCCTGTGTATGGAACACCCGATATGTTACAATCAGCCCGGAGCGCTGTCAGGGCCTAGGGCCACGGTGAATCGTAAAGATTTGATAGCTTGAAGTACTTCTGATGCAGTTATTGAGGGCTACCTGCACCACTTCGGACAATCCAGGAAGTCATAGATCTTGAAAGATTGATCTTGAACGAATGCCCCAGCTACAGGGAAGGGATCTGGTTTGGTGTATAGGTGTGAAAGGAAGTCTGCCAAATTTGAAATGATCTGCTGGAGTACAGCCCCCTGCAGGGAGTCTCAACCAGACCGGTTTGTGGGGCTTTCCCACAGAATTGAGCTTCTTAGCCAGCATCGGACCCGGCTTATTAGCACAGGTAAAAAATGTATGTTTGGTCCAATGCAAAGCCCGTTCAGCCTTCAAAAAAGCAAGCAGGTCTAACTCTGCAGCCAGAGCGTCTGCGCTCATTTATGGGCCGTGGATGGGTGCGGCTTCCAACGAGCATCCGCAGAGGCAAGTAGAGAATGAAGGTCCGAAAGACGATGCTCCCGCTCCCTCTTCTGAGCCGCAGCCAGCTGTACGATGTGGCCCCTCACAGTGACTTTATGCGCCTCCCACAGGGGCACTGCTGAAGAAACAAATCCCGAGTTCTCCATAAAATATGTACGTATGAAAGATTCTATTTGTTGGCAGGTGACCTGAGTGGTCAATAAAGATTCGTTAATGCACCAGTAAAAAGGGAGCTGTGCTGACCCTGAAAGGGCAAGGAGTAGAACCAAGGGATCATGATCTGACCAGGGTGAGGAAGGGATAGATATCTGCCTGACTAAGGGAAGCTGTTGGACATGCATAAATATGTGGTCAATTCTGCAGAAACTGTTATGGGAATTTGAGTGGAACATGAAATCGCTCTCCAAATGTCTGCCAGCCCCGCAGTCTGCAAAAGAGAGTGCATACGTTCCTCTAGCACTATGTCGTGAGAAGGGGTCACCCCTCGGGCATAGCGCCTATCTAAAGCGGAATCCAAGGTAACATTTGAATCCCCCAAAAGAAGGAGAAGACACTTGGAGTGACGGGAAATGATGGTGCAAAGATGGGGAAAAAATATATGCTGAAAGCAATTAGGGGCGTAGTAAGAGACAAAAGTGACCTCTTGGTTCTTTCTCAGGAGCCAAGGCCATGTAGAAAGGGGGATAATGAGGCAAAAGATACTGTGGGGTGGAGGACTGGGAAAACCTGGTTTCCTGTAAGCATACCACATCAATTTGTTGCGATTTGAGGTGATGGAAAACTTTAGACCGTTTCTGAGGCAAATTAAATCCTGGGATATTTTGTGAATGTACATTCAAAAGGGGTGAAGCCATGGCGGGATCGGCGCAATCCACTCAGCAGAAAAGGCATAAGTCAGCCAACAATTTCCGTACCAAAACCCTGCATAAGACTAGAAAAGAAAAACCAGAAAAGAAAAGAGGAAAAAGACACAGAAATAGCATAGTCGTATCACACCAGTGGTAAAGTGCATCCTACACTCAAAGGTTACCAGTTGGAGGTAGCTCTACCACTGAACACATGGCTGCAAATGGATACATCAGAAACAGAAGCCCCCAGAGGGCAAAAGGCAACAAACATAACACAACAGAGTCCCACATTAGCAATTACACGACTCCCCGGAAGCAGGTCACATCCGCGGAAACCTCCCCTTTGGAAACCCAGCTAGGCTTGGGGGCCCAACCCCCTCTGGGAGGATGATTACAGGCCATAATGGAACCGAAACAACATAGCCCAAGTGGTCCCCCACCCCAAAGTCTCAGCACCGAGTAAGGGCCCACTTGAGCCAACCTACCCCCCTGGAGCCCGAGGGAACTATCGGCCTGTTCTGCTAACAGGAACCCAACCAATGCCGCCGGGACCTGTGGCATTCTTCACTGGCAAAAAGTCATAGACCTCAAGTCCAGGAGGTGACCCCCCACTCAAAGACGGAACCCCAAGGGAGCTGGCCGTGTAGGGCCCAATCATGGAACACTATCAAACTGGGAATGCCTAAAAGGCCAATCTCACAGTCCCGTCAAAAGAATCCAAGGGTGAAACACAACGGAGGAAGTCCTGAACAACTTCAACCCAGGGAATAGCAGGATGGACTGGATCGTAGAGGGGTCCAAGGGAGGGCCCTCTTCCTGTTGGATGTCTTCTCCCACAGGCGGCCCAAAGGAAGCTGGAGATCCAGATGAATGTGCCGGATTCTGGACAGCGCCTCCTGGCGGAAGAAGGTGTAGGGATTCTAGGAGAGAGTGAGTCTCCTCTGCTGTGGCAACAAAGTGGCTGCGACCCTGGTAGGCAAAGGTGAGGCAGAACGGAAAGCCCCATGCGTATTTAATTCTGTGACTCACCAGGACCGAAGTGAAGGGTTTCAACTGGCGGCTCTTCTGAAGAATGATCTGGGAGAGGTCAGTTCAGGAGCGGCCTTCCGAGTGCTGGAGGCACGGGCGGCCCCTGTTTTTTTGCCATGCGGTGGGTGACAGTGATCCGGGGGGTTTGGCGAGTTTGCGGCTTACCGACCTGAGAGCCGGCAGATCGACCGATGTGTCTGGTGGGCGAGGAGTGCGCCTCCATCTTGGACGCTGCTCATGAGTTAGATGTTTTTGTTTAATTAAAAAAATTACAGCGCCATCATCCAGATACAGAAAGAGAAGGTAACATTAAATTAAACAGTGTATGTTTTGTATCACTTTTAAGCAGAAATCCAGGCAAGAGCCATGCAGGAGGGCTGTGCCCGCACTGCATGATCTAACTGCTCATTTTTGTCTAGGGGTAATAACAGTAAAGATATATTTACTGAATCCGCCGATCCACGGAGTGCAAGACCGGTCCCTGCCACTTCTGCCCCCCTGCACGCTAGCTGTCTTGTGAATGGACTTTTCCTGACATCATCACACCCATAGACCGGCTCCGGGAGTGAGGACGGCAGAAACAGTCCACCGCTGGACGTGGGGGAGCACGGTTTTCTGGGGAATTGGAGGACAGGGTAAGTATAACTCTTCCCTAAACAACTCGACAAAACAAGCAGTTTTCCCATGCAGTGCAGGCACAGCCCCACTACATGGGAAAATAAAAAATGTACATGGACTTCTGCCTTAAGCATTCTTAGATTTGTTTAGGAAACGTCTGAGATCATTCACAGGTGCAGTTGACTTGCATTTATTTATTTTATTATTTATTTCAGGTACTTATATAGCTCCGTCAATTTACGCAGCACTTTACATATATATATATTGTACATTCACATCAGTCCCTAACTTACATTCATACATACACATACTTTGGACAATTTAGACAGGATCCAATGAACCTACCAGCATGTCTTTGGAGTGTGGGAGGAAACCGGAGGAAACACACGCAGGCACATGGAGAACACGCAAACTCCATTTGATCTCTAATACCAAAAAAAACATTATCAATAAAATACCTCTAACAATGGGTGTCCCATGTGTTGCTGCACTAAACTCATAGTTTCATTTACCCCAGCAGCACTGTAAGCACTGAACTTTTGCTGCTGTAAGTCATGATTCTTTCTCTCCCACAGCCAAGAAGAGCTTTTCCCATTCTCCACCTTGTCCATTCATAAAATGATTTGTATTCTACTTACACAATGCACAGAATACATTGCATTTTGTAATTGGACAAGGGGTGAGGCAGGACAGATAGATGTCCTCCAGTCACAGAACACCCTGTAGTCTGTGAATAGAATACAAGACCTTTTATGAATGCATGAGATAGATACTGAGCTTTGATTCACAGCGCTGGTAGTTTGGTGCTTACAGCACTGTCAGGACTGAATTAAACTTTTTGGTTTCACCTATGACAGCAGCCAACCACACATGAGGCATCCATATTAAAAGGTATGGTATTGTAGGTAGCATATGTCCAGAAATAGTTTATTCCTATAGTTCCACTCCAAAGAACATTGGGGTTGATTTACTAAAGGTAAATATACTGTGCACTGCAAGTGCAGTTGCTTTATATCCGAGGAAAAACTCTGAAATAAGGCGAAGCTCTGCTGATTTCTTTAATCCAATCACCTGCAAGCAAAAATGCAGTTTTTTTTATTTTCCTTGCATGTTCCCCTCAGATCTAGAGCAAATGCACCTGAAGTGCACTTCCAAGTGCACTTAAACTGTACAGCCTATTTGCCTTTAGTAAATCAACCCCATTACATTCTCTGTAAGAGACTTCATCTGTTCTAAATAAAACCCTCTTTTCAAGTTAGAAATCATTTTATTATTACTTTTACATATCCAGTGTACAGAGCAGAGCCAATTGCAACAGAATTAAAAATAGAAATATACAGTCACGGCCAAAAATATTGGCACCCCTGCATTTCTATCAGATAATGCACCACTTTCCCCAAAAAATTGTTGCAATTACAAATGTTTCGGCATTCTCATGTTTATTTCTTTTGTTTGTATTAGTATGACACAAAAAAGTGGAGAAACAAAAAGCCAAATCTGACACATTCCATGCAAAACTCCAAAAATGGACTCAACTAAATTATCGGCACATTCTCAAAATTGTACAAAATAATTGTATTCCAAGTTCGTGATGCTCCTGTAATTTGAAATTAAACTCACCTCTATCAATTAACATGTGCTGACAATATAGTCACACCGGCACCCAGTTAAAATTGTGAAAAATTGACTCAACCTCTCTGTTGTGTGTCTCTGTGTGCCGCGTGGAGCATGTAGAAGAGAAAGAGCAGCAAAGAATTGTCTGAGGATTTGAGAACAAAAATTGTGGAAAACATGGCCAATCTCAAGGTTACAAGTCCACAGATCTTAATGTTCCTGTGTCCACTGTGTGCAACACTGTCAAGAAGTTTACAGCCCATGGCGCTGTAGCTAATCTCTCTGGAGGTGGACGAAAGAGAAAAATTGATCAAAGATTGCAATGATGGATTGTTCGAATGGTGGCTAAAGATCAGCTTCCAGACAAATTCAAGCTGATCTTCAGGCACAGGGTACAATTATGTCAGCTTGCACTATATGTCGCCATCTAAATGAAAAGGGATACTATAGTAGGAGACTCAGGAGGACCCCACTGCTGACACAGAAACATATAAAAGCCAGATTGAAGTGTGCCAAAACTTACCTGAGGAAGCCAAAATCCTTGTGGGAGAATGTGCTATGGACAGATGAAAGAAAAGTACAGCTTTTTGGTAAAGCTCATCATTCTACTGTTTTCAGAAAAGGAAATGAGGCCTTTAAAGAAAAGAATACAGTCCCTACAGTCAAACATGGTGGAGGTTCACTGATGTTTTAGGGTTGCTTTGCTGTTTCAGGCACTGGATGTCTTGACCATGTGCATGGCATGATATCTGAAGACTACCAAAGAATTCTGGGGTGTAATGTAGGGCCCAGTGTCAGAAGGTTGAGCCTCTGTCAGAGGTCATGACATGTACAGCAGGACAATGACCCAAAGCACACATCAAAAAACCCAGAAATGGGTTATGACAAAGCACTGGATAGTACTGAACTGGCCAGCAATGAGTCCAGATCTCAGTCACATAGAGACCTGCGAAGAGATCTCAAAACAGCAGTTGGGAAAAGGAACCCTTCCAATCTGAGAGAAGTTTGCGGAAGAAGAGTGGTCCAAAATTCCAGTAGAGAGGTGTAAGAAACTTAGTGATGGTTACAGGGAGCGATTGATTTCAGTTATTTTTTCCAATGTGTGTGCTACCAAATATTAAATTGAGCGTGCCAATAATTTTGTCTAGTCCATTTTTGGGGTTTTGCATGGAATGTGTCAGATTTGGCTTTGAATTGGGCTCCAATTCCCTATTGTGAAATCCAACTGCATATCTTTTGTTGATTCCTATATTTTGTGCCAGCCAGGCAACATCAGTTTCTAAAAGAAAGGTAACAATGGAGTCCTGAATGCCTGAATGTAAAGCTATCAAAAGACAGCTCTGCAGCACAGTGTGTAATTTATCCCAATATCAGTGCTAAAAATCTTCAGTCATATTCCACATACACTATGAACCAAAATGCCCACATATATCAAGGTGCTATTGTGCAAACCATATTAATCCAATAATGAATATAAACAATATGTGCAAAAAAAAAGGGTCAATTATCTATCTGGAGGCACACCATGGAAACACAATATTAGCCAATACAAATAATCCAAATGACAAAAATACAGCCACTATCTGGTTGATAACATATCAACTTAAAACGTATGAAAAAACTAGACAGCGCTATCTAATGTTGTCAGTCTAAATGCATGATGTCAGGTGCATAAACATTTTATAGTCAATCTATTCCCCACAGAGGAAACGCTCATTTTTATACTGGTATCTACCCTACTACACCATATTTAGTGTTAAAGTGTTATGAACCTAAAATGCCAGATGCATAGGCATTTTTTGTGCAGAAAATTGCATAAATAAAGTGGATCTACATATAGTGCATATATAACATGCTCATAAAGTGACAATTGCAAAATTATGTACCTCAAAAGTAAAGTGCAAGCGCATATATAACTCCGTCACTGTTATCAATAGTGCATATATAACATCATCATAAAATAATTACAATATAACAAAGTCAAAATAACTTAACCCTTTGACGCCGACGTAACACAAATATGCAGCCTTACAGAACTGGGCTTTTTTTCCGTGGGGCCACATATTTGCGTACCTGTCTTTGTGCTGGGAGTGCGCCACACAGCGCGCTCCCAGCACAAAGACAGGGGTGTCACTGAGAGCCCCGGGTCCCGTTCTAACGATCAGAACCTGCAACTCCCGATTCTGGGTCACATGATCGCTGTGATAAGCTCTGATTGATCAGTCACTGTACAGCCCAGCCTCCTTGTTTTTTTTCTCTCTGAATGGAGGAGAGAAATACATTGTATCTCTCTAACTCCTGGCATAGAGGGGAAAAAAATGTTTATCTTTTTTTTTTTTTTTTACAAATAAATATAAACATAAAAAAAAGAAAGAAAAATTACCTAGATCAAGGTTTGATCTAGTTCAGTGCCAGGGTAAGTGTTTGGGTCAAAGTCAGGGTTAAAGGTCAAGGTCAAAGGTCAGGATTTAAAAAAAAAATTGGCATCATTGTCAGTTTGTGTCAGTGTTAGTGTGTTTTAGGTAAAAAACAGTAAAAACAAAATGTGCACTGTTGTTTCTGGGCTGTACTATGGGTACAAATAACATACACATATATGGTATCGCTGCAATTGTCAAGAGCTGTAAAATTGATTTTGGGTTGTTCTTTGGTGGTAGGTTATGGTAGTAACAAGAAACACACAGCTAAATTTAAAAAAATGATTTTTTTTTTACTATTTTGGACCAGTTTTCCTTTGATACTAAACAAAAATCAGGAGATATCCATTACTATTTACCACCAAATGAAAGCCCAAAAAGTTCCCAAAAATTAAATTAAACTCAATTTTCTTCATCCCCAGGGGGGATCGCTTGGTGGGCTGGTTTATGATCTTACCAGCAACATCTTTTGGTGAGTTTAGGCTATTAGAATTGGTGATGGATACACATCTTGGTGATGATTTAGGGTGAAAAAGAGAGGATTCACCGCAGATGAAGGAAATTTAGTTTATTTAATTTTTGAGAACTTTATGAGACACGGTGATGGTGCACTAAAAGAAAGATGATTTATGAATTTTGGACTTTGCACATTGATTTAATTTATTTAAGATATTTTGCATTTGTTATACTGTAATTATTTTATGATGATGGAGTTATATATGCATTGCACTTTATTTTTGAGGTACATAATTTTGCAATTGTCACCTTATGAGCATGTTATATATGCACTATATGTAGAGGCACTTTATTTATGCTATTTTTTGCACAAAAAATGCCTATGCACCTGGCATTTTAGGTTCATGTTATTCTTTGCACAAAATGCCAATGCACTTGACATTTTAGGTTCCTAACACTTTAACACTAAATATGGTGTAATAGGGTAGATAGAAGTATAAAAATTAGTGTTTCCTCTGTGGGGAATAGATTGACTATGAAATGTTTATGCACCTGACATCATGCATTTAGATTGACAACATTATATAGCGCTGTCTAGTTTTTTTTTCATAAAAAAAAAGGTCCCCTTGAACAATGGAAGTGCCTGGGAAGTGGGATATAGATCAGAGGTCAAACACGACAGAATCCCATTACATCTGCCAATGAAACAGACAAAGACAGCTAAGGTTAGAACAAATACCCTTTTTGGGCCCCATTCACACCTGAATATTTTGTCACACTTATACCAGGACTAAACAACACTCAAAAAGTAGAAATCCATTTGTACCTGTTCGAATAAGTACACTGCTGCTTGTAGCTTGTCACCAGTCACATGAAGAAGTAGAGGAGTCACCCGAATTTAGCCCCATAGCATTAAATGGATGCACCTGGATACGTGTGACAAAAGGGTTTATGCACGTTTTATGTGTGTTTTTCTCTGCCTAATAACAAAGGCTCCTTCTCTTAGCAATATTAGCATTGTGAACAAAATGGAGAATAGTTCACTGTCCATGCTGGAATCAGTTGCCCTGAACATTTTTTTTTTTGATGTATACATGTGTGAGTGTGTTGGAATATTTTTGAGGGGTTGCAGGACAACATGCTGAGTTCCAACAGCAGAACAAAACACCACAACAACACACAGAAAAGCTAGAAGACACAAGAAAAAAGACATTTTCATTGGGCAAGAGAAAAACACCTGTAAAAAACACTTCAAAAATGTGAGTAAACGTGCAACAAAAATCACAAAATGCACTAAAAATGCTGGTAAATCTCTTGAAATCCACTCTGCTCTGGTGTGGATCCAGCCTTAGGCCACATTCACACTTTGAGTGGAGGGAAATCGGGTTTTGGCTCTCGATTTCATGTGGGTGATTTTTCACAAGATTCCACATGGCATGCATAGGGCAGCTCATTCACTTTGATGGGATGTCTTGTGTGTGTTTGCACCCTGAAGAAGCTCCTGCTCCTTTTTAGGCGCTAAGCTTCGCACAATTTGTAAAGACGCATTTTGCCGCGATTGCAGCACGATTCTGTTGAGCAACAGTCACGGCAAAATCGCATCACATTTGGGGTGATATTTAAAATTAATGGCACCCAAACATGCACGTTTTGCATCGATTGCCATGCAATTTGGAATCATGGACAGAATCCAAAATGGTTGCATGAGTGGACTCTAGTACCATACTGTAATTTACTGAATGACCCAGGCTGCCTTATGGGAGAAAAGCATGTTTTGAGCACTGTTTTTTTTTCATGTTTTTAGTGAACTATACAGCCTTCTTTTTAATCATCTTTGTATTGGAAGAAGACAGGACACTTTGACACAGGATATTAAATTCTTTGCTGCGAGTATATACTGCCATACACTTCCACAAAACTGTATGTGCTGTTTTCCTCATAGAGGTTTGCTATCAGCTCCATCTGTGCAGGAATTATTTGTAGCCTTTATTCTAAGTAGCTGAATACAGCATGATAAAAGGCTCCATCTGTACAAAGCACATGAACAGGTATCTGGATACTACCTCAGGCACAGCAAGGATATAAAATGAAGTTAGCAATTAATCAGTAACATCATTAATTAGATCAACAGTAAGATCATGCAGATGACTGCCTTGAGCTTTTTACGTTTTAGACCTTCCTGTACTTAAAACTCAACTGAAACTTCCTTTTGGCTTTGCTTATTGCTGTTACATAAACCTAACCAGACAAAAAAAGGTAAAAGAAATAGGCAGAAGGCATTGGAACAAATTTATATTTTGAATGCATGGCTACCAGTCTTTTTTCCTGGTTAACAAATCTTGCTATTTCCAGCCAAATGCTTTATTATTCCCTTAGTCATTAAAGAGAACCTGCATTTATGGATGCTACCTATCTCTATAATTCACATGCAGGGTTGGGGACTGCTACTATCATTTCATAAAAGAAGTTCCAGAGCAGAACATACCAATTCAGCATCATGCAAGATGGCAGTGCCTTGAATCTAGAACCTTTCCAGGAGCTGGGCAATGGCAATCCAATTCAATAAGACTCCAATGCTGGGTGGGAGTCTTTACTGCCACAAGCAACAGTTCCCTTATAAACTAACCCTGTAGCCAAAACAAGAAACTCACTACCACAAGGGGCTTGCATTTATTTCTGCTATTCGCAAGTATCACCTTTACTGAAAGCCTAAAAATACAAATTCATTAATTAGGGAGTCCTTTGTACTTAATGTGGGCCAAAGCCAAAGGTTCACTTTAATTTCACTGAGAAAGTTGCTTACATTTGCTTTTTCTTCACTTTCTCCTTGGTAAAAATTAGAAGAAACCTGTGCTACCTCCAAGTCACAAGAATGAAAGGCTAGAACAGTACAGTTATCTTTTAAATCTTTCTGCCACTGACAGATTTAACTGCTTGTTGACAGTAGGAATGATGTTTGGGATCACGTCAAGAATGGGTTAAAGGCTAATACAACTCGTTCTTTGCAATTATAGCAACCGACAACCAATAATGCAAATACTGGTATTTATATATGTGTGTGTGTGTGTGTATACAGCATATACACAAATGTCTCATGGCAGAATCTAGCTTTCAATGCCCTTTTTTGACTATACTACCTTTCCTTTTAGGTCTGAAAATGGTCAGAATTAATTATCAAGATCCGCTGTCACTAATTTGTTTGATTTTAATTCCTTTTTAAAAAAATATTTAATGGATTGCAACAGATAACAATAAAGATACTGACTATATATTTGTCAAATGTAAGTTCAAAGTCACTTCGAGGTATATACTGGGGGAGTCATAAGGCGTAAGGCTGAAACCAAGGAACAGTGCGAATCACACATATTGTAAGTGTTCATCAGAGAAACAAAAGAGATTCCAGCAGAACCACCTGGTCTTATGTTCCTTAGTTTTATCTCGAAGACCCAAGGTCAGGTCCTCCAATTTTTCAATTTCATTCACTCTTGTGAGGCAGTGTGCATCCGTTTGGGCATGATTTTAATTCTGACCATGTTGTTTAGGGTGTAACCTGAAACATGGTTACAGTCCACAGTCCCCAAACCAAATCTCTCAAGCATTTTTAATTTATAAGATTGGTGTTTTTCCCATGTTAAAGCTGCATTAAAAAGAAGACCCTCTCGCTGCTGTATGTTTTTTTTTTTTTTTTTATACACATCCCCTATGACACTGTCTAGTTTCCCATGTCCTTTTTTGATAATAACTTCACCCTCAATAAACATAAAGGCCACCTTCTTGACCATGTGTTGTGTTACACCTATATTTAGGGTGTAACTTGAAATATGGTCACAGTTCGCAACCGCCCACCTCCAAACTTGCTTCCCCATTTACTAAACCGGGTGTTCCTTTACCCGCAGGCTCCTGTCATATTTTTATTTTGGCATAGCTGCCCCCACAGCTGCATCATCTATTCACAGAGATCTATGAATGAAGAGACCACAAGTCCAATCTGGCAACACAGCAGAGGGACTTGTAGATATTAGTGGAGCATATATGCAGAGATGTCACTGCATTTGTAATTATTTATTTATTTGATTCAGGTACTTATATAGCGCCGTCAATTTATGCAGCGCTTTACAAACATATATTGTACATTCACATCAGTCCCTGACCCTCAAGGGGTGTACAATCTAAGGTTGTAATCCATTTATACCTCCTCCAGCCCCGGTACTGAAACCTGTGGTTGGAGCAATAATCTACAGGAGTCTGTGCATTGTACCGGCAATCCACTAATCATGGTTATAATGCTTTTCAGGTTTCAATGCAAAAAATAATAAATACACATTTTTTTAAAATCCCTTTGGGTGCATTTATTGATTTTTTTTTCAAAAGGTGGAGTGTTCCTTTACGTTCAGGTTTATTGAACTTCAGATAGGATTCAATGAATAGGCACATTAGCTTATTTTTCATTAACAGTTATTACATTAGCATCACATTGATTTCAATGTGCTGCAAATTAGATGACAAGCAGTTACATCATTCAGAGATTCAGACACCAGTGTCCTAACCTAATTGCCTGTATATCCATAGCCTGAGGCAATATGTTTCTTCAGCTATCACCACTGAAAACAATAGAATACAGAAGCAAAGGAACATTTTCAGCAAAAGCTGGAGGAAAGTCATCATAAGCTGTCAAAATCAATTGATAAATCAGATTTTCACTAGGTTATTTTTTGTTGTCAAAATGTGTCTGCTAAGTAAATCAATAATTGTAACGCTGGCTTAGAGTTTAAAAAAAGACCCCCCCCCCACCTGACTAATGGTCTATCATGGTTCGATGGGCTTCGAATCTTTGTTAACAGCTTGGTTGTTTTGTATTTTTTACCGACTGCCTCATTCATGTACATGCATTTATCTTTTTTTATGCTTGTAGCATACACTACTGTTTCTCACCTATGTACCTTTTCTTGAGCTGTTTTGATCCTCAAGTGGTTATACTGTTACTGTTGTCTATCCTTTAATCAAAATCGTTTGGAAAAAAAAAGCCCCCCCAACCCGCTATTAACTGCCTTTCTTGGACTCTCCCATCCCACCTAGGAGCCTGGCACTGATGTGACCGGTTGCATCAGGTGCACTAGACAGAGTGAGATGAAGTCCTGTGTTCCTCCCCCTCTGTGATGTCACAAACCAAAAGGGATTTTGTCACTTCCGCTTACCATATTGTAAAGCAGCCACTGATCAAACCAATCTCAGTTGCTTTGGAGTACAGAGGAAAGACTTGGGGTCTAATAGACTCCAGATCTTTCTATAAAGAGGACCCGTTACAGCCCACAATATCATAAGGGATGTTTTTCATCCCTCATAATAGCAATAAAGCTGATTTAAAAAATACATTTAAATGAAATAAATAATTAAAACGTTTTTAAAGCGCCCCTGTTCCTCTGTGCTGATAGCAAATACAAATGAGCACCTAGGTCCTGCACAAACAGGTCCTTATATGTACACAAGAATCGCTGTGAAGTATTGTCGCTAATGTCAGAGTGAGTAGAATTATTCTAGCACCAGACCTCCTATGTAACTAAACTGGTAACCCATAAAGGCTTTTAAAGCATTAACTATGGATAATTTAATTTACTGTAGTTTGTCACTATTCCACGAGCATGTGCATATTTCACCAAAAACGTGGGTATTATACTGTATTCTGTTTGCGTTCATTAAAGTGTATTGAATTGTGTGACATAAAAATTGCAACACCTACCATTTTATTCTCTAGGGACTTTGCTTTCAGAAAATATATATTGTTAGGGGGTTCTAAGTAAATTTCTAGAAAAAAATGCAGATGTGAGAAATGTAAGAATTAGTCTGATTTTGAAGCCGTTAAGACCTTTTTAGCCATAACCAATTAGAAATGAATACTTTATAAAAATGTATATGTATTTAACAATGAATGTGTATGATATCAGTAAGAGGAATGTATAGGGAATACCCTGTTTTCCAAAGCAAAGTTAGATCTACATTTATTTCTATCAATTCATAAGATCATTAATTAATCAGATATGATGGTGGAATCTGATATCTTTGATATTGGCTTACCAAACCTTTCTGAATGGCTCACTGCTGTGAGAAATACAATCCCAATGAACATATGGTACAACATCTCCAAATCTCTCTAATAGGATTATAATCTATTTAAATACTCAATATTGCATCAACCACTTATCTGGATCACTACAGATGCCCTCTTTTAAATGGCTGACTGCACAAAATAAATTTGCCATTTTGTAATTTTTGTCACCAAAGTAAGGTCTGTGATGTCTTGTGACCCAGTGGCTATGGTCAATGGTGTTTTGCGGACATGGATGCAGTGCATTATCATTTCAATAGCAAACACTCACAGATAAAAGGTTCAGTGTGAGCAGAAGCAGAGAGAGGGGGTGGGGGAGTGTTAGTGTTCTACTGCTCTACTGCTTTCCACTTAATTACATAGAATATTTCACATAATCTTATCAAAGGAAGAAATCCGGAACAATAGCTGCATATTACTGTTCCACTTCTGTTTTTTAAGTCAAGCAATTAAAATCTCATTTGCAATGTCTGGAAGAGTCTGCGATATTGTAATGCACATGAGTCATAATGAAATCCAAGTCTATTGTACCTGGATAATTTTCAAAATACTTAGCAATATGGGTTTACTCTCTGCTAATGTGAAGCTAATCCAAACTGGTCTAGTTTATACTCTATGTTTTTTTGCAGCCAAAAACGGTAAGATTCATTAAACCAACCACCATTGGTAGGATTTTTTTACCTGCATAGTATTAAAAAGAAAGTTGTGTATGTTGCTATAGGATAGTCTGATTGCTAGAAAAATAATACAAAGGGCCAGGATTTATATAGCAGCTAAATTTTGCTAGGCAATTTACAAAATAAGATTCAAGACAAGTGAGTCAGGAGGGTCCTGCTCCTGAGAACATACAAACTAAAAAAAAGGCAAAAAAGCAGGGGGAAATCATTAACCACTTGCCCTCCTGAGGATTTACAACCCTTAATGACCAGGCCTCTTTTTGCTACTTGGCGCTGCACTAATTCAACTGATAATTGCGCGGTCATGCAATGCTGCTTCCAAACAAAATTTACGTCCTTTTTTTCACACAAATAGAGCTTTCTTTCGGTGGTATTTGATCACCGGTGCGCTTTTTATTTTTCACGCTATAAACAAAAAAAGACCAAAAATTTTGAAGAAAAACAATATTTTTTACTTTCAGCTATAAAAAATATATAGTAAACTCAAAGTTAGTTATAAATTTAGGTCAAAATGTATTCTGCTACATGTTTTTGGTAAAAAAATCCCAATAAGTGTATATTGATTGCTTTGTGTGAAAGTTATAGCACCTACAAACTATGGTATAGATACTGCAATTTACACCATTTTTTTGCTATACAGCGCTGCGCTAGTTTAACGGACAATTGCGCGGTCATGCAATACGGTACAAAAATGAAATTTACATCCTTTTTTTTCCCACAAATTGAGCTTTCTTTCGGTGGTATTTGATTGCCTGTGCTTTTTTTCTATTTTTTGCGCTATAAAAAAAAAGGCTGACAATTTTGAGGAGAAAAAACAATATTTTGGACTTTTTGCTATAAAACATGTCCAGTAAGAAAAAATTTAAAAATCAAATTTAGTCATAAATTTCTGCCAAAATGCATTCTGTGACATGTCTTTGCTACAAAAAACCCAATATGTGTAAATTAATTGGTTTACGTGAAAGTTATAGCGTTTACAAATGGCGGGAAAGATACTGTGATTTTAAATTTTTTCTTAGACTAATAATGGCGGCGATCACTGACTTATGGCGGCGGTCAGCGACTTATGGTGGACATTCTGACACTGGGGGGGAACTGACTTGGGGTCACTGACATCCCCAGTGACACCAATACAGTGATCAGTGCAAAAAAAAACACTGACACTGTACTAATGGCACTGGGGAGGAAGGGGTTAACTTTATTATTCAGTGAAAGGGTTAACTGTGTGAGGGGAGTGTTTTAATAGGGGGCAGGGGTGTGTACTGCAGGGAACACCGCTGATTGGGACAGATAAACTCTTCTGTCCCGATCAGCGTGTCAGGAGCTGTCAGGGAACTGACAAAAAGCACAACTACTGCAGCTGTGCTCTCTGTCACTGATTGCCGCTAATCGCCGGGACATAGCCGGTAACGACCGGCTGTGACCCGGGCGACTGACATCCGCGGCCGTGATCGGCGGGACAGTTAGGGCGACGGCGCGCCTTGCGCACGCCCCCTACTTGTTTTAAAAACACATTTTAAAACATGGTTTTGCCCAGCCGTGCCGCCCTGCCACCGTATTTCTACAGTGGCTGGGCGGCATGTGGTTAAGAAGATAGTTGCCACACCTCTATTTCAAGTTTGCTGATCTGCTAAATCATACACTCATGTACATTATCTACTTTGCCATTCCCATTTGGAATGGACATAGAGCTTTAAAATAAAGCTGTTTTTGTGCCTTATTTAACATAAATTGAACTCTTAAATTTATCCCTGGGTGCAGAGGACATTTAAGCCCAACTCTGAAGTCCCCCAACAGTATGTTAACCTTTTTTTTATTTCTACGCGCACTTCTTCCCGGTGTCTTTAAGCCAATCACGTGGATCCTCTTCCTTTTTGCCTCTTCTTCCAGTGGTGGATTCTCCTAAATTATGCTGATATCGTGACTTTGTAATTGACGGGTGTTGTGATGAGAATCCTTCAGGGGGCAGATCTATAGTACTCCCTGCACTCACAGAATCTCCTCAGTCTTCCAGGTTGAAAGATGTTGCCTGCCAACCCACAAGACTGAGGACATCTTCCGAAAAAGAAGCTAGAAGCTATTACTGCAGGGACAACTTTGAATTAAAGCTCCGAATTAAAGGTGAGTATTGTGGACTGAGCTGGGCAGCTGTTTTTTGTTTTTTAAATTTGCTCAGGGTTGGGCTTTATAGTGGCAGAGGACCTGGATTCATGTATTTTAATTCTATACATTTTAATAGAGATGCAATAGAAAACAAATTAAAAAGTAATTCATTTTTACATGCAGGGGAAAGCAAAGCTCAAATTCACACTACTTTAAAATTAGGAAAAAATTTTTATACTTTATGCAGAAAAAAATAATGTTTACTTAAATCAGTGTGTAACTTTAAAGGCAAAATCTAGTGCAGCATTGTACTGTGAATCCAGTGCGAAGTAATGATGGGCGTGTCCATGACTCCCTGGGTTTATAGGAAGTGGGCCGAATGATGATGGGCAGAGAAGCAATGGTGCTGAACCTCGGAGCAGTGAGTCTGCGCAAATTGTGTGAATAAGTCCTGCAGCAATGTAAGGCTGCCATCTCTACAACTAGTGCTACCTACATACTGTACAGTAATGGTCAGATGACCACTACTTGTCATTTCATTTGCAGCACATCAAAATCAATGTGATGCTAATGTAATGACTGTCAATGAGAAATAAGCTAATGTGCCTATTCATTGAATCCTATGTGAAGTTCGAAAATTGTTGAAATTACAAATCTTTAAGCATTGTCATGGTTATTTCTTTTGTTTGTATTGGTATGACAAAAAAGCGGAGAAATAAAAAGCTAAATCTGACTCATTCCACGCAAAACCCCAAAAATGGACTGGACAAAATTATTGGCACCCTCAATCTAATATTTGGTATTTCCCCATGGAAAAAATAACTGAAATCAATCGCTTCCTGTAATCATCAATGAGTTTCTTACACCTCTCTACTTTAATTTTGGACCACTCTTCTTTCACCAACTGCTCCAGGTCTCTCAGATTGGAAGAGTTCCTTTCCCCAACTGCTGTTTTAAGGTCTCTTCACAGGTGCTCTAGGGAATTGAGATCTGGACTCATTGTTGGCCAGTTCAGTATTCTCCAGCGCTTTGTCTTAAATAATTTCTGGGTGTTTTTTGACGTGTGCTTTGGGTCATTGTCCTGCTGACGAAGACCCAACTTTCTGACACTGGACCCTATATTGCACCCCAGAATTCTTTGGTAGTCTTCAGATTTTATAATGTCCTGCACATGGGCAACACATTCAGTGCCTGAAGCAGCAAAGCAACGCCAAAACATCAGTAAACCTCCACCATGTTTGACTATAGGGACTGTATTTTTTTCTTTAAAGGCCTCATTGCTTTTTCTGAAAACAGTAGAATGATGGGCTTTACCAAAAAGCTGTAATTTTTTTTTTCTTCTGTCCACAGCACATTCTCCCAAAAGGATTTTGGCTTCCTCAGGTAAGTTTTGGCAAACTCCAATCTGGCTTGTTTATGTTTCTGTGTCAGCAGTGGGGTCCTCCTGAGTTTCCCACCATAGAGTCCTTTTTCATTCAGAGGGTGATGCTTAGTGCTGACACAGTTGTACCCTGAGCCTGAAGGTCAACTTGAATTTGTCTGGAAGTTGATCGAGGTTCTTTATCCACCATTCTAACAATCTTTCATTGCAATCTTTGATCAAGTTTTTCTCTTTCGTCCATGTCCAGGGAGATTAGCTACAGTGCCAGGGGCTGTAAACCTCATGACACTGTTGCGCACAATAGACACAGGAACATTAAGATCTCTAGAGATGGACTTATAACCTTGATATTGTCCATGCTTTTCCACAATTTGTGTTCTCAAATACTCAGACAATTCTTTGCTGTTCTTTCTTTTCTCCATGCTTCACGTGGCAGGCAGAGACACAAAGCACAAAGGTTGAGTAAATTTTTCACCATTTTAACTGGTTGTCGGTATGATTTTTATATTGTCAGCACCTGTAAATTGATACAGGTGAGTTTAATTACAAATTACAGGAGCATCGCAAACTTGGAATGCAATTATTTCTTACAATTTTGAGAAGGTGCCAATAATTTTGTCCTGTCCATTTTTGGAGTTTTGCGTAGAATGTGTCAAATTTGGCTTTTTGTTTCTCCACTTTTTTGTGTCATACCAATGCAAACAACTGAAATAAACACGAGAATGCCTAAACATTTGTAATTGCAACAATTTTCTGGGCGAAGTGGTGCATTATCTGACAGAAATGCAGGGGTGCCAATATTTTTGGCCATAACTATAGGGCACAAGTACTGTCTGTTATTCTATAGAACTACACACATTTAGATTTAAGACAACTTCACAAAGATGTGTATGGATGTGGGATATGGAAATTGGGCCATTTTGTTTTGTTCAACCCACTGGTTGAAAGAAAAAAACTGACCATTGTATGGCCAGCCTTAGACTGCAATCAGTAACAGACCTAAAAGTATGGGTGAAGAAACTGCTGTTGAGGGGTGTGACCGTTACTCAGCTCTGCCAGCATAGACCACTGGAGTAGATAGACAAGAAGTGCATTTCCTCAAAAAGAAAAAGAAGGTTTAGAGTACAAGGTTATTAGAAGAATAAAAGGTGTTAGGCTTCATTTGTGTCCTTTGGTGTTTTAGAGTCTATAGATAACAGCAAAAGAAATGTAATAAAAAAGATAAGTCCAGCCTAGAATGGAAATTGGGTGTCTGTTCTGGTTTGTCCCTTCAACTCACAAGCATTGAGTTAAGGTATAGCAGACAATACATAAAATAAAGGTAAGATAATATGTCAGCACACTGGCTATGTAAACACTAAATACACATTACTGCAGGGATAAGCAACTGAAGGCATAATAGACTGGGTGGGTGTGCAAGGTCATTTTCAGCGGCACTTGGAATATCTTCATCGCATGCTTGCAGGCATCAACCTGCCCGCTGGGCCCATGCTCCCTGTAAATACAGCACCGCTGCCATTTGCTTTAATTGCCAACTCACTAGGCTGTCAATGACACTTTAGAGAGACCCACCTGACATCACTGATGATCAAGTGCCGGCCCTCCTAGTATCATTGTAGGTGATCTTGCAGCTGAAGAAGAAGAAGAATCCTGTCCGCCTATCCTCTTCCTCATCCTAGTGGAACTGTCAGCTGCAGTATGAATGTAAACCTCTTCCTGTATTTTAGTTGGGTGCAGAACTTGAGGCAGATCTCAAGTCTGAAGGTGCAGGATGTGGGATGGTTTCAGGTCTACGGGAAGCCATTGTTTCCAGTGTCTGCACTCTGATCCGTTCACTTGCTCCAGGCACATGTCAGCTTTTGACATGTGACTGTGTCTATGCAACCGTTACAACTACTGTACATCTACTTCTATGGGCACCTTCAGGGTGAATTCTCATGTAGCAGACAGCTGCTCAGCATGGAGGATGGGTCTTGGTGCCCATCGGAGTGAAACCTTAACATTAACTTACCTATGTTACCTTGTGGTAATCCACCAAAGTCAACATCTCACACACAGGACTTCTTTCCATTCCAGTTCTTTTGATATAGGAGGCCTACACTAAAGCTTTTTTAACAATATATTGATTTTTCTCATAAAGTACATCTGTGACAAAAGAATTATGGAAGCCGCCATTAAAAACACCCTCCTGAAAAGGCTAGTTGCCTGGTTGTCTCAGTCTTCAATATGGCTAAGTTGCAGACCCAGAGTAAATGTCGGAGATAAGTCATATTTCCTTATCTCTATGCTTGTTCCAGCTAAAAAAACATATTGAAACCAAAACATCAAAATGACAGCTAGCAGGGCAGGTGCTATCACTAGGCAACCTAGGCAGCCACCTAGGGCGCAGCCATGGCCAGGGTCGCTGATAGGGCAGTACAGCTGGCCTTGCTGTAACATTGATTATATTATCCCTGGGCCTCATTAGTTCACCAGAGGGGCCCAGGAAGTGAGGAGCAGAGAGGGACTCTTTTTTTTGAATTTCGGACGCGGGGGGCTAAAGGCGCGCTGTGTTTCGCATTGCTGATCAGTGGTGGCTGGCCATGACTGCTTACAGCCTTTTGTTGATGGAGCGATTCTTTCACTGGTGAAGTGATCATCCCTTCCTCTGCTGTGGAGGGAAGAAGACAAGGTTGTAGCCGGTGGTGGGGGGTGATTCAACAGTGAGGTGGCCAGTGGCACAGGAAGCAATGGGAACCCAGTACACAGGCAAACTCACGATTTCCGTTTTCTGAGGCACGGACAGAGATACAGTCTTACGCTACATACAGACAGACAGATCTAATAAGCACAGTGAGATGCTTTCTGTTAGTTCTTATTTACATTTATGTTTGAGGGACATTAAAAATGTGTAGTTGAGTGACACTTTTACCATCCCCCAACCACTCCCCGCTATGCTGCAAAGGCACTGCCACCATAGTATGGCAACAGTGGCAGAGTGTTGTGTAAAGCCCCCCCCCCCCACTGCCGTACTATGGTGGCAGTGTCTTTCCAGCATAATGGGGAGTGGTTGGGGGACAGTAAAAGTGTGGTTCAGCCGCACATTTTTAATGTCCCTTAAACACAAGTGTAAATAGGAACTAACAGGAAGCATCTCATTGAGTGTGTGTAAATCTGACAGGCTGACTGTCAGGTGGAAATGATCCAACAGCTGGAATCTGCATGGTGTGTGCCACCGGTAGAAGGGAGGGAGATTAGCGAACACCTGTTCACTGATCTCCTCTCCCTGGTTATGATCCAGAAGCAATGTGTTAAACACCACTTCTGAGTCCTGGTGTCACTGTCTCTAGACAGGATTGGATTATGTTAGCTGGAGACAAAGCTGTTTCCTGCAAACTTCAACCATCTCATGAAGAAGTGGTATCCAGCCCATGAGGTGCCATGCAAGCCGTGCTGCGCACAACATCACTTCCCAGCTCCCCAGTCACTCTCCACATGGAGTTTTATTTAGAAGTTTTGTTTTTTTTTTTGTGGGGGGGGGTAAAAATAGCTGGTCTTGCCTAGGGCACAAAATAGTCTAGCACCGGCCCTGCAGCTAGGCAACTAGAATTTTTTATAGAGGTCACCAGTTGCAGCTTTCAGATTTTTTTAACAGGTGCACTTTAACTCTGATCATTGTGAAGTACAGGTGTACCTCGGTTTATGAATTTCGTATTGCGAAAAATTCATAAACTGCGGTTTCCCATAGGAATGCACTAAAAACCAATTAATCCATTCCGGAGGTCATACAAAAGTAAACAAAAAGTCGATGTCACCATAGGTCAGTGCCGGTTTTTAAATGTAATTACTAGCTTTTTTTTTCTTCACTGTAGCTCACAGAATCAGCTGTCACTTTTCCCCCGAGCTAAAAGAAAGAAAGTTTCCTATTAGTTTATTTCCACCAGTTAAAAGAAACAAAGTTTCCTTTTAGTTTCTTAAAAGAAACAAAGTATCCTTTAGCTCCAGGGAAAGTGACAGCTAATTCTGTGAGCTATAGTGAAGAAAAAAAAAGCATATAAAAAAAATTGCATTTAAAAATCGGCACTGACATTTCGTATTGCGAAAAAAGTGTGTAAAAAATTTGTAAACTGAGGCATTATTTTCAATGGATTTTTGATCCGAGGTAGACCAAGGTGTTTGTAAACCGAGGTACAGGAGACCCTTGGGGTAATTGGGCAAAAGCAAAACCGTTCATCTGTAATATTTACAAGTAAAATGCTAACTTTGTTAAATTTATCAGGTTTATAGAAAAAGAGAAAACCATGATAGTCTTTGTACTTGATGAGTCTATCTTTAAATTTCACAACAAAGCCCAGTGAAAACAGAGTGTCTGAATGCGCCATTAGTCCAGGAAAAGGTTCTTCTGTTCAGAAGTACAGTACAGTATACAAATCATAACAGGTTTATTGCTGCAAAGCTCAAAGAGCAGACTTGGCGATCACAGCTCCAGCAAACCAAAGAAGCCAGCAAGCAATTGAAGTGAATTAGAAACACTGTTTTGCTACATGAGCAGTAGCTAATGCACTGTGGTAATCCAAATGGGTGAAGTGTCATTAAAAATGCATGTCATAATGCACTCCCATTCATCTTTCTCTTGTATACTTCATAAGTAACAATAAAGATATTTCAGCAGTTGTTTGGAAACACACAAAAAATGACATATTCTGCTTCATGTGAAGTTTTATGCAATCATTTTATGGATTATTGTTCAGGAATATTGCTGATTGACCCCAGTATTAACAAATAACTAGAGCAGTGGACTTTCCATATCCCCTTCATGTCAACTAACTTTGTTTCTTAGTTGTTGAGATATTCTGGTTCACACCCATGCATTTTTTTGGTGTTGTTTGCATTTGGCAGAAACTCACTACAGTACATTTAACATGGTTTCCTATGGGACACATTCACATCTATGTGTTTTTTTCTGCCCCTGCGTTTTAGGAAAGGGTCAGGGACTTTTTTTTCCAGCAGCAGATTGCAACATATATAGGTATGAATAAAAACTTCACCTTTTCCATTTACCCCCCATCTGCACCAGCTGCCTAGGCTTCTACTTGCATTTCTAATCTTTGTATAGCTATGTAAGTGCTTTAGCAGTATTGAAGTGATCACTGTTTCTGCATATATTTGTAACACCCTCCTAGTTACACTAGGCAGAGCTAGATCCCTAATGGTTAAACAGGAGCTGAATAGCAGCTCAGGTGCAATGGCCAGAGGGGTCAAATTTGGGTCAGAGACGCTGCAGGCCAGTCCCTCTGGAATGTCCCCCTGCTCTGAGGCTTTTGGAGGAGGGCTTTGGAGGCAGTGGGTGGATCTGAGGAGTGGTAGACTGCACCTTTGAGGGACCTCAGCCAATCTCCAACAGGAGGATTGGCAAGGGGCTGGACTCCCTAAAAGGTGTTAGTGTCTGTTCAGCAGCAGGAGTTGGAGTTGGAAGTGGTGGCAGGGGAAGAATTGTGAGCAGGAAGATGTGAGGCTGAAGGAGGAAGGCTGCCAGGAGGCTTGCTGGGATGGGGCCTGCCTGCGAGCCTAGAGCTGGAAAGGAAGAAACCTCAGGACTCACTGGTCCCCTGAGAGAGGACCACCTGTGTGGCAAGGAAAGAGGAGCCCAGCTGATAGGCCTGGTAGCAGCATCCATTCCACAAGCTGTACAGGAGAGAATCTGAATAAGTATTCATACCTGGAATTCTTCTTTAAAAATTACATTATAGCAAACAGAGAGATCACAATTAACAAACCAATAGGGTCAGCAGCTACAGCTTGGTAGACACCACACTAGTATAGGACACAGTAGGCTGTGCATTTTGCAAACTGCAGTTGCACTCTGCAAAAGCAGTTGCTCCAAAGCTTAGTAAATGAGCAGAAGCTCTGCTGACTTCCATCATCCAGTCATGAGCAAGCAAAAATTCATTTTTTAAAAAAAATTTCCTTGCATATAATTGGGTATTCTTTGCGTGAGTAACGTTTTACCTCATTTACTAAGCTCTGGAGACACTGCACTTCCTGAGTACAACTGCATTTTGCAAAGTGCAGTCTAATTGCCTTTGGTAAATCAACCCCAGAATGTGTAATGAGGTTCAAGAGAAGTCCTGGAAGCGAGCATGGGAGGAGGTGACAAGGGAGCTAGAGAGCAACATGTCTTGGGAGGAGCGTAGTGGATGATTTGGACAATATCTGCAGATGAGGTTGCTGATGTAGCTAGGGGCAGTGTTGTGGATGGCTTTGTCCGTTGTGGTTAGTATTTTGAATGCTATGCGTTGGGCTAGTGGAAGCCAGTGAAGGGATTGGCAGAGAATGGCAGCAGTCACTGATTGGTTGGTAAGGTGAATAAGCCTGGTGGCAGTATTCATAATAGACTGAAGGGGGGGGGGGGAGAAGCCTGTGTAAAGGTAAGCCAGTGAGCAGGGAATTGCAGTAATCAAGGCAGGATATAACCAAGGCATGGATACGTTGTTTTGTGGTATTGTTAGTCAGGAGGGAGGGAATTCTGCAAATGTTGAGGAGGTTGAGACAGCAGGAGTTTGCCAGTGATTGGATGTAAGGCCCAAAGGAGAGGTCAGAGTCTAGGATTACGCCTAGCACCCTGGCATACTGATATGTCACTCAGTAGATTTGTGAGCATGGGAAGCCATGGGAGGTTATTAATTGGCCCATGGAGGAGGTGTAGAGAGAGAAAAGGAGGCACCCAAGAACAGAGCCTTGGGGTACCCCAATAGAAAGAGAAGCAGCGGAGTTGTTGTATGTTACGATGAAAGTGTGCTGAGAAAGGTAAGAGGAAACCCGGAAAGAACAGTCAAGGAGACCAAGGGAGTGGAGTTTACTGAGGAGGAGCGGGTGGTCAACTGTGTTAAAGGCAGCACAACGGTCTAAGAGTATGAGTATGGAGTAATGGCCATTGGGTTTAGCAGTTAGTAAGTCGATAGTGAGTTTTAGTAGGGCAGTTTCAGTGGAATGTTGTGGGCAGAAGCCAGACTGCAGGTGATCAGGAAGGTTGTTATTGGTGAGGTAGCAACACATACGGTTGTGGACAAGGCGCTCGAAAAGCTTGGAGGGAAACATGAGCAGAAAGATGGATTTTAAGTTATTCAAACAGATGGGGTCCAGCAAGGGTTTTTTAAGTATGGGGATAAGCAGTGCATGTTTGGAGAAGGAGAGGTTGAAGATGTGGGTTAGAGAGTTTAGGACAGAATAGGAAGGAGGCCGCAATAATTGTGTGGGGACAGGGTCTAGGGGACAGGTGGTGAGGTGATCCTTGGAAAGGAGTTTGGCAACTTCCTTGGTGGTAACAGGGTCGAAGGAGGAGAGTATTAAGTGTGGTGTTGGACCTGGTGTGTTGGTTGGAGGAGAAAGCTTGACACTGAAGATCTCATCACGAATTGTATCGATATTGTTCTTGAAATGACTGGCAATCTCCTGGGCAGTAAGTTGGTGGGTGGAGGCAGTGGGGGATGAAGTAAGGAATTAAGGGTAGAAAAGAGTTGATGAGGATTGGATGAGACGGTTTTGATGAGTGTTGTAGTAGGACTGTTTAGCAGTGTGGAGGCCGGAGTTGTATTTGAGAAGGGGCGGACTCGTAGAAGGTGACGTCTTCCAGAGAATTTGTTTTACACCACACTCGATCAAGAGCACGGCTGCGTCTCTTGAGACTTCTAGTGTCATCTGTTTGCCAGGGTTGGAGAGAGAGAGAGGAGCAAGTTTGTACAGGGAGGATGATAAAAAGTTGTTGTAGGTATATGTGGTCAGGTCTGGGCAGGACAGCGGTGCAATTTTATCATAAAGGCACTCAGTAGCAAAGTGAAGATGGCAAGGGCTGAGGTGGCAGAGGTTTCTACGGGTAACTGCTGGTTGGAAGCATGGGAAGTAGGAGACAGGGAGAGTATGAAGCTGATAAAGTTATGATCAGAGAGAGGAAAAGAGGTGTTAGAGAGGTTACAGGGAGTGTATAGGTGGGAGAATACAAGGTCAAGGGTGTTGTCATTAGAGTGAGTGGTTTGTGTTTTTGTGTTAGGTTAAGAGAAGAGGTTAGGTTTAGTAGCTGAGAAGTGGCTGAGGTGTTAACATTGACTGGAATGTTAAACTCACCGAGGATGATGCAGGTACCTCAGAGGAGAGTAAGTAGGGTAGCGATGCAGAGAAGTCATCAAGAAAGTGTGACACTGGGCTGGGAGGCCAGTAGATGACTGCAATCCTCAGACAAACAAGAGAATACAGTGCACTTCAAAAGAGCAGTGGGACAGAGAGGGAGCTGTAGGAAGAACCTGGAATGTGCTTTGTGGGGAAAGAAGAAGTCCAACTCTACCCCCGTTTCGTCCGCTGGGTCTGAGTAAGTCCAGAGGAGGACACCATGGGAGAGGGCAGCTGAGGTGACAGAGGCGGATTCCTGGAGTCAGGTCTCAGTACTAGCAAGTAGGTTGAGGGAGTAGGAGAGGAAGAGGTCATTGACAGAGGAAAGTTTGTTAAACACTGAGCGCCTTAAAGGGGAACTCTAATACAAAGGGCAATGCTGCAGACCCAGATGTAAGTGGAACGCTTATGTAAAAAGGAATGCTGTGGACTCTGATGTAAGGGGGGGGGGGGCTCTGGTGACCAGAGACCACCTTACATCAGAGTTTCCCTTTACACCAGAGTCCACAGAGGTCCCCTTCCAGAGTCCTCAGAGTTTTCCTTTACATCAGAGTCCACAGTGTTTCCCTTTACATTGGGGTCCGCAGAGTTCCCCCTTACACTGATCACTTTTGCACTGTAATAAAGGAACTCTACAGACTCTGATGTAAGGGGGGACTCTGGCCTGACCTTCATGCAAAAGGAGAAATATATATGTAGCTTAAATATAGATGTTTGCACTGAAAACAGTCATTTTGACTAACTTTTGGAACCTTTGGTTCTGTTGGTAAATTTTTTTGTGCCCTGTCGGTAAAAAAGTGGTCCTGTCAGTAAATTCTTTGTGTCGTGTCAGTAAATTTCACTTTGGGAAGATGGCAACCCTGTTGACCATTTAGGCAGCTCTTTACATATATATCGTACATTCACATCAGTCCCTAGCCCTCAAGGAGCTAACAATCTAAGGTCCCTAACTTACATTCATACATTCACATACTAGGACCAGCATGTATTTGCAGTGTGACAGGAAATTGCAGTACTTGGAGGAAACCCATGCAGGCTCAAGGAGAACAGCAAACACCATGCAGGTAGTGTGGTTGGAAAGTGCATCAGAGTAAATAATGTTGGATTTTCAATGTTGTTAAATAGTGTGAAAAAGAATGTTTTTGTTGTGCCTTGAAAAGATAATAGCTGGTTACTGAATGCAATCTACACTATTTAATTGATAAACAGTAGAAGATAATTAGCTTTGAGTTATTAGGGAGTTCTTGTTTTGTTTGCTGCTAACTGCAGGCAAAGTTCATTTATAAGCCAAAATAATGTCTGATGGCTAAAATTAAAACGGCAAAAATTACAGCTGTAAATGTATGCATGATTAATAGAAAAATGAGTGGAATAGCAAATAGTAATAAAGCGGAACTATGAGCAGGTAAAAAAGATCCATGTTTAATCCAGTTATATGTTCATAAAACAATTCCCTGTAAAGCAATGATTCAGACTGGAAGTGGAAGCAATTTAACTACATTCACATGATAGCATTTCGTAAATTGTGCCATGCAAATGCACATTTATTTGCGTTGTCGCGCCACGCTTATAGGCAGCCCATTCATTTTAATGGCATGCCCTATGCACAAGAAATGCAGGAAAGTAGCGTATGCACATTTTTTAGCTTTGCATGTTTTTCTACGGGAAAACCACTTATCTGTTGGGCCCCGTTTGGGGTGCCATTAGCAATGAACAGCAGTACAAGTGCAACAAGCTTTTTTTGCGCATTTTATAATTGAGCACAATGTTGTGCAATTTTGTGCACATTCATGAAAGCTATAGTATTAATGCAGCCTAAGACAGCCAGGATCTATGGTATTGAAGATAGCACTCATGCTAAAGCCCCCCCCCCTCCCCATAGACAATTAGAGTTTCTTCTGATTTCCACAAATAGGCCAAAATTCGAGTCGTGGGTTGCCCTGCAAGCACCACCCAGCTTGACAAAAGCCGATTTTGAACCAGGTGGAAATTATCGGATAAACAGTGACTACATGCTAACAGAACACACATCACTGTACATGTGTGAAGTGCTGCAGCCTTCTTAGATTCTGGCATAAGGAAGTTTACATTATAAAGTGCTTGTTCAACATTTACTGATTGTAAGGCTCCATGCACACTGGGCGTTTTGATAACGCTGGTAACGTTAGCTGTGTAAAGTCAAATGTGAGTTTTTCAGCTTTTTTTTAGCATTTTTGCATTAGTGATTAGTGGTGTTTTGCCACGTATAGCTGTGTTTTTCCGCATTTGTGGTTTTTAGCGTGTTTTAGCGTTTTTTTAGAGAAAAATTTTTTTTTTTGGATCAAAAAACTTCCAAAAATGCCAGTTCGTGTAGTTTTACTGTGTTTTTCAGCGTTAGCGCATTTTTACGGCTAAAAAACTCCTCTAGAAACACACTAGTCCTGGGGTTTTTTTTCCAGCTAAAAAATGCCCCTGCCAAAAAACGTTGATTACAGTCTATGTGTGTATGGACACATAGGATAACATGCTGGGGAGTTTTGTAGAAAAAAAGGTCAAAAGCCAAAAACAGCAGCTGTAAAAACATCTAGTGTGCATGAGGACTAAGTGCATATACGTTAATAACGCTGGTAACATTAGCTGTGTAAAGTCAAACGTGAGTTTTTCAGATTTTGTTAGCGTTTTTGCATTAGTGTTTAGCGGCGCTTTGCTGCTTTTAGCTGTGTTTTCCCACATTTGTGGTTTTAAGCATCTTTTTGTGTTTTTTTTTATTTACAAAAAAAAAATTATTTTGTGTCAAAAAATGGGCAAAAACGCTGGTTCGCATAATTTTACCGCATTTTGCTGCGTTTTTCAGCATTAGAGCGGTTTAACAGCTAAAAAACTCCAGAAGCCCACTAGTCCTGGGGGTTTGTTTCCAGCCAGAAAACGCCCCTCCCAAAAAAACGTTGATTACAGTCTATGTGTGCATGGACACATAGGATAACATGCTGGGGAGCAGGGGCGGACTGACCATTTGGAAACTCGGGCACTGCCCGAGGGCCTGGGATCAGTAGGGGACCCCATGAGATGCCCCTGGTACCTTTTTCATAGGCTTTTTTGAGTTTGGGCAGGGACACAGGGGCCTCATGATCCCCTATTGCCCAGGGGCCCCATGAGTTGTCAGTCCGCCCCTGCTGGAGAGTTTACTGGCTGTAGAAAAAAAGTCACAAGCCAAAAACAGCAGCTGTAAAAACGTCCAGTGTGCATGAGGACTAAGTGCAAACACCTTAATAAACCTTTTATACGTGCTGATCTTCACTATGGTGTTGATGCTCTGTATTTCGAGTCCATTGGCAAGTTGAACTCTAAAGTGACAGTGTGTGGACACAGTGTTGTGGTTATCTGCAAGACCGACATGCTGCTGAAGTGAGGTGATTGCCTTGAGAAGTATATTGAGCACTGTATGACCATTTTTGATTGGGGGTCATTTTATTCTGGTAAGCACTGGGGTCCCTGTGTTGTAATCTGTGCAGGGATCTGAAGGCTTTTGGGATTCACTTGTCTTCTGCTGCACTTTATGAAGATCACCAATTTTCCTTGGCTCTTCATTGGGATTCACATGTTTATTTCAATTGATGTTTAGTTCATGATTCATACCTTACCATTTGTATTTTTGTTATGTATATATGAAATAGGGAATAGATCATACTGTATATTCGCACATACTGTATATGTATAAATTTTTTCACTGTCCGGTAGTTTCACATTTTATCGCTGCACTTTTTGTATATTAAATTGAGTACTACGTATTGAAATGTAGCGCTAGCTGCTGCACAACATTCTTTTTTGGGGGGCTCTAGTGCTTTCTTCTTTCTTTTTTTAAACAAATAGTTGTGCTTTCTCAATTTTGACCACAGAAGCGGAAATACACTTTAAGGCATTTACTACAAGACTCAGGGTTACTTAAATAAACCTGTACTGAATACAGGTTTACTAAAAGTGGGGAGAAGATTAAAAAGTTTATTTCTATCTTTGCAGTGAAATCTGAGAAATGCCCACTATATGTTTATTGTGTGTTCCCATTCAAACAGCATATACAGTGTAAATAATTTAAAGATTTTTTTGTACATAGAAATATAGAAGGTTTGCTATAGTTTCTATGATAAAAAAAAGCAATGAGCAGATGAATAAAAAGTTTGCCTCCTACATTCATAGATCGTTCTTCATTCATAGAAGCTGTAGTACAATTCCTATGAATGGAGGAGTGAAGCAGAAAGGGCAAACATAGTCGGCACATGTCCAGTGGCTCTATTAACCCTTGCCGCACTAGAAGATTACAGTGGAGGTGGTAAGGGGGCAACACAAGGGAGACATCCTATTAAGTTATGTCACTTGTGCTGATTTTTATTGTTTCATTTGTGACTATACTTAGGGTGTAAGGCTACGTTTGTATGTTTTTTGCACTGCCGAACCTCTGACAAGCATTCTGCAGTGGATAGCTTTTCAGAGGTGTTTGACAGGCGGTGATGATGTGACACTTTTTTTTAACCCTGTAAATGCTGTGACACCACTGCACTGCAGGAGGTTGCAGGACGGTTTTGTCGCAGCAACATTTGCTTGAATGGGTCACATTCAGCAGTGGTACTTGAGAATTATTATGCTACAGCTGCCTTTGCAGCTTAAGGAGGGGTGGGGGCGTAAAAATCAACTGTCTGGTTTACCACCTCCCCAAGCACAAGTCTAAACAGACCCTTATAGATGTTAGCAAATCTTCACCTTTTGAGTTCAGGTCTGCTCAGGTTCAGGTTAAATGCAGCTGTAACATATTAGTGTCTATGATGTATTTGTAGATGCATTAATAAGAATGTTATAACAACACCCTTAGAGTATATTTATAAAACATCTAGTAATTTAAGAAACACTCACCAGTGTCTAAGAGGCAGGACTTCCCACATTTAAAAATAACTTGGCTTAGCTCCATATCACCCTTTATGGTTCAAGTGCTGTAAAAAAATCAATATGTTGCTTGTGGCTGAATTGCTGCATTGTGATTTCAATTGGTCTTTCTATTTGAAACACAGGAATAATGTCATATAAGATTTCTAATGCTGTGGAGAATATATCCGTCAAAAAAGATGCAGCCATCATGATCAAAGAATAAGTTCCCTGCTAAATATAACTAAAAATATTTATTTTTTGTTGTAATTGTGTAGAACTTACATCTAAATTAAGACATGCATTACTAGGCAATGATGCTTTATTCCTCCTCCTCCAGACACTTTAACTTTGAAGGCTCAAAAAATAAATAAATAATAATTTGCTAAAATAACTCAATACACTAAAAAGATTTTTCTCCTTCCAAAGTGGAACCCCTGGCAAATATAAAGAAACTGCATAAGTTGATCTGAGTAGTAGGGGCTGTGCATTAGCAAAATCTATGTTCTCTTTGCAAAGTGAATAAGAGTAAGTAAGGTTAACTTGAGAGGGCAAGTTAACAGGCATTTCTAGAACATGATTGGTTGATTGAAGTAAACACATTTTCATCTTAGTCTAGGTCATAGGTCTCCAAATGTATGTGGCCCCCTACTTGCCTTTATCTGGCCCTCGGTGCACCCTTCTATCCACTGACACCAATAATGGGGGATCATTCCTTCCACAGGCAACAACGATGGAACACTATTTCCCCAAGAAACACCAGTAATGGGGCACTATTCCTCCCTTGAAGCCAATAATGGGGCATTATTCCTCCAACTAAAACCAAGAATTGGGCATTGTTTACTTCAACTGATGCTGGGGCTTTTTTATTCCCATTGGGCACAGTCTGCCCCCCCCCCCCCCCCAAAAGCCTAAGGAACAGTAAACTGGCCCTTTGTTTAAAAAGTTTGGAGACCCCTGTTCTAGGTGAACAATCTCTAATCCTTTAGTAAATCAACCTCATTATATTTATGTTTGGCTGATTGTAATTGTTGTCACGGGCTCCTGCAGGCAAAAATGTGCAGCTGCCCTGACAGTGATTCTTAAAACAAAGTATCTCCCAAACTAATACAACTCTCTAACATGTACGGCCATGTCAAACTAAGGCTCCGGTCATTTGAAGGCAACTTACTAGTGGGAGGAATGTTTCCATTACCACTATACATCACTGGCCAAACCAAGATGTTTTTCCAGTGTAGTTGCCTTGCTGGGGAAAGAAATTCTGTACCATTTTGGCCAGCGGGGAAGCAATGCTGTAGAAGCTCTCTTTAGTGAGCTTGTTGTAGGCAAGGTGCTGCTAGTGATAGTACTGTTAATGACTTGGCCTTAAGGCTGAACTCCAGGTGAAGAGCTAAACACATGGATTAAATACATCTCTTAGATTGTAAGCTCCAAGGAGCAGGGCCCTCCTAACCCTTTTGTATAGAACTGTATTGTTGCTGTATTGTCTCCCTTTATATTGTAAAGTGCTGAGCAAACTGTTGGCGCTATATAAATCCTGTATAATAATAATAATAATAATAATAATAATAATAAAAGAAATCTGTATTATCTGACAAAGAATTTATTTTACTGTCTACCCACGTCTAATAAGTTTGGGCTCGCCGAACTTGAAACACCGATCTTTGACAGATTTGCCCAATCCTAGTACTATACGAATGCCCAGAATGATACTTTAACAAAGGGTGGGGAGTTCAGCTGATAAAAACAACTGCATGGTTTGACTTCTTGTTATTCCTTAAAAGCAATGTGCATGCTAACAGACACAAAACTATGATACAATCATTAGTGAAATCAGGAAAAAGGCATTAATCAAGCTTGGGGGTCTGAAGTTTCTTCAGGGAAGGAACCTACCTATCATAATACTGTTGCTATGCCACAAAAAGACACTGTCAATATCAATATCAAAATGTATGCTGTCTTGCTACCTACCAACCAAAAGTAAGTTTAATCTAATTCAGTCAAAAATGCAATTCAATCTTTTGTTTTAGCAGAATGTGACTATTTTAATGTTAACTAAGTAGTTTTGAATTTAAGGAATTTGGTCCAATCCAAGTGAGTGTGAGTTATCATGGTGTCATAATTCCTGGCCAGATTGCATTTAAAGATAGGCTAAAGAGAACTATTAAAAAGTATGTATAGCCTAAACTTTCTTTTTAGATGTGAAAAGATACGAAAAGGGAAAACTTTTGCTGGGTTTTTATTTTTTATTATTATTATTATTATAATACAGCATTTATATAGCGCCAACAGTTTGCTCAGCGCTTTACAAAATTAAGGGAGACAATACAGCAACAATACAGTTCGAAACAAGAGGGTTAGGAGGGTTAATTTTTGGCTGTCTGTGTACTATGGGGACATTTCTCTTCACTTCCTGTCTCAGAAGTGCACCAGGATGTGAGAGGACATTTCCCACAGTGAAACATTTACATAGCTCTCCCCATAACACATGTCTCCATTGGAAGATTTTCTCATGTTCTGCAAAGAAGTCTAAAATGCTATATTTCTTTTCACTTGAATGTCTAGGGATGAAGAGTCACCATATCAGTGATAACTCTCCATCATAAAATGTTCTATCCCCTTCAATTACCACCATTTTGGAGGTACCAAAAAAATCACATAAATCTATAGTGACTTGAGGGACAATATTGAATCCCTAACTCACTATACCGCCTCCAACACTGGACAACTATTGTTACCACTGATATGGTGACTCTTCAACCATAGACATTCGGGCATGATTAGACCCCTATTCTATATTCACTGCCTTAGGACCCTACCAGGGCCAGTTGTAGGTCCTGCTGCTTTGTAGAAGTACTGCAGGATAAACTGCAGAGTGGGGACCTTTGTTTTGTTTTTGGACAAGTGTTAGGCATGGGCCACCTAATTATCTGTATTATATCATTTTCTAGTTATGAATTATTCCACAGCCCTCCCCCCCCCTCCCCCATAAGTAAAAGAAGCACATACAGTACATTTTCTTAAAATTCCTGATAAAGGTTAAGCCTTATCTTAGTGGCCATTGGTGCGTAGGGAGACGCACCCTCGTCCTGTTGTAACTAATGGTTGCCACATAGGGTAATCCTTGTAATTTGTACAGTGAAGGCTTTATATTAGTTGATTATTCCTAAAGTTGCCCATAGATGATTTTTTTTTGTTCAGACAGCAGACTGAATGAGAAAAAATTAATAAATTCCTCCATCCACACAAGTGAGGTAGATGGAAGAATCCCCTCTCACCGGGATCCTGTATTCTGACAGCAGGATCTGGTGCTGTCAGAATACATTGGTCAACCGCTGCAGCCAGCGTTCAACAAATGTTCATTCAACAGAAGTGCCTACTGAACTGGCTAAATTATGAACCATCTATGGTTACCTTAAGACTAGTAGAGAATGGGCACGCACTAAGGCTAGGTTCCCACCTTTGCAGGTTGTAGTTGATGCGTTTTCCTGGTGCATTTTTGGTCTTTCACACTTGTTTTTGATGCATTTTAATGCGTTTTGATGCATTTATGCATTTGGCGTTTTTTGGAGGTGAATGTTGTCAAGCAAGAGAAATCAGCAAAAACCCTGCCAAAATGCATCAAAAACTAAACCACTACATTTTATACATGTTTCCGATGCATTTCCATTGATGTCTATAGAACCAAAATTGCAACCTGGTGTGGGCAAAAAAAGTCCCTGACCCTTTCCAAAAAACGCACTGGTTGAAAATTCACAAATGTGAACATGACTCATAGGAAATCATGTTAAATGGACTGTAGTGTGTTTCTGTAAAATGCATAGGTGTGAACCTAGCTTTAAAGACATTCACGCTTACTTGTACTGTAGTGCTCATGTGTTGACAAGGAACATACTAACTGAAGGAAGAGACATAATGAACTGAGAGATGACTTTATTATTAAGCTACAGTTCATTTATTGATATAAGCAGCCTGGGGATGTCCTCTTGACAAGACTACGCTGCAGCTGCCATTAAGGTCAAGGGTCTGACTGTGCTGTTTGGCAGGTTTGTCTGGATTACAAGGCTGGCTGCCCAGAATTACAAATCATTTGGCTGGTAAAAACAATCTCATATGTGTATTTCAACTGTATTTAGCTGCTTGCCCCGAGTACAGCTTCCAGAATAACTTGGCTGTAGTCTGTCAGAGTCACTGGTGACCATGATGTTCACTCTCCACCGCTCCTGTCAGAAGTTGTCACCTCTCACCCAGTTGATGGAATAACTGTTAAGCTGCCAGAAATGCAGTATCGTGATCCTGTGATACTGTACACTGTGTTCATTTTTTCTTTCAACTATGTGGCACACTTGAAAGGCTCACTGACGCTCATGACCACACAGAAAGCAACTGTTTATTGCAATGTGTCATCAACCACTTCAAGTTGACATGCACATATTCCTCTTCATACTTTACCCTAGGTTACCGCACATATATTCAGTGATACAGGGCCTATTATTTACATCCTAATATACCTTGTATTAATAACATTCTTACTAAAATGTAACTAAAATAGCAGAGTGTACACAATAGAAAAAACAAAGACTAGAGGTCTATGCATGTCGCTGACAAAAGAACATGACTTCGGTTAAATATAGGAACAACTGCTAAGCAATGTGTAACTGCTAACAAATGTGTATTCATCCTCGCTAACATACACACACGTTTTCTTAGTTATAAGTTATAAATAATCTGTACAATAGCGAAATGTCTACTTACATTTTTAAGTCTGCCAAGTCATGCCTTTCTGAAAAAGAAATCTTTAATAGTACTCTCCAAAGAACTGCTCCTCCATCCTAATATGAAACGCATTCATCATTATTTGTAAAGCTATAACTGATAACATTTTTCTCACCATGAAGTATCATTTAGCCATGGTGTATTCATTGTCATTTAGCTCTTGAAGCTGAACTCCAGCCTGATTTCACTGCACACTGTGAACATCTCATACTGTGCATTGGAAGCTGGAGCAGGTCAGATAGAGCCCACCTCTTTTCCTGGCTGGAAGATGTTCAGCATTATCTAGCTCTTTTATTCCCAGCTGAACTATTCCTTTCCCAACCTCTTCATTATTGGAGTTCAGTTCTTTCAAACATGGATAATCAGCATCAAATGTGGGTGTTACTGTTGGGCAGAGGTGACCGGTGTAGTTCTCCATATTCGCCACTAGTGTCACAATAATTTGGGCTGATAACCCTGTTGGGAAGGTAGGTAGTGTATTTTCCTAGGTAGCCACTAGAAGCCCCAGACTGGGTTGTACCACAGATAGCAGGGAAGTGTCAACGCTGCTAGTGTGGACATACTGGGTAAAGGGCTATATATTAAAGCAACAAATACTTAAAGGATAAGTTCACCTTTGGAACATGTTACATGCTCCACCTGTTTTTAAGGTAGAACATGTACCATGTTCCCATAGCCTCAGCCGCACCTGCTGCCCCCACTGTCCTCTGACAGATAGTACGGGGATACTTCTCCCTGCACTATCTGTCAGATTTCAAAACAGCATGGCCGTGTGGGGCTCTGCCCACACAGCCACGTCACTCATTCACAGAGTTCTGTGAATGCGTGCCTACAAGTCCCAGCAGCCTTAGCGGCTGTCAGCTTATACTTTTCAATGAACTACCAGTGTGGAGCACCATGGTAGTTTATTGAAGCTTCTTGTCAGTATATCTGCTTGCTCGTACATCCCGTATGACAAGCAGATGTTCTGACAGGTCTGCAGGAGACCTGCATGGCATCAGTGATCTACTGATCGCTGGTGCAATGCTTTAGAGTAGGGGTGGGCAACTGTGGCCCTCCAGCTGTTGTTGTAGTCCCATGAGACATTGCAAAACTGACAGTTACAAGCATGACTCCCAAAGGCAGAGGCATGATGGGACTTGTAGTTCACCAACAGCTGGAAGGTCACAGTTGCCCACCCCTGCTTTAGAGGCTCCTTTGGACAAAAATAATGAATGCACATTTTTTTACTTGCAAAAAAATGTGCCTTTATTATTTTTGTACAAAAGATGAACTTATCCTTTAACTTAGTTTTAACAGTCTGATGCCTGCACAGTCTCTCACTGGTTTTGCCACCTTCTCCCTGGCTTCCTCCAGTTGTTGGTTTTTGGCCATTTTGATTGGCCACCATGTCTCTTCTGCAATAAAAAGCCTGCCTGTTCATAATCTTCATATTTAGTTCCGCTTTAGTAGCCTGGTGGGAGCCCACCTGTGGTCTCCTGGTCATAGTAAGCAGCGTGAGGACCAAGGCAGTAAAACTGTATTTTATGAGGACCCATATTCTTGGGCTTTCCCTAGGGGGAGAGAAGCAAGCAGGTAAAGTTGCAGGACTATGGGACTACTCACTAAAAAGCCTGCCTGTTCATAATCTTCATATTTAGTTCCACTTCAGTAACCTAGTGGGAGCCCACTTGTGGTCTCTTGGTCATAATAAGCAGCGTGAGGACCAAGGCAGTAAAGCTGTATTTTATGAGGACCCATATTCTTGGGCTTTCCCTTGGGGAGAGAAGCAAGCAGGTAAAGTTGCAGGACTATGGTACTACTCACTAAAAAGCCTGCCTGGTCATAATCTTCATATTTAGCTCCACTGCAGTAGCGTGGTGGGAGCCCACCTGTGGTCTCTTGGTCATAATAAGCAGTGTGAGGACCAAGGCAGCAAATATGTATTTTATGAGGACCCATATTCTTGGGCTTTCCCTGGGGGGAGAGAGGCAAGCAGGTAATCTTGCAGGACTATGGGACTACTCACATCCCCTGGGTATGGGATGTAGGACTGTGACAAACTCCTGGGAGGTATGGGTTGCTCCTCAACTCAGTGCTGTTATCTGTTTGTAGCTAACGGATTGCGCTGCCATTTTGTGAAATGTGTAAATACAGTATGTAATCAATTGTGTTCCATTAGGAAAGTTAAAAGGCTTGAGGTCCACTGCCATAAGGTCTAAGGAAGGTATGGGACAACGTAATGCTGGTGCTGGTTGGGGGCCTCCTACGGGATGACTCTGTTATGACAACCAGTAAAGGAACCCATGCCTATAGTGCCTCAGGGAGTCCAGAGCAGTGTTTTTCAACCCTATTTCATTCAAAGCACCCTTTGGAATTCCACACAATTCAGGGGCACCTCAGTGTCAGAACTCATTCACCAGGAGGTGCTTCCAAGCATGCTCACTTTTTTGCGCCACATTTTTTAATGGGCTGCTCTATGTTTGTTAAAGACACAAAAAAGCTGTTGGCATCATTTTTTAAATCATGCCACACCAAAACACATGGTACTATGGTATTTTAGCAGTTGTCAATGTACGCATATTTGCTAGATGCGTGTTAAATCCCCCTCCATTTACCCTAAATCCTCCCTTTTAGCACAAATTCTGTTCCCTTCCCCCCTCCAAATCTCCCTCCTATCACAAAACCCTTCATTCCACCACATCCCTCTCATCACACAACAGGGTTTGATTTCTTCTCTCTACCCACACATTTTGCTGCCACGGTTATCTAGCCCTATCTGATCTGAGGGTGTTCCTGTAACTCCTGTGTACGGACAGGAGGAAGACAGCACCGCCTGCACCTCCTCCTGGCTTTCCCCTTCTCCCCACTGCTATGTGTACTCTTTGGAGATCCAGCTGACCACCTGGCAGAAAGTGTTGATTACCATCGCTCTCGGCTTTACTTCAATGAATGGCATCTCATTCTAGATAACTTGCTCTTCTCTCCCACTCTACCGGCTGCACACCGATCGCTCCTCTACACATACTCCATATACTCTGCCCAGCCAGATCAACTGCACCAGTGCCTCCGTGTACACACCGCACAGCTTTCTGTTTTGCCTGCAAGAGTACACATAGCAGCAGGGAGAAGAGAGCCGGAAGGTGCAGGTGGTGCTCTCTTCCTTCTACAGGATCTCTCTAGATCAGATCGAATAGGTCCGGGTAGTTTTATGTAATTTTGCTGTGGCACCCCTGGGGATTCTTTGCAGCAACCCAGTATTTCATTCAATTCTTACTTGTTCTATGTTTTTATGATGATCTTTTTATCCAAGTAATTATTCTTATTTCTTTATACGTACTTAAACTATATGTAAACCCTCACCTTGAAAAACAACCCATTCAGTTTAAAATAGCAATGAAAGTCAAAACTTTGTGTATAGATATAAAAAAACATTGTAAACACTTTTTTTCCCCATTTTTTTTTTAAGTGATCACATTCCCTCTGCTCTCAGCTGCATAAGAGGTAGGGGAGGAGAAACAAAAGGACACTGATTTTCCCAGTGAATGGCTGTGCATTGTGGGGGGGGGGGGTTGAGGTCAAGTCTGGTCATTGGAGAAGAGCAGGCTGAATTCCCAGCACAGCTAGAGAATTGACAATGGTGTGTTCTCCTGCTTAGTGTGGTCAGATTTTAATAGGAAACCAAAGGGACTGTCAGGATCACCAGGTATTTCATCGCAAGGAAGCAATACAAAAAATACAGGATTCTTTTTCATGCAAGTACATGTTACAGCAGGCATTTATCAGGAATATGAAATGTTGGGTTTGCATATCTGTAGTTTCATTAATGCTTACAAGTATCTTTCCAGATGGCTAATTTATCTGCAATGGACAGGAACTTTGAGTGCCAATATCCTGCTGCTGATAGCTTTCAGTATGACTGTTAGTTTTTGGCAGTAGTACAGTAAGTTTAAGGGGTTGGTTTAAAGTTAGGCACCAGGAAAAGTGTTAAATTATGGCTAGGCTCAGGATGTGAGGGCTAATTTATGTTTTGGAGGGTTAAATGTTATGGTTAATTTTATAGGTTAGGGGTTATCTTTTAAAGGCGGTGGTCAGTGTCAATAAAACAACCCATGCAGTGGTGTATACATATATAAAAAAAAAACATTATGAATACCTTTTTTTTCTTTATTTTATTGAGTGACCACATGACCTCTGTTCTCTGCTGAAAAAGGGGCTTACAGAGGTGGAGGTGGAAATGGAGAAGCAATAGTACACCGATCTTCCCAGTGAATGACTCTGCAGCGGGGGGGGGGGGGAGATGTCAGCCTAAGTCTGATCATTGGGGGACAAGCAGTCTGTTTTCCCAGCACAGCCATAAAAATGACCACACTAGGATGGATGTGCTCATAACTAGAGTGGTCAGCTTGGAATAGGAAAGCAGGAGGACTGGCAGGATCACCAGGTATTTTACACAAAAGAAGCAATACAAAGAGAAAAGGATACTTTTTAACACAAGCACATGGTACAACAGACATGAATCTGGAATATGAAATGTTGGGGTAACATATTCTTTAAATATAAGGTTTAGATTAAAAGTTAATATACAGAGTTAGGTTATGGATTAAGATTAAATAGAAGGAAAGGCTACACAATTAATTTACCTGTTAAATTGTGCTTCCTCTTTGCTCTTATCCTCTCTGCTTATATTTTCTTTCCCTTTTTTTTCTGAATATTTTTTTTATATTTAAAGTGTTACTAAACCCAGGACTCTGCATTCACTCTATCTGGTCTCCCACAGCACACAGAACATGGAAATGTTATTAATTTTAGTAAATATAAACTGCTAAATACCTTTTCTCATCAGCAGTTAGAGTAGTCTTGTGACTTCAGCAGAGCACTGGTTACAGCTTGTAGGAGGAGTTTTCTTTCTGCTCTATAAGGATGTGAAACCTCTGACCCTCTGTCTGGACAGTGCTGATTGGCCCTGTGCTGATCACATGCACTCTCCCAAGAAAAAAAAAACCTATCTTGCAATCCACACCAAACTGAGCATGTGCATGTGTTCAGTCTGTATCAGGTGGTCATTTCAACAAGAGGAGAAGCAGAGAAGAAAGGATCAAACAGACTTTCTACACAATGAAGAGGATTAACCCCTTAGGTTCTATAGTGAGTATAACAAACATGCTTTACTGAATATACAGACTGATTTGACTGTCGTGGGTTTTGTAACACTTTAAGTTTTTCTATACAGTCATAGACCAGAGCCCCTGAGCAGCAGTAAATCTTTAGGCTGCCAGCAGATCATCCTCTAAATTTTTGGCACAATGCTGAAAAATAGAGAGCAACTGAGCATGTGCAAAGTAGAGTGAGACAGTGTATTAATAGATTTTAAACAGTATAGGCACTTACTTATAATGTTTTACACAGCTATACCTGCAAAAGGGGGCAGCCTGAAGTGATCTAGCAGGACTTAATTTTCTTACTAAAGTTCCACTTTAACATAAGACAAAACATAGTAGGGGAAATTCAATAAGGCTGCTGTGCCACTTTTCTGGCGTTAATCCCTCTTGTTAATGTATTGCGTCAAATTCATGACCCATTTGCAACACTTTTGGTTCTGACAATGATTTGTGTACCAAATTCAGGTATTTCTAAAATGTGACACTTCTACATCGGGGTGCAATGAATACGTCAAATTCAAAATAAAATACAGAGACTTCCTATCTTACGAAAGCGGAGCTAATTTAGACCAACTCTCTTTTGGTGTACAGAGACAGAGACAGATTTTGAGAAAGTGTTTTGTGTGCATTCTAAAAGTGGCATGTACTAAATTCAAGTACAAGTTCTAGACAGGTACATGAATTTGGTGCATTCTGCACCACTCTTAAAACACACGAGAGATACTTTTCATAAAATCTGCCTGTGCCAGTCTTTATGAATTCCAAGGAGTGTGAATTATTCAGGGGAAGGATACTCACATAGTAAATCAAATTTGTTTTTGGTGCTAACTGTGCCAAACTTTGATGCGCAAAATAAAGGAAAATATAAGCATTGTACATTTAGGTACATCACAATTGTTCATGTACTGTATCTATTTGGTGTACCAAAGATGATAATTATTATTATATGCATAACACACATATATTGTATTTTAACCACTTGCTGCCTGGCCTATAGTCAAATGATGGCCAGGCGAACACCTCGTCCCTCCAGCAGGGCGTCATATGACGTCCTTCCCGGATCGCGCTTTGCATGTGCCCTTAGGGCTGCGCTGTGGCAAGATCTGTCACTGGCCGTGTACCTCGGATAAGGCCAATGACAGATCTGTGTACCGGCCCTGTTGCCAGTACCATGTGACCTGCTGTGACCAATCACAGCAGGCCACATGACAGTTGTATACAATGGATGACTTCTTCTCATGCCATCCATTGTATACAAGTGTGTCTAGCTGTGAATGGTCACAGCAATCACATGCACAGACTGGGCCAATCACAGTCCATTTGTGTCATGTGATTAGCCATGGCTAATCACAGCTAATCACAGCAAAAAAAACCCTGAATGAATCGATTTCATTCAGTTAAATGCTTGCTTATAGCAAAGAAATTCTTTCACAATCAAATTGTGTAAAAAAATACATAAAATACTGATCACTTCCCCAAAGTAGTACAATGTTACTATGGTAACATTATACTACTTTTGTCATAGTGTAATATGAAAAAAAAAAATATTAATAAAAGAGAAAAAAATGTTATCAAACATAAACAATAAAAAAAAATTAAAAAAAATTGAAATCAAATATTTTTTTTTCATACTGTCACCAGTCAGTGTCCCTGATCACTGCCACACCAGTTATATGCTGACGCTGTACTGCACTGGTGACAGTAAGTAAAAAAATTGTGAAAATCATTTTTTTAATTTCTTCATTTTCTGAAAAAGTATGACAAAAAAATTACTTAAAAAAACTCGCCATGCCTCTTATGAAATACGTTGGGCTGTCTACTTTGCAAAAAAGGGTCATTTGGTGGATATCTGTACTGTTCTGACATTTTTGGGCCTCAAGAAATTAGATTGGCCATTAGTACTTCAGGATTGATCAATTTTCAGATATATCCCATAGTTTGTGAACTCTATAACTTTCCTACAGACTACATAATAAATACTGATTTTGGGTATTTTCACCGAAGAAATGTAGTAGAACACATCTTGGCCTAAATTTATAAAGAACAATTATTTATTTGCAAACTTTTATAACAGAAACAAAGAAAAACGTGGGGTTTTTTTTTCAAATTTTTGGGGTTTTATTTGTTAATTTAGCAAAAAAAAAAAAACCCCAGTGGTGATTAAATACCACCAAAAGAAAGCTCTAGTTGTGTGAAGAAAATTATAAAATTTGAGTTTGGGTACAATGTTGTATGACCGCGCAATTGTCATTCAAAGTGCGAGAGCGCTGAAACCTGAAAAATGGCCTGGGCAGGGAGACGGTAAAAGTGTCCTGTATGGAAGTGGTTAAAGGAGAAGTATATTTTATTTTTACAGTTTGTGATGATATAATATACTATAATGGCATTGACACAAACTGATATAGCATAATAATTTCCCCAATACATCAGAAATAAGCAAAACAATGCCAAACTTAGCAGACTTCTCAATTTCTCTAGAGAGTTCTCTAAGGATTGTTTTTCGTATCGTGTTTTTTTGTGACCACCAGGCAGTTATTTAATGCCCTGAAAAAAAGCCTTTTTACAGCTTCTATAAGACAGCTGCAGTTTAAGCATGACATTTGTGAATTTTACCCATTACTACACATTGTCCAGATAGAATTCTCCAGACTGTGTGCTAATTGCTAAATAAAAATGTTTCTGTGATTTCTTGGCTGGGGTGTAGTCATATGGTAGAAGTGATGTGTACCCTGGGCATTTCAAAATGTGCACTGATTAGCCCCAATCATCTAAAAGATATTTCATCCTGTTCAAAACTAAAAACAAACTGAAACAGCTGCCGTTCAACCACAACATTGTAGGAGATGCATAAAACAATAATAAAATGTACATTTTTAATACTTATTGAAAGTGTTGTAATTTCTGTAATGTGGAAATATCAATGTTCATCAAGTGAACAAAAAAATGTCCTGTGTATGACCCTAAGCCACGGTTCACACCAGCGCTGCTGCATAATTATGTGTTTTTCAGTGTGTTTTGTAGCACATTTGTAAGTACATTTTTGAATATGTTTTCATGCTTTATGCATTTTGTGTAGGAGACACAAACCCCTGCCAAAAACTCACCAAAAATGCATGTATCATGCTTTTTTCATGCACTCTTCTTGTGCTCCATATAGGGATTGAAATGCACTATGCTGCACCAAAATCACACTGCATTATGTTACATTGGTGGGAACAGGAACCCTAAGGCTACATGTACACTGGAACTGCTGTAGACAGTAGGGGAGATTTACTAAAATTGGTGCGCTCAGAATCTGGTGCAGCTGTTCATGGTAGCCAATCAGCTTGTTCAATGAAGCTTTGGCAATAAAACCTGGAAGCAGACTGGTTTCTATATAGAGTTGCACCAGATTTTCCACTCTCTAGTGTAAGTAAATAACCCACATTAACTCCACTGGCAGCAGAAAAACACTAAAAACAGCAAAAGACGAGTGTAATCGCAGTACCGCGTTTAGCACTTGAATGTTTATTCATTTAATTGGCCAGAGTACTTGCCATTGAAATGAATAAAGCCCAAGCTCTAAACATGGCTGGCGCTTAGGTGTGCTTACATGTGTTTCGCGTTTTTTGGCCAAAATGATCCTCTCCTGAACATGATTCTTCTGCGTTCAGGAGAGAGACACTTAACTGCCCCTAAACTCTGCTGCTGCTAAACTCTAATAAAAGTCTATGGGGTTGATTTACTAAAGGTAAATATACTGTGCACTGCAAGTGCACCGCAACTGCACTCCAAGTGCACTACAAGTACCGTTGCTTTATATCCGAGGGGAAGCTCTGAAATGAGGCGTAGCTCTACTGATCCCTTATCCAATCATGTGTAAGCAAAAATGCTGGTTTTTATTTTCCTTGCATGTTCCCCTCAGATCTAGAGCAACTGCATTTTCAGGGCACTTGCAATGCACAGCCTATTTGCCTTTAGTAAATCAACCCCTATGTGTGGACACATTGGGGTTGATTTATTAAAGGCAAATATACTGTGTACTGCAAGTGCAGTTACTCTAGGTCAGGGGTGCTCAACCTTTTGAAGAGAGAGGGCCAATTAAGTGATTTGGTAACCGCTCACTGGCCACAATGAAGTTAAATGGTTCAGAGGATCGGTTCCTGTATATGCCATCCCTGCCAACCCACCTGTCCAACTGTAAAACAGAATGTGACCAGGAGGCTGTATGGGCTCCCCGGAGCACAAAAGTAAACAAGCCATACTGTCCTGAGTCCCCTATAAGGCTGCTATCACACTGATGCTTTGCGGTTTACCTGCACTACAGGTGCAGTGCACCTGTGGATTTCCTGCGGGTTAGCTGCACTTTGCCATAGACTTCTATTATGTCTTGTGGGTGTGGTGCATTTTCTAAAAGCCCACCAAAACGTTTGCATTTAATTTGAGGTTGAGGGCACATCAGAGGACTCCGAGGGCACATGTGCCCACGGGCCATGGGTTGAGCACCCCTGCTCTAGATCATAGGGGAAGCCCTAAAATGAGGGGAAGCTCTGCTAATTTCTATCATCCAATCAAGTGCAAGCAAAAATGCTGTGTTTTTTTTAATTTTCCTTGCATGTGATTGGGTATTCTTTGCAAAGTGAAGCTTTCCCTCATTTACTAAGCTCTGGAGCAAGTGCACTTGCAGTGCACATGCAGTGCACGGTATATTTGCCTTTGGTAAATCAACCCCATAGGATTTTATTGAGTTGAGTTCAGGGGCTTTTGCAATAAAACATCAAAAGCTCCATATATGAGTCCTTAAGAATAATGTTATTTCCACTGTTGTGGATTGCAGTGTGATGGCAGATGAGGAGGAAATCGCGTTAGTATGAATGGGACCGTAGAAAAGGTAATGTTTACCCTTAATGAAGCAATGACATAAAAGGTTTAGGAACTTGGGACTGGCTCATTTGCTGTAGATCCCAGACTATTACTATCACCAGAATGACAGAAGCTGTTCTAATGCAGCTGCAGGAAGGGAGTTGAACACAAAAGTTAAGTTCTTAAATGAAGCATCAAGTCAGTGAACGCAGAATGAGCACTAATATGTACTCTGATGTCTTTTATAGACCTTTCACTGTTAAAAAACAGATAACAATGAAGCAAGTTTGTATTTGCAAAAACATAATGCAATCAATGTTTAGTGAGCATTGAAGTGTTTGGTAGATGTTGACAGTTTCTTCTCCCTCTGGGATTTTATTGGTAAGATTTCTTTGCTCGAGTTCCATGTTCCTACACATCTGACATGGTCATTAGTGGGGAATCTATTGTCCCTTTTATATTTTTGTTTATTTTATTATTATTTATTATGGAGCATAACACACAAACATAGATGGGAGAGTGAGGAAGTATGCAAGACATTTAAGGACTCATTTACCCATCTGATTAGAACCATATGTGGGTTTATACATCTCATTTCTCTGTGATGGATATGCACCGGTGTCCCTGGCCACACGTTAGGTATGGATGAGTGGCCCTGGATGGAATTTGTCTTCTTACAGAACCCCTAATCTGTCCCTACCTGTATGTAACCACTTGGTTGTGTGGTTACATGGCATTGATTTGTACAGATTGCTAGTTTTGGCTGTATTCAAGCACTTTTGCATACCCACCAGAGAAAAATACTGGGACATGGTGGCGTATGGCTCAAAGTGGCTGTGTGAATCAGCCCCAAGATGGCAGGGACTGATAGCACCCACTAGGCTCCACCAATAACTAAAATATCACTATTCGGTTGAATGGCCTTTCTTGACCCCAGATGCGCACTTGCCTCCATCATGCTACTGCAACTGAACAGTAGGTCTCCATAGACCTCTATGGAGCTATTTCCCAGGGCCACTTACACTCTGTTTGCTATGTTAGAGTTATCTGACAAGAAAATTGCTTGCTGTAAAGTATAAGTAAAACCAATTTTTTTTTTGGAAATAGAGCAGGTAATGGTTAAAACATCCACCAACGTTTATTTGCCATCTCTGTTCTATTGGGGAGATGTCCCTTCATTTCCTATCCTGTAGAAACAACAGGAAGTTAAGGGAAATCTCTCCAAAATAATGAACAATTCAATGTGAGACAGTTGTCACTGAGACAAATGTCTCCATTGGAAGATTTCTGCTCTACTTCTGTCTTGCTTGCAACTTAAAAATGTGGATGTACCCTCAATTTTTGTTCAGCAGGACAAATAGAGGGGTCAATCTCCCTAGCGGGAGTCAGGGACATATAGGGCACTAGGAACCTTACAGGGATTTTACCCCTTACCACTCTATCCAACATCTATAGCTTTGAATATGATTTTAATAGGATCATGAAGGAATTATGCAGATAACTGAGGTAGTATATGGTTTTAATCCCCCTCCAGAGCTAAATCCTGATAAAAACTTAGACTGGTTCTGCATTCTCAGAAAGTGGTTTATTATGTATAATTTTTTTGTGAATAGAATATCAAAATATTTTACATCAGTTTACAATCAAGGAAAAATCATAAAAAATGTAAAATTACCCTGTCCAATAAAATTAAGTAATTTTTTCACTTTTTTAATAAATATTTTGTCGGTCACCTTGGGAATATAAAAAATGCCATAAATAGTATTATAATTCTATACCCCTGGGAACAAGTGATTATACTGCCAGCTATAACTTTTTGTTCTATTTCATTCCACAAAATACTTGGACCCATCATGACTTCCTGTCTTTTACACTTTTAGGAGGTTAGAAGAAGAGCAATATATTGGAAGTTACTGAAAAAAATATGAAGCCAGAAAGTCAGTTCATTGATTACACTTCAGGAAGGTCAGCTGTGGCCAATTTCTATATTTAAAATATAAGACCCTTGTGCTGTTGTATAAGAACAATTTACAACTATGTTTAGCAACTGTTATTGCTATGACTCAGCTTCCAGTGATAATACAGGATGGAGACATTCCCATTGTGTACTCATTTAAATAATACATAATTCAAATGCAGGTTTTATTTTAGTTTTAGCACATCTAATTAATTTATAGAATATATGGTGTATAAAGTATATATATAACAATTAAAGTAAATACTGTGAAGAGAGACATTGGGTAGCTACCATTCTTTTTTAGAGGCAAATTCGTCTTTATTATTAGGTATCAATATACAAAAACAGTGGTGTACAGACATGGTAAATCAAGCCAATGTAGAAAGGCAATAAGGCAAACAATAAGTACAGTTATAGTCTACACAACTCAATGGTAGAACAAGAAAAATAATAAAGTACAACAAAAGTAAAGCAGAGGAATGAGTCATGGGTGAAGACACGAAGAGCATCCATGTTCATCCATGAACAGAAAACATCAAGTAACTTAGCAGGAGAGTGAGAGATATGAAGAATGTGAGATAAGCAAGAGCAGAAAGAAAGAGGAAGAGTGGTAGAGGGTAGGGGATAATGGGAAGCAGGATTACAACGGGTATGAACCTCCTGATGTAGGTCATGGTAAAATATTGGAAGGTCAGCCTTCGGGGGTAAGACAGAATCAGGCTATGCAAGAGGTGGATGAACAAACCTACAAGCAGGCTAACACTAGCCACGTAATCTATGCAAATGAGGTCTCAGGGAGGTACTACAGATGACAACATCTCAAGGGCAGTTGAGGAGAAGAAATGGAGCCAGACCAACCATAACATCTTATATTTCTCATAAGTGTCATTATCAAACGCGAACATTTCTTCCATACATATATCATTGATCGTGGAGACCCATAAAGACAAAGGGGGAGTGGTAGTCATCTTTCAAAAAAGAGGTATCAGTTGGCGAGCTGCAGATAGAAATAAACGCAATAGGCACTTCTTCTGAGCAGCTAATGAACCCGGTAGCATAGACAAAAGAGCAATTTCTGGAGAGGAGGTCAAGGAATCACCATAGATTTTATATGTATATATCAAAGACCTGGGACCAAAAGGGCAGAATTCTATTGCAACCTCACCAAATATGAAGATGGGTACCCACCACGGTACCACACCGCCAGCAGATGTTGGATGTAGAAGGAAATATCATATGCAAAGTGGAGGGATCCCTGTATCACCGTGAAAGGAGCTTAAAATTCTTCTGCTGTGAGTAGCAGGAAACAGCAACTTAATGTGTAAAATGAAAAGACGTAAGCCATTCGGCATCAGATATATTTCTACCCAAATCTACAGACCATGCACCAGTATAAAGTGGCAATTCAGTATGAATCGAGGAGTGTACTAGTTTGTATAGAGCAGGGGTGTCCAAACTATGGCCCTCCAGGTGTTGAGGAACTGCAAGTCCCATGAGGCCTTGCAAGGCTCTGACATCCATAGGCAAGACACTCAGAGGCAGAAACATGATGGGACTTGTAGTACTTCAACAGCTGGAGGGCCATAGTTTGGACACCCCTGGTATACAGAGGCTAGGAGATATCTGGGAAGCTCAGGAAGGGAGCACAACTGCTCATACTCAGACAGCGGGTGATGTACTTGAGAGGTAGAGTGCAGATGTTTAAAAAATGAGGATAGGTGTAGTGCAGTAAGCCAGTCCACTGGACCACCCGGAAGGATAGGTAGATCCGACTGAGGATGAATAAAGGCCCGAGCCACCGGCCACAAATTACGGGAAAAGGGGCCAAGAGCAAAAGACCCTATACCTTGTGGAAAAAAAGGGTTTTCAAACAGAGGTCACAGTGGGGATGGGTCAAAAGATAAGAGGATGTTAAGTGCACGCTTGTACTGTGGCAGGCGCAGCACTATGTAGTGCCTTGTGCGCTGTGGCATTAGAAAAATTATGCAATTGCTGTTTCTTTTGTTTGATTAGACTGATTTTACTCTGTAATTCCTCTAATGCCGTTCTATGGATGCAGTAGGTTTAATGAGCACACAGAATACTTTAGTTAACTTCTTTAATAACTTCAATCTTCCTCATACAACACTGCTGCTTGTGCAGCGGACAGTTCATATACAAACACATGGTGAATGAAAATCACCAAGAAACAAGGAGATTCAACAGTTCAATCTTGTCAGATAATATAAGACGGTAGACGTATTGTGGATTATGGATTACGGTTGCATATTGTGATTCTTTACGTATTTTGTTTCGTATTACAGTGGTTTATTTTGTTTTTTCTGTATATTTCGTTTACGATTACCCTACAATGACTTGTTTCGGTTTACCTTACAATGGCTGATTCGGTGGAACTGTCAGACACTGCCCGGCGGGATCTCTAGTGATCCACAGAACGGGATTCCCCAGGACGCGGAGTCTAAGCCCCAGTCTGCCTTTTCACCAGAGCCCCTGATGGTGGGGATGGACTTGGTGCGAGACTGAAACCAGGTCGCGGCCCCTGAGTGCACCCAACTGTGGTAGAGGGGTCCCGCTGAGAGTATGTGCCAGGGGTGAGCCTGATGTGAAGAGGCTGACAGGTCCAGGTCCCGAGCGGGATGGATGGATGACAGTCAGAAGTGAGCGTGGTCAGACTAGCCGGGTCGGTAACAGTGAAGGCAGATAGGTACCAAGCAGTAGACGGAGAGTAGCCGGGTCACGAGCCAAGGTTCAGCAACGGGAGGTCCAATAATAATAAGGGCAGGCAGAGGAATAGTCAGGGCAGAGCCAGGGGTCAGAGCAGGAGAAGGTCAACACGAATCAGAACAGGCAGGGTCGACAACAAGGAACGCACTTCAGGAACACAGGTAACAGGAACTAGACCTTGCGGCAATCTGAACACCACGTGGCCAGTTTAAATAGTGCGCCCTGCACCGTCATTGGTGCCAGGCACGCGCAAGTGCGCATGCGCGGCCGCAATTGCCGCCGCGAACGCCCAGGTCCTAATGCCTGCACATTGGTGCGCTTAGGCAATCTGCGCATGCGCAGACCTGTGCGCCGCAGCGAGACCCACGGTCCCTGACAGGAACTATAAGTAAACACATATAACAGATTTTACATACAGATCTACTTGCACTGTTAAGCAATAGAGGAACATATAAGTGCATTAAATACCTATTTGGCCTTCTCTGCTTCCATAGAACTTATCTCTGACTGGAACTCTGTCTGTTTCCTCTTCTGTCTGGTGAGCAAGTGGCTCTAGAAAGATCTAGCAGGGTTTTACACAGGCACAAATGTGAAACTGGCTGGGATTGGTTAAGGCTCTGTACAGTATGAGGCTGTCTGTGATTGGCTCACCTTGTACTGACTCTTAAAGGTATATTTTCCTTTTCTGCTTCTGCTAACACAATGAATATATAAATGTCATATAACAATCAAAGACATAAATTACAGCAATGATTCTGCTTTTGGCTTTAACATATACACATATACACTGTACTGAGGTTATTGGCAGGTTAGGTATACACATATATGTGAACCATATTAGCAACCTAGGACCGGTCTTAGCTGGCCAGCTACATGTACCACAGTCGCAAGACAGTCAAGGTTAAAGCCAGAGAAACGGTGCAAGTCACGTCCAAAGCCCCATGGGAGAGCCTGAAGGTCAACAGGGGACAGGTCTTGTTCCAACATAGAAGATGCTTTACTGAAGGGTCAATGGAACCAGTCAAGCATGCACGTCAACAAGGCGGCCTTGTGGTAAAGTTCAAAGTCCGGTAAGCCCACTCCTCCCTGGAGTTTCAGGTAAATAAACAATTTGTGTTTCAGTCTGAAAAAACTGCGATGCCAAATAAAACAGATCGATAGAGAACGTAAAGAAAGAAAGAAACTCCTGGTAAACATAAAACAGTTTGGGAAGAGTATCCATCTTATCGGTATTAATGCGTCCAAACCAGGGCAAGGAGGAATCTCCCCAGGAGGTCAAATCTTTACGTGTGCGGGACTACCATTCATTTTTAAAGCTAAACTCCAGGCAGATAAAAAAGCACCACAGGCCAATAAAAAGCTCCAATTAATATAGTTATATTTTGAATAAAAGATAATTAAAGTATACGGAAAGGTAACACTTTTTTTAGTTTTAGATAAAGTGCAGAGGAATTAGAACACGGTTCTATCTGTTTATTACTGCTGTCTGTGCCTCGGTTAGGGAGATTACCCTTCCATATTTGTCCTGCTTACCGTTATCACCAAGAGTGATAGAAAATCATAATTTTTGGGTTGTGACCAGAACAGGAAGAGAGGGGAAATTTTCCAATGGGGACACTAGTTCTGGTGGTCCTGGTGATCACTTTGTGGGGATTTCCTCTCACATTCTGTTTTGTCTATGGGACATGAAGTGAAGGGAAATCTCCCCAGTGGAACACAGATGACAAATAAAAACAGACTCCCTCACTCTATCCAACAAGAAAAAAAAGTTTTACCTTTAGTTCTACTTTAAGTGTATTTGTAAAGACATCTCCTGTAAGTACCTCTTGCAATCCTCTCTACTGCAGAACATAGACTGGGGCAGCACCAGAAACACACTGAAGTGTTCATGCGCTAAAAACAAACGTGTTGAAGGAAGGCAAGCACAGTGAGTAGATTTACAGTAATTCAATGCCTTGTGCCTTTAGCACTTACTGAAAGAATTAGATTACCAGTGACTTTACCTTGCTTCCATTTTGCCACCCTCTCCCCGCCAAGGTACATTTTTAGTGTGTGGCAGATCTATTTACCATATAATTTATGTTTTTCATATTATACTTGTATTTTTGTATTTTTACTGAGACCTCAGTAAAAAAGTGGTTTTATGCTCTGCTATAAAATGAATTGTCTTAATTGTTTTATTAAAGATTATATAGTATTTAGTGACACTTATGGTAGTTCTAAATTCCCAAATCTGTTTTTTGATTGTTGATATTATGACTTATCAATGTGCTACTTTACTTTTACTATCCATTCATAAGTTGGGGGCAGAAATTGACCAAGCTGCAGTGATTTTTTTCAGCACTGAACGTATGTAATTTCAAGGGGTGGTGGAGTGTACTGCAGGGTTCATTGATGCTGGCTGCTGGGGATCTATAGTCAATGGAGGGGATCTCTTTTTGCAGGGGGGGTGTCTATTGATGCTGGGGAGTTATTGTTGTTGGGGTGGGTCTTATGTTGCTGTGGGGTCAATTGTTGCTGAGAAGGATCTACTTTTGAGGAAGGGGTCTATCACAGCTAGCTGCTGGAGGGTCTATTGATGCTGGGGAAATCTGTTGATGCTGCCGGGGGACTGGGAGGGGTATTTTGTTGCAGGTGGTTCATTGTTGCTAGGGGGGTCTATTGTTGCTGGCTGCAGGGAATCTACTTTACTGCTTTTCTTTTCTTTCATTGACAAATTCCATACAAATTGATGCTTGGTTCTGTATTCTCTAAAAGGATGGCACTGGGAGGTAGGTAATGGGTGGAACCAGGGGTGGACTGAGTATTTGGAAACTCGGGCACTGCCCGAGGGCCCGGAGTCAGTAGGGGGCCCCATGAGATGCCCCTGGTACCTTTTTCATAGGCTTTTTTGAGTTTGGGCAAGGACACAGGGGCCCCATGATCCCCTATTGCCCGGGGGCCCCATGAGTTGTCAGTCTGCCCCTGGGTGGAACCCAGGGACGGTGTGGGACATAGACAGGGGGTGCCTCGGAAAGGAAGCGTTCCTGCACCTATTCTCTGAGAAAAAAGCTCTGCCAAGCTGTATTACTTTTTGACAGTAGAGTAACATCAGGTCACTGACTTAGGTCTACTGTCTGGCAGGGCTGTAAACATATCATAAATGAATGGACAGAAATACAAATCCTTTGGTAGATAAAACATCTTCCATATATGTGTTGCAACTGTGCGTTTAGCTTTTTTTGTTTGAAGTTCAGTTTTCAGGCCTCATCTTTGGGGATCACATCTTGATTTTTACTAGTGAATCACTGACCTGGAACGAACATAAAAAGTCTGAACTTCTGTCCTGCATGCTTGCTACTGACCAGTGACTAAGCATTGAAAACAAGTTTACAAACAAGCCAATTATGCCTGATCCCATAATGCAAACCTTAAGGGGTCCCTTTAGAGGAAAAAAATGCTGTTTTTTTATTTTTCTTGCATATGATTTTTTTTTTTTTTTAAAGTGAAGCCTTACCTTATTTACTAAGCTCTGGAGCAAATATATTTGCAGAGTGCAACTAGTCACTAGTGCACAGTCTATTTGCCTTTAGTAAATCAACTCCATTGCGTGTTTAATTCAGCAAGGTACAGTCAAATCTAAACTAACTTTTTTTTTACTGGATGATTTAGTTTTTTTATTTTTAATGTGTTTACTTTTGGTAAATATGAAATCTCAATAAGGGTCTCACAAAACATCAGCTTTAGATGGACCGTTTAAACAAACATTTGTCATTTTTTATTTGGGACAATATGTGTGCCTTGTAATCTAGATTTTGCTTGCACACGATTGGTTGATGGAGATCAGCAGAGCTTCCCTCATTTACAAAGCTGTGGAGAAACTGCACTTGTAATGTGCACAGTCTGTTTGCCTTTAGTAAATCAACCCCATTATGTACACTCTGATACTTAAAGTGGAAGAAAAGTCTATCTCTAACTATTCTTACAAATGTTCCCTGCCCCCCTGTTCCAACCTATCCTGCATACCCTGTACCAAAAAGGTCTCTGTACTTACCTATTTTTAATCCACACCAGTCACGTGATCCTGCAGCTCCAGCTCTCCTGTGCCAGTGAGTGGCTGCTGCAAGGGAGAGGAGGGAGTGCCAACAATGACTGGGACATGGGAGCCTATGGGTGATGTCACAGCTCCTGGAATTTACAGCCGGTTTCAAGAACTCCCTTACATGGGGGAGCTTGAGCAGCAGAAACACATGACCAGATCAGATTATCAAAAGGCAAGTATGCAAACCTTTTTTTTACAGGTATGCCAGATAGGAGGACGGGGGAAGAAATGTTTTTAAGAATAGTTAATACTTTACTACCGGTTTAAGTGTTTGTAGAGGATACCCTATTTTAGATATAGGTGGAGCCAAGTGGGCTGATTTTTATATATCGTGCATGCTCCACTATGTCATGCATACTCCAAAAGTGAGACCTTCCTGCCCTAAATGCCAACTCACATCATGTTTGTATTCACCATAAAATATTGGATATTCCTGCTCACCTATACTTGTTCCCACGCATCCTGTTACATACTCTTTGATTCAAAATGAATCAAAGATGAAAAAAGGGCAAGGGAGAACTATCCAGCCTTTTTGATAACATGATAACCCAATTTAGTTACACTACAAGAGCACTATACATTTTGGCTCACTTTAGCTGAAATTGTCATCTACTAATATAAAATGTATTTCCTAGACAAAGTGCTTTCTACTGAATTCCAGTTTGCAAATGGAAGGAATTACTTGAAAGCAGTGTATTTAGCTACTGTCTGAGCTTTAATCTTCTACAATGAATAATACAACAGAGGGAATGTCTGCTGGGAGTTACTATTTCAAAGATGATTAGATTAAAGGTAACATACCCATTGGGTTCATCTGCATTTTACTACACCCAGAATTTAATTCCTACTATAGCAAATAACCCTATCTACAGTAAACATACCACAATCTTTGCAAAAGCAGAGTGTGTTTTCAGTGGAAACTGCTCAGTAGATTCAGAGATATAGACATCAGAAAAAATCTGAATTTCAACTCTTTCTGCTTGGTCCAGCCATGTTCCACTTTTCAAGCTTCACAATTGGCTATGGAGGCTGGCTATCACATTAACTAAGCAATAGGAATGTTTGGAAGATGGGTGGAACAGATGGTGCTACCAATTCTCTAATATTAGGATGACATGGACTTTATAGGCACCATAGACAACAATTTTTGATACACAAACCAATTTTTTGTTAAAATTTCCACAATATTAATATGAAAGATATACTCAAACAATGGCAGACTAGTAGATATGATAGCATACAAAGATACAACCCCCAATGATGATAAGACAAAAGCATCATTCCACTGGTCCGCATTGCCTTTGTCGTCCATTATATATGTTTTTATACATTTATGTAAGTGTTTCTAAATCAAGACTTTGGTATAGAACTTATGACTTATATGAATACTGATGTTTTTTGCTTTCACTGATTTAGAAAACTTATAACAAGCTACTGAAGAAGTGATCTTTATCGCGAAACATGTAGAGCTCATGATTGGTTGACCTACAGGGTACAGAGCTGGTGAAGAACATATATATTGATTATCCTTTTTCCCCCTTTTTTGTTTTATCATTATTGGGGGTTGTATCTTTGTATGCTATTGTATCACCTGCTGTACCTACCGGTCTGCCATTGTTTAAGTATATCTTTTATATTAATATTCTGGAAATTTTAACAAAAAATTGTTTTGTGTATCAATATAAAAAAGTTTTTCTTGGAATACAATTGTCTATGGTGCCTATAAAGTCCATGTCATCCTACTATTGGAAACATGGTAGCACTAGCAATTAGGACGTGGCACACGTGTATTGTTGGCTATACCCATAGTGACCACCCTATGTTTTTGTGTATTTTTGTATGATTACTCTGGTACAGAAGCTGGATGTTTACATTAAAAATTGTATATCTGCATATAACTTGAGCTGATTGTATCTATGGATCTACAAACATATTTGCTGTTTTCACTGAAAATAAATTTTGATTATGCAGTTACTCATTGCATGCTCAGTTTGAAAACGCCATGTTTGTGATAGGGTTATTTATACTACCTGAGTCCTAATCTTCAGCCGTAATAGGTTTTAATTTATTTCTTGAGACAGGGAGTCCTCAAAGCAGTTGCTTAATAGAAATGAGTCTGGAGCTTTGACAAGTCTGGAACTATGAAAGTGAAAGCTAAAGCCCATTTAGCTGCCATGGACACCACACCTACCTTTACTTCTGCTCCCATTTTTATAAACCATATCCAATGACACATTTTCCGGAAGTGGAAAGCAACATTACAGTATATGTACACAAATAGCATAAAAATGAATTAATCAGCTTCCAATAGGATCTATGGGCTGAAATTAATGCCCTACTCTAAATACCCCTCATAGTAATAGTAACTTTCCTTGTACCCCAACAATAACCCTTACACTAAAGCCCTGTACACATGGGTCAAATATTGGGCGGTATCGGTTTTCAACCGACATTCAGCTTGTGTGTACAGCAGCAGGTCCGACAGAAGCCGGCTTCTGTCAAAGAGGAATGACTGGTTTGTCCACATATATTTTGTAATAGAATGGAAAGAGAAATTAAAAATTAAAACAGTGCACTGTACATAATTCAGGATTTTAAAGCTGAAATTGCTGATGTCAGATTTGCTCTCTGATGGTTTGCAGAGCCATAATATTGTTTATACAAAAGAAATGTCTGCTATCCTGACAAAAAGCCAACCGCTATATCCTTTTCTTTACATTACACTTGAGACTTTCTTTGTAAGATACAGAGCAGGGGAGTAACACAATAGAGTAACTCTTAACAGTAATCTAAAATGCATCCTTCTCATACTACTAGGGCTCAAGAGATTCAGAGAAAAAAAATAATGATTTTCAATTGCTTTCTGCAACAGAGTATGGTATTAGCAGTCATTTACCTACAAGTACTTATTTACTGGATACCGTCAAGTCATTAGAAATATCATTAGTGGTATCTGCTAATTGAGGCCCAAACTGCAAAGTGAAATTAAAAAGAAAATGTTTGGGAGGTGCTAAAACTGAAATCTCTTCCAGGAAATTGCAGCTTAGCTAAATGAGTGGTTTTTTTTCCTGTGAAACATTATAGCATGAAAAGAGTAATGGCCGCTGTAGAATAGGTCAATTACTAATTATGACATAAATATCTAGTGTGCTGAAATAAAGTAATTACAGGGAATAAACTTTACAAAAAATGATGTATACTGCTAAGGATCGAAGCAAAATCAATTTTTAGCATCCCTGCAATATCAGGTCGTCTTTTTTTGTGGGGGGATTGCATATTTTATGATTTAAATTCTGTATGCAAAGCCCAACATTCCTATTCAAAGCAGTCAACTATATGGATATTTTCAGGTGTTCCCTGAGTCTTTTCCTTCCTCTCCTGGCTTTCAACAACATTGTAGGTAAATATTTTCAGATTTAAGAGCTGGACATAAGTATTTTCTTGTAGATATTACACAGTTATTGTACAGTTTTTATTCTGTATGTTTGCAAATGCGAGATTTCTGGGGAAAAAATGCTACTGTGTAGAAATACAAAACTGTCTGTTGTTTTCTGTTTTTTTTTCACAAATGGCACCACTGCCAAACATGTGGCTGTGGTTTTGCACAAAATGGTGCCCACATTGCATTCTTAAGCCTGGGTTCACACTTGTGAGGTGCGGTATATCACATGTGATTGGCACAGGAACCGCACCGTATTCCTGTGCAAATCACATGCGAATTCTGTGCGGTGCGATTTGACCCATACATTTTGTACTGCTCAAATTGCACCACATCTGCACCAAAAATGTGCAGGACCCTTTTTTTGGTCCACACTAGAATTGGATCGCATGGGTATTCACACCTATGTGATCCGATTCTGCACATTGCACCGCGTTTTGTGGACCGAATTTGGTGCTGTTGGTAACTTAACATACACACCCGCAGCAGTTCGCTTGAATGTGGTGCGACTGTGATGCGGTGCAGAATTTGCACAGAAACCAGTGAGAATTCTGCACCGCATCAGTGTGATCCCAGGCTAACAGTATAAAATTTCCTAAAATACAAGTGGTCCAGTTTCTAGTACAACGCATGTGCAGTAGCAGCTGTGGGAGAAAAGTAGAGGCAGCGAGTGGTGAACAAACACGGAGCATTTAACCTCCCTAGCGGTATGATTATGTCAGTATTTCTGTGCTCAAAGCGGTACATTGTTTTCAATGGAAATATGTTGTTTTTTTATCGTAGGTCTGTAATTCTTAGAAATAACTCATTGAAATCTGTCCGAACAAGAGACTAGTAAACATCGCAGGTAGGATAAAATTTGAAACACAAAATCATAAATTATAATATAATAAATAATCACTAAAAAATATAATAATAATAAATTTAATTCAATAATGTAATCAAACAAAAAACACTGAAATTTGAAATAGAGAGCCAAGTTCTCACATCACTGAGCAAAGTCACAAAATCGTTTTCAGTGTCTGATGACGAATTTCCCCACGAATCATTATTACTCAATTCTGCAAGTGGTTCTAATTTACTATTGCTGTTTTCTAGCTGGTCTAAAACTGCTTTTGACCTAAAGGGATGCTTTTTAGATGCCATCGACGTTTCTCAGTTCCCAGGCAGAAAGAACAGTAAAAATGCAGGCAGGGCACAGGACAAAGCACTAGGGACAAAATGTGTGTGAAATGGTTTAATACAGTAATGTAGTACTATAAGATTTTAGTGTATTGAGTGAATGTCAAATTTTTACATTTAAAATTTTTTAATTTCCTGCCGGTTCCGTCCCTCGTACGTCCCGTACATCCTGACGCTTGCAGGGAACGGAACCCGAAAGACGGATGCCGGCATCGGCCGGAGGACATGGCCGCGGACGCTGCAGGGGGACATCGCAGGAGTGCAGGACAAGGTAAGTGCAAGAGGGAATCCCTGAGCAACGCTGCAGTGTATTCCCGAGTGTAGCTCGGGGTTACCGCTTCTGGTACTAAAAGTTAACCCCAAGCTACACTCGGGAATACCGCCAGGGGGGTTAATAACATAAAGGTTGATTTACTAAAGGCAAATACACTGAGCACTTTGCAAGTGCAGTTGCTTCAGAGCTTAATAAATGAGATGAAGCTTCACTTTGCAAAGAATATCCAATTACATGCAAGGAAAATAAAAAACAGCATTTTTGCTTGCACATGATTGGATGATTTACTAAGGTCTGGAGCAACTGCACTTGCAGAGTGCAATCTATATGCCTTTAATAAAGCAACCCTATAGTGTTCCTTCTGCTCATGGGCTAATTATTTACACCATTTGGGATTTTCACAAACATGGTACCATGCTATAGTTCTAAGGGCAATCACCTATCAATGTCTTTTGAATAAAGTACTGTAGCTAGCACCAATGTCAAGAAGACAGGGAAAAATAAAGTACAGGTTCTGCAATAATTTAGTCTACATGGGGAGGTGCTGAATATCCACTGCAGACTGTGAATACCTTATAATATACTTAAAACATTACCAGTAACATCTGTTCTCTTGTACTATACTTCTACCTTAATTACTGTTATTGGAGAAATCCATTGCAGCTAGGCATTACCCTTATATACTATGTATTGTACCAGGGCACACAACTGTCACTAGTAGTATTTTGAGTATCTGACAAGGTAATCACAGTGTGTATGAACACTCTATATTCTATTGAAGTCTGCTGTATAGCAGATAATAGAAATCCATTGTTAGGATTTACATCTACTTTCAGAAGCCCTTCCTCAAAAGCACCTACGCTGGAGGTTCATTCACATAAGCTGAATGTATTTGCAGGCACCTTTTTGTGCCCGCTTTTCCATGATGATTCATGATTTAATCTTTGTTGCTTTTTAAGCTGTTTGAGAAACATTATTAAAATCTGTTCCCTCAACAAAGTGCAGGTGCGCAAGGGCACCGAGCTTGAGGGAAAGTCAAATGCAGCCACAAGAAAGTATGCTTTTGGTTCAGAATGGATCACTATTGACACATATTTACCTTGCATTCCCATTACATTCTGGCTAGACAAAGAAATCAGCTGGAACAGCAGAAAAGGATAAGCTGTGTATATAAAAAAAATGTAATGCAATGAACAGTATAAAAATAAATACTAGTAAAATCTGTTCCATGTGATCCAATTCAAACTTCACAAATGCAAATTAGCAGAAAAACAAAAGGCTCTAAAGGAGACTTAAAATAATCATCTCCAGACACAATCGAGAAAAACCCTTCGTCAATTTAATATTTTACTTTTTCCAAAATAATTCTTGGATAGACTTTACTTAGATACTAAAGTACATCTGTCATAAAAAAATAAATAAAAAAGTATGTAATATCTAGGCACAGTATGTTACTGGTCTATCTGAAAAAACTTTGTAATTTGAATGACAGGCTTCAGAACAGATGTTAAAAGTTGGCTACAAGCAAACATTTAGGAAGCTCCCATATAGAGAGCCACTGCTTTATGTACTGAAAAACCGTACATTAGAGAAACCTTACCTACTTTTTCACTGTGGGAAAATACAGACATTCCCATATACCAGATATAGCAGGTATGTTGTAGTTACAGGATAAAACAGTTTGGCCATAAGTTTCCTCTGACAGATAAGAATAAAGCAAGAACAACATGCTTCAATGCTTTTGAGACCTACTCTATTATAATTACCTGCAAACAATGGAGTCTATAGAAAAAATTAACAAATTGTGCCTTATCATGTAAACTGCACTGCAGAATGTATTGCCTCATGCACACTGGGCATCAAAATCAGCACTTTTGTTTTTGCCTCTAAACATCCTTTCCTGCTAGCCTATGTGTCTATGCTCACATAGGCATTTAGAGGCAGGAGCATTTAGAGGCAGAAAAAACCCAGAGCCAGGATTATTTCAGTGTACAAAATGCTTGACGCACCTAAACCGGAATCTGGCCAATGGAATGAGTACCCAAGCTTTAGGCATGTTTTTAATGCTGCTTTTTCCTCCCCTGGAGCAATTCGTCCAGTGAAGAAAAAAAAACAGCCAGTGCACATGATGCTTCACAGTGATTAATCTCAGAAATCATCATAAGAGTGTGCATTTATCAATTAGAATGTGTAAGGGCTCATGTACACTGCAGCTGATAAATTCACGTTTCGGAGCTGTCCAGTGTTTTTTTTAGCAGCCCCTGAACTCAACCTAATGTTTTCCTATGTGTCCATGTACACATCTTCATTTACAGTGGTTTACAGGCATTTGAGTATACAGTCATTTTTTTGAACGCAGAAAACTTGCGTTCAGCAGTCGATTTTATCAGCGTTTCAAACGCAAAATGCTTGTAAACGCAGCTAAACATGGCAAATCGTGTTTATAAACGTTTGCAAATTTTTTTTAACTCTTCCAGTTCCCGATGCTGTCCAGAGCCTTTTTTCATCATGAAAAATGCATGCAAAGCATTTTCAAGGTACTCAAATGGACATAACACTGAACACAGGACGTTCCCACCAAGCTTCAGACCAATTCACACCTGAGACCTCTTCCACCCTTGGAAACAAAAGATATGTTAATGACCATTCACACCTCAGATTCCTCATGAAGACTCCCTGCCAAGTGGCCTTAATGACTCACTCCACTAGACACCTTTCCCACCCTTGGAAACAAAAGAAATGTTAATGAGCAACTCACACCTAAGCTAATCTCAACAAGTACTGCTCCCTCTGCTTCTATGCTCTGTATTTCTCTGAAAGAGTCTGAAATAGTTAAAGCTGAGTTCCACTCGACCTATCAAAAAATAAAAGTCAGCAGCTACAATAACTGTAGCTGCTGACTTTTAAAAAACAGCCACTTACCTGTCCCTCGGTCTCGTGGTATGTCCCCCGCAGCTCGTTTCACCAGCTGTCCTGTATTCCAGGAGGCCGGCATCTTCAATGTGGGCACTGGCTGTGATATCTTGCGGCTTCACAGCCGGGTACCCACTGCGCATGCGCGAGAAGCGATGCGCTTCATGAATGGTCCTGTAGTCTTCTGGGACCTGTCACGTGTCCCAAAAGGCTACAGGGAGGGAGGACACCTTCCTTCCATTTCAGACCGGAAGTGGGAGTGGGTACCTGTCGGGTACCCGCTCCCCAAAAGTGCCAATTCTTAAAGGGGGACGGGGGTGCAGTCCTTAAAGTGGAACTTCCCCTTTTGGGTGGAGCTCCACTTTAATAATTTACCACTTTTCAGTGCATTCTGGGCATTTGGGAGGTTCTCCTGTGCTTATCTTTAAAAAATGCTTCTAAACGCAAACGCACATAAACGTGGTATGCAAACAAGGCTAAACATATGCTTTTTAACCTACATTTTCCAGCAGTCTGTTTCCATTGTTCAGAAGTGTCCCGTGTACATGGGGCCTAAGAGAGATAATCTGTTGTATTTAAGAGGGGTAGCAACTCTGTAGAATTTACTCTGTAGACTTTGCTCATTGGAAGTGCAGCCATACAGAAGTGCAGCAGGACAAAAGTGCATAGTTTGAACAGCAGTACTTTGAAAACAGCAGGAGTTTGGAAACAGCCAACTATCTTTGGTTAGTGCTTGTGTTTGAATTTAAGTAAAACTTTTTATTTAAATGTCTGGTTTAGTTCAGTGCAGTACTAGTTTGGCATTTGTTTTTGTGGTTCTTTTTGGAATCTAGGACGCTGTCCTATTTGTATGCAGATTTCTAGCCCACGTAATGATATTGCTTATCTAAATTCACTGGTTAGTGCCCTGTGGTCTGAGATCGGGAGGCTGTCTAAGCCAATTTGTTCTGTTGAGCTGCCTTGTAAAAAGCCACCTCTTCCTCAAAGACTGCGCAGGAGAAGGGCAGTGTGGACAACTGTTGGGTCAGAAAGAGTGAGGCCATAAATATGTAGCTTTTGGTGTAACACTACATAACTCCTATAGTGTTCTTTCTGAGCTAGAAGCAGATACAAAGGTTGCAAACATAGCTGATTATGAGCTTAGGAAGGAGGACCCTGAGAAAAAAAACTGCTTTGCCAAAAGTTAGATGTTTACCTGGTGCTACTGTTAAGAGAGGTAAAAGGCATATTTAAAAAATTGTCATAAAAGATAGTGAAGAGTGCAATGTTGATGTTGTCGTACACCTTGGCACAAATGATTTGTCCCAGAATGATGTGTGCTCTTTACAGAAGGGTTTTCAGTATTTGGGAAAGGATCTTCAATAGTTAGGGTGTACTGTTACATTTTCGAAGGCCTGACCTGTGCATAATAGACAACAAGAAAGTACTTCGTGCAGCAGAGTTTAATGTTTGGACTGGTGAAAAGCTGACAGTTTTGGTTATGTTAGTCATGATGCAATTAGGTGGTCTGACACTGAACTGTACAAAAGAGATGGTCTGCATCCCTCACACAAGGGCACTGAGCTTCTTAGTATGGAATTTAGGAGTTTTTTGGACATGCATTTAAACTGAGAAATGGGGGCAGAGATGTAATTGTGGAGCATTTCTGTCCCCAGCAGGTTGAAACAAATGTGAGGGTTTGTGTTGCTAAGGATTGGGCTGATGGGGTCATTCAGTTACATTTTCTGGTGATAAAAATAAAGCAGTAGATAACAGTGTTTGTCATGTCATGTGCACTAATGCTTGTAGTTTAGGAAACAAGCTTTGTGGGCTGACAGCTCTTATGCCTGGAGACAACTTGGACCTTGCTGCAATTACAAGGATTCAAATGACTGGCAAATAATTATACCAGGGTATACACTATACAGGAAAAACAGAGTAGGGAAAAGGGGAGGTGGAGTTGCCATACAGTGGATATAAAAGGTCTACACACCCCTGTTAAAATGGTAGGATTCTGTGATGTATAAAACTGAGACAAAGATAAATAATTTTAGAACTTTTTATACCTTCAATGTGACCTATAAACTGTACATGTCAACTGAAAAACAAACCAAAATCTTTTTTGGGGGGGAGTAAACATAAAAAACTAAAATAATGTGGTTGCAACAGTGTGCACACCCTCTTATAACTGGGGATGTAGCTGTGTTCAGAATTGAGCAATAACATTCAAAATCATAATAAATAGGAGTCAGTACATATCTGCCATCATTTAAAGTGCCTCTGATTAACCCCAAATAAAGTTCAGCTGTTCTAGTAGGTCTTTCCTGGCATTTTCTTAGTCGCATCCTACAGCAAGATCCATGGTCCGCAGAGAGCTTTCAAAGGATCTCATTGTTAAAAGGTATCAGTCAGGAGAAAGGTACAAATGAATTTCCAAGGCGTTAGACATACCATGGAACAGTGAAGACAGTCATCATCAAGTGGAGAAAATATGGTGCAACGGTGACATTACCAAGAACTGGACGTCCCTCCAAAATTGATGAAAATACGAGAAGAGAACTGGCCTGGGAGGCTGCCAAGAGGCCTACAGCAACATTAAAGGAGCTGCAGGAATATATGGCAAGTACTGGCTGTGTAGTACGTGACAACAATCTCCTGTGTTCTTCATATGCCTTGCCTAAATTTTTTAAAAAACACATCTTAAGTTTCCCAAAAGGATGTGGAAAAATGTGTGATGGTCTAATGAAACCAAGGTTGAACTTTTTCGACCATAATTCCAAAAGATATGTTTAGCGCAAAAACAACACTACACATGACCAAAAGACTACCACACATAGTTACATAGTTATTCTGGCACAAAAAAGACAAAAGTCCATTCAGTTCAACCATTAAATTAAAAAAAAAGTTATAATTCTATACCCACAGTTAATCCAGAGGAAGGCCAAAAAACCCAGCAAAGCATGATCCAATTTGCTCCTGCAGGGGAAAACAATTCCTTCCTGATCCCCCGAGAGGCAATCAGATATTCCCTGGATCAACTTTACCTATAAATGTTAGTAACCAGTTATATTCTGTGTATCCAAGAAAGAATCCAGGCCTTTTTTCAAAACAATACACTGAGCTGGCCAGAACCAACTCTTGAGGGAATCTATTCCACATTTTCACAGCCCTTACTGTGAAGAAACCTATCTCTATTTGGAGATTAAACTTCTTTTCCTCCAGACGTAAAGAGTGCCCCCTTGTCCTCTGTGATGATCTCAGGGTGAATAACTCTACACCGAGTTCACTATATGAACCACTGATGTATTTATACATTTTGATCATATCGCCCATTAATCTCCTCTTCTCAAGAGAGAATAAATTCAGTTCCTCTAATCTTTCCTCATAGCTGAGCTCCTCCATGCCTCGTATCAGTTTGGTTGTCCTTCTCTGTACTTTTTCAAGTTCCCCAATGTTCTTTTTGTGAATTGTTGCCCAAAACTGAACTGCATATTCCAGATGAGGTGTTACTAATGATTTGTACCGGGGTAAAATGATATCTCTCTCTGGAGTCTATACCTATTTTAATACAAGAGAGGATTTGGCTCACTTTAGAAACTGCAGCTTGGAATTGCATGTCATTATTAAGCTTGTGATCTACCAGAAACTCCAGATCCTTTTCCGCCATTGATTCCCCCAGTTGTACTCCCCCTAGTATGTATGATGCATGCATATTCTTAGCTCCCAAGTGCATCACCTTACATTTATCAACATTAAACCTCATTTGCCACATAGTTGCCCAATTAAACAGTGGATTGAGGTCGGCGTGTAAGTTGAAAACATCCTGTAAGGACTTTATTCCACTGCACAGCTTGGTGTCATCTGCAAAGACTGAAATGGGATTTTCAATCCCAGACCCTATATCGTTTATAAATATATTAATAAGTAAGGATCCCAACACTGAACCTTGGGGTACACCACTAACAACCATTCAGAGTATGAATCATTAACCACTACTCTTTGAATACGATGTTTTAGCCAGTTTTCTATCCATTTACATACAGATTTTTCCAAGCCCGTAGACTTTACCTTACACATTAGCCGTGTATGGGGAACTGTGTCAAACGCTTTTGCAAAATCCAAGTAAACCATGTCCACCGCCACCCCTCTGTCCAAGGTTTTGCTCACCTCCTCATAAAAAGAAATCAGATTTGTTTGACAACTTCTGTCTTTCATGAATCCATGCTGTCTGTTGCTTCAAATATTTTTTTCCAACAAGAACTCATCTATGTGGTCTTTTATTAAACTCTCCAGTGTCTTCCCAACTATAGAAGTTAAACTGACAGGTCTATAATTACTTGGTAAAGATTTTGACCCCTTTTTAAATACTGGCACCACATTGGCCTTCGGCCAATCCAGTGGTACCATGCCAGTCATTAAAGAGTTCCTAAAAATTAGAAACAATGGCTTTAAAATGACAGAGCTCAATTCTTTAAGGACCTGTGGGTGTATGCATCTGGTCCAGGTGCTTTATTCATCTTCATTCTAAATATTTTTGGATCATATCATTTGTGAGCCAATGTGGATCTGTGTCAATCTGGAGCTGTGTCAATACTATGCCCATTATGGACTAGAGCTCCCCCACGCCCCTTTATGTACACAGAGCTGAAGAAGGAATTTAATAAATTTCTCTTCTCTTTGTCCCCAGTCACCCACTCTAGATTTTTTTGTAAAGGGCCTACATGCTCAGACCGGACCTTTTTACTATTAATATATTTGAAGAATTTTGGGGGGTTTGTCCTGCTATCTTTTGCAATCTGTCATTGGTGTTTCCTTTTTGCATATTCTGTTATATTCTTTGTAATGTTTAAACAATGATAGTGTTCCTTCATTTTTATATTTAATAAAATCTCTTTTCTTATTATCTATAGTTTTTTTAACTTTGGCCGTAAGCCACATAGGTTTGATTTTTAGCCTTTTAAACTTGTTGCTCGTGGGAATATATTTTGCAGTGTGTTCACATACAGTCTTTTTGAAGAACTCCCATTTCTGTGTTGTGTTCATTGATGCCAATATTCCCTTCCAATCTAAGTCTTGGAAAGCATCTCTCAGTGTTGGAAAATTAGCTCTCTTAAAATTGAGCGTACCCACAGTGAAGTATGGTGGTGGCAGCATCATGCTTTGGGGCTGCTTTTCTTCAGCTGGAACTGGGGCCTTAGTCAAGGTAGAGGGAATTATGAACAGTTCCAAATACCAGTCAATATTGGTACAAAACCTTCATGCTGCCGCTAGAAAGCTGAACATGAAGAGGAACTTCATCTTTCAGCATGACAATGACCCAAAGCATACATCCAAATCAGCAAAGGAATGGCTTCACCAGAAGAAGATAAAAGTTTTGGAATGGCCCAGCCAGAGCCCAGACCTGAATCCGATCGAAAATGTGGGGTGATCTGAAGAGGGCTCTGCACAGGAGATGCCCACGCAATCTGACAGATTTGGAGTGTTTTTACAAGGAAAAGTGGGCAAATATTGCCAAGTCAAGATGTGCCATGCTGATAGACTCATACCCAAAAAGACAGCGCTGGAATAAAATCAAAAGGTGCTTCAACAAAGTATTAGTTTAAGGGTGTACACACTTATGCAACTATATTATTTAGTTTTTTATTTTTACTTCCCTCCACCTAAAAGATTTCAGTTTGTTGTTCAACTGAGTTGTACAGTTTATAGGTTATATTAAAGGTGGAAAATGTTCTGAAATGATTTATCTTTGTCTCACTTTTTTACATCACAGAAACCTGACATTTTAACAGGGGTGTGTAGACTTTTTATATCCACTGTATATGTCAAAAATAGCATACGACTAACATTAATTAAAAAAACAAATGAGATACTCGAAACCCTCTGGGTCTGCCTTCTAACCAGAGAGGGATTTTCCCTTAGAATTGGTGTAATATACAGACCCCCAGGACAGACTGAAGATTATGATAACTTGTTGATTGACGAGATAACTCAAATGGCAATGAAGGGGAAGGTTTTGATTATGGGTGACTTCAACATGCCTGACACTAACTGGAATTCTCCAACTGCTTTTACAAGCAGCAGCAGGGAATGGGAAGCACTGAATGGGCTTTCTCTAAAACAGTTAGTAAAAAGTCCAACCCAAGGTGATCATATTCTAGACCTAGTACTGACAAATTGGGATCGATTGTCTAATGTTGAGGTGGGAGAAAATTTGAGTTCTAGTGATCACCAATGTCAGTGGTTTGATATTAAAATAAGAACTGAAAAATCATATATTCTAGATTTTAAAAAGACGAATTTTGCTGAAATGGGTAAATTTCTCAAAAATGAGTTGAACGGTTGGAGTAAAACGACAGAAGTAATCAGTGGGCACTGTTAAAGTCTACCATCCTGGAGGCAACTAGATTATATGTCAAGCAAGTTGGTAAGAATAAACAGAAGAAAAAAACAATATGGTTCACTAAAGAGATAAGTAGGATAACAAAGGGAAAAAAAATCACCATATAGGAGATTCAAGGAAACAGGAGGTGCAGCTGATAAAGAAGAGTATAAGAATAGACAAAAGGAGGCCAAACACATTATCAGTGCTGCCAAAGCACAAAAAGAGGAGGAAATTGCTAAATCTAATAAAAAAGGAGATAAAACCTTTTTTAGGTACATTAGTGATAGAAAGAAAAAATATGATGGGATCACTAAAATGAAAGGCACAACACTTATTTTGAGGGAGACCTGGATGCATCAAACCACTTAAACATTTACTTGTGTTCACTCTTCTCAGAAATAAATTATACTAACAATAATAAGTTGGGAAATCATTTTGGTTCTAGTAATGATGGTTCATTTTTAGTATTACCTGAGACAGAGGTAGCAGAGGAACTGGCTCGATTGCAAAATGAGCAGTGTGGCCAGGCAGTGGGGAAAGCGAATAGAATTCTAGGATGCATCACTAGAGGGGTCACCAGCAGGAGGAAGGAGGTCCTGATTCCCCTATCGTTAGTTAGACCTCATTTAGAATACTGTGTCCAGTTCTGGAGACCTCACTTACAAAAAAATATTGATAAGATAGAACGAGTCCAGAGATGAGTAACAAAAATAGGTCTGTGGGGAGAAAACATATCAAGAGAACTTCAGGAACTTAACATGTACAGTCTGGAGGAAAGAAGGGAAAAGGGAGACATGATTAAAACCTTTAAATACATCAAGGGGGTGAATAAGGTTCAAGAAGGCAGTATTTTCAACATGAAATCAAAATCACAAGGATATGACCTTAAATTGACTGGAGGAAAGTTCAAAACTATTCTCAAAAAGTATTATTTTACTGAAAGAGAAGTTGATGCTTGGAATAAACTTCCAGCAGAGGTAGTGAACCAGTCAACAGTAAAAAGTTTCAAACATGCTTGGGACAAGCATAAATCTATACTCAGATAAAAAAGTTAACAAAAAAAAAAACAAATTAAAAAAAAAACACACATAAAAAAAAATGGGCAGACTCGATAGACCACTCAGTCTTTTCCTGCAGTCACTTTTCTCATTATTAGCAGCCTTTGCAGACATTTGTCTCACCAATCAGAGATCAGTTGCTACATTTTAGCAATTAATTGCAAGGGACTTTAAAGCCCCATTCACACCTGTGCGTTTTTAGGTGTGGTGCATAATAAAAAGAAATTAACACATATATGAACCAGCCAAAATAGCATGATTAGCTTTTTAAAAAAATCACCCATGTAGTTTAGGCCTGAAGATAGAAAGCTCTGAAAAACATTGGCATCAGGACTGGTTCATGAGTTTTAAATTAGAATCATTTGTAGAAGAAATTAAATTGGTTTCTTTTTTTTTCTGCTAAATGTAACGTATTGTCTTCTGAATCTCAAAAAAAATTTTTCACTAAATAAGGACTTAAAGTGTTAAACCCTACATTAAAAAAATATAATACAATAGTGCACTTTAGCACTTACAATGTGTGATGTCTTGCTTGAGTTTGCAGCCTCTGGTTTCCTTTTAATTTCCCACGGAAATATCAGTCCTCGCGATTTACATTTTTAGGGTGGCTACACTGCCTTGCAGGGTCCACTGGAGCCCTGCTGTTACCCACTCGCCCATTGTAAAACTGGGCATATGAAGTGTTTATTTGATTGTTTTAAAATTATTTTGAGGGTAGTCATGAGACCTTTGTGTGACTTCTACTGTGCATGGTTCCCAAGTGGAAGTTCAGGGAAGCAGTGCTGAGCGAAAATCAATGAACAGCTTTATCACTAAAATTGTGAGTGAATAGGGGCATATTTTTTAAGAAAAACTTACTGTATGATGCACATTTCCATGTTGGAAATGGATACTTTAATGTGAAAAAAGAAGGTTAAGTACTACTTTAGAGCAATGTTTAATGTAAAATTAAACTGCTTACAAAGCACATGTCAGTCCCCCCAAAACCTTGCTGTTTTAATGGTGATTACCACCATCTTGCAGCTTTGAGAAGAGGGTCCATTGTGTGGCTTTGCATGATGATGTACAATAATGGAGGAATTTACAATGATGAAATTAAAACGTAAGCATGCCTAGTGTACTACTTACTAACTACTAGCAGTTAATGTTCATATAGATTATATATTCTTTCTACAGGAAATTTTCATATGAAAATAGTATATCTCTCAGAAACAATTTGCTCTACTTTTGTTATACAATTAATACATCATATAATTTTCATCAAAAACCAACATAGCATCCTGGCTGAAAGAAAAATCAAATTCAGATGCATTGTTCTGTTTTGTTGCTGTTTTAACAATAATTCTTGATCATTTAAAATGATCAAATCTATCATCTATCAACCCTATACCTAATGCATGTGCTGTAGTGATAAGTTGGAGGGGCCCATCTATACATAGATCAAAGACACTTTTACCAGCACACCTTCCTGGTATCAGGAAAGAGGAACATGTGCTGGTGAGAAATGTTTTTGATCTATCAAAGTGTTTGGCATTGCTGTGAAGAGGTAACAATTGGCACTGATGGCAGCATATGGTTAACTTGCATGGGTCTCACCAACAAGGCCCCAGAGGCACTTTCACATTTCAAAGGTACTTTTCAACCAAGATTCCTCCTTTGTGTGGTGAATGAGGCTCCAAAATAATTATCCAAAACAATTTTCATGATTTAACCACTTGCCCTCCTGAGGATTTACCCCCCTTCCTGACCAGGCCATTTTTTGCATTACGGCGCTGCGTTACTTTAACTGACAATTGCGCGGTCATACAACGCTGCACCCAAATGAAACTTACGTGTTTTTTCCCACAAATTGAGCTTTCTTTCTGTGGTATTTGATCGCCTGTGCATTTTTTATTTTTTGCGATATAAGCAAAAAAAGACCAACAATTTAAAAAAAAAACAATATTTTGGACTTTTTGCTATAAAACATGTCCAGTAAAAAAATTAAAAAAAATCATTTTATGTGAAAGTTATAGTGTTTACAAATGGCGGCATAGATAATGGGATTTTTTTTTTCTACTGGTAATGGCGGCGATCAGCAACTTTTAGCGGGACTGCAGCAGACATTCTGACACTGGGGGAGAACTAACTTGGTGTCACTGAAATCTCCAGTGACACCAATACAGCGATCAGTGCTAAAAAAAAGCACTGACACTTTACTAATGGCACTGGGCAGGAAGGAGTTAATGTGAGGGGCAATCAAAGGGTTAACTGTGTGCTATGTGTGTGTTTTACTAGGGGGCAGGGGGGTGTTCTTCACTGTAAGCACAGTGATCGGGATGGCTGTAATGTGCACAGCCATCCCGAGCAGTGTGCTTGAGCTGACAGGGAGGAAGATTGTAAACAAAACAATCTATCTCCCCGTCAGAGATGCTCGTGAATCACCGGGTGCCGGCGGGTAATTACCGATTGACATCCATGGCTGCGCGCACGCCCCCTACCAAGAAATGCAAAATCATATATATATATATATATATGTGATTTTGTGCACAGGTGCCACCCTGTGGTAGTATATCTGCTGTAGGGTGGTCCTTAAAGTGGAGTTCCACTCACTCTGTAAAAAAATAAAAGTCAGCAGCTACAAAAAACTGCAGCTGCTGACTTTTAAAAAACAGCCACTCAACTGTCCCACAATCCCGCGGTGACCCTGCTACAGCCCGTTTCACTGGCTGTCCTGTATTCCAGGCGCCGGCATCTTTACTGTGGGCACCCGGCTGTGACAGCTTGCGGCTTCACAGCCAGGTGCCCACTACGCATGCACGAGAAGTGCTGTGCTTCCTGAATGGCCCCGTAGTCTTCTGGGACCTGTCACGTGTCCCAGAAGACTACGGGGAGGGAGGGGGAGGACAACTTCTGCTTCCAATCACCGAGGCGATCGCAGCGGAGATGGGAGCAGGTACCTGTCAATTTCGGGTACCCACTCCCCAAAGGTGCGAATCCTTAATGGGAGCGGGGAACCAATCTTTAAAGCAGAACTTCCCATTTTGGGTGGAACTCCGCTTTAAGCAGTTAAACAAAGTAAGGCAGGGCAGCAGGCTTTGATCAACCTTTGTTGTTGTCAGTGTCATTGGGGAATATTTACTAAAACTGGTGCACTTAGAATCTGGTGCAGCTGTGCATGGTAGCCAATCAGCTTCTAAATTCAGCTTGTTCAATTGAACTTTGGCAATAAAACCTGGAAACTGATTGGTTTCTATGCAGAGCTGCACCAGATTTTGCACCATGGAGTTTTAGTAAATAATCCCTACAGTTACATAGATTTCCTCCTAACTTTTGTGTGGTCATAGGAAAGAGTGAGTGGAAATCTATAATCCATAATGGAGACACAGAGAGCTTTAAAAGCCCCTTTTGAGTAGAACAGGAAGAGTTATGAATAGTACACACGATAAGAAAATCGACCAACAAATCCTGCTTTCAAAGCGATCGTCCGATAATCTGGTTGATAGTACACAGCTTTTGATATCCAAACTTGACACTTCATGTGAAATTATCTGAAGAGGCAGTCACGAAAATTTTTCTCATATGACAACAGAACAAACTATTTTTATTTAACCACATGCCCTCCGGAGGATTTAACCCCCTTCCTGACCAGGCCATCTTTTGCGTTACGGCGCTGTTATTTTAACTGACAATAGCGTGGTCATGCAATGCTGCACCCAAATGAAATTTACGTCCTTTTCCCACAAACTGAGCTTTCTTTCTGTGGTATTTATTCACCTCTGTGGGTTTTTTTTTTGGTGCTATAAACAAAAAAAGACTGACAATTTTGAGAAAAAAAACTATATTTTTGACTTTTTGCTATTAAACATGTCCAACAGCAATAACGGAGCGGGGTCTAACACTTCTCCACTAAAAACTATTATTTTCCTAGAGTTACACTTTACTTTTATTATTTGAAGTTTGCCTGAAATTTTTAAAACAGTGACACTGTCAAACAATTCACATAAACATTCATACATAAAAACATATGTGTTAATATGAATAGCCTCTGTTAGTAACCAAGTGTTCATCTGCAGGAGGCGTATACATTGTACAGAAATTCCAAAGCACGTAGTTGTTGTATGCATTGTACAGCTATGGTCCCTTGGTTTTGCAACAGCACTGTTATTGTAGCTGTAAGTATTTTTAAACTATGCAAACATTGTTTGATACTGTGAAAACACCACATGAAAGCCCCAGTCATTCTACTCTCCTCTGTGTATCCTACAGACTATAAAATGGTACATAGTACAAACTTCCTCAGATTCCACTGAACAAGTCATGTTGGCTGCTGCCAAAACTTTTCAATGAGCCTAACTTTTCCCAGCATCATATTTGCTAAGTCAGCGATGTGCTTCATAATACAGGAAAGACAGATCTACCCCAACTGCCATTTTCATTTTCTATTGTTTCTGTCTTCCTTTCTTACGACATCTTGTGACTCCATTGGTCAAATCTTGCTAACATTTGCCTAGTTCTACTGCTGCTACTGCAAAGTCAAATGATGGTGTCACGCTCCCTTCATCTATTGCACGGGTGTCAAACTGGTGGCCCTCCAGCTGTTGCCAAACTACAAGTCCCATGAGGCATTGCAAGATTGACAGTTACAAACATGACAACCAAAGACAGAGGCATGATGGGACTTGTTTGGCAACAGCTGGAGGGCCACCAGTTTGACACCCCTGATCTATTGGATTCTGCATAAGAAATATTTGGGGAACTGTCAGGGCTCCCGGTAAGACCAGAGATGTGTGAACTGACACAGGGAAACGCAGGCTCAAGTATGGTGTAACAATATAATTTATTACAGGTTATACACAAATATAAACGCACAATACAACAAAACCAAACCTCCAACTGATAAAAGAATGTACACAGACAAGAGCAGTCAGGGCTGGTGAGGTGGAGTGGTCAGGCAGGCCGGGTCAGGAACCATTGGGCAGACAAGACACAAAGGAGCAGGCAGAGCGTAGTCAGATGGGCTGGGTCAGGAACAATCAGGCAGACAAGGTACCAAAGGAGCAGGCTGGAGAGTGGTCAGGAATAGCCGGGGTCAGGACAGGCGGAGTTCATTCAGAGTCAGGATCAAAGCAGAATCAGGAATCAGGCAGGAAGCAGACAGGATGCAGGTACAGGGGCTCATGGGAAACATACACCAAGGCACTGACTGCAGGTCTGGCCATTCCTTAAATACACCTCCTGCAATCAGCCTCAGGTGATGGCTGACTGCAGGAGTGAGCCTCTGGTTGCCGAGAGCACCCGCTAGCCAGTCCTGGTACTGCAGCCCACACGGCAGATGAGTCCCACCACTAATGGTGAGTCCATTCCTGACAGGAACCAATGGCCAGTAGCTGCCAGTAACCCCTTTTGGAAGGGGACTGAAACACAAGCTACTGCAGGCTAATGTTGCCATAGCTGCAGTTGATAGAGATGGGTGGTTCAACCTTAGGGCTTACATTGGCGGGTATTGTTTTCATACTTTTTATGTGCATTTTGAAGGCGCATCAAACACAGATCATCAAAATCCCATTGACCTTAATTGGGTAGCACACAGGGCAGTTCAGAGGCTGCATTTGACCTACCTTGCATTGCACTGTATTTCTTTGAATGCAGTATATCCTATTAAGCTGTATGTAACCACTTGCCCTCCGGGGGATTTACCCCCCTTCCTGACCAGGCCATTTTTTGCGATATGGCGCTGCATTATTTTAACTGATAATTGCGCCATCATGCGATGCTCAACCAAATGAAATTTACGTCCTTTTTCCCCCACAAACAGAGCTTTCTTTTGGTGGTATTTGATTGCCTGTGCATTTGTTCTATTTTTTGCACTATAAACAAAAAAAGGCTGACAATTTTGAGAAAAAACAACAATATTTTTGACTTTTTGCTATAAAACATGTCCAGTAAAAAAATTTAAACAATCAAATGTCATCATGAATTTAGGCCAAAATGTATTCTGCTACATGTCTGCTAAAAAAATCCCAATACATGTAAATTATTTGGTTTACCTGAAAGTTATAGTGTTTACAAATGGTGGTATATATATATATATATATATATATATATATATACTGGAATTTTTTTTTTTACTAGTAAAGGTAGTGATCAGCGACTTATAGCAGGACTGTGGGACTGCGGCAGGCATTCTGTCTCTGGGGGGGAACTTACTTGGTGTCACTGACATCCCAGCGACACCAATACAGTGATCAGTGGTAATAAAAAGAACTGACACTGTACTAATGGCACTGGGCAGGAAGGGATTAAAATGTGGGGTGATCAAAAGGTTAACTGGGTGCTGTGTGAGTACTTCACACTGTAAGCACACTGCTTTGTACGGCTCTGCTATGCAGAGCCGTACAAAGCAGTGTACAGGAGCTGAAGGGAGAGATCTGCGTTGTTTATACACAGGTCTCTCCCCTGTCAAACATACTCGGCAATCACCGGATGCCGGCGGGAAATCACCGGCTGGGACCCGATGACTGACAGCCGAAGCCACAAATGGTAGTGCGGGTAGGGCGTGCGCGCCCCCTGCCCGGAACTGCAAAATCACGTATATATATATATATATATGTGTGTGATTTTTGTGCACCCGTGCTGCCCTGTAGCAGTATTTCTGCTATAGGGCGGAGCAGAAGTGGTTAAACTAAACACAAAGCAGCTCAAAGGCAGACTTTTCTTGAGAAACATTGTAGTTGCCAGTCAGACCCATGCATTTAATTCGCAAATGCAGTGCTTGAAAAGAAGATCTGAGAACATAAGCCAAATAACAAATTGTTCTTAATATTTCCTGGCGGTTTTCACCTCACATGGAATCAAATGTCATGCCTTCTTGAGCACTTCTGAAGAAGTGATTTTTGTTGATCTCGAAACGCGTCAAGTGCGAGCCATGCATGATCCATGATTAGATTTGCAATACCATCTCTGATGACACCGCCGCAATATGTATTGTAGCTTTATATTTATTTTTGAAGATTGTAAAAATAAAATTTTATACTGTTTTTATAAAAAATCTCTTTTGAATTATTGAAATTTATCATATAAGTAAATTGTGCTACTAAAGTCCCACCAAAAAAGAGGACTTTCCCCCCACCGTGTCTTGTTAGAAACATAGAAAAGTGATCGCACAAAAAGACTGAGTGGCCCATCGAGACTGAACTTTCCTCTATTTAGTTTGCGGTCATGTCCCCGTGTTCTTGATATGACCTCAGGGCAGAAACCAAAGTGTGCAGTTTATGTTCAATAGCACCTTGGAAGCATAGATGCATTTTTTTTTAACAAGAGATTCATTGGTCTTTAACCTAGGGCTGACAATAATGAGACTAAGGTGTTGATTTACAAAAGGCAAATAAATTGTTCACTTTGCAAGGGAATTTTAGTTAGCTTGGTGAGTGTGGTAAATATTCCCTTTGTAATAATTATCCACTCACATGCAAGGACAAGAAAAATACCTGTATTTATGGTTGCACATGACTGGATGATGGAACTCAGCAGAAAATTCCCTCATTCACTAATCTATGGGTCAGTCCCCTTTTAAAGTGAACAGCCTATTTTGTCTTTAGTAAATCAAACCCTAGGGGTCTAACTCATAAAAAGTAAAAAAAGAAAGAATTCTGAATGTCTGCTATGGGCAACAACTCATACTTTTGTTCTCCTTGAATTTTTTTTAAGATCCTAAGTACTATTAATTTCTGACTAAAAGAGAATAGGGCATTCAATTCTTAAATGAGACAGGAAAAAAATACAACACTGTGTACCCATAAACAGCCTATGAGAAGGAGTACAGTTAAACACAATAGTCTGACAAAAGAAATCCATAAAACCACAGGAATACAATACTACAGATGCTCCACATTACCAGAGGCCAAAAGTTACATTACAGATCAGTTGGATATGGAATCGTTTTTTGTGGTATTGAAGATTTGCTGCACTGCATTTTAAACTGAAAGTTTATTTTTGATATATTAGGACACAGATTTGTATCAGATGTGTAAAAGCTGTGCTAAGGTATTATTGGTGTTTTTTTAAAAACAGAAAGAACAGCACACGGTACATAACACAGCCTGTAGGATGTGTCCCTTTTGCTGATTCTTTTAGTAGTAAAGCTCCACCATACTGCCTTTACTCATGTAAAAAACTATGTTTCTGTGCATTGGCGTTTGCCTGCATATGTGTGTACTACATGTTTTAGCAAACGCAGAGGTATCATGTTTGGGAAATTAGTACCAAACATCCACCAAAATAAAACATCAACTTACTCACAATCAGATTCTGTACCTCCATCTACAGGAGTAAATCAGTTCTCTATTGGGAGAGTGATCAAAGACTTACTTCCAGCCTGTCCAGCTTGTACTGTACAAACGTTTTTAAAAAGACTGAGATGTGCTGTATTACTAATCAAAAGGTGAACTGCAAACTATGCTGCACACTGTATGCAAGCACCTACAGATTCTTGCACATACAGTATACACTCACTGGTCATTTTATTAGGTACACCTTGCTAGTGTCAAGAAAATATCCCCCACACCATTAGACCACCACCACCAGCCTGAACCATTGATACAAGGCAGGATGAATCCATGCTTTTATGTTATTTATGCCAAATTCTGACCCTACCATCTGAATGTTGCAGCGACCAGTCTGCCCAATCTCCTCTGACCTCTGACATCAACAAGGCATTTTTGTCCACACAACTGCGGATCACTAGATATTTCTCTTTTTCGGACCATTCTTTGTAAACCCTAGATATGGTTGTGTGTGAAAATCCCAGTAGATCAGCAGTTTTTGAAATACTCAGACCAGCCCGTCTGGCACCAACAACCATGCCATGTTCAAAGTCACTTAAATCCCATTTTTTCCCCATTCTGATGCTTGGTTTGAACTTCTGCAAGTCATCTTTACCATGTCTAGATGCCTAAATGCATTGAGTTGCTGCCATGTGATTAGCTGATTAGTAATTTGTGTTACCAAGCAACTGAACAGGGGTACCTAATAAAGTGGCCGGTGAGTGTATTCAGCCCTCTTACAGTGTGCCCAGGGACCACCAAACCCCATAGCTTTGCAATCATAAACTTTTAATATTTTTTGAATTATTGAATTCTTCCTCTACAACTTATGTATTTCCCTATTAGTCACTGAAGCTGTCCATTATAATGAACGTGTGGAAGTCAGGAGGAGCCAGGCTGGTCTCCAGCAGTGTTGAATATGCAGGTGCATCATTGAACTAACTAGGACCTTTCATAACCCGATACTGTAGTTACAACTTTGATACAGTGGATCCATCATGAGTTTCAATATATAAAATGTATTTTAATTATTTTTACCAAATGAATTAGGTTGTCCTTTGGTTCTCCCACTAGCAACTTTAATTTAAACAGCTGAATTTTGGATCGAACATCTTTGAATGAAAAAAAAAGCACATCAACGTGTTGGCTTTCACTGGAAATCAGGTAAATGGGTGGTGAAGTGTTTTTTATAGTGCACCTCTGTGATTACAGGAAGCACACATTTTACTAATCCCAAAACCATATCTATTCACATTTGCCTAGATCTTATAACCATTTTGTTTGCCTAAAATGCCTACTCATCATTTCTGTTTGTAGAAAATGTATTTCTATTATCAGTATCAGCCAATTTGTGGTTCTGTGGTGGTCTCAAAGTACAGAACACAGTGTTTGCCTGTCAAGCCGATTGCGGTTGTTTGATCACTGGCCAGCCATGACTTCAATTTCACATTGTTTTAACACTAAAAGTAAAGCAATTTAGTGATATGATCAATGTATTCTGCTGTAATCATCTGACATGCTGAGTACTTGAAGTACTTGTCCTTGCTTACTTTAGATAGTAGACACTCAAAGGACACCAGATGCAAAACGGTATTTTCAGGAGTTTCTAAAAATAAACTTAATGATAATCATATACCCAATTTGCATATTTTATTTGTTAAAGGATCATGCCCTGTTCTATTGGGGAGGATAATACCTAATCTGCTGCAGTAAGTTTCAAGCATACTTAAAAATGTCTGTTGTTAGTACAGTGGGCATACAAGTTGATCATACAAACTCAGTACTACCTGAATATTGCTCATCATTCTGAAGTTGATACCACTGCTATCAAAAACCATACAGTAAGCGACCAGCCTAATATGGCCAGTGGAAAAGACCTTTAATTGTGTATGTGAGTGAATGTTTACGGTTTACATGTGGTCAACAGGGAAGGAATTACCTAGCACAGGAAAGTGACTGATACTTTGTATTGGATGTGGTATTTAAATAACTAAGACCAGTTGCTTAGGGTAATGAAGAGAGTGTGTGAGTGCCAAACACATAGTGCCATATTATGGCAGAGTGATGATGCATCTGTTCCGGCTGACTGGACAATTTTCCTTTAAAGTGGTCTGCATGTAGGCAGGTAGAGGTCCCCTTAAGGGTTGCTCCTCCTAATTTGGAGTGGTGACACAGTGTGCCCCCTTATAAAGGGGGAGAGGCCAGTCTTCTGGATCAGTGGGCTACTAAGGAGAGAACCTATAAGAGGGTATTTTGTGTGCTTTCCCCTCCAGGAGAGAGGCGTTGGACATGCTGCAGAACATTACTTGGTAAAGGCCTGGAGAAAAGTATATCTTGGGATCTGAGTACTACAATACTGCCATTACGCTCACTGAACTATACTGATGCAAATAGGAAAGAATCCATTGTAAACCATGATTTGGGAAAACTGTCTCCAGAATTTAAAGTATAATGTTCTACTTTATGCTGCTTTTTTTTTTTACTTTATTTTTATTAATTCATTGTTATCATCATTATAAATATAAGTTTTCCATTTATTAAATCGTACATTCTCCATATCAGCCTATATATTATTATTATTATTATTATTATTCAGTATTTATAAAGCGCCAATAGTTCGCTCAGCGCTGTACATTACAAAGGGGGACAGAACATGTGACAGAACAATACCAATACAATGCAAAACATGAGGGGATCGAGGGCCCTGCTCTTTCAAGCTTACAATCTAGGAGGGAGGGGATGGTGGCACAGGAGGAGATAGCTGTGGGGGATGGAGTGGTAGGAAGAGTGGAGGAGGTCGGCAAGTTAGCAGGGGGCGGGGTAGGCTTCCCTGAAGAGATGGGTTTTCAGGGTGCGCCTAAAGGAGAGGAGAGTAGGTGATAATCTACATATACCCATATATCAACATATACCCATCTTCCTCCCTCCAACCTCGCCCTCCCCCTCCCGATTGTCATCCCCTATTTCTACGCCTCTTTCTTCCTATTCTAATTTTCTATTCTATTCCTCATCTCTTATTTTCCCCTCCTTTATCATTCCCTTCCTATATTTATATTAGTCAGTTCTAAATATCTCCTAGATGTTTTAAAGATTATCTATCTGTCCCAGGTATTCTTAATTATAGCGATTTTATCCTCTCCCCTGTAATACAACTCCTCCATCCTATGTATAAACTCTATTCTATTTATCCAATCCGTAATTTTAGGGGCTTCCTGAGCCTGCCAGAACCTGGGAATCAGTCTCTTTGCCACATTAATCAAATGAAAAATCACTGAACTCTTATATTGTTTTTCCGTGAGGACGGTGGTATGAAATAAACATGCCCAGGGGTCCTTCAGTACACTAATCCCCGTTATTTGCTGTATTTGTTGTATTTTTCCCTCCCAAAATTGCTGTATTTTAGGGCATTCCCACCATATATGTGCCATTGTTCCTTTCTGTCCACATCCCTTCCAACATAAAGGTGAATTCTCTATCCGTTGTTTATGAGCCACACTCGGTGTTACATACCACCTAACTAAACATTTATAATTAATTTCTATTGTGTTCATATCCACCATGCCATGTATTGAATTAAATATTCTTTTTTTTTCTTTATCGTTTAATTTTGTTCCTAATTCCTTTTCCCACTTTTCTAAGAACAATGGAGAGATAGTTCCAGACATAACAGTAAGAATCTTATATATGTGAGAGGTCACATTATGCTGCTTTAATGGAATCAAGTAAAGATATTTAATGCAAGAAAGAGCATCTGGGTGATGACCTAATTATTATTATTATTATTATTATTATTATACAGTATTTATAAAGCGCCAATAGTTCGCTCAGCGCTGTACATTACAGAGGGGAACAGAACATGTGACAGAACAATACCAATACAATGCAAAACATGAGGGGATCGAGGGCCCTGCTCTTTCGCACTTACAATCTAGGAGGGAGGGGATGGTGGCACAGGAGGAGATAGCTGTGGGGGATGGAGTGGTAGGAAGAGTGGAGGAGGTCGGCAAGTTAGCAGGGGGCGGGGTAGGCTTCCCTGAAGAGATGGGTTTTCAGGGTGCGCCTAAAGGAGAGGAGAGTAGGTGATAATCTGATGGGTTGGGGAAGGGAGTTCCAGAGGATGGGTGACACCCTGGAGAAGTCCTGGAGGCGGGCATGGGAGGAGGAGACCAGGGAACTAGAGAGAAGGAGGTCTTGTGAGGAACGGAGTGTGCGTGCTGGGCGGTACTTGGATATTAGGTCAGTGATGTAGTTCGGGGGAGTAGGGTGGACAGCGTTGTACGTCAGCGTTAGGATTTTGAATTTGATTCGTTGCGCAATCGGAAGCCAGTGGAGGGATTGGAAGAGGGGGGTGGCGGAAACGGAGCGGTTGGAAAGGTGAATGAGTCTGGCAGCCGTATTCAGGATGGACTAAAGCGGGGATAGCCAGCGGCGAGGCAGGCCAGTGAGGAGGGAGTTGCAGTAGTCGAGTCGTGATATGATGAAGTGAAGTGTAGAGTACAGCCAATGCCTGGGGTGAAGAGAGTTTAGTGCTTTACTCGTGCATGTCTGGTTGGCTCTGGAATGGGTGGTGATGGAGGAAAAGGAATTCCCTCCCCGATGGTGAGAGAGAACCCCCTCATGTACCATTCATCAGGTGACCCAGGTCTATGTGTTCCATGGGCCCCAGGTGGTCAGCTGGACTTCTGGAGCTTCTGTCTGGACCACAAACACAGGCATATGGGTGTAAGTACTCCAAGGGGTTAAAGAAGTTAAAGATGAAATGACCAGGAGGATGGGGAGAAGAGATCTAGGTCCAACATCTGTACAGTGGTTTGGGCAGAACACCTGCATGACGCCCTGTAACCTTGTAAGTATAGGCAGAGCCCAGCTGCACATGTCAGCCAAATAAGCTGGGTAACCCTTAAATGCAGGATTTTCTGAATGTTTGGGTGGTCATGCATCAGTGTTTCTGTGAAACTGTGCAATTGGTTTTCTTCGATGTGGTTTTGACCTCCCCACACACCAACATAGCAATTCAAGGCTGTTAATTATGAAAGATAAGTATGTCAAGCAGCTTATAGTTCTGTCATTTGTAGGATAACTTTAACCTCAAAAGTTTGAGAACTGTTGAAGTCAGGCTATAGAACAGTGATGGCGAACCTTTTTGAGCCCGAGTGCCCAAACTGCAACCCAAAACCAACTTATTTCTTTCAAAGTGCCAACACTGCAATGAAACCTGAATATCGAGCTTTTGGTTTAGAAAAAACAACTCGTACAGTAGTGCAAACTAATTAACAGTACAGGGATGACCAGAGACTGCGGACAGTACAGGGATGACCAGAGACTGCGGACACAGTACAGGGATGACCAGAGACTGCAGACACAGTACAGGGATGACCAGAGACTGCAGACACAGTACAGGGATGACCAGAGACTGCGGACACAGTACAGGGATGACCAGAGACTGCGGACACAGTACAGGGATGACCAGAGACTGCGGACACAGTACAGGAGATGACCAGAGACTGCGGACATAGTACAGGAGATGACCAGAGACTGCGGACACGGTACAGGGATGACCAGAGACTGCAAACACAGTACAGGGATGACCAGAGACTGCAGACATAGTACAGGGGATGACCAGAGACTGCAGACACAGTACAGGGATGACCAGAGACTGCAGACACAGTACAGGGATGACCAGAGACTGCAGACACAGTACAGGGATGACCAGAGACTGCAGACACAGTACAGGGATGACCAGAGACTGCAGACACAGTACAGGAGATGACCAGAGACTGCGGACACAGTACAGGAGATGACCAGAGACTGCAGACACAGTACAGGAGATGACCAGAGACAGCGGACAGTACAGGGGATGACCAGAGACTGCGGACAGCACAGGGATGACCAGAGACTGCGGACAGTACAGGGATGACCAGAGACTGCGGACAGTACAGGGATGACCAGAGACTGCGGACAGTACAGGAGATGACCAGAGACTGCGGAAAGCACAGGGATGACCAGAGACTGCGGACAGTACAGATGACTGCTGACCTTTGGGGAGGGAGGGGGAGCGGGTACCTGAATTTGACAAGTACCCGCTCTTACTTCCGCAGAGTTTTTTTTTATCTTACCTGTTCCTTTATCCAGCCGCGCGCTGTCTTCCCGGCTTCTGTAGTGTGGGCGCTCGTCGGACAGCCGGATGCCCAGTGCGCATGCGCGAGAAGCGCTGCGCTTTGTGATTGGTCCGGCGGCTTCTGGGATCTGTCATGTGTCCCAGGTACCGCCTTACCATTCACAAAGAGCACTGCTTCTTGCGCATGCGCACTTGGGACCCGGCTGTCACGCACACTACAGAAGCCGGGAAGACAGCGCGCCGCTGGATAGAGGGACAGGTACGGTCCCACTGCAGAGCTGAGCGGCCGGCCCGGTATTCTGACACGGCGGCGGTGGAAATACCGGACCGGCCGCTCTATATTCGCTCCATAAGACGCACTGACATTTTCCCCCCTTTTTTGGGGGAAAAAAAGTGCGTCTTATGGAGCGAAAAATACGGTATTCTCCTGGCGTGCCCACAGATAAGGCTCGGCGTGCCGGCTGTGGCACGCGTGCCACGGGTTCGCCATCACTGTCCTAGAGGAACATAAATAGTTGGAATTCTCCTTCAAATGATGTCATAATATAAGCAGTAGAAGTAAATGATTGCCACAAAACAATAAATTAAGCTGAAATCTAACTGCACTGGGAAGAGTAACAAACACAAAGGGATTTACAACACTCTACTTTTGCAGTGTCTGTATTCCCAACTGATTTTTCAGATCTATAGGTTATAAAAATAACTCTTAGGGCTGGTTCATACCAGAATCGCAGAGAAACGTGGTACACATTTCTGTGTGTCCCCTACAATGTGATTACCAGGCCAATCTTTTGAATGGACTGAAATCACACTGGGTCACAAAAAGTAGTGCATGTGTTGGAATACAGTGTTCATGTATTGTGTGCAACAATACCAGTATTCAGTATTTAGTAGAGCTACAGTGGGTAAAGCTTCAAAAAAGCATCACAAAAGCATCAAAAATGCATGTTAAAGCATGTGTGCTACTAATCACTGATCAGTATTGCATGCTGTTGGAAATCTGTACAGTCAGGTCCATAAATATTGGGACATTGACACAATTCTAACATTTTTGGCTCTATACACCACCACAATGGGTTTGAAATGAAACAAACAAGATGTGCTTTAACTGCAGATTGTCAGCTTTAATTTGAGGGTATTTAAATCCACATCAGGTGAACGGTGTAGGAATTACAACAGTTTGCATATGTGCCTCCCACTTGTTAAGGGACCAAAAGTAATGGGACAGAATAATAATCATAAATCAAACTTTCACTTTTTAATACTTGGTTGCAAATCCTTTGCAGTCAATTACATCCTGAAGTCTGGAATGCATAGACATCACCAGAAGCTGGGTTTCATCCCTGGAGATGCTCTGCCAGGCCTCTACTGCAACTGTCTTCAGTTCCTGCTTGTTCTTGGGGCATTTTCCCTTCAGTTTTGTCTTCAGCAAGTGAAATGCATGCTCAATCAGATTCAGGTCAGGTGATTGACTTGGCCATTGCATAACATTCCACTTCTTTCCCTTAAAAAACTCTTTGGTTGCTTTTGCAGTATGCTTTGGGTCATTGTCCATCTGCACTGTAAAGCGGCGTCCAATGAGTTCTGAAGCATTTGGCTGAATATGAGCAGATAATATTGCCCCAAACACTTCAGAATTCATCCTGCTGCTTTTGTCAGCAGTCACATAATCAAGAAATACAAGAGAACCAGTTCCATTGGCAGCCATACATGCCCGCGCCATGACACTACCACCACCATGCTTCACTGATGAGGTGGTATGCTTAGGATCATGAGCAGTTCCTTTCCTTCTCCATACTCTTCTCTTCCTATCACTCTGGTACAAGTTGATCTTGGTCTCATCTGTCCATAGGATGTTGTTCCAGAACTGTGAAGGCTTTTTTAGATGTCGTTTGGCAAACTCTAATCTGGCGTTCCTGTTTTTGGGGCTCACCAATGGTTTACATCTTTTGGTGAACCCTCTGTATTCACTCTGGTGAAGTCTTCTCTTGATTGTTGACTTTGACACGCATACACCTACCTCCTGGAGAGTGTTCTTGATCTGGCCAACTGTTGTGAAGGATGTTTTCTTCACCAGGGAAAGTATTCTTCGGTAATCCACCACAGTTGTTTTCCATGGTCTTCCGGGTCTTTTGGTGTGCTGAGCTCACCGGTGCATTCCTTCTTTTTAAGAATGTTCCAAACAGTTGTTTTGGCCATGCCTAATGTTTTTGCTATCTCTCTGATGGGTTTGTTTTGTTTTTTCAGCCTAATGACGGCTTGCTTCACTGATAGTGACAGCTCTTTGGATCTCATCTTGAGAGTTGACAGCAACAGATTCCAAATGCAAATAGCACACTTGAAATGAACTCTGGACCTTTTATCTGCTCGTTGTAATTGGGAAAATGAGGGAATAACACACACCTGGCCATGGAACAGCTGAGAAGCCAATTGTCCCATTACTTTTGGTTCCTTAACAAGTGGGAGGCACATATGCAAACTGTTGTAATTCCTACACCGTTCACCTGATTTGGATGTAAATACCCTCAAATAAAAGCTGACAGTCTGCAGTTAAAGCACATCTTGTTTGTTTCATTTCAAATCCATTATGGTGGTGAATAGAGCCAAAAATGTTAGAATTGTGTTGATGTCCCAATATTTATGGACCTGACTGTATATAGCCCTACAAAACAGACAGTGGACAGTCCACATGTGCTTTTCTGCAACAAGGAAACAGGAAACTTTATTCAGAAAAAAGAAAAAGAGTTTACCATAGATGCAGCTACAAACTTATAAAAACTGCCATCTACTGGTTACAGAATATACAGTGGATATAAAAAGTCTACACACCCCTGTTAAAATGGCAGGTTTCTGTGATGTACAAAAATGAGACAAAGATAAATCATTTCAGAACGTTTTCCACCGTTAATGTGACCTGTAAACTGTACAACTCAGTTGAACAACAAACTGAAATCTTTTAAGTGGAGGGAAGTAAAAATAAAAAAACTAAAATAATATGGTTGCATAAGTGTGCACACCCTTAAACTAATACTTTGTTGAAGCACATTTTGATTTGATTACAGCACTGTCTATTTGGGTATGAGTCTATCAGCATGGCACATCTTGACTTGGCAATATTTACCCACTCTTCCTTGCAAAAACACTCCAAATCTGTCAGATTGCAAGGGCATCTCCTGTGCACAGCCCTCTTCAAATCACCCCACAGATTTTTGATCTGATTCAGGTCTGGGCTCTGGCTGGGCCATTCCAAAACGTTAATCTTCTGGTGAAGCCATTCCTTTCTTGATTTGGATGTATGCTTTGGGTCGTTGTCATGATGAAAGATGAAGTTCCTCTTCATGTTCAGCTTTCTAGCAGAAGCCTGAAGGTTTTGTGCCAATATTGACTGGTATTTGCAACTGTTCATAATTCCCTCTACCTTGACTAAGGCCTCAGTTCCAGCTGAAGAAAAACAGCCCCAAAGCCTGATGCTGCCACCACCATGCTTCACTGTGGGTATGGTGTTCTTTTGGTGATGTGCAGTGTTGTTTTGCGCCAAATATATCTTTTGGAATTATGGCCAAAAAATTCAACCTTGATTTCATCAGACCAGAACACATTTTCCCACATGCTTTTGTGAGACTTCAGATGTGTTTTTGCAAAATTTAGCCGGGCTTGGATATTTTTTTTTCATAAGAAAAGGCTTCCGCCTTGCTACTCTACCCCATAGCCCAGACATGAAGAATATGGGAGATTGTTGTCACATATACCACACAGCCAGTACTTGCCAGATATTCCTGCAGCTCCTTTAATGTTGCTGTAGGTCTCTTGGCAGCCTCCCAGACCAGTTTTCTTCTCAACTTTTCATCAATTTTGGAGGGACGTCCAGTTCTTGGTAATCTCACTGTTGCACCATATTTTCTTCACTTGATGATGACTGTCTTCACTATGTTCAGTGGTATAAAGAAATCCACTGAGCTGGCCAGAACCAACTCTTGAGGGAGTCTATTCCACATTTTCACAGCTCTCACTGTGAAGAAAACTTTCCGTGTTTGGAGATTAAATTTCTTTTCCTCCAGACTTAAAGAGTGCCCCCTTGTCCTCTGTGATGACCTCGGTGAATAACTCTACAGCGAGAACACTATATGACCCACTGATGTATTTATACATGTTGATCATATCCCCCCTTAATCTCCTCCTCTCAAGAGAGAATAAATTCAGTTCCTCTAATCTTTCCTCATAGTTGATGTCCTCCATGCCTCTTATCAGTTTGGTTGCCCTTCTCTGTACTTTTCTCCAGTTCCCCAATGTTTTGTTTGTGAATTGGTGCCCAAAACTGAACTGCATATTCCAGATGAGGTATCACTAATGATTTGTACCGGGGTAATATGATATCTTTCTCTCTGAAGTCTATACCTCTTTTAATACAAGAGAGGATTTTACTCGCTTTAGAAACCGCAGCTTGGCATTGCATGCCATTATTAAGCTTGTGATCTACCACAACTCCCAGATCCTTCTCCACCATTGATTCCCCCAGTTGTACCCCCCTAGTATGTATAATGCATGCATATTCTTAGCCCCCAAGTGCATAACCTTACATGTATCAACATTAAACTTAATTTGCCACATAGTTGTCCAATTACACAGTGCATTGAGGTCGGCTTGTAAGTTAGAGAAATCCTGTAAGGACGTTATCACTGGAAAACATGAGGTATGACTTGTCATGCGACTTTGATGACTAACGTCACATGACAAGTCGCTCAAGTGTGAATGGGGTCTAAAGGGATGAAACACGGGAAAATGTGCATGTATTAAAGATATATACAAAAAATATTTTTAAAAAACTTTTGCCTTGACATACACTTAAGGCCTATTCACAGCAGAACATAGTTTGGGTGTTTCCCACAGCACATGGGAATGCGCTACCTTTGCTAGGTGCGCCTGAGTGCCATTAAAGTGGTTGTAAGCCTCAGATATGAACTAAGCATATTCCTGTACAGTATGTGCTTGTCGCAATTAAGAGCACTAAGTGTCATTTCTGTCTGTTGCTTCATTCCTCTGTTATTAGCATGAGTCACTTCTGACAAGTTTTCCTGACACCCAGAGAAAAATGGTGACATGGGAGGGAGCTCCAGCAGATTGAAAGCCTCAGTTCTCTTTCTGTGAGCTGTGTGAAGGGGGGGGGGGTGTCCCTTCTCCCCAATCAGCTCTCAGAGCTCTCCTCACTGATGTAACTTCAGCTCACTGCCCCCTGCTTTTAAGAGCTGAGAGATCCTGTGTAAATTCTGCACTTTGCATGGATGTAGGGGAAAGACAGCTGTAGATAGACAGGTACAACTTATGTAGGATGTTTTGTCTCATCTCTGATTTTCACCTGAGGCCAGTTTCTTCACTGGCTATATGTAAGGGTTTACAACCTCTTTAAAAGTTAATGACACTCCAAAAGCATCTAGCAAAAGCTGCGCATTTGCAGGCACCAAACCGCATGGTACCTTAGTATCACGAGGTTTGGTGCAGAACAATATGTACAAGCAGTGTCTTTACTACATTTTACATGTTCCTGTGGGTTTGGCATTACATTGAAATGAATTAGATGTCAAAACCAGAATATGATATGAAAAGACCATGAACTCTATAAGGCTCTGTTCACATCTGGCAGTTTGGGATCACAGGTAGAATTGCCACAATTCTGTCTGAATTTACAAATCGCCCTGCAATAGTGGCAAAACGCACCATGCATATTTGGGTGCCATTCATTTTTAATGGCACCTAAACATGATTCGGTTTTGCCACGATTGTTGCACTAAAAATCGAGCGGCAATCTGAATGACGTGAAGCTTGTCACCCAAAAAAAGCTCCTGCTCCTTTTTGGGTGACAGTGGTACACAAACATGCATGTTGTGGTTTGCCACCATTGCAGTGCAATTTGGAATCAAGGGCAGAATCACAGACATTCTGCCCACAATCCCAAATCACCAGATGTGAACAGGGCCTTAGGCTTTCACCAATAACCTCTTTGCATACTATACATAATGTTTCAATCAAATATAAACATAGTTTTCCCTCATTTTGCAAATATACTGCATAAGAACTCATTTGTTACCTCAAAGCAACTGAACAGCTAGCAAAATGTTAGCTAATGAATAGAAGTCTAAAAACTGGTGGCATGTGCCAAAAGACAGCTCTTATATAGCTCACTCAAAATGCCCATTAGCACTCAAAGTGTTTCCAACCATAATAAAATAGTTTGAAATGTTGGCAAAATGCTTGGAAAGAGCACTTCATTTAAGCTGATTGTGAAGGTTGGGGTATAGGAGGCAGAGGTAGAGCTGATCATACAGAACTTGGGGAAGAGGCAGGGCAAGAACTTTCCATGTACTATGGGAGAGAAAAAGAAGGCAGGATGGTAGCTGATCCTGGATCGGGGAAGAAGAGGATGCAAAACAACAACTGACGGTGTCCCAAGGGTTAGAGTGAAAGCAGAATGAAAATGATCATTACGTGGAGAGGAGACAGAAGCTGCAACTTAGCATGGAACACTATTACACAAGTAGCTGAACAGCAAGGAAAGAAAGTGAAGGTAAATTGTGGACGGATCAAGATTTGGGGAGGGGAAAAGAGAAAGAAAAGAGGCAGACAGAAGATGATCAGTGACTGAGTGAAGAGCAAGGAGTACATAGTTACTGTGTACCATTAAAGTGACATTAAACCCTCATTTGTTTGTTTTTTTTACTAAAATGTTAGACTTACCTGCTCTGTGCAATAGTTTTGCACAGAGCAGCCAATCCTCCTCTTCCGGGGTCCCCCGCTGGCACTCCAGGCTCCTCCTCTTCGTCAGGTGCCCTCCATTGAGCTGCATTCAATGGGTGCACCAGTGCAGGCTTGCTCCTGAACCACCCTGTCCTCGGCCCCTCTGGCTCGGCACAGCATTTGATTGACAGCAGCGGGAGCCAATGGCTGCCGCTGCTATCATTCTGCCCAGGGAGGAGGGAGACAACGGTAAGAGCCGCTGCTCTCGTGCACATCGCTGGATTGGATCAGGCTCAGGTAAGTATAGGGGAGAACTGGGGGGCATCCCAGCATGGATTGCATTAAAGTGAAAAACCTTAAGGCTTTAGAACCACTTTAACTGCCACCCGCCCACCATGTCATATGACGTCCTCCCACTCTAGCTGCGCATACGTGCCCCCGGGGGGGGTGCAGTGCAGAGATTGGTGGTGCGATTGCAGTAAAGAGCCGATGACATAGTCTCTATCGTGATCAGCTGTGTCCAATCACAGCTGATCACATGTAAATAGGAATTGTCGGTTATCAGCAGTCCTCTCCTCACGCTGACAGCGCATGAGGAGAGGAGAGACGGTAATCGGCATTCCTCAGACATGACGTAAACTGATCATCAGTGCCCTGATTATCAGCGTGGCGCCATCAGTGCCACCTGTCAGTGCCCATGATTGCCACCTGTCAGTGCTCATCAAAGCCACATACCAGTGCCCATCAGTGCACATCAATGCCACATATCAGTGCCCATCAGAGATGCCTTTCGGTGTCAACTGTTAGCACCAGTCAGTGCCGCCTATCAGTGCCAGTGAGTTCCGCCTATCAGTGCCAGTCAGTGCTGCCTATCAGTGTTTGTCAGTGCCACCTATCAGTGCTACCTATCAGTGCCCATCAGTGCTGCCTATCAGTGGCCAATATGAGTGCTGCCTTTCAGTGTCCATCAGTGATGCCTGTCAATGCCCATCACTGCCACCTATCAGTGCCCATCAGTGCAGCCTATCAGTGCCCATCACTGTAGCCTCATTAGCACACATCAGTGAAGGAGAAACATTACTTATTTACAAAATTTTATAACAGAAACTAAGAAAAAACTTTTTTTTGTCAAACTTTTCAGTATTTTTTAGTTTGTTTAGCAAAAAATAAAAAACCCAGTGGTGATTAAATATCACCAAAAGAAGGCTCTTTATGTCTCAAAAAATTAGTTTGGGTACAGTGTTGCATGACTGCGCAATTGTCTTTCAAAGTAAAACAGCGATGAAAACTGAAAATTGTCCTGGGCAGGAAGGGGGTAAAAGTGCCCAGGAAGCAAGTGGTTAAGGAGTGGGTCACAGCAGAGAGGAAGATGGTTATGGCTGGGTGAAAAGTTTAGGTGAGTAGAGGGTAAAAGCACTCAACTTTTCAAATGTTTCAATAATTGTATAAGATGAGATTGTGTTTAGGTCAGGGGAGCTCAAACTTTTGAAGAGCGAGAGCCACATGAAATGAAATGGTTCAGAATTTCATATTTTTTATTTTGAATAGCATTTTCCTCCTGCAGCTGCTGAATGCCAGTGGGAGGAAGAAAAGGAGAAGTTGGCAGAGGTTTCAGGAGGAAAATGGAGAAGATCTGTTCCTGTATATGCCACCCCCGCTGCCCCTCCTGTCCAAGTGTAAAACAAAATGTGACATAGAGGCTGCACGGGCTCCCTGGAGGGGTTGCCATAACAAACGGTTGAGAGTGTGTGGTAAACACATCTCAAGTATGGATTTTTATCGCCCCCCCCCAAACCACAAATGTAAATGAGCCCTTACTGTCCTGAGCCCCCTATAAGGCTGCTTTCACACTGATAAACTGTGGTTTAGCTCTGTGCACCTGCGGCTTTCCTGCGAGTTAGCTGCCCTTTGCCATAGGCTTCTATTATATCCTACACTATTGTGTACTTTCTGAAAGTGCACCAAATCCACAGGATGCAATAGAAGTGCACTTTCGTGGTTTGAGGTCGAGGGGCACATCAGAGGGCTCCAAGGGCCACATGTTGAGCACCCCTGATTTAGGTAATAGAAAATGCACAGACTAGGCTATTTTTTCTCAAGGACAAATGTTATTTATTCATACACAATAGAGTACAATAGAGGAAAATATTGCATTATGGCCACTAGATGAAGCCGATGATCATAGAAAATAAATACCTATTTCCTATGATCATCAGCAACATCTAGTGGCCATAATGTTGTATTATACCAAACCACTCTGTTTTTTTTTAAATGAATTATATTCAACCAGGAAAAAAATAGCCTTAAAACATTCGATTTGGCCCCATACACACATAACAAATGTATATGCAATTTCACAGGATGAATAGCAATTGTTATAAATACACCCCTTTGTAAACACACACACAGGAAGAAACAAAAAATCTGTATGTGTGGCAACCCCTGAATGATGATATGTAAGGGTATCTAATAATTGTAGAGCGATAGGGGTAAACATATACATGTCCTGATTGTGCATGTTTATTGTGTTTCTTAACCAATAATAATAATAATAATAATAATAATAATAATAATAATAGCCTTTCTTAACCAGGGTGCCCAGACACCCTGAGGTACCTTGAGGTTTCTTCAGGGTGCCTTGGCAAAATGTCTACAAAGTGCCCAAAACTTGTATACAAGCCAGCGGGTGGAACAAACCTGCCTTTTAGTTACACAGTCACAGGTTTTCATTGTGCACCATTACGACCTTCTAGCCGCCGGCATCCTGACGACCAATGCCATTATCAATTGATAAGGAGGATGTCAGCTGCCTGCACAGCATCCTAGTTTGACTCTCCCTTGCCCCTCTCCATCAGTGCTGGGGTCACATTAGCTCACTGATGGAGAAAAACTGAGGGAGAAGAGAAACAATGGCATACTAGTCAGTACCAGTGTGCAAAAGTGTATTTGCTCTGGAAGAATAAATCACCTCTAATGTTGGGTGTCCTACATGTGTGGTTGTTGCTGAGTTATATAAAACTATTCGAATAGTTTTTCACATTTTAGAATGGGGGTGCCTCAAGACTCTCCATAATTTTAAAGGGTGCCTCGGGACTCTCCATAATTTTAAAGGGTGCCTTGACTGAAAAAAGCTTGAGAAACACTGGTGTGTTACATGTGTGTATAATCAGTGGAGTACCAAGGCCATTCAGGGGGTGCCTGCATGCAGGGGTGGACTGACCATTTGGAAACTCGGGCACTGCCCGAGGGCCCGGGATCAGTAGGGGGCCCCATGAGATGCCCCTGATACCTTTTTCATAGGCTTTTTCAGGTTTGGGCAAGGACACGGGCCCCATGATCCCCTGTTGCTCGGGGGCCCCATGAGTTGTCAGTCCGCCCCTGCCTGCATGCTAAACATTTACACATACAGACAACAAACATTCACACTAGGATACATGTAAACCCCTATTACACTTTACACACAAACATGGGCAATAAATACACCTTAAGGTTTGATTTAGGGAGCGATAGCGCAAAGAAATCTCAGCCTTATCAGAGAGGAGCAAAGTGATCTGACGTCACCCTCCTGTTGCTTAAGTTCTGCCCACTGTTAGCAGATACAACATACCCTCCTCTCCCCCTGAATCTGTTCAGTAGTAGCCCAAAAGCTGTGGCTAAAAGTGCAGCATTACTACAATGGCAAACACATTGCTGAACCTAGAGGGAGTCCGGATAGTGGGTTCTCACAGCACTTGAGTAGTTCCTCCATAGTTGACATGCCACCATTATGGAAGGGTCTGCCTTGAGTGTGATTTGTATATATCATGTAATTTCAATACTATGTATTACAGGTATCTGTATAGCTCTGACAATTTACATAGCCCTTTATTGTACATTCACATCAGGCCCTGCCCTCAGGGAGCTTACAATTTTATGTCTCTATCTCAAATAATTATTTCAGGTACTTATATAGCTCCATCAATTTATGCAGCACTTTACATATACTGTATATAGTACATGCACATCAATCCCTAACCCTCAAGGGGTACACAATTGAACCTAACTCATATTCATACATACACATACTAGGGCCAAAGCATGTCTTTGGAGTGTGGGAGGAAACCCAAGTACCTGGAGGAAACCCACGCAGACACAGGGAGAACATGCAAACTCCAGGCAGGTGGTGCCGTGGTTGGGATTTGAACCAATGACCCTAGTACTGCCAGGCAGGGGTGTTAACCATTTATCCACTGTGCTGCCCATATACTACATATATATACATACTGCGGCTGATGTACAGCTTGTCTTTGGAGAGCAGGAAGATATCCTCACAAGCACAGGGAAAACTTGCAAACTCTATGCAGATAGTGTCCTGATTGGGATCTGAACTAGGGGTCCCCGGAGGTGCAAGACAGAAGTGCTAACTGTTAAGCTACTGTGCTGCCCAACATTTAGTTGACTTGCCATTTTTGTGCCATTTGCTTGCAGCCCCTGACCACCAATGCTCCAGAGGAAGGTTACAGTCTCGGCCCCTTATGCCCCCGATATGACAGTATACTTGTGTGTTAACAGGTTCTCTATACAGAGATATCATGGGTCTATTAGATCCCTGATTCCACCTCTCTGTCCATCAGATACAGATCAAGGAGAAAGAGTCCCTAAACTGAAGATGTGTCAGCTCAAATCACCAGCTTACAAAACTCAGAAGCTAGATGTACTAAGCGCTAACCAGCTAGGTACAGAGTCCATAGAGAGAATCTCCTCTCATTCAACATCCTGACTGTGTTGGTTGAGGTCCAGTGGGAGTTTAGTGCAGGAAAGGAATTGGCTAGAAAGAGTGTTAGATTGTTTGCTTGGACTAGAATAGCTTAACCTGGTAAAACTGGCAGAATCCCCTTCTACTCCAAGGGGACATTCACACTATGACACAGTCTTTCTTGGTTTCTTCACATTAACTCTGCTCTTTATGCTTCCTTAATTGTTATTAATAATTAATAGTGATAAATAAAAACACAAAAAATGTTGCCTATAGTAACTGATATATTTTAAGTTGTAATTTTGCTAGTGCTCTAAAAAATAGCTAACTCTAATTGATTCCTATAGGCAAGACAACCACTTTCCTTTTGGTTTTAAAAATGGAATCCATTTTACTTTGTGCCATACTGTACATTAGAGATAATTGCAAACAAGGAGTAAATTCATGAATCATCCACATTGGGAGGATGGATAACATATTGGAAGCACATGGCTGTTCATATTTTATGTATACATGCTATATTGAAACATACAGTAAGTATCCACTGATTCCACTTTTTTTTGATCAGACAATAAAATCACCATGTTTGAGCATCAGTCTTTCTTCCCAAGCTAATATATTATTCAAACACATGCACACAAATACTCACACTGTACTTAAGCATTGCATACAATCACTCTAAGCAATTATACCAACAGGATGTAACGGCATGTAGTTACAGTTATTGTATTTATATTGTATAATTTGGAGCCTACGATTGCTGTTCTTTGGTGTACCTGTTATTTCATTAAAGGGGAACTCCAGGCTAGATAGTACATGAAAGTAGTACAGTAAAACAAGGAGAAATCAGAGCACTGTATCTCCTGTAACTTTTTAGAAAAAACAAACATATGCTGCAAAGTATATAAGCAATAAAATTAGGCACTGCCATAATATTTTGTTATAAGCATTACAATTATTGCAGTTGTAATAACTACTATTAGAGTATCCAGCCACTTTTAGCTTTGAATAGATTTTGGAAGGATTAGAATCCCTGTTAATCTTTTACTGCTCTCTGGAACTATCATGGCCCGTTCACACTATATGTGGTGACTGGCATTTTTCTGCTTCTGCACTTGATCAAAACCAGTCATTGCAATGGTGCATAGAAAACAGTTGTTCACACTGCAAAGTTGCCGTCAGGTGCATTGCAGTGCATTGTGGAAAAAACAGAGAAATGCTGCATTTTTCTGCAACACACAGCTAGTGTGAATGGGACCCTGACAGAGATTTCTTCTTATCAACTGGAATGGTTTCACTAGACAGAAAGTGAATGGATTTTTCCAAAACAGACAGAAATAAAATGCTTTTTAGTAGAATGGGAAGGCTAAAACCTCAGACATGTGTTAATAGCTGTGTTGGCCCCTGCTGCAAGTTTTCCCTTACTTCCTATCTGGTGAAACTGTTGTTACCATAATGGTATAGAGCAGTGGTCTCCAAAGTGTGGCCCGAGGGCCAGATGCGGCTCTTTGCTTGCCCTTATCCGGCCCTTGGGGACTATTCCTCCATCAACAGTGGGGCATAATTCCTGCCACCGACACGAATGATGGGGCACTATTCCTCCCACTAGTATTAATGATGGGGCGCTATTCCTCCCACTAATATTAATGATGGGGCACTATTCCTCCCACTAATATTAATGATGGGGTACTATTCCTCCCATTTATATTAATGATGGGGCAGTATTCTTCCCACTAATATTAATGATGGGGCACTATTCCTCCCCCTAATATTAATGATGGGGCACTATTCCTCCCACTAATATTAATGATGGGGCACTATTCCTCCCACTAATATTAATGATGGGGCACTATTCATTCCACTAATATTAATGATGGGGCACTATTCCTCCCATTAATATTAATGATGGGGCACTATTCATTCCACTAATATTAATGATGGGGCACTATTCATTCCACTAATATTAATGATGGGGCACTAATCCTCCCACTAATATTAATGATGGGGCACTATTCCTCCCACTAATATTAATGATGGGGCACTATTCCTCCAACTAATATTAATGATGGGGTACTATTCCTCCCACTAATATTAATGATGGGGCACTATTCCTCCCATTAATATTAATGATGGGGCACTATTCCTTCCACTAATATTAATGATGGGGCACTATTCCTTCCACTAATATTAATGATGGGGCACTATTCCTCCAACTAATATTAATGATGGGGTACTAATCCTCCCATTAATATTAATGATGGGGCACTATTCCTCCCATTAATATTAATGATGGGGCACTATTCCTTCCACTAATATTAATGATGGGGCACTATTCCTTCCACTAATATTAATGATGGGGCACTATTCCTCCCACTAATATTAATAATGGGGCACTATTCCTCCAACTAATATTAATGATGGGGTACTAATCCTCCCACTAATATTAATGATGGGGCACTATTCCTCCCACTAATATTAATGATGGGGCACTATTCCTTCCACTAATATTAATGATGGGGCACTATTCCTCCCACTAATATTAATGATGGGGTACTATTCCTCCCACTAGTATTAATGATCGGGCACTATTCATTCCACTAATATTAATGATGGGGCACTATTCCTCCCACTAATATTAATGATGGGGCACTATTCCTCCCACTAGTATTAAAGATGGGGCACTATTCCTCCCACTAATATTAATGATGGGGTACTATTCCTCCCACTAGTATTAAAGATGGGGCACTATTCCTTACACTAATATTAATGATGGGGCACTATTCCTCCCACTAATATTAATGATGGGGTACTATTCCTCCCATTTATATTAATGATGGGGCAGTATTCTTCCCACTAATATTAATGATGGGGCACTATTCCTCCCCCTAATATTAATGATGGGGCACTATTCCTCCCACTAATATTAATGATGGGGCACTATTCCTCCCACTAATATTAATGATGGGGCACTATTCATTCCACTAATATTAATGATGGGGCACTATTCCTCCCATTAATATTAATGATGGGGCACTATTCATTCCACTAATATTAATGATGGGGCACTAATCCTCCCACTAATATTAATGATGGGGCACTATTCCTCCCACTAATATTAATGATGGGGCACTATTCCTCCAACTAATATTAATGATGGGGTACTATTCCTCCCACTAATATTAATGATGGGGCACTATTCCTCCCATTAATATTAATGATGGGGCACTATTCCTTCCACTAATATTAATGATGGGGCACTATTCCTTCCACTAATATTAATGATGGGGCACTATTCCTCCAACTAATATTAATGATGGGGTACTAATCCTCCCATTAATATTAATGATGGGGCACTATTCCTCCCATTAATATTAATGATGGGGCACTATTCCTTCCACTAATATTAATGATGGGGCACTATTCCTTCCACTAATATTAATGATGGGGCACTATTCCTCCCACTAATATTAATAATGGGGCACTATTCCTCCAACTAATATTAATGATGGGGTACTAATCCTCCCACTAATATTAATGATGGGGCACTATTCCTCCCACTAATATTAATGATGGGGCACTATTCCTTCCACTAATATTAATGATGGGGCACTATTCCTCCCACTAATATTAATGATGGGGTACTATTCCTCCCACTAGTATTAATGATCGGGCACTATTCATTCCACTAATATTAATGATGGGGCACTATTCCTCCCACTAATATTAATGATGGGGCACTATTCCTCCCACTAGTATTAAAGATGGGGCACTATTCCTCCCACTAATATTAATGATGGGGTACTATTCCTCCCACTAGTATTAAAGATGGGGCACTATTCCTTACACTAATATTAATGATGGGGCACTATTCCTCCCACTAGTAAAAAAGATGGGGCACTATTCCTCCCACTAATATTAATGATGGGGCACTATTTCTTCCACTAATATTAATGATGGGGCAGTATTCCTCCCACTAATATTAATGATGGGGCACTATTCCTCCCACTAGTATTAAAGATGGGGCACTATTCCTCCCACTAATATTAATGATGGGGCACTATTCCTCCAACTAATATTAATGATGGGGTACTATTCCTCCCACTAATATTAATGATGGGGCACTATTCCTCCCATTAATATTAATGATGGGGCACTATTCCTTCCACTAATATTAATGATGGGGCACTATTCCTTCCACTAATATTAATGATGGGGCACTATTCCTCCCACTAATATTAATGATGGGGCACTATTCATTCCACTAATATTAATGATGGGGCACTATTCCTCCCACTAATATTAATGATGGGGCACTATTCATTCCACTAATATTAATGATGGGGCACTATTCCTCCCACTAATATTAATGATGGGGCACTATTCCTCCCACTAATATTAATGATGGGGCACTATTCATTCCACTAATATTAATGATGGGGCACTATTCCTCCCACTAATATTAATGATGGGGCACTATTCATTCCACTAATATTAATGATGGGGCACTATTCCTCCCACTAATATTAATGATGGGGCACTATTCATTCCACTAATATTAATGATGGGGCACTATTCATTCCACTAATATTAATGATGGGGCACTATTCATTCCACTAATATTAATGATGGGGCACTAATCCTCCCACTAATATTAATGATGGGGCACTATTCCTCCCACTAATATTAATGATGGGGCACTATTCCTCCAACTAATATTAATGATGGGGTACTATTCCTCCCACTAATATTAATGATGGGGCACTATTCCTCCCATTAATATTAATGATGGGGCACTATTCCTTCCACTAATATTAATGATGGGGCACTATTCCTTCCACTAATATTAATGATGGGGCACTATTCCTTCCACTAATATTAATGATGGGGCACTATTCCTCCAACTAATATTAATGATGGGGTACTAATCCTCCCATTAATATTAATGATGGGGCACTATTCCTCCCATTAATATTAATGATGGGGCACTATTCCTCCCACTAATATTAATGATGGGGTACTATTCCTCCCACTAGTATTAATGATCGGGCACTATTCATTCCACTAATATTAATGATGGGGCACTATTCCTCCCACTAATATTAATGATGGGGCACTATTCCTCCCACTAGTATTAAAGATGGGGCACTATTCCTCCCACTAATATTAATGATGGGGTACTATTCCTCCCACTAGTATTAAAGATGGGGCACTATTCCTTACACTAATATTAATGATGGGGCACTATTCCTCCCACTAGTAAAAAAGATGGGGCACTATTCCTCCCACTAATATTAATGATGGGGCACTATTTCTTCCACTAATATTAATGATGGGGCAGTATTCCTCCCATTAATATTAATGATGGGGCACTATTCCTCCCACTAATATTAATGATGGGCACTATTCCTCCCACTAATATTAATGATGGGGTACTATTCCTCCCACTAGTATTAAAGATGGGGCACTATTCCTTCCACTAATATTCATGATGGGGCACTATTCCACCCACTAGTATTAATGATGGGGCACTATTCCTCCCACTAATATTAATGACGGGGCACTATTCCTCCAACTAATATTAATGATGGGGCACTATTCCTCCCACTAATATTAATGATGGGGCACTATTTCTTCCACTAATATTAATGATGGGGCACTATTCCTCCCACTAGTATTAAAGATGGGGCACAATTCCTTCCACTAATATTAATGTTGGGGCACTATTCCTCCCACTAGTATTAAAGATGGGGCACTATTCCTCTCACTAATATTAATGATGGGGCACTATTCCTCCCACTAATATTAATGATGGGGCACTATTCCTCCCACTAATATTAATGATGGGGCACTATTCCTCCCACTAGTATTAAAGATGGGGCACTATTCCTTCCACTAATATTAATGTTGGGGCACTATTCCTCCCACTAGTATTAAAGATGGGGCACAATTCCTTCCACTAATATTAATGATGGGGCACTATTCCTCCCACTAATATTAATGATGGGGCACTATTCCTCCCACTAATATTAATGATGGGGCACTATTCCTCCCACTAGTATTAAAGATGGGGCACAATTCCTTCCACTAATATTAATGTTGGGGCACTATTCCCCCCACTAATATTAATGACGGGGCACTATTCCTCCCACTAGTAGTTAAGATGGGGCACAATTCCTTCCACTAATATTAATGTTGGGGCACTATTCCCCCCACTAATATTAATGACGGGGCACTATTCCTCCCACTAGTAGTTAAGATGGGGCACAATTCCTTCCACTAATATTAATGTTGGGGCACTATTCCCCCCACTAATATTAATGACGGGGCACTATTCCTCCCACTAGTAGTTAAGATGGGGCACAATTCCTTCCACTAATATTAATGTTGGGGCACTATTCCCCCCACTAATATTAATGACGGGGCACTATTCCTCCCACTAGTAGTTAAGATGGGGCACAATTCCTTCCACTAATATTAATGTTGGGGCACTATTCCCCCCACTAATATTAATGACGGGGCACTATTCCTCCCACTAGTAGTTAAGATGGGGCACAATTCCTTCCACTAATATTAATGTTGGGGCACTATTCCTCCCACTAATAATAATAATGGGGCACTATTCTTCCCGCTAATATTAATGATGGGGCGCTATTCCTCCCAATAATATTAATGATGCAACAGTATTCCTCCCACTGAAACAAACAATTGGGGAAGTATTTCTCCCACTGACTCCAACAATGGGGCACTGGGTCTTCAACTTATACCAGTGATGGAGCATTACTCCTCCTCCTGCTGACCACCAACCCTAAAGTAATGTTCATTCTCATTGACGCTGAGTCAGGTACATTTTCTACCCCCGTTGGCCACAATCTGGCCCCCTGAAAGTCTGAAGGACAGTTAATTGGCTCTTTGTTTGAAATGTTTGGAGACCACTGGTATAGAGGAAACAACACTACAAAGCATGGTCTGCTCATTACATCAATGCTCCCCATTCCTTTTTAAATCTCTGTATGGTTGATGCACAACAATGTATCTGTTGTAGAAAAAAGTTAGAATATTAAAATCTATTCTCATATTACCTTCTGCCAATGCTGTAGCAACATTTATGCAACATTTGGGATACTCAATATTCCCCAGGATCTTGCCAAAAAATATTCAATTGCACCCTCAGTGCAGAATGTGGCAACTTGTACAAGGGGCAATGAAGGAAAGGGGCATACCTTGATGCATACACATCTACTAAACAACTGTTTCATATGAAATCTATTTTTATGAAATTGTTCCTTACTCTGGTTTTCTGCCTCCCAAATATCTCCTTTTCCCCTCACTTTCATTTATTTGGAACACACAGTGAGCATAGGTGTGGTCATGTACATTGCTCTATGCACACTACAAATCCCATAGTGGTCCATCTCAGGATTGAACAAGAGAGAGCTACTATGTTCCTACCTACAGTGGAACTGTGAAGAATGAACACAGGCACACTCCAACAGGTTGGATAACAGCAGCAAAAAATAAATAAATCAATTGGGAGGAGGCTGAGAGCAATAGAAGGTATAAAAGAATAGATAAAATACATACTCCAAGTTGCATTTATTTTCTTAAACTTATTTTTGTAAACCTCTCAAATAGTGTTGTTTATTATCATTGTTCCCTATGATGCCAGTTCACATCACTGCATTGCGGTGGTCTGAACCTAAAACTAACACAGCATGCAGTAATTTAGTGCAGGGTGGTACAATGCTAAACCACTGCTGTGGCCATTAGAATGGAATGAAATGTCATTTGAGTTTAAAGCATAGCTCCAGTCTCCCCTCCAAAAAATAAAAGTCAGCAGCTACAAATACTGTAGCTGCTGACTTTTAATATAAGGCAACTTACCTGTTCAGGGATCCAGCGATGTCCTCACCTGAGCTAATTCTTCAATCAGCTTCGAGTGCATGCACCTGCATCTTAAGTAAGGGAAGTCGGAAGTGAAGCCTGGTGTCTTCACAGCTGGTTTTCTACTGCACATGTGCGAAGTGCACTGCACTTTGTGAATGGTCCCGCAGTCTTCTGAGACCTGTGAAGTGTCCCAGAAAGCTGCAGGGGAAGGACGGGGGTCAAACTTCGAGTTCAGATCACCGTAGCACATCTGACCAGAAGTGGGAGAAGATACCTGTCAAAACTAGGTACCCGCTCCCCCCAAAAAAGTGCCAAATGTGGCAGTGGAGGGGGGATGCAGAAAAGTGAAACATCCCCTTTTGGGTGAAGTTCTGCTTTAAACTAAAAAAAGCTGTAAACTGTGAAAGCACCAGGATCAGCACTGATTCCTGCCAGTGCACACAGCAACCATGTGTTCAGCTTCTGCAAAGTCACACCCAAAATTAAGCAGCAAGACTTGGGTAAATATCGGGATAACAAGACCAGTGCTAACTTATAATAAGCTGTATGGGTTGAGAAATAGTTTGAAAACTAGACTATCATCTAAGAAATGCAATAAATCGTCTCGGATCAATCTAACTAAGCCTAAAACTACTCCCAACCTCTTTCAAAATCAGATTCTAACTGCCCTGTAAAAGGAAGATGCTTATACTTCCTTATTCTGCGGGAGCATGGCCCCATGATCTCACCAGTGGCCAGCTTCAGGGGAGCAGTGAGAGCTCCGACAACAGCTTCAACGCTGAGTGGTGACTTCACTCGTAGGCTTACTATGGGGCTTCTGTTGTCGGCTTTCCCTCCTCTCCCCTGAAGCAGACACTGGGTCATCCTCCTCTCCCCTGAAGCTGAAACTGTGAGTCAATCATGTGACCAGACGCTGTCAGGTCAGGTAAGCACATGCATCTTATTTCTACAGGGTAGTGATAATAGGTTTTAGAAAGGCGGTGGGAGCAGGATTCAGCAGAGTTAGATCGATCCTGGACTTCCAGTTTAAGCTTCAGGGTGAATATCTCAGAAAATGTCAGAATAATTTAGATATGGGCAGCGGCTATCTGAAAATGCTGCTAGGTATTCTTTTTTAAAGTTAGGTTTCTTACACCTTCATGATCCAATGAATACAAATGAAACAATACACACATATTGCTCATTTGCATTTACAGGGGTTAGACAAAAAAACAGAAGCACTACATAATTTGAAAATGATGTGAAAGTGACAACATGTCTCGTGTTGAAAGCGGAAGTGATCTGTCATTCTTTTGCTTTCGCTGTGTGATGAGACACCTAGCTAACAGGTGGGAAGCCTCACTTTTGACATTCACTGCATCGCTCCTAGTAATATGGAGCCATGTCAGAGCTTACTGAGCTTCAAAGAGAGCAAATTGTTGTTGCCGTCAGCTGGTGCCTCTGTGACTAAAATTGCTGATCAGCATAAGCGCGGTCAACATGGTCAACTGACCGAAAGAGAGAAAAGGACATTGCATAGGCTAGTGATCCGGAATAAGAAAACTGCAGAGTGACTTCACGGGACTGAGACTGAGCTCTGCAGTCACTTTTGCAGCAGTTGTTTTCTTTTTTCGCGTCTCAATCCTGCGCAATGTCTTTTGCTTATGCTTTTCAGATGACATTTTCTTGGAAACTGTATATACCGTCATAACCTTTGATACTGGGCCTTGCAACATGGCAAATAATTGGCAATTTCAGTCACAGAGGCACCAGATAAGCAGCACCAACAATTTGCCCACTTTGAAGCTCAGTGGCAGTGAAGCGCAGTGAATTATGAAAGTGAGGCTTCCCAACTGTTAGCTAGGTGTCTCATCACACAGCGTTAGCAAAAGAATGTTACATCACTTCTGCTTTCAAAGCAAAACATGTCATCACGTTCACACCTACAAATCAAGTAGAGTTTCTATTTTTTTGTCTAACCCCTGTAAATGTATTTGAAATATGTTGCAAATTATAACTACACATTGGTAATCTTCTATTTCACTTACAGTATTACTAAAGCCAAAACCTTTCCTAGTTTTGGATAGAGTAGAGAGGGATTAGAACCCCTGTCAGGTGTTATTGCTGGCTGTGTCCCTGGTAAGGAGATTCAGGGTCCTTCACAAGGGCGTTCCACTTTTTTTCATTAATTCAGTCACGTTTTTTCAAAGAAAAAACGGGTGAGTTTACATCTGTTTTTTCATCTATTTACATCCATTTTTTCATCTGTTTACATCGTTTTTTCATCCGTTTTTAGTCATCAGCTGTCAGCGAGGTTCCCAATGACAGCTGAATGTAAAAAAAAAAATTGACAGCAATTAAAAAATTATTTCAAAAATGGTGTGGGGTCCCCCCTCCATCCATACAAAGCCCTTCGGATCTGGTTTGGATTTTGATGGGAACCCCCACACCAAAATGTAAAAAAAAAAATGGTGTGGGGTCCCCCCCAAAATCCATATCAGACCCTTATGCGAGCATGCAGCCTGGCAGGTCATATTTAGGAACTATTAAGCCAGCGGGGCAGTCAGACGGCAGGAGCAGAACCTTTGGTTTTTGTTTTTTTTTTCATTTTACGGGTAGCAGTGGCAGCAGGCATCATGATTGATGTTGGATCTACTTTGGGGGACATCCTTTTATTTTTCTTCTTTTAATAAAGGACTTGTCAAAAACTGACGCTTGTCTTTTTTCACACACTTTTTTTGTGAATGAGTAGTGGTACCATGTACCCCATACTCATTCACATGGGGGGGGCGGAATCTGGGGGCCCCCTTGCTAAAGGGGGCTTCCAGATTCCGATAAGTCCCCTGCCCGCAGACCCCCACAACCACAGACCAGGGTTGTAGGGAAGAGGCCCATCAACATAGGGACAAGGTGCTTTGGGGCCCCAAAGCATCCCCCCATGTTGAGGGCATGTTGCCTGTTATGGTTCAGGAGGGGGAAGGCGCTTGTTCATGTTACCCCCCCCCCCCCCCTTTCCTGACCTGCCGGGCTGCATACATTCTGTTGACATCCGTTTTTGTCCGTTCCGGGGTTTTTTGCAGAAGGAAGAAAAATAGCGTTTTCCTCCGTTCAAAAAAACGGATGTTAATGGATGCAGACATTAATGGATGTAAAAAGATGTTCATCCATTTACACCTGCAAATCCATAGAAATACATGGGGTCTGCTTTTCATCTGTAAACGGATAGATGAAAAACGGACATACAGAATGCCCATGTGAAAGGACCCTCACCCTCTCTATTTGTCCTGTTTAACATAATCATTGAAAGTGAAGGAAAAGAAAATCCCAAATTTTGGGTTGCCCCCAGAAAAGTAATAGAGGGCAAATTTCAAATGGAGACACTAGTTCTGGTGACTTGGGGAGCCACAAGGGATTCCCTTAATTTGCAGGGTTTTCCTGTCACTTTCTGTTTGATTATGGGATGGGAAATGAAGGGAAATGTCTGCAATGGGACACAGATGGTGAAAAAAAAAAAAATTTGATAGGGGTTATAACCGCTCTTTGCTCCATCTAAAATTAAAAAAAAAAGTTTTGCCTATAATGCCTGCTTTAAAAATGGCTGTAATGATTTCAGTCTGGAGAAACGTGTAATTGCTCCTTGGTTAATCACTTTAATAACATACAGTCTTAAGCTGAGCCATTCTGAATGACAGATGTAGGAAAAGGAGGAGTCGCTTTCCAATGTATTACATCCTAAGTGTGTAGTGTAAGCTCAGTGGGTCACTGGGTGCTCCCCTCCTCTTTCCACTTATCCTGTGATCCTATGCCACTACAAAATCCACCAAGCCTAGGTCATCATGGTAGACATACATATAAAAAACCCTTGTTGAACCATTGCATATTTTTAAACGTTGCATACTGTTTAACCTGGTCCTAATGATTACTACCTTCTGTGTTTATGTGGCTTGAAAGTGAAAGAGCTTTACAGCCACGGTTTACTCCACAACTAATCAGAGAATTAAAAGGTTAACATAGCAACCTTGAGAGAAGAGGACATCTGCACGCCAGACAAAAGCAGCTTTGCATTTTCTTATTAATGCATTCAGTGGTAAAACTTGCAATTTGTTTCGACAATGACTTTTTTTTTTTTTTTTTTAACAATCTTACTCATTCCACCATGGGAGCCCAGACTTACACTAATTACAGTAGACAGTACTGTAGAGATGAGCACTTTCCATACATGCATGATTTCCTCCGCTATTGGCAACGCACGGTCTAGAATTAGCAGTGGGCACAGTTTTAATGCAAAGTAAAAAAAAAAAAGAAAAGTGTACATACACAATTTATGAAAAGTGAACAATGAAGGATTAGCATACGGTCACCTAGATATTCTGGACTCAGCAGTTTTGTTACCAAATCATTCTCGCAACCTCTCGGAGTGATTCTGCATGTATCCAGACAGCAAGCATCTATCCCAGAGTCTCACAAATGCATCCTTCTACTTTGTTTTGACAAAATGCTATGTATTCAAATTATTTGTGTTGTTGAAGCAGCTGAAATAACATCCCGGCACATACAGCAGCAGTTAATCAGCCTGGCATGAAACCACAAGTAAACACTGGAACATAAAAACACAGATACATCTTGCAAAGCTACGTATACAAAGTTTACACACAATTTTCTATAAATGTATAGTAAATTATATAAATGTTTCATTTACCTTTTCGGAGAAGTCCCCAAAACAGCATGCTCTACACTGCCCAAGGCTATTGCCTTTCAGTACAAAGTGCTGTTGTCCATCCTTCTTCTGTGCTCACATTGAAGAGATAAGCTGTGCAGGTGACTTATGGACACACAGAAGCCCCACAAGGGTCGCTAGGTCACCCAGCAGCTGTCCAAATCTCCCTGTACGCCTTGTTAATGAGCAGGGATACTGGGAGGAAGCGTAATTGTTCTACAAGTCACTGTTCAGCTTGCACTGATCTATCAGGACTGGTAAGCAAAGATGCATGTAACTCCACCCAGGCAGCTAACATCCCTCTGAGCATGTCCTGGCTGCCAGCATCTTTCTATATGAGCCAAGGGCAAGATCCACTTCCCCTTCAAGGGTCTTCTTTCCTTGGCATCCTTACTTAGAAAACAAATCCGTCTTTTCTTTTCCTTTATAATTTACCTAAGATTTATATAGTCTCTGCATTGCTAGATCATTCATGTGAGTTCACAGAGTCATTTGATGTTTGAGCATCCAAAAACAGACCCAGGTACTGAAGAGTTAGGGCTCATGTACACTGCAGCTCATAAACTGACGTTCAGGAGCTTTACTGCGTTTTTTTTCAGCAGCCCCTGAACTCTCCATAATGTTTTCCTATGTGGCCATGTACACAGTCATTTACAGGCAGTTGACTTCACAGTCGTTTTTTGAACGCAGAAAAGTTACGTTCAGCAGTAGATTTTATCAGCATTTAACCCCTTCACACAGGGGCCTCCCGGCCCTTTAAGAGTTTCAGAAGCTGGGAGGCGGGGTGGGGTTTAGGGTCATGTGACCGACGTGATGCGCCATCACGGCGGTCACACGATCGGGAAAGGTCCCGATCAAAAGAGGAGATTGGGACTTTTCCGTGAGTACCGGACATGTGTGCAGGGAGCGCACAGGGTGCGCGCTCTCGGCACATATGTCCTTTTTTAATAGAACGCAAATGTGTGGCCGCTCGGCGTCTAGGCCAAGATGCTGGGAGGCCGCACATTTGTGTTTGGCTGGCGTGAAGAGGTTAAAATTATTATTATTATTATTATTATACAGGATTTATACGGCACCCACAGTTTGCTCAGCACTTTACAATATAACGGGAGACAATACAGCAACAATACAGTTCAATAAAAGAGGATTAGGAGGGCTCCTGGGAGCTTACAATCTAAGAGACTAACCACGTTTCTAAGCGTTTCTGTTTGAAAATTTTTTTCAACTCTTCTATTTCCAGATGCTGTCCAGAGCCTTTTTTCATCATGAAAAATGCATGCAAAGCTTTTTCCCGGTACTCAAATGGACCCAGTACACCATACTTTGAGGTTTTGCATGAAAGAAAATACGTTAGACACTGCTGCAATAATTTTTTCACAGAAATGAGCTGGAACACATCCAAACACCACAAAAAAAAAAGACAGCTAATCTCAACAAATACTGCTCTCTCTGCTTCTGCTCTCTCTAGTTCTCTCAAAATGTCTGAAATAGTTAACTGTTTACTGTTTTTCAGTGCATTGTGGGCATTTTGGAAGGTCTCCTGAGGTTATCTTTAAAAAACGCTTATAAACGCAAACACTCATAAACGCGATATGCAAATGTGGCTACACAGACGTTTTTTAACCTACGTTTTCCAGCTGTCAGTTTCCATATTCAGAAGTGTACCGTGTACATGGAGCCTTAACCCAGGAAAAGTCCAAAAATAAACCAAGGACCCTGCCTTCACTTTATCTGGTCTCCCACAGTACACAGAAAATAGAAATTCAATTATTTTAGTAAATATAAACTGCTAAATACCTTTTCTCATCAGCAGTTGGAGCAGTCTTGTGTCTTCTGTCAGTGTCCAGCAGAGTACTGGTTAAGGCTCCATGCACACTGGGTGTTTTGATAACGTTGGTAACATTAGCTGTGTAAAGTCACGTTAATTTTTTAGCATTTTTGCATTAGCATTTTGCCATATTTAGTGGCGTTTTTCTGCGGTTGTGTTTTTTAGCTGTTTTAAAAAAAAAAAAAAAAATTTTGTGTCAAAAAAGTCCAATCAAGCAGGTTTGCAAAGTTTTAAAGTATTTTTCAGCTTTTTTCAGCATTAGAGCGTTTTTACAGTTAAAAAACTCCTCTAGAAACCCACTAGTCCTGGGTTTTTTTCCAGAGAAAAAACATTCCTGCCAAAAAACATTGATTACAGTGTATGTGTGCATGGACACATAGGATAACATGCTGGGGGGGTTTACTGGCTGTAGAAAAAAACATCAAAAGCCAAAAACAGCAGCTGTAAAAACGTCCAGTGTGCATGAGGACTAAAGCTTGCAGGAGGAGTTTTCTTTTTGCTCTAGGAGGCTGCAGAACCCCTGACCTCTGTCTGGACAGTGCTGACTGGCCCTGTGTTGATCACATGCACTCTCCCAAGAAAAAAAAAGTTCTCTAGCAATACACACTAAATTGAGCATGTGCAGAGTGTCCCCACACGATATGTCTTATCAGGAGATAAGAGGGGGCACTGGAAGAAGGAGAGAATCAGAGAAGACAGGATCAAACAGCATTTTTACACAATGCAGAGTAACCCCTTAGGTTCCACAGTGAGTATAACAAGCATGCTTTACTGCATATACAGACTGATTTTACTGTTGTGGGTTTAGTAGCACTCTGGAGTTTATTTACTAAAGCTGGAAAGTGCAAAATCAGACTCACTTCTGCATAGAAACCAATCAGCTTCTAACCTCGGCTTGTTCAGTTAAGCTTTGACAATAAAACCTGGAAGCTGATTGGTTTGTATGAAGAAGAGAGCCTGATTTTGCACTCTCCAGCTTTAGTAAATAACCCCCAAATTGGCCATAGCTGTTCATACTTTCTAAACTTTCAAATTTTTTGTTAAATGTAAAAAACCAAAAACATAACTGGGGGTTAATAAAGATTGGTGCAAGGAAAAAAATGTGTCGGTTTTTATATGCTGATACACAATGCACAGACATGGTCTACCGTTGTCACTATCATGAAATCGGACCAAAATGAAAAAACAGTGAAGACAGAATTTTTTTGGAACAAATGTACCAAATTCAATATGCACATTGATTTATCGCTTTCTGTGTTGTTGCATCATAGTGATGAACAGTCTGTCCATACCCATCCATACACTACAAATAGCTGGGCCAACACACAATGTATGGACAGGGTCCATAATTGCCACTATCAGGAAATCTGTCCAGAATTAAAAAAATTGTTGAAACACTACTTTATACAGAAAAATGGTCACGTATCTCTATGTACACCAATTTAATACTTTATCTGCGAAATAAATACAAATGTTGCACAACAATACCGGCTACATCCCAACTCCTCCACTTAACCTCTTCTTTTGCACTCACACAGTGCACACAGTCCTCCACCCACACCATCGGAAACACCCTGGACCTCGTTTTCTCTCATCTCTGCACCCCCCACAACCCCACAAACACCCCTTTCCCTCTTTCTGACCACAACCTCATTACGTTCTCCGTCTCCCCGTCCTCAAACACCTCCCCCCAAACGTCAATCCATCACCAGCCGTAACCTCCGCAACCTGAACCCGGCCCCTCTCCACTCTGCAGCTGACCGTCTTTACGACAGTATCCTTCCACTGTCCTGCACTGACCTGGCCACTACTGCGTATAACAACTCGCTGTCAACTGCCTTAGATTCCTTAGCACCCCTAACCACACGCAGCATTAGACCCCGACCGCTTCAACCCTGGCAGAACGACCACACCAAAAAACGACGCAGTCGCGCGCTGGAGCGATTATGGCGCAAAACAGGATCCCCTCAAGCGTTCGCCCTTTACAAATCCACCTTCCTCACATACACCTCCTCCCGCCAAACAAGCCTACTTCGTAACCCTCATCAATACCCTCTCCACCTGTCCTCGCCGGCTCTTCTCCACTTTCAACTCCCTACTCTCTCCCCCCCCCCACCTCCACCCAGCACCTCACTCACCGCCCACGAAATTGCCAACCACTTCCAAAACAAGATTGACACAATCCGTAAAGACATCGCCAATGCTCAATCTACCTCCCCACCTAGCCTCCCACTCACGATAACCCCCTCAACTCTCCCCTCCTCTGACCTCGCAACTGCCCTGACCCCCACCACATCTAACATCCCGCACACTAAAACCTCCCCAACACTCCACTCCTTCAGCCTTGCCACCACTGAGGAGGTCACTAAGGTCTTATCAGAAGCCCGCCTCACCACTTGCCCCCTTGACCCTGTCCCCACACAACTCCTCCCTCCTACTCCATCCTACGTTCCCTCACCCACATCTTCAATCTCTCCCTCTCTACTGGCGCATTCCCCTCCCCCTAGAGCACGCGCACATCACTCCCATACTCAAAAAACCCTCTCTGGACCCCACCGACCTGAGCAACCTTAGACCCATCTCCCTGCTGCCATTTTCATCCAAACTCCTCGAGCACTTAGACTACAATCGCCTAAGCTCCCACCTCAATGACAACAACCTCCTCGATCCACTACAGTCTGGCTTCCGTCCCCTATACTCCACCAAAACCGCCCTACTCAAAATCACTAATGACCTGCTAACCACCAAAGCTAATGGCCACTACTAAGTCCTCCTACTCCTCGACCTCTCCGCGGCCTTCAACGCAGTTGATCACCCCCTCCTCCTTAATAAACTATACTCCCTTGGCATCAGAGACTCCGCTCTCTCCTGGCTCTCCTCCTATCTATCCCAACGCTCCTTCAGTGTTACCTATAACGCTGCCACCTCCCCCTCTCTCCCCCTCTCTGTTGGGGTCCCCCAAGGCTCTGTCCTTGGGCCCCTTCTCTTCTCCATCTACACCTCCTCCCTTGGCCAACTGATACACTCCCACAGCTTCAACTACCACCTCTACGCCGATGACACGCAAATCTACCTCTCCAGCCCTCGCCTCACCCCTTCAGTCTCCGCCCGAATTACCTGCCTACTGAATGACATCAGACTGGATGTCACTCCACTTCCTCAAACTAAACCTTTCCAAAACCGAGCTCCTAATCTTCCCCCCAGCCCGCGCCCCCCCACCCTCTCCATCACGACCAACAACACCACCATCAGTCCCACCCGCAAGCCAAAGTCCTAGGTGTCACTCTAGACTCAAATCTGTCCTTCCAACCCCATGTCCAATCGGTGGCAAACTCATGCAGGCTCCACCTCTGCAACATCTCCAAAATACGTACGTTCCTAACCCCAGACACTACTAAACAGCTCATTCACTCCCTTATTATCTCACGACTCGACTACTGCAACTCCCTCCTCACCGGCCTACCTCATCACAGACTATCCCCGCTTCAGTCTATCCTGAACTCAGCAGCTAGACTCATCCACCTTACCAACCGCTCTGCATCTGCCACATCCCTCTGTTATTCCCTCCATTGGCTTCCGATTGCCCAATGCATTAAATTCAAACTACTAACATTGACGTACAAAGCCATTTATAACACTGCCCCAAACTACCTCACCAACCTGATACCCAAATACCACCCAACCCGTACTCTTCGCTCCTCATAAGATCTCCTACTTCCTAGCTCCCTGGTCTCCTCCTCCCACGCCCGACTGCAGGACTTCTCCAGGACTTCCCCCATCCTCTGTAACTCACTACCCCAATCCATCAGACTGTCACCTACCCTCCTCACCTTTAGGCGCACGCTGAAAACCCATCTCTTCAGGGAAGCCTACCCCACCCTCACCTAACAGCCGATCTCCTCCACTCCTCCCACCACTCCATCCCCCACAGCCACTTCCTCCTGTACCACTATCCCCTCCCTCCTAAATTGTAAGCTCGAAAGAGCAGGGCCCTCGAACCCCTCGTGTATTGTTTTGTTACTGTATTGTCTCATGTACTGTCCCCCACTATATTGTACAGCGCTGAGCAAACTTTGTGGCGCTATATAAACACTGTATAATAATAGTAATAATAACAATATGTTGTTTTGTTGCATAATAGTGATGCGCTGTCCTTCCATATACATCTGCACATTACAAGTGGCTGTGCCAACACACAATGTGCAGACATGATCCATTGTTGTTACTATCAGGAAATCTGCCCAGAATAAAAAATGGTGAAAATGGTATTTTATGAAAAAATGCCAATTTGAATATGCACACTGTATATGTACATGCAGCGCTTTATGCATCAAATACATGTCACATAAGAATGAATTCATTTGTTGCATGATAATGCTGTGCTCTCCATACATATTCAACTCTTCTCTCCTTCCCGCAGTGTTCCTCTTCACTGTCCACCCCTTCTCATTACAGTATTTAGGCCACCGTGGAAATGGTGTACATTTTAGAATAATTATTAACTAAGAACATTGGTGCAAGTGCTTGATCATTTTGCCGCACACTAACAAAAAAAAAAAATACATAAAAAACTTTTCCTTATATATGCCCCCATTATGTCCACTTAAAGTGATACTAAACACACACTGTTTAATTTACAGTATATTATCCATTCTCTTTTCTGTATATAAATGATGACACTGTATTTATTTTAATTTAAAAAAATCATCTAAGTACCTTTTTTCCTATGTGATATACAGCTGTCATGTGACCCAGCTCTTTCCCAGTCTGTCTGCTTCTGGTCACATGTTAAAACACAGCCTTTGGAATACAGAGTAAAATAATACCAATAAACTTTTAAATCATCATATAAATATATATTTGAAATCAATTTGTTATTACTTTTGGCAATTACATGGTGTGGGCAGATTAATGCCAGTCACAGGTTGCGTCACGCCCTTCCATCCTGTGTTTCAAAATAACAAGGAGGCGAAGCCTCTGTCAATCAAGATGTGATATCCTGTCCTCTTTGTGTTTAGCTGGTTAATGGACATGGAGGAGGAGGGAGGGAGTGGGCTGTCATTTACTACTGTGTATATGCCCACATGTGTAACTCTAGTCACATGGGATGCTCAGATGTGATCAGGGAAGGAATGCTAAACATAGAAACACCCTTAAAACTGAGCATGTGCACTAGTTGCCAACGCTGCTCTGCAAAAAACCCAGATGCAGTGGGGACACGGACAGAAGGGGGAGATAGAGAATAGCAGGATGAACCAGGTTTTTTACAGAATACAGAAAGCAAATCCCATAGTGAGTATGAACAGCATGTAATAGAGCATTTTACTGATAGTTTTTAATAGTGTGGGTTTAATGACACTTTGATGACTCACGCACACCCCGCTTTTGCCCAGCTCCTCTGGATGCCCTTTCTCCTGGTCGGAGAAAATCTGCTTTAAAAAAATAGGTAAAGCCACGTATTGCACACATATTTTTATGTGTTTCCGTGCAGTTTATTGATCAGAATATTATTTTATTCTAGGGTGTTAGAATGCATTAACACCCAAATGTGCCTAAACATGCCTAGCATTTATGTGTGTCAAGCGTTTTTTCTGCGCAAAATCTCCTCCCCTAAATGCACTGGTGATGGTTTTTTTCTGCCTGTAAACGTTCTTCTTCTAATATGTCTTTAACCGCTTGCTCACCGCCCTATAGCAGAAATACTGCTAAAGTTCAGCAAGGCTGCACAAAATCACTTATATATACGTGATTTACATTACCAGGTAGGGGGGCGTGCGTGCGCGCCACCCTACCCGCACTGCCATTGGCAGCTAGGAATGTCATTCACCGGGTCCCGGCTGGCGACTCCCCGCTGGCACCCGGCGATCATCGGGGAAAGCTGACAGAGGAGAGACCTGTTTGTAAACAACACAGGTCTCTCCCCTGTCACCATGGACATGCTGTGTTGTATCTGTCTGCACAGCAGAGATACAAAACAGCATGTCTCCAAAGTAAAACACAGCACACAGTAAAACAGCACACAGTTAACCCTTTTATCGCCCCAGATGTTAACCCCTTCCTGCTCAGTGTCATAAGTACAGTGTCATTGCTTTTTATTAGCACTGATTACTGTATTAGGATCCATGCACACTGGGCATTTTAATAACGATGGTAACGTTAGCTCTGTAAAGTCACGTTAAAACTTTTTGTAGCGTTTTTACATTAGCATTTAGCTGCGTTTTTCCACGTTTGCGTTTTTTTGCATTTTTTTAATGAAAATACATGTTTTTTTGCTCACAAAAATGTTTTATCATGTTTTTCAGCGTTAGTGTTTTTACAGCTCCTATAGAAACCCACTTATTCTTGGGGTTTTTTTTCAGCTAAAAACTCCCCCTGCAGAAAACGTTGATTACAGTCTATGTGTGCATGGACAGATAGGATAACATGCTGGGAAGTTTACTGGCTGTAGAAAAAAACACCAAAAGCCAACAACAGCAGCTGTAAAAACGTGCAGTGTGCATGAGGACTAAGTGTCACGGGGGATGTCAATGGCAGTTAGTCAGTTCCTACCCAGTGTCAGAATGCCCGCAGCAGTCCCGCTATAAGTCACTCATTGCCGCCACTACTAGTATAAAAAAAAATGACAGTATATATACTGCCATTTGTAAACGCTATAACTTTCACATAAGCCAATTTACAGGTATTAGGATTTTTTTTAGCAAAGACATGTAGCAGAATACATTTTGGCCTAAATTTATGACGAAATTTGATTTTTAAATTTTTTTTATTGGACATGTTTTATAGCAAAATGTCAAAAATATTGTTTGTTTGTTTTTTTTCAAAATTGTCGGTCTTTTTTTGTTTATAGTGGACAAAATGAAAAACGCAGAGGTGATCAAATACCACCAAAAGAAAGCTCTATTTGTGGGGAAAAAAGGACATAAATTTAATTTATGTAGAGCGTTGCATTACCGCGCAATTGTCAGGTAAAATGCCATATCGCAAAAAATTGCCTGGTCAGGAAGGGGTAAATCCTCTGGAGGGAAGAAGGGGGGTAAATCCTCTGGAGGGCAAGTGGTTAAACACCTACAGTATGTGTGCATGGACACAAAGGCTAACTTAGAGGTGCATTTACAGGCAGAAAAGAAAATTCAAATGACTGTAAAAGCAGCGTTTTTTAAGCCCCATGTGCATGAGTCCTAAATGAGAGCCTTACAGGATTTTCTGACAGCTTTCAGGCTTTATTTGATTTTGCCTGCATCATGTTATGTTTGTGAATTTTATCTAACAGAAATAGATGATAAGGTCTGTTGTTACTAAAAATGACAGACAGTAAGACTTCTTCTGCCTGTTCTGAACTCATCATTGACAGGATCTGCCTCAAACTCCCCTAACTGGGAAATGTGTATTAAAGATGAACTCCAGGCAACACATTGTATATCCTAAAACTGAACTCCAGGCAAAAAAACACTGTATAATGCAGTTCTGCTTTTGTTAAAAAAAATTAATTACAATAGGTATAAACCCAATCATTAAAATTTCTTTTACAATGGATTTTATTATAGACAACATAACAACAAAGAAACAACAGTCAAAAGCAAGATCACTGACACACAAGAATAAAGTATACCATTCTTCTGATGAAGGACATGACAAATGCACTGAAGTATTGAGAAACTGAATACATAAACAATACATAAAAGGGTGGAAAGAAACCTGATAAATTGCGTTAATAGCAAACAAGTAATGGCTAGTAGGTGAGGGCCAAAGATAATCACAAAAATCGCATACAGAGGCTAGGAAAAGCTGGGCACGGAGCAGCACTGAACTCCACACCAAGGACTCTCGAGAAAGTCCGACAGGTATATAAAACATTGCAAGTACAATTCTCTAGGAGTATTACAATCAGTGCAAATAGCATAAAGACTAAGAAAAACAAAGGAGAGAAAGAGAAAGAAGAAAAAATGTGAACAATGTGAACAATGATAAAAATTTTAGTTTGGGTACAGTGTTGCATGACCGCGCAATTGCCATTCAAAGTGTGAGAGCGATGAAACCTGAAAATTGGCCTGGGCAGGAAGGGGGTAAAAGTGCCCGGTATTGAAGTGGTTAAGAAGGGGTGGGCTTCCTCCAGGCCCACCTGCTCTTAATCTGTCCACTGCTATGTGTGCTTCTATTTAGGAGATTCTGAAGATTATAGTTAGGACTAAAGTATACAGAGAAGCCTTGACATGGGCCCCGTGGCTTACGCATATATTTGCAAATGTGTGCAAACAAAACCCTTTGTTTTTAACATAAATTGTTAGACAGGGGCAATTTGGTTGTTTTGTTGACTGGCTCCACCCACACAGTCCTGTCATTTGTTCACAGTTTCCTGTGAATGAATGCCTAAAAGTTCCCTTGACCATTGCAGCTGACGGCTTATAGTTCTGAATGAACTAAAAGGGTGCTAGTGAGCGCTCTGACAGTCCATGGATTCTTCCTGCTCTCACGTAACTGCCTGCCCATACGAGGTGTTGATAGACACTTATGCTGAGAGTCTGCAGGAGACTGAGATTGCACCCATGAACTGCAAATACATTTTTTTTGAAAAGGTGAACTAACATTCTTTAACCACTTGCCTACTGAGAACTTTCACCCCCTTCCTGCCCAGGCCAATTTTCAGCTTTCAGTGCTGTTGCATTTTGAATGACAATTGTGTGGTCATGCCACACTGTACCCATATGAAATGTTTATAATGTTTTTTCCCACAAATAGAGCTTTCTTTTGGTGGTATGTAATCACCACTGGGTTTTTATTTTGTGCACTATAAACAAAAAAAGCAAAACATTTGAAAAAAAAGGTACTGATGAGGCGGCACTGGTGGGCATTGATGAAGAGGCACTGATTATGCACTGATATGCAGCAATGATGGGCACGGATAGGCGGTACTGATGGGCACTGATGGGTGACGCTGACTGGAGGCACTGACGGGTGACACTGATGGGCACTAATGGGTGGCACTGCTGGGCACTGATGGTTGACACTGCTGGGCGGCATTGCTGGGCGGCAGCTCTCCTCTGTCACAGTTGCCGGTTAAGTGTGACAGTGTGAGGAAAGTGCTGTCGATAACCGGCAATTGTATTTATGTGGTAAAAGGCCACTGTGATTAGTCTTTTACCTTGTCATGTGATCAGCTGTGTCCGTAGGACACAGCGATCACTGACAGTGCCGGGTGTGTGCCGCTGGGGGCACACAGACAAAATGTCTATGGACGCCCTCCCATAACTGGACAACCGCGCTGTAGCCATCTGTTGGCTACAGCACGGTTGGCAAGCAGTTAAAATTCTGCACAATCTTGAGGAACCCTATTCTAATATGTAAAAAAATAAACTAATACTTTTACATAAAGCAGCAGCATCCACACATTATAGGACCCCCAGCTAATTTATTTTTAGAAAGAAAATATAACTTTATATACTGGTACTAGCTAGTATTCCAATGTTTCTATCCTCCTTCAGTTTCTCTCCCTCATTCAGCTAATGTGACCCCAGTGCTGACGGAGAGGGGCAAACCAGGATGCTGTGCAGGCCCCAATGTGCTCACCGATGACAATCCTGCACAGTGCTCAAGGTTGTCATGCTGCACGATAAAAACCTGTGGCTTTGTGTAACAAAAAAGACAGACTTGATTCACATGCTGCGTTTCAATTTTGCAACGCATTCATTTGAATGGGCTGCCAAGATGCATCAGAAAGTGGAAAAAGTAGTGCATGCACTGTGAGGGGCACGGCGTCAGACCCCCAGCCCTTCTCACTAACTTGTGACTGAAGGACTAGCCAATCTAAAACCGCTCTGTCATGTGCGTAACAATGCCATGCTCAGCTGCACCCTGCACAAAGATTTTCCAGCTCACTGGACCACAATCTATGTGCAGCAGCCTGAGAGCGATTGTTACTGGGTCAGGTTAATTACCCAATTAACCCTTCACACTGCCACCACCGCCTTTTTTGTACGGAGAAGGAGGAAACTTGCCAATCTTAGCAGTAACAGTATGATGTTTGAATAAGCGTCTGTATATGCACTGTAACCGCAGACAGATGTATGCTGAAGTTTAAAACACACAGTAGCTCTCTTCAGATAGAGGGAATTTTAGTTTGCATTAAAGAGCTTTAGAAACAGTTCAACACTTTCAGAAAATAGGATTTATTACTAAAAAGGCCAAAATGGTGCAATAAAAATATTTACAGAAAAAGATGTAGCCAATATATATATATATATATATATATATATATATAAATACAGAGAGCAATAACACAGCAGAGAGATAACAGAAAGAAGATTAGAGAGGTAGAATACTTGCCAGAGTCCTTGTTTTAAGCAGATTCAAGTGTCATGAACAAAAGGGTACCATTTCTCCCAAAGTTGGTTCCTGATGTTAAAAGGGAGATCTCTTTATCTTACTTCTCCAGGCCTGACAGAGCCATACAAAGCAGTGTGCTTACAGGTGAAAGCATTCACACAGTTACCCTTTGATCACCCCAGATGTTAATCCCTACCTGCCCAGTGCCATTAGTACAATGTCAGTGCTTTTTATTAGCACTGATCACAGTATTGGTGTCACTGGAGATATCAGTGACACCAAGTCTGTTCCCCCCCCCCCCAGTGTCAGAATGCCCACCACAGTCCCACTATAAGTCGCTGATCGCCACCATTACTAGTAAAAAATCCAGTATATATACCGCCATTTGTAAACGCTATAACTTTCACGTAAACCAATTAATTTACACGTATTGGGATTTATTTTAGCAAAGACATGTAGCAGAATACTTTTTGGCCTAAATTTATGACGAAATTTGATTTTTTTAATTTTTTTATTGTACATGTTTAATAGCAAAAAGTAAAAAATATTGTTTTTTATCTCAAAACTGTCGGTCTTTTTTTTTTTATAGCGCAAAAAATAAAAAATACAGAGGCGATCAAATACCATCAAAAGAAATCTCTGTTAGTGGGAAAATAAGGATATAAATTTAATTTGGGTGCAGCATTGCATGACTGCGCAATTGTAAGCTAAAGTAACGCAGCACTGTAACACAAAAAATGGCCTGGTCAGGAAGGCAGGGTAAATCCTCTAGAGGGCAAGTGGTTAAAGCCAAATTTCAGGAATTAAAAAAAATCCAGGAATTCAGCAACTTTCTAAAATCTTCTGGCTTTTTATGGTTTAAGTCCAATGCGCTGCATGCCACCTTGTGGACGTATCTCTTTAATGTACATCTGACAATTTTACTGTCAGGAGTACATCTATCACTATACTGCCAACAGGAGAGACACTGCCTTCTCACACACCTGCCACTCTTTCCACCCCTTCCCTCTGCTGCCCAATCACAGAAGGCTTTGTATTTTGTGAATTATTTCACATTATACAAAGCACTCGAAGATTGGGCAGGAGGAGGTGAGGGACGAACACAGCAGTTGCATACGACTGTGCTGCTGCAGGAGGCCAGAAGGTCTAGTGGAAGCATAGTGATAGCTGTACTCCTGGCACTCAGTAAAAATAAAAATTGTAAATTAAATAGATAAGTCCACAGGGTGGCATGCACTTTGCTGGACAAAGTGGCTGAATACCTGTGTAGCCCTGTTTTGGGGGGGTTATGTGAAATGGCCCACACCAAACAGGCTATGGCGTTAACCTGTATATGAGTAGGCAATCCTGAGCCTTCGCTATATGGAAGAGGGGGTTGTGATAATACAAATGGCAGTGCCTCCACCTACAATAGGGATCCTGCAATTGAGGAGACTCACCCCTTTCTAGGAATGTAACAGGTAGACAACTTAAAGTAACTATACATAGCAGTATTAATGCACCCAGCTTATATTTCTAACATGAAAACATGTCACCACACCTGTATGAGATTAATGCAAAATTTATATAAAGCAGCCACATAAAACAGGATGCATAAGACTAACATTCAGGAATTACAATTTACCATAAATTGGGAGGTTGCAATTATACCCGGGTATATGTGCATGTGGTATACAGAATACCTCCAACCATGGGTTATAGCGCAGTCCGGTTGCAGGGGCCCCTGGAGAGGTGATAGTCAATAAGATGCACGCTTCCACTTCAGATGCCGCGATGGCGTCCAAGTAACACGTTCTATGCGGATGATTGCACTGCTTGTCTAAAGATCAGCGATGCATCACCTAAAAGGATAAAATGCCCTATCTATCCTCACTCTTAGTCCCTATCCCTAAACTGGGCTGTCACTGCAACCGGGCCTCTATCTGTCTAAGTGGCCGTCGGATGCCTAACCTACCTCTAGCCTAATCTATCCAACGCTCCCTATGCTAATTCTAGCTAAAAGGAGATCCAGACCAATAAGGATGCTATAGCTTTAAGCAAAGAGGCTGCAAAGATACACTTCAATTAATAGAAAGTTCACCTGACAGTCTTATGCAGGTGAAAACACTGATCTATATATATATATAGACAACTATAAGGATTCTGCAGTGTGTAAATAGAATAATGATAATGAACCACAACTCTCTCTTACAGAGATATTAGGGTTCCTATACAGAAGTTGAAATATAACAGAAGTAGACCTAATCTGCTTCAATAACAACTAGATAGATAGCAGCCTTGTTAATCTGGATCAATACTCACAGAATCACCATACAGTTCTCCCCAGATACATAGCACATGGCAGGCTGGCACCCTCTGCCTGATACTTCCTGGAAAAACAAACTATATAACATCCTGGGGTTTCTTGACCTCCTTGCAGGGGCAGGAAGCACACCTAGGGACTTGTCTGTAATGGGACCTCTATGGTAATGGCTGTATATGAATGTAAACAAACCACAACTAGTGTATAAAATAACAGTTCCCTACACCTGGAGTTCAGCTTTAATGATGTAATACTGAACAGAGAGTTGCATTCATTTGTGTGTTATATTATGTATAAGTAAACAATAAGGTCACCTGCTTATTTAGGTAATGTTTACAATAATAATTCAAAAAGTGTACGCACTCAAAATTTACTATAGTTTAATAATGAACGTCTCTCATTATATATTCTAATATATTTCTTCAGTCAGTTGTTCAGCGCTGACGAAATCTCACAAAACTACTTATGGCTTTAAGTAATCAATTCTTTCCTTTCGTCTTACACTCACAACCAAAACAGCTCTTAAGAAAGATGGATTTTGCAGTGTCAGGTCAGGATGGATTGTGTTGTAAAGGCTTAAATCAGCACTGCGAGTTTCATCAAAGTTTAATTAGCACAGTATCTAAAAGAGGCAGATTTTGTTTGGTGCACACATTCACTGTACAGCAGAATATTAGACCTGGACCTATAAAAATCACATAGACAGCAGGAAAGCTGACTTTAATGTATAGTTTTCAGGAAAATATTCTAGACTTCAAGAAATTACATCTGATTGAATGAAATGGAATGTGGTGGGGATTCAAATTCACAGATTGTAGATTTCTATTTTCATGTATTTTTATTCTGAGCATGTTCAAACTCACTAAAGCTTGGACTGAATAAGCTCAAGCTCGGCTCAGGTTTTGCTAAAACCAACTTTGTGTCATAGGACTCACTGAATAAATCATATGCATACAATATGCCCTAATAAGTAAAGTGAACCTGTTGTGTGTAGGCAATAACTGCAGCCATAAAAAAACACAATAAAAGTTAATAACCTTTTAAAGCTGAATTCCAGTAATTCAGCTCCTTTGGAAAAAGGGAAGGCACACTATAAGATAAAGCGGTTGCAAAGGCTGAAGGTTTTTTACTTTCTTGTGTTCTATGCATGATGGTAATAAACCCTTCTGTGTGCAGCAGCCCCCCCCCTCCCCCCATACTTACCTAAGCCCCATCTGGATCCAGTGATGTGCACGAGAGCTCCGCCTCCTCCAGGTCTCTCCCTCCTCATTGGCTGAGACAGCAGTGGAGCTATTAGCAATCATAGCCAGTGAGCCAATAAGGAGAGAGCAGGGGGCAGGGCCGAGCCACACTCTGTGTGTGAATGGTCACACAGAGCAGTGGCTCAGGAGCGAGCCTGCTCGAGCGCCCCCATAACATGCTGCTTGCTTAGAGGGCAGGAAGGAGGAGCCAGGAGCGCTAGCGGGGCATCCAAGAAGAGGAGGATTGAGGCTGCTCTGTGCAAAACCACTGCATAGAGTAGGTAAGTATCACATTTGTTTTTTGTTTATTTTAAGTCTTTAATATCACTTTAAGTCCAACAATGTGCATGACATCTCCTGGACTTATTTCAATTATTTTATCTGAAAGGTTTATAGTACTCCAAGAAGACAACTATTGCTGTAGTTTCAGGACCCTGACACTGATCATTGTGATCTCTGCAGCTTTAACAGAGGAGTCGCTGCAACTGCTTTGTCCACCCCTCCCCTCCTTCCGCCCAATCACAGGTATCTTGGCATTATGTGAACACATTCTCAAAATACAAAGGCTTCTGTGAATAAACAGCAGAGGGAAGGGGAAGGTATAGTTGCTCTGTGTGCTTATCTCCTATATGATCCTGAACTGAGAGAAGTCCGGGAGATGTCATGCACCTTGTTGGACTTAACTCACAGTGTGCCTTTAATTTTTTAAAAAGTGGCTAAATTCCACACAATTTTCACTTTTGCAGCAATATTCACCTTCAATCCAGAGATTTCCCACACAGTACATCTTTCTGCCACTAGATGTCCTTAGTCTAATGACCAGCATCATTCAACATATGCCAAGACAACACTAACCTGCCTAAAAAAAGGACTGATGTTTACATTTATTAACAGCTGTAAAAATCTCTTATTTTTACAAGATGTCAGTAAAGATGTCAGTAAATTTACTGACAGTTGGCAATCCTAATCTAAACAGGAAAACATCTTCTCAGAAGCATAAAAGTTGTTTAACACCTTCCCGCCCAGCCTATAGCAGTTATGACGTCCTGTCAAAACGAGCAGCTCATGCGGCTGCAGAGCCGATGACATATCACTACACCAGCCCATTGCCAGTGTAATGTGACCGTTGGGACCAATCACAACAAATCATATGTCAATTGTATACAATGGATGGCTTCTGGTCATGGCATCCATTGTATACAATTATGTTGTTAGCTGTGACTGGTCAAGGCAGTCACATGATACAGACGGGCCAATCACAGTCCATCTGTATCATGTGATCAGCTTTGCCCAATCACAGCTAATCACAACAAAAGACTGAATGAATCTGTTTCATTCAGTAACAATGATTTCAAATAAAATTTAAAATAAAAATAAAATGAAATACATTGGTATTAGCAATCATAATTTGTTAAAAAAAAAAATCCTGATCACTTGCCCAGAGTACTTCAGTGTTACTCTGGTAACATTGTATTGCTTTGGTCACAGTGTGCTGAAAAATAAAATTGTAAAAAAAAGAAAAAATTTAATAAAGAAAAAAAAAAAATAATAGAAACATTTGAAAAAAAATATACATTCAATTATTATTATTATTTTTGCCAAAGAAATGTAGCAGAATACATTTTGACCTAAATTTATGAAGACATTTTATTTATTTGCAAAATTTTATAACAGAAACGAAGAAAAGTGCATTTTTTTTCAAAAGTTTCAGGTGTTTTTTGTTTTATTTAGAAAAAAATAAAAAAACTCAGTGGTGATTAAATACCACCAAAAGAAAGCTCTATTTGTGTGAAAAAATTATAAAAATTTCATATGGGTACAGTGTTGCATGACCGTGCAATTGTCATTCAAAGTGCAACAGCGCTGACAGCTGAAAATTGGCCTGGGCAGGAAGGGGGTGTACGTGTCTGGTATTGAAGTGGTAAACCTTCCTAGATGAATTCTCCAGTGTTTAGAAAATCTGAATGCAGGAGAGCTAGTGTGAATGAGGCCTTGAACTTTTTTTCTAAAGCAGCTAAAACCTGAGTGGAAAAACCCATCCCCTTCCCCTGCCAGCATACTGCAAAATATTACTGTTGCTCTCTGTGGGAAAGCAGTGGTCTCTCTGCAGAACTCTGAAATGCCCCCTGCTAAATCAGAGCTACAGCACTTCAGGCTGTGAGGAGCATGAGCTGTACTGATTGCAGAAATATAGGTCTGATTTATTTGGGGGAATGTAGGACCACTGCAGAGAGACTGCTGCTTCCGCATAGAAATCCATAGAAATCCAAGGTACCACTCTGCAGCTTTTGGGCTTTTGGCAGCTTTGAAAGAAAATAAATTGCAATACGTGCAACACCTTTTGATATGGCTGGAATGTATTTCACAGATTGATTTAAACTTAAAAAAATGTGAACTTTAATTTCCAGTGTACCTTTTAAATTTTTTAATACCATAGGTACTATTAACATCTTTTTTTTTAATTATATGGAAGGATTCATTTAAAAAAAAAATATAGTGCTTTTATCCTAAAATGTTTTATTCCTGTGAGTGTGACTATGTTACTGCCAGTTACAGTATATTAGTATGGCTCTAGCAGTGGCATTGTCTGTCTACATAGGAGCTCCATTGGTCATCAGATCAAGTAGAAAAAGTGGGAGTCCACAATGACACAGCAGAATGGAGATCTGTGGGGGAAAAAAAAGGTGAAAGATCAGCAGTTAACCATAAATGAAGAATGAGAGCACAAAATCAGGCAAGGGTGAACTATATTTTTTATAAAAATTAGGGCAACACCTTCTAATCACAGTATGTGCATCTACACCCCACCACACACAGAATCCAGTTGCACAGCTGCGCGTTAGCCTGTGGAGAGTCACAGTCAAATAAAGATTGATTCAATTTTCATGGCTGAGTGCAGGAGCCTATAACTATTAATTCATGTGCACATATGTAAAAACACACAGATTGTTTATATGTATCCTGTGTTTCCAAATATTTTAACTGTAGCAGTCTACAATGGTCAGATTTAAAGAGGTAGTTAAAAAAAAAACATGGACCCTGGTGGTTTAACCTCTTGGCGCCGGCCGCATGCAAATGTGACTCCATTTGCGTGCAATTAAGAAAATCATGCCTCTCCCAGCACACATGTCCGGTACTCACAGAAAGGTCCCAATCTCCTCTTGCGATCGGGACCTTTCCCAATGATGTGACTGCCGTGACAGCGAATCACATCGGTCACATGACCCTAAAACCCTGCCCGCCTCTCGGCTTCTGAAATCCTTAAAGGGCTTGGAGGCGTTGGCGCCAAGGGGTAAAGCCATAATGTGCTAGTAGGAAATACTTACCTTGAAAGGAAGCCCTCCAGCAGCGCGCTGACATGTATAGTCAGTCGTATTTCCAGGTTTGCGGGGTGCGGCCGCTTGAATGGCTGCGATGTCATCATGGTTATGTCATAAAGCTCTAAATGGCTGGCATGAGAATTCCGTCTCTTCAGAGTGCATGTGCCAGTGGCTGCATCCCGTTTGCATATCTCCTAAACACCGCAGGCTTAGAAGATATTCACTCTACCTACAGGTAAGCCTTATTAAATTTTTTTTGCAATATGAACTGATTTATTGGTTTTCAATGCATTTACAATTTTTTTTTTATCATGTCCTTGTACAGTACTATGCTTTTAAAGTGCACTTTATAAAGAGTTTTGAACAGATAAGACTTTTTTTTTTTACTTTTTTTCTGACATCCGGAACGGAATAATTAGTTTTCAATGCATTTACAAATTTGTTTTGCAATACGAACGGATTAATTAGTTTTCAGTGCATTTACAAATTAATTTTTAATCATGTCCCTGTACAGTATTTATGCCTTTAAAGTGCACTTTATAAAAAGTTTTGAACAGATAAAATACTTTTTTTTTTTTACTTTTTTCTGACCTCCGGAACGGATTAATTGGTTTTCAATGCATTTATAAATTTTCTGTGCAATACAAATGGATTAATTGGTTTTCAATACACTTACAAATTAATTTTTAATCATGTCCCTGTACAGTATTTATGTCTTTAAAGTGCATTATATAAAGCGTTTTGAACAGATAAAAGACTTTTTTTTTTACTTTTTTCGAACCTCCGGAACGGACTAATTAGTTTTCAATGCATTTACGAATTTGTTTCACAATACGAAAAGATTAATTGGTTTTCAATGCACTTTAGAATTAATTTTTAATCATGTCCCCGTACAGTATTTATGCCTTTAAAGTGCACTTTATAAAGAGTTTTGAACAGATACGTAAAATACTTTTTTTTTACTTTTTTCTGACCTCCGGAACAGATTAATTGGTTTTCAAAGCATTTACGAATTAATTTTTAATCATGTCCCTGTACAGTATTTATGCCTTTAAAGTGCATTTTATAAAGAGTTTTGAACAGATAAAATACTTTTTTTTTTACTTTTTTCTGACCTCCGGAACATATTAATTAGTTTTCAATGCATTTACAAATTCATTTTTAATTATGTCCCTGTAAAGTATTTATGCCTTTAAAGTGCACTTTATAAAGAGTTTTGAACAGATAAGACTTTTTTTTTTTACTTTTTTCTGACCTCCGGAACGGATTAATTAGTTTTCAATGCATTTACGAATTTGTTTTGCAATACGAACGGATTAATTGGTTTTCAGTGCATTTACAAATTAATTTTTAATCATGTCCCTGTACAGTATTTATGTCTTTAAAGTGCACTTTATAAAGAGTTTTGAACAGAGAAAATACTTTTTTTTTTTAACTTTTTTCTGACCTCCGGAACGGATTAATTGGTTTTCAATGCATTTACAAATTTTCTGTGCAATACAAACGGATTAATTGGTTTTCAATGCACTTACAAATTAATTTTTAATCATGTCCCTGTACAGTATTTATGTCTTTAAAGTGCATTATATAAAGAGTTTTGAACAGATAAAATACTTTTTTTTTTACTTTTTTCTGACCTCTGGAACGGACTAATTAGTTTTCAATGCATTTACGAATTTGTTTCACAATACGAACGGATTAATTGGTTTTCAATGCACTTTAGAATTAATTTTTAATCATGTCCCAGTACAGTATTTATGCCTTTAAAGTGCACTTTATAAAGAGTTTTGAACAGATACATAAAATACTTTTTTTTTTACTTTTTTCTGACCTCCGGAACAGATTAATTGGTTTTCAAAGCATTTACGAATTAATTTTTAATCATGTCCCTGTACAGTATTTATGCCTATAAAGTGCATTTTATAAAGAGTTTTGAACAGATAAAATACTTTTTTTTTTACTTTTTTCTGACCTCCGGAACATATTAATTGGTTTTCAATGCATTTACAAATTCATTTTTAATTATGTCCCTGTACAGTATTTATGCCTTTAAAGTGCACTTTATAAAGAGTTTTGAACAGATAAAATACTTTTTTTTTTACTTTTTTCTGACCTCCGGAACATATTAATTAGTTTTCAATGCATTTACAAATTCATTTTTAATTATGTCCCTGTAAAGTATTTATGCCTTTAAAGTGCACTTTATAAAGAGTTTTGAACAGATAAGACTTTTTTTTTTTACTTTTTTCTGACCTCCGGAACGGATTAATTAGTTTTCAATGCATTTACGAATTTGTTTTGCAATACGAACGGATTAATTGGTTTTCAGTGCATTTACAAATTAATTTTTAATCATGTCCCTGTACAGTATTTATGTCTTTAAAGTGCACTTTATAAAGAGTTTTGAACAGAGAAAATACTTTTTTTTTTTAACTTTTTTCTGACCTCCGGAACGGATTAATTGGTTTTCAATGCATTTACAAATTTTCTGTGCAATACAAACGGATTAATTGGTTTTCAATGCACTTACAAATTAATTTTTAATCATGTCCCTGTACAGTATTTATGTCTTTAAAGTGCATTATATAAAGAGTTTTGAACAGATAAAATACTTTTTTTTTTACTTTTTTCTGACCTCTGGAACGGACTAATTAGTTTTCAATGCATTTACGAATTTGTTTCACAATACGAACGGATTAATTGGTTTTCAATGCACTTTAGAATTAATTTTTAATCATGTCCCAGTACAGTATTTATGCCTTTAAAGTGCACTTTATAAAGAGTTTTGAACAGATACATAAAATACTTTTTTTTTTACTTTTTTCTGACCTCCGGAACAGATTAATTGGTTTTCAAAGCATTTACGAATTAATTTTTAATCATGTCCCTGTACAGTATTTATGCCTATAAAGTGCATTTTATAAAGAGTTTTGAACAGATAAAATACTTTTTTTTTTACTTTTTTCTGACCTCCGGAACATATTAATTGGTTTTCAATGCATTTACAAATTCATTTTTAATTATGTCCCTGTACAGTATTTATGCCTTTAAAGTGCACTTTATAAAGAGTTTTGAACAGATAAAATACTTTTTTTTTTACTTTTTTCTGACCTCCGGAATGGATTCATTGGTTTTCAATGCATTTATGAATTTTTTTCACACTACAAATGGATTAGTTTTCAATGCACTTACAAATTAATTTTTAATCATGTCCCTGTACAGTATTTATGTCTTTAAAGTGCACTTTATAAAGAGTTTTGAACAGATAAAAGACTTTTTTTTTAACTTTTTTCTGACCTCCGGAATGGACTAATTAGTTTTCAATGCATTTACAAATTTTTTTTGCAATACGAATGGATTAATTGGTTTTCAATGCACTTGCGAATTAATTTTTAATCATGTCCCTGTACAATATTTATGCCTTTAAAGTGCACTTTATAAAGAGTTTTGAACAGATGCAAGACTTTTTTTTTACTGTTTTCTGACCTCCGGAACAGATTAATTGGTTATCAATGCATTTACAAATTAATTTTTAATTATGTACCTGTACAGTATTTATGCCTTTAAAGTGCACTTTATAAAGAGTTTTGAACAGGTATAATACTTTTTTTTTTTACTTTTTTCTGACCTCCGGAACATATTAATTGGTTTTCAATGCATTTACAAATTAATTTTTTATTATGTACCTGTACTGTATTCATGCCTTTAAAGTGCATTATATAAAGAGTTTTGAATAGATACGTAAAATACTTTTTTTTTTACTTTTTTATGACCTCCGGAACGGATTAATTGGTTTTCAATGCATTTATGAATTTTTTTCGCAATACAAATGGATTCGTTTTCAATGCACTTACAAATTAATTTTTAATCATGTCCCTGTACAGTATTTATGCCTTTAAAGTGCACTTTATAAAGAGTTTTGAACAGGTAAAAGACTTTTTTTTTACCTTTTTTTGACCACCGGAACGGACTAATTAGTTTTCAATGCATTTACAAATTTTTTTTGCAATACGAACGGATTAATTGGTTTTCAGTGCACTTGCGAATTAATTTTTAATCGTGTCCCTGTACAATATTTATGCCTTTAAAGTGCACTTTATAAAGAGTTTTGAACAGATACGTAAAAGACTTTTTTTACGAATTTGTTTCACAATACGAACGGATTAATTGGTTTTCAATGCACTTTAGAATTAATTTTTAATCATGTCCCTGTACAGTATTTATGCCTTTAAAGTGCACTTTATGAAGAGTTTTGAACAGATACGTAAAATACTTTTTCTTTTATTTTTCTGAACTCCGGAACAGATTAATTGGTTTTCAATGCATTTACAAATTAATTTTTAATCATGTCCCTGTACAGTATTTATGCCTTTGAAGTGCACTTTATAAAGAGTTTTGAACAGATAAAAGACTTTTTTTTTACTTTTTTCTGACCTCCGGAACGGACTAATTAGTTTTCAATGCATTTACGAATTTTTTTCACAATACGAACAGATTAATTGGTTTTCAATGCACTTACGAATTCATTTTTAATCATGTCCCTGTACAGTATTTATGCCTTTCAAGTGCACTTTATAAAGAGTTTTGAACAGATACGTAAAATACTTTTTTTTTTTTACTTTTTTCTGACCTCCGGAACGGATTAATTGGTTTTCAATGCATTTTTTAATTTTTTTCGCAATACAAAACGGATTAATTGGTTTTCAATGAATTTACAAATTAATTTTTAATCATGTCCCTGTACAGTATTTATTCCTTTAAAGTGCACTTTATAAAGAGTTTTGAACAGATAAAATCCTTTTTTTTTACTTTTTTCTGACCTCCGGAACGGATTAATTGGTTTTCAATGCATTTTTTAATTTTTTTCGCAATACAAAACGGATTAATTGGTTTTCAATGAATTTACAAATTAATTTTTAATCATGTCCCTGTACAGTATTTATTCCTTTAAAGTGCACTTTATAAAGAGTTTTGAACAGATAAAATCCTTTTTTTTTACTTTTTTCTGACCTCCAGAATGGATTAATTGGTTTTCAATGCATTGCTATGGGAAACCGCATTTCGGTTTATGAATTTCTCGCAATGTGAAAAGTCCCGCAGAACGCATTCAATTCTTAAACTGAGGTACGCCTGTATTTTAAAAGCATGGCTATAGATATTATACCAAAGAGGGCCCAGGAGACAAGACTAAATCTGACCATGCATGCCTGAAAGCTCAACAAATGAAATATAACAGATGCCAGAGTAGATTGTCAAATCTTTTCTGTTGGCTATTTTAATCATATAATATATTTATATAACAGTTTGCATCAATGGCTGTCAGAATACCTGAAAGGTGGTTGCATCTGACAGAATGCAGTCTCTGTTTTGCCAATGATTTTCCACCTGTTTCCAACTGGCTTTTGTTCAGCCAGGTGATGCCAACAGGATCACCAACATCTCAAATATCGTCATATTCAGCAGGAATCAGCCAAAGGTTAAATGCCTATGTAACAGCATATACCCAGAGATGGACGCGGTTCAACCATTTTGGTTTCAACCTCTATCTTGGCAAAGGGATTAACTGTCCTGACACATATATTTCTCTCTTTTCCTTCCCCCACCCCTCCCTCTCACTGAGAGGAGACATCTGGCCAGTGTGTGTGTGTGTGTGTGTGTACTGTTCATGGGTCACTGGCTGGCCAGGGCATCTCTAGCTAGGTGCCAAGCTGTCTGTGAAAGCTGTATAATTTCTCACCTAGGAAGAGATAGGACCAGCTTTCCCAAGAGAGCTGGAGTCTCACTGGCCAAAGTACCTGTGTAATTTCACGCCTCGTGGAGGGAAAGTGGAGCCTTCCCAGGAATTGAAAGGGACTCTGAGTTAATAAACCTAGCTCAGCGTAGGTGACAGAATTAGATGAACACTTCTCAAATCAATTTTTCCCCTATGTCTCATATCTTGGAATATGAGAGACTTACATAAAAACCGGACACCTCGTCAGATGGCCAATGAGCAGACGAACAGTTTGATGGGTCACTCGCTCATCTCGGACCATCAGGGAAGCCGAAACATAGAACTCGTGAACTGTGCAATATATAATTTCATAATTCATATCTAAATAATCCTCAGACTTGTCTGCATAATAATATACCCGCGGGTGGACTGTCGCTTGTGCAGATGGAAAGTTATGGACCAGAATATGAATTATGAAAGATGTCGGCTCCAGTTTAGGGTTCCGCCTGACGATCCCTCCCTAAACAGGGGATTGGTCTTTTACTTCAGAACCACCCCCTGCTGGGAAACTTTAAAGCAGGCTGTCAAGCCTAAGAGTAGTAAGTTGAAGACATCTCCCATTCTACATCAATGTACCACCTGGGGAGACCTGTGCCTTTCGCTCTGAAACGTGATCTGCTTACATCCAAGGCTTAATGGCAAGTAACTTAAGCCTTTAACTTCTCCATTATCTCTTTGCTGTGCTGTTTTCTGTATATGTATATATATATATCTTAGTTACATATTCTCTGTAAATATTTTTATTGCACCTGTTTGACCCTTTTAGTAATAAATCTCTCTTTCTGAAAGTGTTGAACTGTTTCTATAGCTCTTAACTGCAATTTACGAATCCCTGCCTACTGTTTGTTTTAACCCTCTGTATAACAGGCCTGTATTATGACCAGGTTATGCAGTCGATTATATCAACCATCATAGTGTTATAGCTGAACGCCGAGTTTCCTCTTTCTCTGATCAAAAAGGAGGTGGTGGCAGTGAGAAGGGGTTAATTGCGTAATTAACCTGACCCAGTAACAATCGATTCAGGCTGCTGTCACATCGGTCGGTATCCATTAGCTGGAAAATCGTTGTGCAGGGTGCAGCTGGGTGTGGCATTGTTACACGCGTCACATCGCGGTTGTAGATCGGTTAGCCCCTCGGTCACGAGTTTGGTGAGAAGGTCTGGGGTCTGACGCCGCAGTCGTGACAGCCTAAATCCAAGTTTATCGTGGCTGTAAATGGTTTATTTTGGCCATGCTGGACCAAACAAACTATTTTCTTGACATAGATGCCAGCACTGGGAGCAGTGTTTACACTGTATGTAGCATGAGCTACATACAGCATTCTGCTGTGTTCTGGCAGCAGGAGGGGGACTTCCATCCTGATCCCAGGTCAAAATTGAGATGGGCTGACAGCTGATCAGCCATTCATAGAATGCTTTGTATTTTATGAATGAATACAATGCTTTATCTGATTGACTTAGGTGAAGATATTGATGTCATCCACCTGCCTCTCCATCTCAGCCAATCCGAGAAAGCCTTGTATTCATTGATGTCATCCATCTGCCTCTCCATCTCAGCCACTCCTAGAAAGCCTTGTATTCATTCCTAAAATACAAGGCTTCCTACGAATGGCTGATCAGCATTCAATTTTACTTGATTATGTTTCAGGAACAAAATGGTAAGTCCCCATACTGCTGCCAAAACGTAGAGCTGTGTACTGTATGAAGCTGATGCTACATACAGTATATACAGCGCTCCCCACAGGCACATCTGTTAGTCAAGGAAATAGATTATTTCAGCCAGCTTGGCCCAATAAAACTATTTAAGGCATAGTAAACTTGGAGTTCAGGTTTAAGTCATGGATATGGATATATTGGCCAACTAAGAGCATAGTGTTTCAGTAAAATCAATAATGATGGAAGATAGACAGGAATTAGGGTTTGGCGAAGGACAGAGAAGAATGGAGAATGCACCTATAGAAGCCATGGCTCTTTGACAAATTATAGCACAGATGATAGTGATAATACTCCTGTTTGTTTGTTTTTTCCACCAAAAAAACTGAATAATAACATTAAAATTATGAATGCTATCAAAGTTCTATCTTGATTTAGATTAGTCTTCAAATAGTTTGTAATGCATGATAGAGCAGCCTATAAACGTGGGTTATTCCTGGAATTATATGATGCTTTACAGTAATTTAAATAGAGCATTGAAATACTCGGCTCTACAAATGTATGTGCATAGCAAGAATTAATTCCCAAAGGCAAAACTCTCAGCTACTAAAACTTTCTTGTAAGATAATGTTTAGCAAAGGAAGCATAATAGGCATCAACTGACTGATTGACATGAGAAAAATCCATAATTTTATCAGGCAGCAATCTCTTGCATTCATTCACTCCATCAGCTATAACTTATAATAGAGATAAGTGAAATGAACTGCTGGGTTAGGCATCTAACAGAGGTCAGGCTTTTGTTCAGCAGGCGACCCAATACCAGGAATGTTGTTGAGTATGGGAACCCCGTGGTGTATTAATACCAACTCAAATGACATTCAGTATCAGGAAAGTACATCCTGAAGAGACCCCAAGCTTTAGTCTTGACCACTACATAGTTGACCAAGTAAACATTGACAAACGCTCAATAGAAATAAAAAGAAAGCGTTTTATTAAAAAGGGTACTCTCACTTTTCACCACCTTAAAAAACAATTACAAATTATCCACCATCACCCCTTCCCCATGCAATTTTTTTTTCTAGATGTTTGTAACTAAAATGTATAAAAGTTAAAAAAATTCTGGATCGGAACCTAGCGAAAAAAAAATCATAACAGATTGAGCAAGTTTCTTGCACAGCATGTTTTTATATAATTTTCACATCTTTTGATATTAATGGAAATATACTGTAAATATCCAGTCCTGAAAATAACTTTTTTTTCATATATTGAACATTAGATATATTATTTAATACACTGTGCAAACCAGTCATGTACGTAGCCTGAGAGCAAGAGGGTATTTTCTAGCTATTTCACACACTGAGGGGTTTATTTCCTAAAGTTAGAGGGTGCAAAATCAGGTTCACTCCTGCATAAAAAACAATCAGCTTCCAGGTTTTATTGCCAAAGCTTAATTCAACAAGCTGAGTTTAGAAGCTGATTGGCTACCATGCACAGGTGCACCAGATTCTGAGTGAACCAGCTTTAGTAAATCCCTCCCTTTGTTCTCAGTGGACCAGATTGGTGATCATCAGTTTCAGAGCCGAGGCACAGAACAGTGGACCCAGTGGTCTAGATTTACTTAAACTGGTGCACTCGCTAGTTTTAGTAAATAACCCCCATGATCTATCTCTTTTACTACTGATGGTATGCTACTATATAAGGGACAATTCACACTACTACAGTGCATTAAAGAATATGTAAACCCAATATTTCATATTCCTGATATGTTTTTTTTCATATATTGAACATTAGATATATTATTTAATACACTGTGCAAACCAGTCATGTACGTAGCCTGAGAGCAAGAGGGTATTTTCTAGCTATTTCACACACTGAGGGGTTTATTTCCTAAAGTTAGAGGGTGCAAAATCAGGTTCACTCCTGCATAAAAAACAATCAGCTTCCAGGTTTTATTGCCAAAGCTTAATTCAACAAGCTGAGTTTAGAAGCTGATTGGCTACCATGCACAGGTGCACCAGATTCTGAGTGAACCAGCTTTAGTAAATCCCTCCCTTTGTTCTCAGTGGACGAGATTGGTGATCATCAGTTTCAGAGCCGAGGCACAGAACAGTGGACCCAGTGGTCTAGATTTACTTAAACTGGTGCACTCGCTAGTTTTAGTAAATAACCCCCATGATCTATCTCTTTTACTACTGATGGTATGCTACTATATAAGGGACAATTCACACTACTACAGTGCATTAAAGAATATGTAAACCCAATATTTCATATTCCTGATATGTTCCTGCTGCACCATGTACTTGTATGATAAAGTACCCTGTTCTCTTTGTATTGCTTCCTTTGTGTTAATTCCCTGGTATTCCTGCCAGTTCCTTTGCTTTCCTATTGAAAACTGACCACACTGGGCATAAGAGCAAAGTGTGGTTAGTGTTCTGGCTGTGCTGGAACTCAGCCTGATCTCCTTCAGTGGTCAGACTTGTGCTCACACTTCACCCTCAACACAGCCACTCACTTGGAATATCAGTGTGTTGCTACTTCTCCTCCCCCAGCTCTCTAAGATCCTTAAGCAGCTGAGAACAGAGGGAATGTGATCACTTATAAAAAAAGGGAAAATGTATTTATAATGTTTTTTATATGTATACATAAATGTTTTGCCTTTCATTTCTATTTTAACCAGTTACCACCCAACCTATGGGAGAGCGACATCCGAGCGGGACTTTCATCAATCCGGGTGGACGTTCTATGACATCTGAATAGCCGCCTTGCACATGCTTGCAGGGCCACGCTGCGGCAAGATCTGGCCTCAGCTGTGTCCTGTGGACTGATCTGTGTACTGGCCCATTGCCAGTACCATGTGACCGCTGCGACCAATCATAGCAGGTCACATGACAATTGTAAACAATGGATGGCTTCCTTTCATGCAATCCATTGACTACAATTGTGTTGTTAGCTGTGATTGGTCACAGTGTTCACATGTACAGACTGGACCAATTACAGCCCATCTGTGTCATGTGATTAGCTGTGGTCAGTCACACAGTTTCATTCAGTTAATTGCTTGAAATTTGTGTAATAATGTGTAAAAAAAAAATACTGATCACTTCCCCAGAGCAGTACAATATTACTGTGGTAACATATTACTCTGGTCACAGTGTTTTATCCTTTTATTTAAAAAAAAACCTGTAAAGTGTGTATATATATATATATATATATATACTGTATATATAATATTTTTTTTCCGCACAGTCACCAGTCAGTGTCCCTGATCATTGCCATGCCAGTTTATGATGATGATGTACTGCATGGTGACAGTATGTGAAATAAAAAAATTGTGAATTTATTTTATTTATTTCCTCATTTTCCAAAAAATTATGACAAAATAAATTACAACTTCAAAAAACTTGCCATGTCTCTTACTAAATACTGCAGACTATCCACTTTCCGAAAAGGAGTAATTTGGGGGATATCTGTACTATCTTGACATTTTTGGGCCTCAAGAAATGAGATCAGTGCCATCAGTATATCAGGATTGATGGAGTTTCAGATACTGTATATACCATAATTTGTGTAACTTTCCTACAGACTAAATACTATACATTCATGTGGGTTATTTTCACCAAAGAAATGTAGTAGAATACATTTTGGCCTAAATTTATGAAGAACAATTATTTATTTGCAAACTTTTGTAACAGAAATGAAGAAAAACTTCAAACATAAAAACATAAAATGTTTGGTCTTTTTTGTTTATTTAGCAAAAAATTCAAAACCCAGTGGTGATTAAATACCACCAAAAGAAAGCTCTAGTTGTGTGAAAAAAATTTAAAATATTTTAGTTTGGGTACAGTATTGCATGACCGTGCAATTGTCATTCAAACTGTGAGAGTGCCGATAGCTGAAAATTGGCCTGGGCAGGAAGGGGGTAAAAATGTCCTGTATTGAAGTGGTTAAACCGAATGGGTTGTTTTTACAAGGTGAGGCTTTGCACATACTTTACAGTATAATTAAAGACAAAACTTTTTTTTCGCGCTTTGGATTGAGTGGAGAAGGATTAGAGCACTTGTCAGTTTTTATTGCTGTCTGTGTCAGGAAGGAATTTTTTTCCCTGCAGGAGCAAATTGGATCATCCTTTGCTGGTTTTTGTCTTCCTCTGGATCAACTGTGGGTGTAGGATTATAACTTTTTTTTTTTAATGGTTGAACTGGATGGACTTTTGTCTTTTTTTCAGCAAGACCATGAATTGGCTGCAAAGCACTACTGTGTCCCTGGTAAGGAGATTCACCCTCTTTATTTTTCCTGATTATCATTGGAAGTGAAAGTAAAAGAAAATCCCAAATTTTGGGTTATTCCCAGAAAAGTAAAAGAGAGGAAATCTTCTAATGTGGACACTAGTTCTTGTGACCTGGGGGTCGCCAAAGAATTCCCTTAATTTGCAGGCATTTTCTCTCACTTCCTGTTTGGCTATGAGATAGGAAGTGAAGGGAAATCTCCACAATAGAACCTAGAACGTAAAAAAAATCTGACAAGGGGTTATAACCCTCCCATGCTCTATCCAAAATGGAACAAAAAGTATTGCCTATAGTTCTATTTTAATGCAAATTCTATCATGCATTGAGGCTTGTTCTGCTTGGCTTTTAGACTTTTTTTTTTACAAAGAAGGGAAGAAAGAAGATTCTGAATTCAATGATCAGATATTGAAGAGATCTCCAATTGCCTGGCACTGTGCGTCCAAAGTTTATTTGCAATGATCTCAAGGAAAATGATTACATATGCAATTTCAGTCTCTTAACATAGTACCATTAAAATAACACATGCAGACAGGAAAATAAAAATTAAAGGCCAAATTAGTTCTATGTGTTGTGGGAACACACGTGTAGCACTCACCGCTGAAGGAGCCGCTGGAATTAACAGGCACTTCTGTCCTTACTTCAGTGATGAACCATATATATATTGGATCCACCAGTACACCTTGTGGGAATTTTTATAACAGATTTAACCTCCCTGGCGGTTATTTCAGATTTTTGGTGCTGAAAGCGGTACCATTTTTGTGCATGGAAATATGTAGTTTTTTTTATTGTAGGCCTGTAATTTAGGAATAACTCACTGAAATCTGTCTGAACAAGAGTCTAGTAAACATCCCGGATATGATAAAACTTGAAACACAAAATCATAAATTATAATTTAATAAATAATCATAAAAAATAACAATATAATAGTAATAAATTTAATTCAATAATATAATCAAACCAAAAACACTGAAATTTGAAATATAGCGCCAAGTTCGCACATCGCTGAGCAAAGTCGCAGAATCGTTTTCAGTGTCTGATGACGAATTTCCCCACGAATCATTATCACACAATTCTGCAAGTGGTTCTGATTTACTATCGCTGTTCTCTAGCCGGTCTAAAACCAATTTTGACATAAAGGGACGCTTTTTGGACGCCATGGACTTTTCTAAGTTTCCAGGCAGAAAGCACAGTCAAAATGCAGGCAGGGCACAGGACAAAGCAGTAGGGACAAAATGTATGTGAAATGCTTTGAAACAGCAATGTTTTACTATGTAATAATCGTTTTTAAAAAAATGTCATTTTTTTAAATTTTCAAATTTGCCGCCAGTTCCGGCGCCCGTAAGTCCCGATGCCATAGGGACCGGAACACGGAAGCCAGATGCTGGCATCGGCCAGGGGTGATGGCCGGGGATGCTGCAGGGGACGCATCGCGGGAGCGAAGGACAAGGTAAGCGCTGCAGTGAATCCCTGAGCAACGCCGCATGGTAAGCCCGAGTGTAGCTGGGGGTTACCGCTTTTGGTACTGAAACTCTACCCCGAGCTACACTCGGGAATACCGCCAAGGAGGTTAATAAGACAGGTAAAACTCTGCAAATAGACTGCAAATTAACTTGGAAATAGCAGCTAAATGCACTGAATACACAAACCTTCAAGAATTTGCACAATAACATCAATAACACAATATTAATATATATACATATATACCAGTATAGCTATAGATCAGAATTAACCCCGTGCAGCTACAGCAGCAATATGTCCCCAGCTACACTGACATCTCTTTAGGCTCAGTCCCAAATTCACTTGTATACTGTAGGGTTGTAACACTGTGTGAGTCTATGTGTTGCACAGGCCTGTGTTAGTGAATCGGTGGAGCGCTCTTAAGGACTGACATGTCACAGGTTAGCAGTTGCTCTCCACATCCAAGAAGAACAGTCTCCAGGGGTTAACTCCTTGAAGAGATGATGAATGGGGCTCTGTTGTTTTCTGTTGTCAATTGTCCGTGCTGCACAATCTCTGAGGTGCCTCACATGGGATGGTCACATGCCTCCTCTGCAATTTCCAACACTCTGACCTCTCTCTTTGTGGTGGGAGATGTTGTTGCTGTCGGTAATTGCCGTCGCGGGTGACTGGTACCAATGATCACAGTTGCTGCTGACTTCAGCTGCTGTAGATTACCGTTGTCCTTAGCAATCTATGCTCTTCTGGAAACAGTGTCAGTCTACTTCAACAGTAGGGGCTGCAGACTAGCTCCCACATGTCCTCTGCAAAGGCGCACGTGACTCCCCCACCCCCTTCCTCCTTGCAAAGCATCCTGGTCCTGTAGTCCTGTGCAGTATAAAGTTACATTGCCTGCCTCTGTGATGAAACTGCAACTCCCACAAACACTGCAGCACTGCTGAGTTCTGAGCCAATCAAACCCTTTCTGACAACATGCAGTCTTAAAAGGGAAACAGTTCTTTAAAAGAGAAACAGCAATGGCCCCGCTACACACATGAGTTACTGCAGTGCATGGCAATGCACAGTACATATGTTTACATGTTGCGGTGCCATTATTTTGCAAAGCTCCCCAACACACTAAGCTAACACACCTACATTGCAGTGCACCATAGTGCATTGCGGCCAATTTTTTGTGGCACGCATGATATTTGATGCGTTGAAATTCTATTGATTTCAAAAGTTTTTTTTAATTGAAAACACGTTAACGACTGGCATAACCTGCGTGAAACACACATACATTAATGCAGTGCAAAAATATAAATGGGCCCTGAAAAATAACATTTAAGTAATAGAGAAGTATGGGAAACATTAAAAAAAAATCATACTTACCTAGGTGGACAATGTTGCACCTGTCCCCCACCAGCTCTAAGGGAGAGAATTCAGCAATCACATGATCACTGGTCACTGACTTCTCACCACTGCTGTGAGCACAGATTGATGACTGTCAGTCACCGGTCTCTGCTCTCCCCCTCCCCTCACTGGAGCACTGGGCTATGGAGGGAAGGGAGCTGCTGGCTCATCCTCACCCAGGTGCAAGTCCAGACTCTGTGGTGGATCCCAACCGTATGGTTGTGATAAGGGGCAGACTGACCATTTGGAAACTCGGGCGCTGCCCGAGGGCCCGGGGTCAGTAGGGGGCCCCATGAGATGCCCCTGGTGCCTTTTCCATAGGCTTTTTTGAGTTTGGGCAAGGACACAGGGGCCCCATGATCCCCTATTGCCCGGGGGCCCCATGAGATGTCAGTCCGCAACCGGTTGTGATCCTTCCCTAGCCTGGACTGGCTCTGTGATGTCAGCCGACAGCGGGTTTTAGCTGTGATCCATAGGAGAGGTACAACCAAAAGAGCTTCGGCTGTACTACTTCTTTAAAAAGAATTCCAAGCATGGTATATTTTTATATACAGTAATACCTCGGTTTACGAATTTAATTCGTTCTGCAGGACTTTTCGTATAGCAACAAATTCGTAAACCGAAACACCATTTCCCAAAGGAATGCACTGAAAACCAATTAATCCATTCCGGAGGTCAGAAAAAAAGTAAACACTACTAAAATACCACATGAGTTATTTTATTAAGTCGTGTGGTATTTTAGTAGTGACAACCATGTGTTAATGTTTCAGCTGTCAACGGGGTTCCCCACTGACAGCTGAATGTAAAGGAATTGCTGGTAGTTAAATAAATATTTTAAAAAATGGCATGGGGTTCCCCCTCCCATCCATACCAAGCCCTTTGGGTCTAGTATGGATTTTGAGGGGAACTCACACGCCAAAATTTAAATAAAAATGGCGTGGGGGTCCCCCCCAAAATCCATACCAGACCCTTATCCGAGCATGCAGCCCGGCAGGTCAGGAAAAGGGGGAGGGCAAGCGAGCGCCCCCCCCCTCCTCCTGAACCATACCAGGCCACATGCCCTCAACATGGGGGGGTTCTTTGGGGCAGGGGGGCTCCCCCAAAGCACATTGTCCCCAGGTTGATGGGGACAAGGACCTCTTCCTCATGTTGATGGGGACAAGGGCCTCTTCCCCACAACTCCAGCTGGTGGTTGTGGGGGTCTGCAGGCAGCTGCCACGGTTGTCCAAACCTCCGCTATACCTTCCTGCTGCTGCACCTGCTCACCTGCATCCACAACCGACCTGCATCCTGGTCTTCTGGGTCATCACCTGCCAGCTGTCACAGCACACCTGTCAGGCACTCATGCCCCTCCTAGCTCGGTACCTTCTGTCTACCCTATCAGGAGTCCCAAGCGGGAGTGGTAAGAGGATGCCCTCTCTCCACGTCAGGCTCCTCAACTAGGTATGTTACACATGACCAGTAGAATAAAAAAAAAGGTGCTACTGATTTGTAAGGCCCGCAAATGTTTGTCAAAGCGGTATTTTAGCTAAAAATACACTAAAATAATTATTAGCAGATACAAACTCAGCAAATTTTACAAAATTCCTGAAAAATTCCTACTAAATATTAACCTGTATTGAGTTAATAAATAACAAATATTTGTCAGTTTTAAATTGCGCCTTTTTTGCAAAATAGTGAAAATCGAACTAAGCACATGACCATGACAGATCTGACATCCATGCAGGTGTATGTCAATGGCCCCAAATGCACACAGTATGAGTTCAGGGACATACAGCCACATGGATGTCAAGTTGGGAACAGTAGCTGTCTTGATGTAACCACTGCGTCTCAATTGATTTAATAAAAGACCACATAGATGAGTTCTTGCTGAAAAAAAATATTTGAAGCAACAGACAGCATGGATTCATGAAAGACAGAAGTTGTCAAACAAATCTGATTTCTTTTTGTGAGGAGGTGAGCAAAACCTTGGACAGAGGGGTGGCGGTGAGCGCGGTATACTTGGATTTTGCAAAAGTGTTTGACACAGTTCCCCACACATGGCTAATGTGTAAGGTAAAGTCTACTTGAAAAAATCCATATGTAAATGGATAGAAAACTGGCTAAAAGATCGTATTCAGAGAGTAGTGGTTAATGATTCATACTCTGAATGGTCTAGGGTTGTCAGTGGTGTACCCCAGGGTTCAGTGTCGGGACCCTTACTTTTTAATATATTTATAAACGATATAGGGTCTGGGATTAAAAACCCCATTTCAGTCTTTGCAGATGACACCAAGCTGTGCAGTGGAATAACGTCCTTACAGGATGTCTTCAATTTACAAGCCGACCTCAATGTGCTGATTAATTGGACAACTATGTGGCAAATGAGGTTTAATGTTGATAAATGTAAGGTTATGCACTTGGGGGCTAAGAATATGCATGCATCATACAGTGAGGAACAGAAGTATTTGAACACCGTGCGATTTTACAAGTTCTCCCACTTAGAAATCATGGAGGGGTCTGAAGTTCACATTGTAGGTGCATTCCCACTCTGAGAGACAGAATTTAAAAAAAAAATTCAGGAAATCACATTGTATGATTTTTAAAGAATTTATTTGTCTTGCACTGCTGAACATAAGTATTTGAACACCTGAGAAAATCAGTGTTAATATTTGGTACAGAAGCCTTTGTTTGCAATTACAGAGGTCAGACGTTTCCTGTAGTTCTTGACCGAGTTTGCACACACTGCAACAGGGATTTTGGCCCACTCCTCCACACAGATCTCCTCTAGATCTGTCAGGTTTCAGTCTTTACTGTGTTTCATTCATAAAGTGACACATACAGGGGCGGACTGACCATTTGGAAACTCAGGCACTGCCTGAGGGCCCGGGGTCAGTAAGGGGCCCCATGAGATGCCCCTGGTACCTTTTTCATAGGCTTTTTTGAGTTTGGACAAGGACACAGGGGCCCCATGATCCCCTATTGCCCGGGGGCCCCATGAGTTGTCAGTCCGCCCCTGGACACATAGTAACATAGTAACACATAGTTTATTGTACAAAAAATGGCCACTGCCCAAAAACAAATTTGAATCGTCCTAACAGTTTGCATTAAAAACAGGTGTTTAGTTAGCAGACATTTGCAAATACATGCCTAAGCTGCAGAGCCTCTTCACGGCACCCCAATATTCTGCAGTTCTAAATTTTATTCCATATTACTGTTTGTATTGTTGATATGCTGGTTAGGGGGTGTGGAAATACACTAAAAACCTATGAAAAACTTGCGCTTTTAACGCCATTTTGCACAGGTAACACTACCAGCATTATTAAAACGCCCAGTGTGCACGGAGCCTTATTGATTTACACAGGTTACTATCTGTCAGTGATTAATGAATATAGAAGCGATCTATACTGATTGCTGTCTGTATTCATTGAGAAAAGAAAAAGGGGGGCTGGTAAACACGTTTATCACCCCCCCCAGCTTGCCATGCTGACAGTTATATGGAAACGGGAGGGGGAGGAGGGAGAGGTGGCTAGCAGCTGCAAAGAGGGGTGCCCAGACACGAGAGAAGTGTGGGGCACTAAGGGGATCTAAGCAAGTGGGGGGGGGTATCTGTTCTGGCAAATTGATCCCTCTGTGGCTTCGGTGGGAGAGACAGAGGAGGGAAGCCGACAGCAGGGCAGTGACAGAGGTATCGGGATTTGCGATGGGGGAGGATCGGTGCTGGGGGGGGGGGAGTAATCAGAGTAGGCAGTGTAAGGGACAGTTAGAGGGGGGTCATTTTAGTTGTTAGCATAGGCGGGTGGAGGGGCAGGAGACACACACAGTGCAGAGAAGTGACTGCGGGGGGTGGTGGTCACATTTTAGGTAAATAGCTCTGGTCAGTGGCTTATCAGCCACTGATTAGAGCTATCAGTTTGTTCAGCAACATCTGCTGAACAATTCTGCTATAAGTTCATGGTCACTGAGCTGGCTGTATGGACATCACGCTCCTGATGACGTCATACGGCGAAATGCATCGGGATGGCCTAATAGCGCTACACTTGTCCTCTGAGAAGGAATTGCTTTGTGCTGGGATTTAAAGTGACATACACGTTTTATATTTAAGTGCAATTTTAAATGTTTTTTACCTAATAAAAACAGTATTATGCCATGGAAGTTTTCCTTTGATGTGTTTCCAGTGGTGTAGGAGTATTGTGGATGTTCTGGAGGAGTTTTCACAAGCGATTGATCTGGTGGAGGTGTTTTCACATATGGAGTCCGTTACCAGTGGATGGAAGTATCAAGATCAAACAGACAGCAAACTTACTGCAGGAGAGTGCTGCAACACCCAATGCGCTATTTGACTTACCATTCAAGGTGGTCAATTATTTGTAGTGAGTGGGGCTCTGGAGGGGGAGCACTGATTGGAGCACTTAACACAGAGGATTACTATGGATAAGAAGATTAACTATTGTATTACTTAGTATTCACATTGAATGCAGATGGGGATTTTTTAAATTGGAACTATTATATGTTTTCACTCTGCGTGTGGGTTTCCTCCGTGTACTCCGGTTTCCTCCCACACTCCAAAGACATGCTGGTAAGTTAATTGGTTCCTGTCTAAATTGGCCCTAATATGTGTATGTATGAATGTAAGTTAGGGACCTTAGATTGTACGCCCCTTGAGGGTTAGGGACTGATGTGAATGTACAATATATATGTAAAGCACTGCGTAAATTGACGGCGCTATATAAGTACCTGAAATAAATAAATATACTGTATATATATATATATATATATATATATATATATATAGTCTTTTGCATATAAGTACACTGTACGTATAGCTTGATGGTATTGTTATATTTACAATTATTCATTTATAGCACTATTGTTGTTTGAGCACACAGAGTATATATATTGGTTCCCTATTTTTGATTTTGTCACTGGGAAGGAGGGATATATTTGTTAGCCCATAGGGCATTGTAGTATATGCACATCTGTGGGGCCCCTATATGTAGTAGGGTGGTATATTTATTTTATCAGAAGAGGCAGCACAGCAACTTTTATGTTCGTACTCACACAATTGTTCACCATTACACATTTGCGGTTTTGCTAGCAGCAGCCAGTCTAATGAATTAGTCCTCTGCGCAGGCTACACTTATACATAATTCATAAATTAAGTTGTATGTTTAAATTAGAATTTACCTTGTCCAGTCAGAAAATTTTTAGCACTGATTGAGCGGCCGATCTCCTGTGATCAGAATGCAGCAGGACAGCTGCTCAGCACAGGACCTGGAAGCAAGTGGAGCTCACTGGGGTAATGGTGTCTACCTCATTGATTTCCAGCTTCTAGAGGGATCCCAAAGGCATGGGGTATAAATAAATATAAATAGTTACATTAGTCCAAGCTGGAAGAATATAGCTATTTTAAAATGTCATACCTGAAATTCTTCTTTAACCATTTGCCTACCGGGCACTTTTACCACCTTCCTGCCCAGGCCAATTTTCAGCTTTCAGCGCTGTCGAACTTTGAATGACAATTGCGCGGTCATGCAACACTGTACCCATATGACATTTTTATCATTGTTTTCACACAAATAGAGATTTCTTTTGGTGGTATTTAATCGCCACTGGGTTTTTTATTTTTTGCTAAACAAACTGAAAATTAAAAAAAAAAAAAGTTTTTTGTTAGTTTTTTGTTATAAAATGTTGCAAATAAGTAATTTTTCTCCTTCACTGATGTGCGCTAATGAGGCTGCAGTGATGGGTACTGATAGGTGGCACTGATAGGCATCACTGATGGGCACTGAAAGGCAGCACTTATATATAGCACTGATAAGCGGCACTGATAGGTGGCACTGATTGGAACTGTTTGGTGGCACTGATGGGCACTGAAAGGTGGCACTGATAGGCAGCACTGACTGGCACTGATAGGTAGCACTGATATGCGGCACTGACTGGCACTGATATGCCGCACTGATAGCTGGCACTGAAAGGCAGCTCTGATGGGCACTGATATGTGGCATTGATGTGCACTGGTAGGCACTGATATGTGGCATTGATGTGCACTGATGGGCACTGGAATGTGGCATTGATGGGCACTGACAGGTGGCATTGATGGGGCTACACTGATTATCAGGGCACTGATCATCAGTGCCCTTATGATCAATGTAGATGTCCCCATTGAGGAATGCAGCTTACCGGCTTTTCTCTCCTCACGCGCTGTCAGCGTGAGGAGAGGACTGCCGATAACCGCCATTTCCTTGTTTACATGCGATCAGCTGTGATTGGACACAGCTGATCACATGACAGAGCCTGTGTCAGTGGCTCTTTACTGTGATTGGAGATCCTCTGTGTCCAAGGGACACAGCGCACCACCGATCACCACACCGCATGGCCCTCAGGGGCGCGCATGAGCAGTTAGAGAGGGAGGACATCATATGACATCCTCCCAGAACGAGAGAGCTGCGGTCCATCCATCATTAACTTTTATGGCGGGCGGGAGACGGTTAAATTGCATTCTGGTAACATGCACATTAGCACGTGTTATTGAAATATGTAAGTGTGAATCCAGCCTTAACATTCTTTTACTACATACAGAGAATAGTAGGGAAATGAGAATTTACCTAACCTGCCTTAAATAGATTTGTATACTTACCTTTTTTTTAGACTCTGAGCTCTGGCTCAGGGAGCACTTGACAAAGGCTGGGAATTTTGGAAGCAGTGATGTCACTAATGGGCTCCCATGGCCCAACCATTGTGGGAGCTCTCTCCTCTGCCATATGTCTGCCACTCACCAATACGGCGGATTAAAAAACAGTAATTATACAGATCTTTTTATACAGGTCAAGAAGGTTTGGTAGGAGTGGGGAGGAAGAAAACAATTTAAAAAATAGTGTTATGTAGGAATTTCACTTTTATTCTGGGGAGCTTTTGTCTGCTATTGCCTTCCAATGACCTTATTTCTGTATCTAGGACGTTATTATGATGATTAATAGATGCTGAATGACTACTGTATGTAACTGTTGCTACAAAGTGTTCTGTAATGCCACTTGTAAGAACATTTATTCCAAAATGGTCACATTGTTACCAAATGTACTGGACCTCTGAAAACAATCCATTTCCACAACATATGCACTAGAGAATTCTTGGAAAGCTGCAGAAATGTCACATTTACAATAGGTATATTAATTTAAAAACTACATGTATTGCACACCCAAATGCATAGGCTAACATTTCTTAGATTGTAAGCTCTGACAAGCAGGGCCCTCTGTTTCTTCTTGTACCAAATTGTATTGTTACTGTAATGTCTACCTTCATTTTGTAAAGCGCTGAGCAAACTGTTGGCGCTATAATAATAATATTTCATGTAATGGCATTATTTATTAAGCTACATTAAGCTAACCCAAAAATCTAAAATCTTATATAATCGTTCATGTATATCCATTCTTTTTAGTTTTGGATAGATTAGAGAAGGGTTAAAACTCCTGTTTATTTTTTGCTGTCTCTGTCCCATTAGGAAATTTCCATTGCACTTCCTGTCCGAGAGATACGAAAAGGAATTCAGAGGATATTGCTTCAAATTGAAGGGAATTCCCTCTCTTAGCCTTGGTTCACACTGAATGCAACTTTGAAGCATTGCGATTTCAAAGCTGCAGATCTGTATGATTTGTACTTCAGATTTCACTGCAGCTTGCAACTTCATTTAACAGAAGTCAATACAAGTCACAATGAAATCAGAAAAAAGTAGTACAGGAACTATTTTTGCAGGAACTATTTTTGAAATGGCATTACTTCAGATCGCACTGATTAAAACAGTGCCCTAGAAATACATTAGATGCGACTTCAGGTGCGATGTGATTTACAAATCGCACCTGAAGTTGTATCTAATGTATTTCTATGGCACCATCTTAATCAGTGCAATTTGAAGTAGCGCTTTTTAAAAAATAGTTCCTGCCCTAATTTTTCTGATTTCAATGCAACTTGCATTGACTTCTGTTAAATTAAGTTACAAGCCACAGTGAAATCAGAGGTACAAAACGCACTGATCTAGAGCAGTTAAATCACGCTACTTCAAGTAAAGTAGCACGATTTCAAAGTTGCATTCAGTGTGAACCAGGGCCTAAAGTGATTCACTTAAAGTGGTAAAGTGTTCTATGCATGAATGTAAAATACCTTCTGTGTGCAGCTCCCCCCACAGGCCCCCCCACTTACCTGAGCCCCTTCTGGATCCAGTGATGTGCATAATCGCCTAGGCTCTCCGGGGACTCTCCTTCCTCATTGGTTGAGACAGCAGCCAGTGAGCCAAAGAGGAGAGAAAGGCGGCGAGGCTGCACCATGGCTCTGTGTGTGAATGGACATAAGCTGCTTGCTATGGGGGCACTAGGTAGGAAGGAGGGGCCAGGAGCATCAGCAGGGGACCCGAGAAGTGGAGGATTGGGGCTGCTCTATGCAAAACCACTGCACAAAGCAAGTAAGTATGAAGTGTTTGTAATTTTTTTTTTTTAAAGCAAATGGCCTTTAATATAATTGTAAACTGGGTATACACAAGTAGCATTTTGTTCAACATGTTTCGATATAAGAATGTTGTAACAACTTCTGTTTGTTTTTTTTAATCATTATGGGGTCAAATGAATGGTTTTTTTACCTCAGTGATGAGAAAATTTGAGGAAGCATGATGGAAGTGACACAATACGGTGTACAGTGCAGAGGAATGGCATGCATGGTGTCGTCCACGAAGGAAACCTCTCCTAAAGCAGATGCACAAAGACTCTGTACTCTGGAGTGATGAAACCAAGATAAATGTTTTTGGAACTGATGGCTTCAAAACTGTATGGCACTGCAAAGGTGAGGAGTACAAAGAAAAATGCAGTGACTACAGTGAAACATGGTGGTGGCAATGTCCTGTGGCATGGTGGTGGCAATGTGGGGCTGCTTGAGTGCTGCTGGTGTCGGGGAGCTACATTTCATTGATGGTAGAGAAAATGCTACTATCATTCCGTGGCTTTTGGCGTCTTGCACTTTTCCAACATGACACACATCTAAGGCCACTGTTGTATTTCTGAAGAAGAACCGGGTTAAAGTGATTCAGTGGCTAAGTATGTCTCCTGAGCTGAACCCAATCAAACACCTACGGGGAATTCACAAGTTGAGCATCACTCTTCATCCAGGCTCTAAAAGAGGTCTTTCTTAAAGAATGTAAAAATATAGATGTTGCAATATTTATTTTATTTACTTATTTCCCTAACTTACATACAGTCATGGCCGAAATTGTTGGCACCCTTGATATTTCTCCAGGAAATCATGTATTTCTCACGAAACGTATTACATTAACACATGTTTTGCTATACACATGTTTATTCCCTTTGTGTGTATTGGGACAAAACAAAAAAAGGGAGGAAAGAAAGCAAATTCGACATAATGTCACACAAACCTCCAAAAATGGGCTGGACAAAAGTATTGGCACCCTTTCACAACTGCGGATAAATAAGAATGTTACAAGCATGTGATGCTCCTGTAAACTCACCTGGGGCAAGTAACAGGTGTGGGCAATATAGAAATCACACCTGAAAGCAGATAAAAAGGAGAGACGTTCACTTAACCTTTGCATTGTGTGTCTGTCTGTGCCACACTAAGCATGGACAACAGAAAGAGGAGACGAGAACTGTCTGAGGACCTGAGAACCAAAATTGTGGCAAAATATCAACAATCTCAAGGTTACAAGTCCATCTCCAGAGAACTAGATTTGCCTTTGTCCACAGTGCGCAACATTATCAAGAAGTTTGCAACCCATGGCACTGTAGCTAATCTCCCTGGTCGTGGACGGATGAGGAAAATTGATGAAAGATTGCAACGCAGAATAGTCCGGATGGTGGATAAGCAGCCCCAAACATGTTCCAAAGACATTCAAGCTGTCCTGCAGGCTCAGGGAGCATCAGTGTCAGCGCGAACTATCCGTCGACATTTAAATGAAATGAAACGCTATGGCAGGAGACCCAGGAGGACCCCACTGCTGACACAGAGACATAAAAAAGCAAGACTACAGTTTGCCAAAATGTACTTGAGTAAGCCAAAAGCCTTCTGGGAAAACGTCTTGTGGACAGATGAGACCAAGATAGAGCTTTTCGGTAAAGCACATCATTCTACTGTTTACCGAAAACGGAATGAGGCCTACAAAGAACAAAACACAGTACCTACGGTAAAATATGGTGGAGGTTCAATGATGTTTTGGGGTTGTTTTGCTGCCTCTGGCACTGGGTGCCTTGACTGTGTGCAAGGCATCATGAAATCTGAGGATTACCAAAGGATTTTGGGTCGCACTGTAGGGCCCAGTGTCAGAAAGCTGGGTTTGCGTCCAAGATCCTGGGTCTTCCAGCAGGACAATGACCCCAAACATACGTCAAAAAGCACTCAGAAATGGATGGCAAAGAAGCGCTGGAGAGTTCTGAAGTGGCCAGCAATGAGCCCAGATCTAAATCCCATTGAACACCTGTGGAGAGATCTTAAAATTGCTGTTGGGAAAAGGTGTCCTTCCAATAAGAGAGACCTGGAGCTGTTTGCAAAGGAAGAGTGGTCCAAAATTCCGGGTGAGAGGTGTCAGAAGCTTATTGATGGTTATAGGAAGCGACTGATTTCAGTTATGTTTTCCAAAGGGTGTGCAACCAAATATTAAGTTAAGGGTGCCAATACTTTTGTCCAGCCCATTTTTGGGGTTTTGTGTGACATTATGTCATATTTGCTTTTCTGCCTCTGTTTTATATTTGTTCCAATACATACAAAGGGAATAAACATGTGTATAGCAAAACATGTGTTAATGCAATACCTTTTTTGTGTGAAATACTTGATTTTCAGGAAAAATATCAAGGGTGCCAACAATTTCGGCCATGACTGTATACTAGGGCCAATTTAGACAGGAGCCAATTAACCTGCCAGCATGTCTTTGGAAGTGTGGGAGGAAACCGGAGTACCCAGAGGAAACCCACACAGGCAGAACATGCAAACTCCAGGCAGGTGGTGCTGTGGCTGAGATTTGAACCAACAACCCTAGTACTGCCAGGCAGAAGTGCTAACCATTTAGCCACTAAGCTGCCCAATATGTCACCAACTTATTCAGTCCATGTCTATAAGACTTGGTGCTGTCCTTACAAATCATGGAGGTCATACACAATGCTAGATGTAGTAGTTTTTGTTGGGGGGTGTATTCATTTTTGCAACAACTAATTTGAGTAAAACTGAAGATTTTTTTAATTTAAGTTATATTAGGAACCTTACTTCCATGTAGTGAGCTAAACAAATGTTCTATAAATCCCAGTTTTGTAAAAATTTGAGATAAAAATCTTACTTTTCAAAAGGGGTGTACTCATTTATGCTGAGCACTGTATATATATATATATATATATATATATATATATGTATATATATACATACAGTAGAAATAAAAAGTCTACACACCCCTATTAAAATGTCAGGTTTCTGTGGTGTAAAAAGATGACACAAAGGTAAATCATTTCAGAACTTTTTCCACCTTTAATGTGACCCTTAAACTGTGCAACTCAATTGAAAAACAAACTGAAATATTTTAGGGGGGGAAGTAAACATAAAAAACTAAAATAATGTGGTTGCATAAGTGTGCACACCCTCTTATAACTGGGGAGGTAGCTGTGTTCAGAATTAAGCAATCACATTCAATATCATAATAAATAGGAATCAGTACACATCTGCCTTCATTTAAAGTGCCTCTGATTAACAATAAATAAAGTCCAGCTGTTCTAGTAGTAATGTCTTTCCTGACATTTTCTTATTTGCATTCTACAGCAAAAGCCATGGTCTGCAGAGAGCTTCCAAACCATCAGAGGGATCTTATTTTTGAAAGGTATCAGTCAGCAGAAGGGTACAAAATAATTTCCAATGGAAATTTCCATGGAACACAGTGAATACAGTCTCCTCAAGTGGAGAAAATATGGCGCAACAGTGACATTACCCAGAACTGGACATCCCTCTAAAATGCATGAAAAGACGAGAAGAAAACTGGTCTGTGAGGCTGCCAAGAGGCCTACAGTAACGTTAAAGGAGCTGCAGGAATATCTGGCAAGGACTGTCTGTGGGATACATGTGACAACAATCTCCCATATTCTTCATATGTCTGGGCTATGGGGTAGAGTGGCAAAATGGAAGCCTTTTACTACGTAGAAAAACATCCAAGCCCTGCTAAATTTTGCAAAAACACATCTGAAGTCTCCCAAAAAGCATGTGGTAAAATACGTTATTGGTCTGATGATACCAAGGTTTTGGCCATAATTTCAAAAGATATGTTTGGTGCAAAAACAACACTGCATACACCAAAAGAACACCATACCCACAGTGAAGCATGGTGGTGGCAGCATCATGCTTTGGGGCTGTTTTTATTCAGCTGGAACTGAGGCCTTAGTCAAGGTAAAGGGAATTACGAACAGTTCCAAATACCAGTCAATATTGGCACAAAACCTTCAGGCTTCTGCTAGAAAGATGAACATGAAGAGGAACTTCATCTTTCAGAATTACAGCGATCCAAAGCATACATCCAAATCAACAAAGGAATGGCTTCACCAGAAGAAGATTAAAGTTTTGGAATGGCCCAGCCAGAACCCAGACCTGAATCCGCTCGAAAATCTGTGGGGTGATGTGAAGAGGGCTGTGCACAGGAGATGCCCTCGCAATCTGACAGATCTGGAGTGTTTCTGCAAGGAAGAGTGGGCAAATATTGCCAAGTCAAGATGTGCCATGCTGATAAGACTCATACCCAAAAAGACTGAGTGCTGTAATCAAATCAAAAGGTGCTTCAACAAAGTATTAGTTTAAGGGTGTACACACTTATGCAACCATATTATTTTAGTTTTTTATTTTTAATTCCCTCTACCTAAAAGATTTCAGTTTGTTGTTCAACTCCACTCCGCTCCGTGAGGACGTCGAATGACGAAACGTGTAGGGCGGAGCCTGTGGATGTGACGTCATGACGTTCCCGAGCTGTCAGCGTCTGTGTATGCTGAACATGGCTGGGTTCATTCATTGAGAACTGAGAACGTTTTGCTTGCTGGTGTTGGCTGGGACACCAATAATTGTAATTGCAATATCTGGTGGTGGATTTTGTGCACAGTGAATTTTGTTGGACACTGAGAGTTTCTTTGAACAGTATTGTGACACAAAGTTATATTGGTGTTTGGACTTTATATTATTCACCATTTATTTTGGACACTGATTATAGGTTGTTGATACATTCATAATTTTATATTTTTATAATATGAGCGCAGCGTGTGTTGTCACTGTTGTTCAACTGAGTTGTACAGTTGATAGGTTACATTAAAAGGTGGAAAAAGTTCTGAAATTATTTATCTTTGTCTCATTTTTTTACATCACAGAAACCTGACATTTTAACAGGGGTGTGAGGACTTTCCGCTGTATATATATATATATATATATATAGTGACAGTGTGGCGATCTGTCACAATGTGGAAAGGTTATTTCACCCGGGATTCTCAACAAGGCAGGTTGAGGGGCTCCAGGGTACTTGTGTGATGCAGAGGAAAGTGGCTTTTCACTTTCCTCATGTCTTTGTAAAGTCCATTTTGGGACCTGGAGCCTGGAGATTTCAAAGTGATTTGGGAGGGATGAAATCTCCAATCCTGGGACCAGGTTTTGGGAAAGGCCAGGATCCTGATTGGTCAGGTGTGCATGGCTCTCTTCTAGAGTCAGGACCAGGGTTCTGGGCTCCACCCCAGCAGACAGGAGTCAGGAGGGCTCCACCTTGGCAGACAAGAGTCAGGAGGGCTCCACCCCAGCAGACAAGAGGTCAGTGCCCAGGAGTCAGAAGGGCTCCACCTAGGAGAGGTGGAAGCCAGAGCAGCAAGGGGCCACTAGGGGCTAGCTGTGTGTTAAAGGCCCTTTTGGAAGGAGTCTGTAGGAGACAGACGTAAAGTGGTATACCTGAGAGAGCCAGAAGGCTGAATATTGTTTCATGTGTTTGATGGTGGATACCCCTGCGTGGGAAGCATTTACTGAACTTTCGTTTAAATAAAATTGGGCTAAAAGGCCTTTAAAAAGAAGAAGCGAGTTGCTGTTTGTTTTTGAAAGAAAAGCTCTACCATTTTGATGTGAGTTCCCACAATATATATATATATATATATACACACGCATGCACCATAGTTTGTAGGCACCATAGTTTTCACACAAACCAGTCAATATGCACTTATTGAGATTTTTTTTTTAACCAAAGACATGTAGCAGAAAGTATTTTGTCCTAAATTTATGAAGAAATTGTTGCTTTTTTGTTTGTTTTTTTTGGGATATGTTTTATAGCACAAAGTAAAAAAATATATTTTTTCAAACTTTTTGGTCTTTTTTTCATTTATATAATAAAAAATAAAAACCCAGATGTGATTAAATATCACCAAAAGAAAGATCTATGTGTGTGAAAAAAATGGCTTAAGTTTGGGTACTGCATTGCATGATCACGCATCAGTTAAAGTGGCGCAGTGCTAAATAGCAAAAAATGGCCTGGTCATGAAGGGGATAAAACCTTCTGGAGCTCAAGTGTTACATGTTAATGTAATTTTCAATCTTTTTAAGGGTCCAGACACACTGGCTTAAAAAATGCTGCTTCTATAGAAGTTTTGCCTGCAGAAGCTGCTCAATGTTATACTATGTGTCCATGCACATTAGGACATTTAGAGGTATATTTTAAGTTCAGTGTTTAGAGGCAGAAATAAAACCCTTCTGGTTTGCATTTTTGAGAGGAGTTTTCTGGCAAAACAAAATGCTAAATGCTCCTAAACACCTTTACAAAAACATACTATATGCCAAAGTAGCTAGTGTTTATAAGCTCAGTGTGCATGGACAGCACTTTTCCTTCTAATATACAGTGACCCTTGCTCAAATGCTTCCTGTAATAGAGAGACAGTACTGTGGCTCTGTCTCCCAGGTGGCTGTTATAACACATACTACATAAGCTGGCTATACACTAGTATAATTTCAAATGTTTCATTTTAAGCATGTTCATGGGATTTTCTAATTGTTAGTGGGGTCAAATAAACCTTCTTTTTTGAGGGTAGTGACAAGAAAACTTGTAGGAGCAGGATGGAACATTTTTCTTGAAGGAATTAATTTCTAAGGCCCATTTCACATGGCATGTCTGATCAGGACCACTTGTGTCAGTTTTTCAGGTGGCCCTGATCTAGTCAAAAACAACATTTTTAATTACTTTCTAATAACATATGGCTAGCTTCAGATTACCTGTCTTGAGAAATACCATGCAGCCATTGATGGAGTGCATGCACGTAGTCAGGCAGTGGCTGCAGGGGGTCAGCAGCTTGTGGTGAGGTGTAACATGATGCGGGTAGTAAATACAGAGTCCAGTTGCAACAAAACATGGAACTTATATTAAACAGAATGTCAACATTACAGAAACCCTGGCAGGAGAACACCTCTAAGGAAATAACTCACAGTGCAATATAGTCAGATGTGGCTGGGGAGAGGTGCCAACAGTGTCTGTTTCAGAGGATGAAGCTTAGCCTGGCTGGTGTTCTCCCAAGCTCCTTTACAGGCTAGCGAGTCCCTAATCTTTCCCTCCTCATCAGGAACCTTTCCCCACCGCTAGTTACTTTCCCTAAAAAGCGGGGTCTCTCTCCCTATGCTAGCCATACACCATAAGTACGCCAAAACCTGGGGAAAGAGACTTAAATAGACCCTGCTGACTCAAGATGGCCACCGAGGGTCACATGGGTGCAGCGTAGCCAACAAGAACACTGCTCCATTGACCCAGGAAATGTTGTTTCTGTTGGTCTTCCTATCCAAGTTGTGGTGCCACCTGCAGAGGATAAAACAAACCGTACCTGCATACAAGCTCTGAGATGCTAAATAAAAAGGATTAAAAAAGGTTAAAATAAGTATTTTTCTTTTAAATGGCAATTGACTATGATCCACAGTGCTTTAGCAAACTAAATGTTTTTCAGTTAGTGTTCACTTTTACTTTAACTGTTCCCTCCTCTGTCCGTACTTTGTACGCTTCCATCAGTTATTTTAGCAGAACAATGTTCAGAATGTTCATTAAACATTCACTTTCAATCTAAAAGCTACAGCAGTATAAAGAGTATAAAGATAAAGGATTAATAGCAAGGTCATTCCTGACTCTCATGTTCTTAGATTACACTTCTCCCTCTGATTATCTCTAGACATCCAATTTCTCTGACATCTGCTCCCTCATGAACTCACCAGATTTGTCACTCGGCAATCTGTTCACAACACCTACAGGAGCAGATTGAGAGCTTGATTAATGAAGGCTTTACTAAACATATACACTTTGATAGTACAGAACAGTTCAGGACAATGATACTATAGAAAGGGTTTATATCAGTATTCACATTATTGTGACTGAAAGTCATCCCTGCTTTTCTGAAGATGATTTTTTTTTTACAATAATTAGAAACAAAAAAAAAAACCTGAAGAGCTCGGGAGGAGCTCGCTGTACTAACTATCCGATGTTAGTACAGTGCAGGGGCGGACTGACAACATATGGGGCCCCCAGGCAATAGGGGATCATTAGGCCCCTGTGTCCTTGCCCAAACTCAAAAAAGCCTAAGAAAAAGGTACCAGGGGCATCTCATGGGGCCCCCTACTGACCCCGGGCCCTCGGACAGTGCCCGAGTTTCCAAATGGTCAGTCCGCCCCTGGTACAGGGATCTCCCCTCTGAGCTCTTGCTTTTTGACAGAAGGACTGCCCCCCCCACCAGAACAAACCAGTCAGCGCTCACAGCCATTGGCTGCCAGCACTGATCGGATGCTGATCGGATGTCGGTTTTCCAGTATGCCCGTTCAACACTGTCGGACAGGCTGGTGTACACCTGGGCCGAATGTTGGCCGGTTTCTGTTGGACCAGCCGATACCTGCCAATATTCGACCATTGTGTATGGGGCTTAAATGATAAGTTTACCTATTATTGCAGGTAAAAAAATGTGCATTTATTATTTTTTGTTTCTGGAGCCTCTAAAGAATTGCATCGCTGGTGCCATGCAGGTCTCTGACCTGTCAGTATATCTGCTTGCTTGTACATCCCGTACGGGCAAGCAGGTACTTACTACCAGGAAGGCTCAATGAACTACAATGGCACTGTGGAACATCATGGTAGTTCACTGAAAACTACAAGCCGACAGCCACAAAGGCTGTCAGAACTTGTAGTTTTCCCATTCACAGAATACTGTGAATGAGAGACACAGCCAGGCAGGAGAAGATCCCCTGCTAGCTGTGACAATGGGGATGGGGGGGTGCAGGGGCCAGTCCAATCGTAACATGTTGCATGTTACCCCCTGAATATGGGTGTAATATGTAACATGTTATGAAAGGTGAATTTATCCTTTAAGGAAAGATATGGATTAATCGATTTTCTTTCCTTCCACCACTGGTGGACAATGGGGGGGGGGTGCAGGGGCCGGTCCGATCGTAACATGTTGCATGTTACCCCCTGAATATGGGTGTAATATGTAACATGTTATGAAAGGTGAATTTATCCTTTAAGGAAAACCATAGTTTAATCGATTTTCTTTCCTTCCACCACAGGTATCCCTCCCACAGTGCTACTGTATTCTGCCAGCGGGGGGCACGGGGGGACATCTACTTGAAAATCAATGCATGGACAATCTTGTTACTGTAGTAAGCAGTACAGTACAATTTCTTCCTTGCAGTCTATTTTTAAAGATGGAAATATGTAGAAATTGTGATTTTGGGATATCTGGCAATCCTTTAATTTGTTTTTGTCTAAATATATGCAGAGAAACACATAACTCAAGAATTGAGGCAGCTGGGATCCATGAGCTCTATGAAAATTCATACGTGTATAATTTCAGAAATCAACAAATCTGCATTTTACTGATTTGCATATGAATAGCTTAACACTACTTACAGTATATGCCAGTCAGGAATTACTGTAAATTGTGATACAAATGTGCCTGGCAATCACTGCAATAATAGGCAAGCTCTCACAAAATTGATATTTCAATTGATGCCTTTCAGATGAAGGTTGGTAGATTGATTCACCTTTTGCCTTTTAGAGTATATCTACTTGCCGACCGCAATATGTATATACATGTTGCAGTTTGCAAGTCGTTTACAGGGGATATGGCTGAAGCTTACAGAAGTGAACCAGCAGCGATTTTAGATATCAGTGTTTCTTGAGCTTACCTCTTTTAAAACGATCCGACGGTTCTCGCAGCTGGCCATAGAGCTGATCAGAGACCAGGTCGTCTTTGCTCACCTCTATGATCTTGGAGGACCAGAGAAGAAAAAGTCATGATGTCACTTCCGGTGTAGGGCGGAAGTAATTAAATGTTTTTCTTGCTTTTCTCTAGAGGTAGTCCTCTAGAGATTTGGAGTCTTATAGACCCAAAATCTCTCCATAAAGAGGACCTGTCATCCATTATTCCTTATACAAGGGTTTTTACATTCCTTGTAATAAGAATAAAAATGATTTTAAAAAATTAAAGGGATAGTGTAAAAATTTAAAAAAAGAAACAAAAATTACAGCACCCCCATCCCTCCATGCTCACATGCAGAAGTGAATGAATACATAAGTGACACAAACATATTGTATGTAATTGGTGTTCGCACCACACATGTGAAGTGTCATCGCGAATGCTAGTGCAAGAGCAATAATTCTAGCACTAGACCTCCTCTGTAACTCTAAACAGGTAACCTGTAAACATTTTTAAAGCATCGTCTATGGAGATTTTTAAGTATTGCAGTTTGTCGCCATTCCACAAGAGTGCTCAATTTTAAAGTGTTACATGTTAGGTATCTCTTTACTCAGCGTAACATCATCTTTTATATTTTATTAAAGAATTGGGTTAAATATTGTGTTTTCTGATTGTGAAAAAATGCTGCGCAAATACCGTGTGCCATAAAAAATTGCAACAATCGTCATTTTATTCTCTAGGGTCTCTGCTAAAATATATATAGAAACCAGAGGCAGCTTGTTGCTTCCTACAGGTTCCATGGTCGCATAGATAGAGGAGCCCACACAGGCACCCTGCAGCATGGCCAGGGCCGCCTCGGTCGCACAAAGGGGGGCCAATCGTCTATTTCTCTAATGCCGCTGCTGAATGCCTGCAGGAGGGAGCGGAGGAAGTGAGTATTCAGTGGCGGCATTAGAGAAATAGACTGATCAGCCCCACCTATGTGCCACCCAGCCACCCCTCTTATCCAGGTGGCCCCAGCCCACCGTATGGTCATTCCGGGCCTGCTCGGGACTCACTGGCCCCCTGAGTGAGGACCACCTGTATGGCAGAGAAGGAGCAGCCCAGACAATAGGCCTGGTAGCAGTGAGAACACCTGCACCCCTTTGGGCAGATAGGGGAAGGAGCACTCTGGTGGGAAACCAGATTAGTCCCCTGCTAGTGACTGTTACCCATTTAAAGGAACAGGAGCCAGATTCCCTGCTCAGGAAGAAAGTCTCCAGATTGCTGGGTGAAGAGGAGTTCATCTGGGGTCTGGGGTGGTACCACTGGTAAATCCAATATTCTGAAGCGCAAGAGGAGGCCCAGTACCGTAAGGATCCTAGTAAAGTAGGTGGTACAACTGGAGCTGCTGGCTAGCACTCCCAACAGAAACTGTGACAGAGAAGAGAAGCTGTGAATAGTTCAGGAAGTTGTCTTTAGATTTTGGTTCCCATGGGCATCCTATTCACCTCTTACCCTACCCAAGTTGTAATCCCCTCAATAAAATAACAAACCAAATGCTCAAGGACCAATTTCTGTCTACTATTGAGAGCTTGTGTGTAAAATGATAAATGACTGGCTGTGCAGGACTATAGGGGGACCCAAATTAATCAGCAATCCCTAAGGAGGTAGTGCTACAAAAGATTTACCCTTCTTGTCTGGTAGAGTATTGTCAGAAGGACAGTAGGTATTGATAACCTTTAGAAACACAGGCAGACATAAGAAAAGTTTTTCTGCAGTAGAGAAGGTGTCCCTGTCAGATTTTTATTTCTTTATGCATCCTTGTTTCAGATTCTCCAAAAACCTAATCTGGTAAAACCGTTATCAGCAGGTCATGAAGTGAGGGTATATATCTCTAATGGAGCCTTAGATACAAGTAAAAACTCAGCAGTTCTAATTCTTCTCCAGCTTAATCAAAACTAGAAAACAGTTTTGGTTAGACATACTCTTTAATAAAATGTCTTAAAGCGAGATATTGCGGATACATGTGTGGTGCGTAGAATGCAACCGAGGGCACTATACTCATGTGGTTGAAACTTGCATTCACTGACAGTGCCTTAAACTGTTGATCAAAATGCCATTTGTATACTAAAGCTACCAGTGGGTTGAACACACAAAAAAAAAAACACAGATCCCAGCATCAACACAACAATGTGTGATGCAGGGATGTCTCCCACTGAGCTATTGTATTCTGTAAAGAGGACTCCCCCCTTGACAGAAGACACTGATCAGGGCTTGCAGCCATTGCTTCTACAGCTTAAAACAGAACTACACTGCCATAAGCCAAAAAACACTAATTCATTTTTAATATTCATAGCAACTACTAACTCTCAACTCCCCCGTCCATCCATGCCTCCGCACTTTATTTTTCTGAGAAATCACTTAGAAAAACACCCCTCTAGCATGTCTAGCCATGACTATCTTGAGTAAGGGCAGATGATTCATGCAGCAGTTACTTCCTGGAATCCACCTGCCCTTAGCTCAGGCTTGAAGGCAGGATGGTGTGCTTAGCAGAGAAAACCCCTTCTTCTCTTCTGAAGACCCCTGGGATGTATGACATCATTTGCCTAGGCATGAAAACTGAAGAAATGTTAAAAAAAAAAGTTTTAGCAGCATAAGAATTAAAAATAGCCAATGCTGATTGAAAAATTGAAGTCCCACTTTAAGGGCAAGTCCCCACATAGGACTATGTTTAAAAAAATGTGAAAACAACTGATAATTGATGATAACCTTTTTCACAGGTAATCGCAGTAATAATTACTTACACAGGTGTGTAATAAACCGTGAATTTTTTTTTGATAGTACACTGAGAAAAGAGCCAAGAGGTTGTCGTAAACCTATTTTGTGGGCAGACAAAGCAGGAAAGAGCAACACAAATCACTAGAGACATCTTACATTATTATAAATGTCTGATAGGGGGGATTTCAGTTTTGCTGCAGCACTTGTTGCATTTTCAACAGCTGCAGTTATTGCAGCTCAGAAAAGCATCAGATTAGATGCTTTTCAGATGTTCAGATGTTAGATGCAGAAGAACACACATACAGGCCTGGATGACCTGTCTAATAATGATGTGGAAGATATGTTTAGATTAAACCGCCAGGGGATCATTGAGGTTATAACCTAATTTCAGAGGATTTTGAGGTGTTAAATGACCTTGCAAGTGGTAATTTTGAGCCCTCCAGTGCCCACATTATTGGAATAAGACACCCTAGATTATGTTGGGTCCTGATTTAAGTGCTAAAAAAGGCAGCTGAATATAAACACTCTCTATTTATACATATATAAAGTACTTTGTTATATTAATAATTGTATGTATATGCTTTTAAATGTGTTTTTTTTTTTTTTTTTAACCCCCACCTTAGTGACATGACATGTATACAGTAATGTATATCCCAGCTCCCCTGTACTCCATTATAGTGATATGACGTGTATACAGTATGTATATCCCAGCTCCTCTGTACTCCATTATAGTGATATGACATGTATACAGTAATGTATATCCCAGCTCCCCTGTACCCCATTATAGTGATATGACGTGTATACAGTAATGTATATCCCAGCTCCCCTGTACTCCATTATAGTGATATGACGTGTATACAGTAATGTATATCCCAGCTCCCCTGTACTCCATTATAGTGATATGACATGTATACAGTAATGTATATCCCAGCTCCCCTGTACTCCATTATAGTGATATGACGTGTATACAGTAATGTATATCCCAGCTCCCCTGTACTCCATTATAGTGATATGACGTGTACACAGTAATGTATATCCCAGCTCCCCTGTACTCCATTATAGTGATATGACATGTACACAGTAATGTATACCCCAGCTCCCCTGTACTCCATTATAGTGATATGACATGTATACAGTAATGTATATCCCAGCTCCCCTGTACTCCAATATAGTGATGACATGTATACAGTATGTATATCCCAGCTCCCCTGTACTCCATTATAGTGATATGACATGTATACAGTAATGTATATCCCAACTACCCTGTACTCCATTATAGTGATATTACATGTATACAGTAATGTATATCCCAGCTCCCCTGTACTCCATTATAGTGATATGACATGTATACAGTAATGTATACCCCAGCTCCCCTGTACTCCATTATAGTGATATGACATGTATACAGTAATGTACATCCCAGCTCCCCTGTACTCCATTATAGTGGTATGACATGTATACAGTATGTATATCCCAGCTCCCCTGTACTCCATTATAGTGATATGACATGTATACAGTATGTATATCCCAGCTCCCCTGTACTCCATTATAGTGATATGACATGTATACAGTATGTATATCCCAGCTCCCCTGTACTCCATTATAGTGATATGACATGTATACAGTAATGTATATCCCAGCTACCCTGTACTCCATTATAGTGATATGACATGTATACAGTAATGTATATCCCAGCTCCCCTGTACTCCATTATAGTGATATGACATGTATACAGTAATGTATACCCCAGCTCCCCTGTACTCCATTATAGTGATATGACATGTATACAGTAATGTACATCCCAGCTCCCCTGTATTCCATTATAGTGATATGACATGTATACAGTATGTATATCCCAGCTCCCCTGTACTCCATTATAGTGATATGACATGTATACAGTATGTATATCCCAGCTCCCCTGTACTCCATTATAGTGATATGACCTGTATACAGTAATGTATATCCCAGCTCCCCTGTACTCCATTATAGTGATGTGACATGTATACAGTATGTATATCCCAGCTCCTCTGTACCATTATAGTGATATGACATGTATACAGTAATGTATATCCCAGCTCCCCTGTACTCCGTTATAGTGATATGACATGTAAACAGTATGTATATCCCAGCTCCCCTGTACTCCATTATAGTGATATGACATGTATACAGTATGTATATCCCAGCTCCCCTGTACTCCATTATAGTGATATGACATGTATACAGTAATGTATATCCCAGCTCCCCTGTACTCCATTATAGTGATATGACATGTATACAGTATGTATATCCCAGCTCCCCTGTACTCCATTATAGTGATATGACATGTATACAGTATGTATATCCCCCCTCCCCTGTACTCCATTATAGTGATATGACATGTATACAGTAATGTATATCCCAGCTCCCCTGTACTCCGTTATAGTGATATGACGTGTATACAGTATGTATATCCCAGCTCCCCTGTAGTCTGTTTTAGTGATATGACGTGTATACAGTAATGTATATCCCAGCTCCCCTGTACTCCATTATAGTGATATGACATGTATACAGTAATGTATATCCCAGCTCCCCTGTACTCCATTATAGTGATATGACATGTATACAGTAATGTATATCCCAGCTCCCCTGTACTCCATTATAGTGATATGACATGTATACAGTAATGTATATCCCAGCTCCCCTGTACTCCATTATAGTGATATGACATGTATACAGTATGTATATCCCAGCTCCCCTGTACTCCATTATAGTGATATGACGTGTATACAGTATGTATATCCCAGCTCCCCTGTACTCCATTATAGTGATATGACGTGTATACAGTAATGTATATCCCAGGTCCCCTGTACTCCATTACAGTTATGACATGTATACAGTAATGTATATCCCAGCTCCCCTGTACTCCATTATAGTGATATGACGTGTATACAGTAATGTATATCCCAGCTCCCCTGTACTCCATTATAGCGATATGACATGTATACAGTATGTATATCCCAGCTCCCCTGTACTCCATTATAGCGATATGACGTGTATACAGTAATGTATATCCCTGCTCCCCTGTACTCCATTATAGCGATATGACCTGTATACAGTAATGTATATCCCAGCTCCCCTGTACTCCATTATAGCGATATGACATGTATACAGTATGTATATCCCAGCTCCCCTGTACTCCATTATAGTGATATGACGTGTATACAGTAATGTATATCCCAGGTCCCCTGTACTCCATTACAGTGATATGACATGTATACAGTATTTGTATATCCCAGCTCCCCTGTACTCCATTATAGTGATATGACGTGTATACAGTAATGTATATCCCAGCTCCCCTGTACTCCATTATAGCGATATGACGTGTATACAGTAATGTATATCCCAGCTCCCCTGTACTCCATTATAGTGATATGACATGTATACAGTATGTATATCCCAGCTCCCCTGTACTCCATTATAGCGATATGACCTGTATACAGTAATGTATATCCCAGCTCCCCTGTACTCCATTATAATGATATGACATGTATACAGTAATGTATATCCCAGCTCCCCTGTACTCCATTATAGTGATATGACATTTATACAGTAATGTATATCCCAGCTCCCCTGTACTCCATTATAGTGATATGACATGTATACAGTACTTACTCCTTGAGTCCCCCGCAGCGGTGGAGAGGGTGTCTCCTCTCAGCGGAGGAGAGCGGACCTCTCCTGCACCTGTCCCCTCAGCGGTGGTGCCGAGGAAGCCGGAAACCGGAAGCTGGAAACCGGAACTTGGCTTCACAATGAGGCTTGGAGCGCAGCCCTCCATCATCTGTGCTCGCCGCTAGAGAATTTCTCCTCGCATTTGGCGAGCGGGTGAGCGGCTTTTTCAAGCCCTGGGGTAGCCCATTCTGTTGAATGGACTGCTCTATTTGCATTTGTCACCCAAAAAATAGGTTCTGCTTCTTTTTGGGTGACAAGTTTCATGTGTTTTTTAAAGGCGCGGTTTTGCCGTGCGTTTCTATTGCACAAAAATTGGGGCAGGATCACAATACATTTGGGGTGCCATTAAAGACACTTTGTGCTGCGAGTGCCACGTAATTTTGGAATTGTGGTGATTCTGTCCCCAATTCCAAATAGCAAAGTGTGAACGGAGTCTTAATGTGGATCATGGGTTTCACCATACAGGATGGCTGCTGTGCAGCTAATTAAACCTTCCACACATTCCTCTCTCTCTATCACACTGATAACGTATCATAGCTTATTGCAGCTCTTCACAGAGCTCCAGTTAAGTCTCATACACACAATGAGAATATTGGATGAACGATTGTTTATTTTTGCATGCTAGTCTCATATTAACCTGTTCCCGACCGTGTTATAGCCGAAAGACTGCTACAGCGCGGTTGGCTAGTTCTGGGAGGGCATCCATGGACATCTTCCCAGAACCGCGCCCCCTGGGGCACGCACTGCGCGTGATCTGTGATCGCTGTGTCCTTCAGATACAGCTGATCACATGACTAAGGAACGGGCTGTCTTGGAAATTCGCTTTAACGAATTTCTCCTTACCGTGAGTACTCGCAGTTGGATGCACAGAAATCCCCCATAAAGCTGTGCGAATCTCGCTTACCACGACTGCAGCCAAACTACACGATTCCTGCCCATCCAAATACTTTGGTTCTGTTGAATTTGTGGGTGATTGGAGCTCCGTTACCCTAGAATGATCACACGACACTCTAAGGCTGGTTGCAATCCGCATAAGGGCTGATTTTAGACCCAGCTCTCTGTTTTATTAAAAATACACACATGCCCCCCACATGAATAAAGTCAATCCCTCCCACCGAACAATGCAATGGGGATTGCCTATACAGAGGATGTACATTCCAATTGGAGCATAGCCTTTGCTATTATCTATCACTGGTCCTCCCCCATGAGTCTTCTGAGGTCAGCAGACTTCCTCCCCTTCCCCCCTATGAGCCATCTGAGGTCATATTTCCTGTCCTACTAGCTTCTATTGGTATGCAAAATTCTCTGCACAAGCGCTCCCTAAAAATATCAGTCTGTACCTGGATGGGCCCGATACGATCTTTATTAAAACACATCCATCCGAGATACAGTTCAGATTAGTAATGGGTTGTAAGATATGCATAAGCCTACACACGGAGTTCACACCGCTTGCGCATTGCGTTATGAAGCCCATGTGGTACCATGCTGCTGATATGTGGATACAGGCCCACGGTCTACTGACAGCAGCATTCGCATGGAATGCCGTGGTGGTATACACGCCGGTCTATAAGCGCAGATCTGCCATCTCATCCATTACCAAGCTGAGTACTGTAATACATACATTGTACATGCGCATGGCCCAATTGCAGCCTTCAGAGCTTTAATTAAGCCACACGAGAGACATATGAATAACACGAATATATGACACATTTAAAGTTCGACCAATAATACAAAATTTCCATGACATTCCCTCCTGTTTTATCATATTCTCCTCGTGTCCCTTCTTGATCTTCTTCAGCTTGATGGGTGTAGTCTCAAACTTCAAAGAGTTCCTGTAGTTGTCCCTGAGAATAAAGCTCCACGGGGTACCTGAAACAACAAGACCCGACGCAGACTCGACGCAAACAGGCTTGATTGAAGCGATGATCCTCAAGAGCGTTGGAACCTTCACTACAGGAAGGCTCTTGCAAAAACCACAAACAGACTTGTGGTATGAATAAAGCTTGTGATCCCACGGTGGTCTGGGGAGATCCAGCAATAGATTCTCAAATTGCCCCTGCAGACGGGGCCACACAAGGCTGGTCTCGACCCAGACAGTTTTCCAAATCGCAGACACAAACAATGATGAGGCTTGAAGCTTGCTTGAAGGTCTTGGAGAATGTGGTCTTCAGAGAGATAAATTAGAGGGAAGCCAGGACGTAATCTGTAGAGAAGGTGGTTGGTTGGTGAGGTCTTCCCCCGATCAGTGGTTGGAGTGGGATCCCCGGAGCGGGCATGGAGATGTGGTCGTCTGCCCGAGCTTGGCTTACACGGTCGATGAGGCAACAGGAACATCTCACCGCGGCATATAAAAGGCAGATGAAAAAGAGAAGCATCAGGATATACACTCCCACTTCCTTCAACCAAGATCCGATGGAGAACAGGAAATCTCCCAATCCTCCCAAACCCTTGAACGGATTCCAACCCTCACTAGCTATAGCTCTAGCTTTTCCCTGTAGTTCACTAACTTTGTCCATATGGGCCTGGACCTTGTCATCGGTGTCTTCTATCCAAGTACAACAATCCTCTCCGATGAACTCACAGAACCCCCCTTTGGCGGCTAAAAGATAATCAAGGGCCATCTTCTCCTGAAGCACTAAAATTCCCATCTGCCGTTGTTCTTGGGCAATTTCTCTGACAGCCTCTACGGTCTCGTTAAACATACTATCCACGATGACAGAAAAATTGTTCAGGCGCTTCATAAGTTCTATTCCCCATCCTGTCCATGAGGGGAACCAAGCCCATGCCTGGTCGCCCTCAGAGAACAGTTCCCTGCGAACTCTCCCTGCCATCCTTACCTTCTTGTGGACCATCAACTCTTCATGGTCCATCACTACATAGGATGCGGGGACTAGCTTTATGAGGGCACACGAACCTTTCGCGTTCTGGGGGAATGTTCTATAGGCTGCCGAACCACACAGAAAATAGTATGGACCTGTCAGAGCAGAGCAGGAAGAGTTCCTCGTTCGGCCTCTGGCACTGAGCAACAGTTGCACAGACTGGGGGATTGCTCCCTCAGTCTGCACATCACATCCGTCCTTCCAACACACGTGGTCTGGTCGGTCAGTGTGGTTACTCAGAAGGGAAGTCTGGTTAGTCAGATTGACAGTTATACCTCCCTCACAGGTGGTAGTCCCAACAAACTTGTTACCTGTGCCAAAGCTGATGTTAAAGCACACCTGAGGGCTGCCTAGCTGCCCAGTTACCCATAATGGACTGGTGAGGGCCCTACAGGAGCTAGAGCTAATATTGGTGCTGAAACTGATGTTACCTGCTAAAAATGTGTCATTAAGTTCTACCGATAAATGTCTACGTGGGGGCTGACCAGGGGTCCCTTGCTTTTTCATGCCGACGCGGATGTCATATAGGGCATGAACAGCGGCCATTGCGGACATGTGATGACTGGGTGGGGGCTTAGAGCATACCCAACAGTTGGTTTTGTTGGCGGTTCTGGCTAAACGCAGGTGCATTTTAAATAAAAGGTTGGGGTATCTGCCGTCTTTTCCTCCGTTCACACACATGTATGACATACAAACAAAAAAGAAAAAGGAAAATGACACCCCTCATTCTCTGGTGTAGCTGAAAAGCTTCTTGCAGTGGCTTGCGTGCACCCAGTTGTCTCGTCCCTCGAGTTTGAGTGAGGTAGGTGTCGTCAGCTGGACTTGGTATGGTCCGGTGAACCGTGGCTCGAGTCCGGTTCTTTGATGTTTCTTTAGGACGACCCAATCACCTGGCTCAATAGAAAGAACACCTGTTATTGCATTTGGATCGGGGAGCGATTCGCGAACCCGATGGTGTATCTTCTGCAGCTCCCGTTGCAGAGATTGCACATAACCTGTAAGCTGTGAATGCAAAGACGACAACTGTTGAGGAAAGTACAACCCTGTTTTGGGAGGTCCCCCAAACAACACCTCGTAGGGTGACAGCCCATGTGGTTGCCGAGGGGCATTCCGGATGGAATAGGGGGCAATGGGGAGACACTCAGGCCAAGGTTTTTGGGTATCGGAAGACGTTCAACCTTACCGCTACTCTCGGGGTGATATGGGGTGTGTCGCCGCTGACTCCAGTTCCACCAAAGAAATGCAGTCGTGTCCTTTGGAAGAGAGATTAGTAGTGGACAAAGAAGACATGTTAGCAGAAGAGGTGTTAGTATTGTTAGTCGTGTTGCAAAATTCAGCACTGTCATTGCTGTCCTCCCCCCCCTTCTCATCTTCCGACACAGGAAGAAGAGAAGCTGGGTTAAGAATAGTGCATCGTTTGATAGTGAGGTTAGTAGGGGTTAGGAGGGCTTTCCCCTGAGAGGGGTACCTTGCCTTGGATGTCCTGTTTTCGCAGGACCGTTCTTGCTGCACCGGTGTCAGTGAGGCAAGGGAGGGGATATTTTAATTCCTCTAGAAAAAGATGGATCTGGGCCGACACCGATTTGTCAACTTCCTATGAGAATTCATAGGAGTTACTTACCATGGTGGTCATAGGGGCGGAGGACTCATCAGGAATGAACTGCCACCGACCTTTAGGTAATTGGGGACAGCTCCTCCTCATGTGCCCCGTTTGGTGGCACTGGAAGCACCTGGGTGGGGGCCTATCCTTCCTGTGACCCAGATCCCTTGGTTTTTCGTGTGGGGTCTGGGACATAAGAACTTTGGCCTTGTCTTGTTTTCTTCTATCCATTTCCCTCTCTATTGCCGCAAGAGTGGAAAGGATAGCAGGGATAGACATCTCATTATATTCGGGTCGGGCCAGAACCAGCCTTTCCCGAATTTTAGTATCGATGCCTTCCAAAAATTTGGCCCGCAACAGAATGTGCGTCGCGGTCACCTTTACCCCTTCAGTTGGAGCATCAGGTCCAACTTCCAGATCCGCATCCAGTGCCGTCTGCTTGAGACGGCGCCAGAAGCAGGCGCTTTCCTCATTAGGACCCTGGGTGAGCTTCATCATGTCCGTAGTAGAGGTAGCACCATACATTTCTGGAAGCTTTGCCTTTAGCTGTGTACAGAACTCTTTGCCCCCTGAAGTCATCTCCTCATGCGTGGTTATAGAGCACCCTGCAATCACTGTACTGGCCACTTCCATGCCCACCTTTGCCCGTAGGATCTGTGCACAATCTGACCCGCTCATACCATAGCTGAACTGGTTTTGTCCAAACATTCGAGCAAATCCTCTCGGATTGACTCGATAGTCCGGGAGCTCAGCCAGAATAGTGCGGATCTCTGCCGGGGTGAAGGGGACATGCCAAACTACCCGTTCCCCTAAAGTCCGTTCCCCCCGGGCATTGGGAGGACCTTCAAATTGCTGCACCCTGACTGGATAGGCCTCGGTCCGGGAAGAGTGCAAGGGCTGACCCAGCATCATCGGTGGGCTTAGATTAACCACCTCGCTTACTGCACCTTCAGGTTTGAGGTCCCTCAGATCAGGGTATAGCTGGGGGGCAGGGGTCTGATCAGTGGTTCGTAGCGCTTTGATGCAATCCGCCCTGTTTTTTTAACCGGGTGTCTATTCCCCTTGATTCACAGATAGTCTGCAAATCGGTTGTTGAGTAGGCTTCATAGTTGGAAACAGAAGGAGCTGGGGTGAAGCAGGGAGAAGGGAGAGGTAGAGGCAGAGGCTGAGGCATAGAGACAGAAGACACAGAAGGTATGTCAAGAGTGACGTCACTAACAGAAGAGACAGGTGCAGTTATACTTATCTCAGCCACTGTTGGTTGTTGGGGGACCCCAGCAGACCCTGATCCTGCCTGCCTTAGTAGAGTCAGCCCTGAAAGAGCTTCCTCCACCTCTGACACTGGATCCTCCTGTTTTATTCCCTCTGGAGGCCAGGTATACATCACCTGGTTCTTCCGGACAGACACCAGTTTATGTATGCCCTGCTTCCCTAATCGGATTGACCTGTGAAGCCATAGCTGTGCGATCTCTAGTTCTGACGCCTGCATCCGTGGTTCAAATTCAGAGATGAATTTTTCCCACCTCCATGCGTCAAATGTACCTTCCCGGGGAATTTCCCATCTGGTACCCTTCGACCATTTATTCCACCTTTTGAGGGGTTCTGTAGACTTCCCCCCCAAACTCACCTTCATCAGTTGTGCAGCTGTCCTTACCCTGAAGAGGGCTGGTTCCCCCTCTCTCTTCATGGACTGACTACTGCCCATCGTGACTAGTCACTGGTATATATCCCGCGTCCGGGTACCTGTTTACCCCCTGGAGCACTCGGTGGGATCCTACCGAGAGGCCTGATTCCACCACTTTCCCAGCACAGCGTAATTTATGTGATACTTATCGATCACCCGAAGCGCATCAAGTGGCGGTCAGAGCACACCTCCCACTCCCACAGCGCAATTTGTGTGATCCTGACCACCCGAAGTGTTTGTGGTAACCAGGCTAAGCGTTATACTTCCCTGGACCGCCCACTCACACAGCGTAATTTATGTGGTTCTCATCACCCACTGTGTTTGGCAGGCCACACCGCACAATGATGAAAGTGGCTTTTCTCTCCCTGCACACAGTAGCTAACACAAGTCAAAACAAAAAGAGGGGTTCTTGGATGTTACTTAGGGGTCACTGGTTGGGCAGAAACCTGCTAACTGACCTTTAGGAAATTTGTGTAAAGAAAAAAACTTTCCTAATACACACAGAAAAACCCTTTTTCAACCTGAAAAACTGTTAAAAGGACAAAGTGGATCCTTATGAAAAACACGGGACGTTTCACAGTAAAACAATTACACAGAGGTAAACCGAAAAACTGCGCCAAAAGTAACCTTGTTGCTGACGCAAAAATCACTCCTATCAGCACCGCTAAACGATCCACGTTATACACGCAATCTTTACTGCAACCACCTAGAACCGTTTACACAAAAAGTTTGCTGGACGTGAAACACGCGACACAGCAGCTTAAAACAAACCCGCTTTACAATAAGGAACTACTTTTAACAGGAAAAACACAAGAAAAACATAATCACTATACAAGAAATCTATGTGCAAAAACCCAGACTACACCGCGCTCACTAAATGTGGAACACGTGAAGGGAAAACTCGCTTAATACACTTTAAATTGGCTGGCAATACGCAAATTTAAAGCTAAAAGCAAACAAATGAAACTGTAAAAAATTTGGATTAAAAACACAATATGGGTCAAATGCATATAGGAAACTTCATGCACATTGCATAGAGATTACTGCACATTTGGTAGCCAACAAAATGGCCACCAAACAAAAGGAGTCCATGTGGTTTAGTCAAGAAAATGACCCCCCACAGGGAAGCACATGGTAACACTAGAATGACCCCCCACAGGGAAACACACGGCAGACTCTAGCCTCAAAATTGCCTCTTACATAAAACAGACTTTTAGACAGAACATAGACTGGACAATTACACAACAATATGAAGTACACATACAACACAATTTGGGCACAATCACAGAACGGACATAAAACACCAACATATCACACTAACATGCACATGTAACAGAAAGGACCCCCTGCTGCATGCTTGCTGGGAGCAGTAGTACCACAAAACATTGTACAGACCACATAACACAGATCTTACAACAGTTAACAATTAACCTAAGCCTTTCAGCACTGTAATAATTACCTCACGTGGAGGGGGGTAGAGCAATCACCACAGTACCTACAACCCACAAATACTTACCTAACACTATGCAACAACTTTTACCCACTAAAACATATACCCGTTTAATTTTTGGTTGGAAGATTTTTAAACTTGACCAAATCCAGCCAACCAAAACCCACCCCTCTGCTGCTCTCCGCAGAGACAAACCCTTGTCTTTCACCCACAAATCAAGAGTTTAGGACAAAAAACGAGGTCCTTGTTAAGCGGTATTTCTTGTTAGCTAACAGAGAGCGAAATCAGCCACACGAACACGCAAAAAGCGATCCTCTTAATGGCAGAGAGACCTGAAATGTGCCGGCATACTTTTTGCTAGTTCATGATAGTTCATTTCCCCCCCGTTCTTTGTTAGCTATGCAATAATACGCGTTAGTATCCACCAGGCTCGCCAAACTGTCTTGGAAATTCGCTTTAACGAATTTCTCCTTACCGTGAGTACTCGCAGTTGGATGCGCAGAAATCCCCCATAAAGCTGTGCGAATCTCGCTTACCACGACTGCAGCCAAACTACACGATTCCTGCCCATCCAAATACTTTGGTTCTGTTGAATTTGTGGGTGATTGGAGCTCCGTTACCCTAGAATGATCACACGACACTCTAAGGCTGGTTGCAATCCGCATAAGGGCTGATTTTAGACCCAGCTCTCTGTTTTATTAAAAATACACACATGCCCCCCACATGAATAAAGTCAATCCCTCCCACCGAACAATGCAATGGGGATTGCCTATACAGAGGATGTACATTCCAATTGGAGCATAGCCTTTGCTATTATCTATCACTGGTCTTCCCCCATGAGTCTTCTGAGGTCAGCAGACTTCCTCCCCTTCCCCCCTATGAGCCATCTGAGGTCATATTTCCTGTCCTACTAGCTTCTATTGGTATGCAAAATTCTCTGCACAAGCGCTCCCTAAAAATATCAGTCTGTACCTGGATGGGCCCGATACGATCTTTATTAAAACACATCCATCCGAGATACAGTTCAGATTAGTAATGGGTTGTAAGATATGCATAAGCCTACACGTGGAGTTCACACCGCTTGCGCATTGCGTTATGAAGCCCATGTGGTACCATGCTGCTGATATGTGGATACAGGCCCACGGTCTACTGACAGCAGCATTCGCATGGAATGCCGTGGTGGTATACACGCCGGTCTATAAGCGCAGATCTGCCATCTCATCCATTACCAAGCTGAGTACTGTAATACATACATTGTACATGCGCATGGCCCAATTGCAGCCTTCAGAGCTTTAATTAAGCCACACGAGAGACATATGAATAACACGAATATATGACACATTTAAAGTTCGACCAATAATACAAAATTTCCATGACAGGGCCAATCACAGCCTCTTTTACCATGTGACAAGCTGTGTCCAATCACAATATTATCACCTTTTTGAAATTATATAAACATACTCATATTCAAATAAATGAATATAATAATAATAAAAACTCAAAAAGTCAAAAAAAGTCCAATACAAAGTGTCCCAATAAAAAATGTCCCAATCCAAACAAAAATAGTGTCCAAAATGTCCCAATGTTCAAACTTTATCATCCAATAGGAAGAAATTCCATTTCGTCCCGTGGTACCTCAAAAAAACAAATTTAAATAATCTAGTGCATTACCTTTGTAGATAATATAATCACTCTGTGCAAAAACACAAAAACACAAAAACTGTGCAAAAACTATATATATATATATCTCTTCCGTGCACATATGAGTTAACTGTGACCACTCTGTGAACACTGGGACATTTTTTATTGGGACACTTTGTATTGGACTTTTTTTGACTTTTTGAGTTTTTATTATTATTATATTCATTTATTTGAATATGAGTATGTTTATATAATTTCAAAAAGGTGATAATATTGTGTTACTTTCTGGGGAGAAAGTGTGACTTTTTGAGGAGTTTCGGGGGGAGGTGATTATACACATATTTAATTGTTTCACACACCAGGGGGTGTTTAATTAATCACAAATAGGTTTTGATTTATAATCTTTAAATATTTGGTTAATTTTATACGGACGGTACTGGGAAATTTCACTTAATATGGATGTGTTTAATTTTATTGATAATAGAAAAATCAATTTAGATGAGGTGTTTTCCACCACTGAGTCCACTTTGGATATCAATGTAGAGGTAATGGTGAAGAAAGTAGGTTATGCTATGGAGAAGAAATTACAATTATGGTGGGATATTGTATCCTTTGAGAAATATATATCAGAAGGTATTATACCTCGGAGATTGAGATGGGATCTTATTCCAAATGATGGATTACATGATGAGGATTCTCTGAGTGAATGGAGAAATTTTTTCCATACATGTGAGAGTTCATTGCTAAAAATGTTGGTAGAAAGGAAAAAAAGGAAATTAAGGACAGTGGAGGCTAAAATAGATGAGATGAAAAAGAAAGTAGAGGAATTAAAAGACAAGAGGGATTTGAATGGATTATTTCAGAAATTACAAGAACAACTCAATAAGAAGGATGGGGAAATTAAGAAAAAGAAACATAAGAAATTTGTTAGAGACATAGGCGATTACCAGGCCAATAAAGTGCATAAATGGCAGGAAGTAATTTTAAAAAATTGTCAGTCTACAGAATCATCTCCAGCAAAATCTATTGATGGAAACCTGGGAGATAGGAAAAATATATCCCAGGAAGAAAATAAGTCGATGGGAGTTATATTGAATGGAGGGAGGGGGGAGAGATCTAAACCTAGTGATAATAAAACAAATTTGAAAACCAAGAATTCAGGTAATCAAGAATATAACGTTCCAGTTTGCAATAGATTCCAACCATTGGAAGGTTGGAATAACCAATATAATCAATATAATCCTAGGAACGTATATTATAGCCCAGGTCGAAATAGAGGAAGGGGAAATTTTTTTCAGAGGGACTTCAGAGGTCGGCCACCAGGTCCACCTTATATGAGACCTTATTTTCAACCCCAATGGGGAAGAGGAGGACAGAGAAATCCCCAATATTACCAACCAGTGGAAGGGGAGGGAGGATATGCCCCGAGAGAAGAAACAGGAAGGTACCATCAAGTAGAGGAGCGACCAGTGGAAGGGGGAAACGAGAACAAAAGGAAGCGAAAAGAAGTTTAGGGGAAGGTATTTATAATTTGAGTTCAGTTCCGTTAACAGATGAGGAAATTTCAGTATTAGATAAAGGTCTTAAGTTTGCTCCTAAATCGAATTTTTTTTACTTTTTGAGTTTTTATTATTATTATATTCATTTATTTGAATATGAGTATGTTTATATAATTTCAAAAAGGTGATAATATTGTGTTACTTTCTGGGGAGAAAGTGTGACTTTTTGAGGAGTTTCGGGGGGAGGTGATTATACACATATTTAATTGTGTCCAATCACAGCTGATCACCTGGTAAATAGGAATTGCCAGGTTGTCGCTGACAGCGCGTGAAGAGAGGAGAGCTGGTAAGTGACATTTCGCAGAGGGACATCTACACACTGATCATCAATGTCCTGGTTCTCAGTGTAGCCCCATTAGTGCGGCCAGTAGTGGCCATCAGTGCCTATCTGTGCTGGTCATCAGTGCTGGCAATCAGTGCCCATCAGTTAATCAATGCTGCCCATCAGTGCCGCCTAACAGAGCCCATCAGTGCTACCCATCAGTGTTGCCTAAGAGTTCCCATCATTGCCACCCATCAGTGCCACCTAACAGTGCCCATCAGTGCAGCCTAACAGTGCCTATCAGTGACTTCTCATCAGTGCCCATCAGTGCAGCCTATCAGTGCCTATCAGTGAAGGAGAAAATTACTTATTTACAAAACTTTACAAAACAAAGAAACTAAGAAACCTTTTTTTTCCAAAATGTTTGGCCTTTTTTAGTTTTGTTTAGCAAAAAATAAAAACCCCAGTGGTGATCAAATACCACCAAAAGAAAGCTCTATTTGTCTCAAAAAAGTAATAAAACTTTAGTTTGGGTACAGTGTTCCATGACCACGCAATTGTCATTCAAAGTATGAGAGCGATGAAAGCTGAAAATTGGTCTGGACAGCAAGGGGGTAAAAGTGCCCGGCAGGCAAGTGGTTAAAAATGAAGAGGTTACTAAAGTTACAAAAATTCTCGTACAACAGAATTATAAAAGTGGATGCAAGTATAGGTGCCCACTTTCATGGGCAAGAGGCCGCCTTTCCTTCTTGATTGATTTTTGTTTTAAACTAAAATTTTGAATTGACCTAAAATGGCACATTTAAGGAGTCATTGGCCCTTTAAGAAGTATAGTGGCTTTGGACAGGAAAAAGGGGTCCCCCACATGACCTGGTAGAATGTTCTGGAATCAAGGGGCTCATTATATAAACAGCTGTCCGGAGAGCCAATTTGCCAGTTGGTCAGCACTGCTAAGAGAGCTCCTCTCCCTCCCACCCTAGTCGCAAGGCACTTTATGTGGTTTGTCACCCTTTCAAATAAGGTCTTGAGCATAGCAGAATAAAATTACAACATGATTTAAGGGCTGCCTGGATAGGAGAGGCAGCACATAGAGGAACTGGGCCATGCATTTCCCGCTCCTTTTTTTCTTTTTTTCTATACTTCTCTCCTTCTCTTTCTCTCTCTTCTTTCTTTCCTTCTTTCTTTTTTTCTCTCCTGTTTCTCGCCTTTCTTTCTTTCTCTCTTTCCCTTCTTCCTTCTTTCCCTCTTTCATTCCCTTCTTCCTTCTTTTGTTCCCTCCTTTTCTTTCCCTCCTTCCTTCCTTCTTTCTTTCCCTCCTTACTTCTTTCCCTCCTTCTGTCTTTCCCTCCTTCCTTCCTTCTTTCTTTCCCTCCTTCTTTCCCACAGTCCTTCTTTCCCTCCTTCCCTTCTCTCTTTCTTTCTCTTTCCTACAAAAAAAATGTAAAAAAATAATAAAATATAAAAAAATATAAAAAATTAAATAAAAATAAAAACCTACTGGCAGAACTACCAGGGTTGCTCTTGTGACCGCACCCTGGCATTCCGCCACTGGGCTCCAAAAAAAGGGTCCCCGGGCTTAGGGCTGCTCAGTCCAAAATGCCTGGGCCTCTTTTTTGTCCCAGTCCGGGCCTGCATTCTACTATACAGTAAAAGAAATAAGTGTCAGTTTTGTGCACTTCAAATAAAGTTCTTACAAAAAGGGAGGTATGTGATGTGCTGAATTGCGCACCACATAGCCCCCTACCGCCAGCTCACTGCAGCAGGAATGGGCAGCTGCTGTACAGTAAACTGTTGCAGTTTACTGTGTGGCAGCTGTCTGTTTATATTTGAATGGACCCTTACACAGCAACCCCGACTGTCATTTTGAAATTGGGGAATCAATTGCAAGAGCAACTGGGGGGAAAAGGCAGCGGGGAAGAAGAACAGGACATACTACACACGTTAGGAAATTTGTTTGGGGAGTATGTGTAGAACATCCAATCCACAAATAGATAAAGAAAACCTGTACAATAATATGAAGAATACTGTTACTTGGTTGTCAGGCTGACCTAATGATTCCAATACTTTCTAAGTGATGAACAAGTACACAAATCTGTCCTCATTCTGTCTTCAGAGCAGTGATTCCAAAAGTAATCAGAGGATGAGCATGACTGTCATCAAAAAAGAAATATCTGTTGTTCGTGACAGATAATCATCCTCAGACTTCCTGTATTATCTCAAGGGCAGTAATTAGCCTTCTACTTTTTATATTAGAACTACAGAATGATTAGCCCGTAGGCTGTAAAGATGGAATAGTGGGAGAGACTAAGTAGTTTAACAAAATACAGCTGGGCAAGGCTGATACCACTCAGTCCACAAAAATGCTGTGTGTTGTTAGCCCACAACAGGGTTAAAGTCTTACTAAACCCTGGACCCTGCATTCACTATATCTGGTCTCTCACAGTACACAGAACATAGAAATGCAATTATTTTGGTAAATATAAACGGCTAAATACCTTTTCTCATCAGCAGTTAGAGCAGTCTTGTAACTTTTATTAGTGGCCGGCTGAACACTAGTTAAAGCTTGTAGGAGGAGTTTTCATTTTCCTCTGACTGTCCTTTGAGGCTGCATAACCTCCGACCCTCTGTCTGGAGAGTGCTGATTGGCCCTGTGCTGATCAAATGCACCCTCCCAAAAACAAAAATTCTCTAGCAATACGCACTAAACTGAGCATGTGCAGAGTGACTTCTAGAGCTCTGTACGATCAGTAGATGGAACAGGGACAGTAGAAGAAGGGGAAGATCAAAGTAGACAGGGTTTTCACACAACGCAGAGGATTAACCCCTTAGGTTTCACAGTGAATATAACAAGCATGCTTTACTGCATATACAGATTGATTTTACTCATGTGGGTTTAGTAACACTTTAAGGAACTGCAAACTTTTCTGGCAGATCAGCAGGTATTTTTCTGTACTTGCATTGTCTTTATTAGGTATAAAACACAGATGTACTGCATACATTTTACTTTTATTTTGTCCTGAAATACGCATTAAACTAAGCCTCAAAAAGTTTTATTTTTCAAAAATTAAATGCTAAATGCCAAAGTAGATATTCAGTATGGCATGAAATTAGTCATGTTAGTTTCCCTGGTTAGAAAGGTACTGAAAAAAAAGCTGAATTATGACTTTCATCAAAAGAGAACTCTTGAATGTTCTTTAAATAAATAAAAATCAATCAGAATTAAAAATAAATGTTTGACTTGTTTGTTCCACTGTAAAGACAGAGATCTGCTGTGATCTATTTAGAGACATGAAATGACCCTGAAATCAAACCGTTGTCGATGGTTTGTACTGTGAGACATATGGCAGTGAAGGCTTAATGCCTAAACATTGCACAAAAGTGAGAGCATAAGCACAGAACATAATGGATTTATAAGCATGCTGATGAATGTCAGCATTTCCACGAAGTGCTTTTGTACTGTCTTTGAGAGAATGCATTACATAATGTGCATTTATCAGTGTGCAATGACAATGCATTACATCAATTTAAAAATGAATTATTTGTATTCAAATGCTAATACATAAAGAATTCATACCATGATTTTAAAAGATGTTTTCCCTGCGTCCTTCCAATCTGCTATCTTCCAGTATGCTCTGCTAGATTTAATACCACTTCATCCCATTTGTTTTCTTACCATGCAAATTACATCTGTTCTTTGGATCCTCAGTTATGCCCCACAAGACGTGGTACATCTGTTTCTCAATTCCAGATCATCGTGTGCAGCACCACTCTGCAGAAAAATCAAGACAATGATTGTGGCCAAGACATAACACCGAGGCTCCTGGGCCATGGATATCTATTATAGATCTTATTTGTTATCCATGATTCAACACAAATGGCTAATATGCAAAACTAAACAGATTCATTGTTCAGAATTGATGTGCGTTTTGATGCTACCCTTGTAAGATTAAAGGAGAAGTATAGCCAAAGCTCTTTTGGTCCTACCTCTCATGTAATGTAGGTCACAGGCAGGGGCGGACTGGCAACTCATGGGGCCTCGGGCAATAGGGGATCATGGGGCCCCTGTATCCTCGTCCACACTCAAACCACACCCAAAACAGCCTACGAAAGCTACCAGGAGCATCTCATGGGGCCCCCTACTGAGCCCGAGCCCTGGGGCAGTGCCCGAGTGCCAGAATGGTCAGTCCGCCCCTGGTCACAGGAGTGCACTTAGTTCTACACTCCTGTGACCTGTATTCAGCTGACAGGGGGCTAAAGTCTGCTGTCGGCTGACGTCACTCAGCTGGTCCAGACTCTGGAGAGATCCTGTAGGAATCCAACCAGAAGCTTGGACCGACATCTGGTTCAGCCTCTCAGCAATCCACCGAGAGCCTGAACCAGCTGCTCTTGCTTCTTCCACAGCTCAGTGCTCTAGTGAGCGCTGGAGGGGCAGAGCAGAGAGCCAGTGACTGACAGGCAAGGGTTCTCTGTTCAATAAAGACTGAGAATTGAGCAATCAGAGATCTTTGATTGCTCAGTTCACGATGTAGTGGATTGGATCGATGCTGCATGCACCTAGTTGAGTATGTATGTTTGTTTTTGTTTTTTTTTTCTTCGATACTGCACTTCTCATTTAACTGCAGCAGATTCATCCTGAAAGCAGCTGATTTTATAACACAACCAATTATTGCCAGTCAAAAATCATCCATGCAGATTTGCCCATGGAGAGTCATGTTAAGTTATGGCTTTGCTTTGTTTACCAGATGCAGTTTGCTGACACACCCCATAAACATTAAATTACTGGCTATAGATATACCTGTAGTTCCACTATTTAATGAAGGGAATATTTTGCCTTCAAACTTATCCCTAAAAAGAGCAGTACTTTCTGAGTGGAGCTTCTCTTAAAGTAGAATTCAAGGAACTACAATTATTATACAGGATTTATATAGCGCCAACAGTTTGCTCAGCGCTTTACAATATAACAGGAGACAATACAGCAACAATACAGTTCAATACAAGAGGGTTAGGAGGGCCCTGCTCCTTGGAGCTTACAATAACATACCTCCCAACTTTCTGAGATGGGAATGAAAGACACCTACTAGCAAAAGTATGTAGGCATAGGACAGACCCCCTGCCATGCCCCCCACCCTCTTAAAGGAGAATTGTACAAAAAAATTGTTAGATTAAACCAACAAGTATAGTTTTACCACTACTATTCCCTTATATTGGCTTTTGAAGTTTACAAATGCAACAATTTAGAAACTGGATGAAAGGTTTAGCACTGTGTAGCACTTTTTTAAAGCTAAGTAGTGCATTTTATATACAACTATATCGATCAGACCAAAATGAGGGACAAATGAGGAGGAATGAGGGACAGACCTTTGAAATCAGATACAGTTTATGCAATAAAGACAGTTCAGTAAAGAAACAGTCAGTACATTCATTAAAACCTTTATATGATTAAAGAGGAACTTCACCTTAATTTAAAAAATGACAACAAAGGCACCTTTAGAAATGTTTAAATACCTTCATTTTCTTTTCCTCTCCACTCCTCTCACAGTGGCCATTTTTTCTAAGGGCAGATTAATCCATCTCCCTTTTTCTTTTTAAAGTGGAGGTGAAGGCAGAAGATTTTTTACCTTAAAGTGTTACTAAACTCACAACAATAAAATCAGTCTGTATATGCAGTAACGCATTCTTGTTATACTCAAAATCAAAAAGCATATATGGAGGATGGGTATAAGGTTAATATTCCCTCTGGAGGTACCATTCCTCAATACTTACAGTGAAGGAAAGTATTTGATCCCATGCTGATTTGAAATGTTTGCCCATTCACAAAGAAATGATCAGTCTAAAAATCGAATGGTAGGTGTATTGTAACACTGAGAGATAGAATAGCAACAAAAAATTCAAAAGAAATGCATGTCTAACAAATTATGCATTGATTTGCATGTTCATGAGGGAAATAAGTATTTGATCCCCTTCACAAAACATGACTTAGTACTTGGTGACAATTCCTTGTTGGCAATCACAGAGGTCAGACGTTTCCTGTAGTTGACCACCAGGTTTGCACACATCTCAGGAGGGATTTTGGACCACTCCTCTTGGCAGATCCTCTCCAAGTCATTAAGGTTTGGTGGCTGACGTTTGGCAACTCAAACTTTCAGCTCCCTCCACAGATTTTCATTCAGATTAAGGTCTGGAGACTGGCTAGGCCACTCCAGGACCCTAATGTGCTCCTTCTTGAGCCACTCCTTTGTTGCCTTTGCCGTGTGTTTTGGGTCATTGTCATGTTGGAACACCCATCCAAGACCCATTTTCAATGCCCTGCCCCGTCCATCTTCCCTTTGATGCAGTGCAGTTGTCCTGTTCCCTTAGCAGAAAAACACCCCCAAAGCAGAATGTTTCTACCACCATGTTTGACAGTTGTGATGGTGTTCTTAGGGTCATAAACACTTCTCCAAACATGGTGAGTTGAGTTGATGCCAAAGAGCTCAATTTTGGTCTCATCTGACCACAACACTTTCAACCAGTCCACCAGAAACACCTACGTGGGATAAAGTAAAGAGATACGTTTATTTTTGAAGGATAAAAAGACTTATTATAGAAGACGTTTATTAATTTACTTACTTATTGAGGACATTCACATGGTTTGGACACTAATTATGATTTATTATTTTAGTTATTTATGAGTTGAGAAAAGTTGTGTTATCATTTACGTTTACTTTCAAGGGTGAAAGTTGTTGACTTTTCTTTTGGGGGTGGTAGTTAAAATAGAAAGGTTTTTTGCTGCTGGATTGTTTTTTATGATCAGAGAGTGCGCCACTGCAGATATCACACCTTTTTAAAAAACAAAACAAAACAAAAAAAGAACACGTTTCTTTTATGTGTTATGAAACCGCACCCAGTTACCTCTCTCATGGCTAGGCTGCATTGATATGGAGGTGCAGGATATTAGGGAAAAGTTACACCCCTCTTCCTGGTAATGACACATGCCCTCCTGCCTCCTCTTGGTTGACAGATGACCCCTCCTTCAAGAGCCCCCCACTTCAGCTAATTATAGATGACCCCCTCCTCCTGTAAAGACAGAAGACTTCCCCTCCTGGTAATAACACCTGTTTCCCCACTAGGTAATAACAGATGATCCCCTCCCCCCGCCAGGTAATGACAGATGACCCCCCCACCAGGTAATGACAGATTACACCCCCCTCTCCGACACCAGGAAATTACAGATACCCCCTCCCCCACCAGGTAATGACAGATGACTCCCTTCCCCACCAGGTAATGACAGATGACCCCCATCTTCAGGTGCCCTCCTCCTAGTAATGACACATGGCCTCCCAGGATATTACTGATCCCCCACCACCATCCTGGTAATGTCACATTATCCCCCCCACCCCCCCAATGCTGACAATGACAGATTCCCCATCCAGCTACCCCTCTGCTCATCCTGCTCAAACTGTCACAGTATAATCTGCAGCCTCTGGAGTCCGCAGTCCCTTGGGGGTCCCTCAGGAGGTGTTACGGGATTTTATGAGAATTTTTGTGTGCATGTCAACGGCAGTTGTGGGGAGGGGTGGGGCAATGTGTGCCTGTTCTCTAGATAGAAATTATTTGGTGCTGCCTTAATAAATGTAAATATCACATAATCAAGAAATAAAAAAAAACTTCACAAATCGAACATATAAAATAGAATCTTCAAAAAATAAATATAGAATAGAATAGAATGCACATGAAAAATCCAAAATAATGGATAACAGTGAAAAAAAACCCAAAATGATAAATCTAAGTGTACCTAGATACACCATTAATGATAAATAGGTGACAATCCTTAGTAACCATAAATGGTACCAACATAAATGGTGATAATTCCACAAATAGGATCCCACCACGACAGTGCAAAATATGCACTAAAATAGTGCTGTGATGTGAAAATATACCTTCAGGTATACTGCGTGCCAACTAATAGTGGCTATAAAAATATCAGAGTAAAGACACATATCGTGCACATGAAAATAAAAATCTATTAAAGTGGTGAATGGTGAAAACAACAAAGCTGATATGATGCAACGAAGTTGCTGAAAATTTGATCAGCCAAAACTCAAACCAAAATATAAACTGGTATGATTAAAGTGAACCATATAACAGTGACCCCTAATTGGGGATAAGGTGAAAAAATTAGTGACTAAGTGACACTAATACAATGCTGTGTATGGTGGAACATTATAAGCCACAACGCTTATATAACGTAATCCTGTAGCTGGGAAATGTATATAGAAGAGTATAAATAAGAGTGAACTAATTATTCGTGATCCCAAAATTAGGGGAAAAATTATAGAATAAGTGACACAAACGTAAATCCGTGACACATAAAAGTAATAGATCAAAAAAAGGTCCAAAACCATATATAAATCATCTAACATACTGTATATAGTGAGTCGATATAACGATTCAACCGAACTATAAAGTCCAAAACCACCTAAAAATGGTGGAGGTGTTCTATAGTCCTTTAAATGGTGTTGGTGTATGAAAGGTTATATATATAAGGAGCTGTCTAAGCAGAAAGTCACTTAAAAGGGAAGTTCTGCTACCACCACTCCCTCCCACCTCCACCACTATTGGAATTTTTTTTTTTCATGAAGCGGGTACCTATTTCTGACAGGTACCTGCTCCACTTTTGCACGGATTGCCTGGCTGACCTGAGCAGAAGTTTGGCCCTCTCCCCAACCTGCCTGCAACCCTACTGGGACACATCACAGGTCCCAGGAGGCTGCAGATTCATTGAGAAGGAGCAGCACTACTTGCACATGTGCAGTGCAAAGCTGGCTGTGAAGCACCAGGAAATCACAGCTGGCTTCCCACATCCAAGATGGAGGCACCAGGAGTCCAAAGACTGGTGGAAAACAGGCCTAGGTCAGGACAGTGCTGAATCCCTGGACTGAAAATGTATGTTTATTAAAAGTCAACAGCTACAGTATTTGTAGCTGCTGACTTTTAATTTTTTAATCCTGAGCAAAGTTCCTCTTTAAGCCACTGTCAGCCTACCATACGTGCTCTTTATTTGTCTGTTGGGCTGCCTTGCAAGTCTTCAGGAGGCACATACAAACATAATATACAGCCAAAATGTTTTGCTTTGTAAGCGAAGTGTAGTCACTGGTAGGATCATCAGTAGGGATGAGCTCAGGCATGTTCAAATCCTAGACCAGGCCCACCTGAGCTATCCCACTGGGAAGCTACACAGAGCCAATGGTAAGCGGATAAGGCATTCCTCGCCCTACAGCTGCACGTACTGTATACATCATGCTCCTTGTATGTGTTCAGCTGTGGGATGGGGAATGCCTTGGCTACTTACCATTGGCTTTTTGCAGTGACAGTTTCCTGGTGGGATAGCTCAGGTGAGTTCAGACTAAGATCCAAACAAGGAGTTCTTCCCTGATCACCAGGTTGCCACATTTTCTAAAAGTATATACAGCGAGGTATGATGCCAAGTATAGATTTGGGGCTTTCAAACTCTTTAAAGCTCAAATTTGGGAATGTGAAAAAAAAAACCTTGCAGTGGGGCCCCTTTGCACTTCAAGGGTCAAATGCTTGTTATGTCTAAGGGAAGCTGAACAGGTATAATTACTTAACTTATGCCTGCTCAGATCTCCCTATTGGTCCAGTCTGTGGGCGGCGCCTCAGCATTATTATGTGTGATGCTGGGCTTTCAACCCTGCAAATTATGGCGGAGTGGGGGGGGGCCATGTGACTGAAACCCAAGGTGCCTTACCCCTGGTTCACATATATGCGGCCGTGCGGGCTGTGTTTTGCGTGGGCACGAGAGCCCATTCATTTGAATGGACTCCCGTGCCCTGTGACATGCAGGAAAGAAGTCCCTGCACTTCTTCTGAAAACGCAGCCCGCATGGAAACCTCAGTTCCCAGTACGGTTGTGTTTTCCAGTGTGGGCAGCGTTCCATTAGAACTAATGGTACCCGCTCGTGGGTCCGCATTTCTCTATGTGGGTGGTGCGGCTGCATGGACTTTGGTGCGGATCTGCAGTGGCACCACCCACACATATTTGAACCAAGCCTGAGAGGAGGATGTGGGAGACCAGTCACACAGAACCAGGGAGCCTGGTTGAGCCAGGAGTGAGACATAGCGATAACGAGCATGCAACCCTTGCAGTGCAGGGGGTGCTCCACTGCAAAGGTTTTTTGTCACATTCCTGGAGTTCAGTTTTAACCACTTCCCATCTGGCCCATGTATATAAACGGCTGGATGGAAGCTGTGCAGGGGTGGGTTGCAGAAAAATTGTAATTTTTGGTTATAAACTAATTTGGGTTATCTTTCTTTACTAAAAAGATAACTGAATACATGTTGGCCATGATTTATGAAGAAAGATTATTTATTTGCAAAATGTTATAAGAAAAACCCTTTTTTTCAAAATTTTTGGACTTTTTCATTTATATAGCAAAAAAATAAAAATCCCAGTGGTGAATAAACACCACCAAAATAACGTTTTATCTGTCTCAAAAAAATGGTAAAAAATTCATATGGGTACAGTGTTGCATGACCGCGCAATTGTCAATTCAAAATGTGACAGCGCTGAAAGCTGAAAATTGGCCTGGTCAGGAAGGGGGTAAATGTGCCCAGACTTGAAGTGGTTAAGTTTCCTTCTGACGCAGGCTTGGTTTAGAAAAGATACAAAATATGCTCGATTAATTCCCTCTCATTCATATTTAGGATGTAGATTTACATGGTTAGGAGATTTTGATCTACAATCAACTTGGTCAGTTTAGTGAGATGGCCCCTAGTTTACTTAATTTAAAAGAGGTTAAGATTAAGGTTTATTTGTGAGCAACAACAAAAATTAAAAAATAAACGTTTTTGCATTGAATTCTTAATTTGATGCAGCTGTTAGGTGGTTTTATTTTGATTTTTTAACTTTTGCTCTTAAAGCATGTTATTTCAGATGACTACATCTATCCTCCTGCCATCTTGTGGGCAAAAGAAAAACATCAACTTTGTGCTGTCTATAGGCACTTGGTGCACAGTCATTTTAAATAGATTTTGTAAAGCGTTTATATTACATTGAAAATGTACAGACAGGCCACAATGTGATTCAGTTATACTGTAATAAAATCTTAAAGCAGCTTGTACTTGCAGTATTGTTGAAAGTAGTATTTTTTCATTAATTTTATTAATATTACAAGCAGAGAAAAGTAAACATTCAAACTTTCAAACATGTTATTTTGTATGACAGGAAGAAATGTAATGTGTTTGAAAATAAATAAATTGTTTTTTTTTACAACCCCAACACTTTGCATTCACTTGTCATAGAATGAGCCTTTGCTGCTACTTATAATAAATAATAAATAAATAAAATTAAAATAAAATAATAATAATAATAATAATAATAATAATAAATAATTAAAAAAAAATAAAAAAATAAATATATATATATATATATACACACATACAGTGTGTGTGTGTATAAATATATATATATATATATATATATATATATATATATATATATGTATGTGTGTTATTAGTTTACTCTTGTTGTTGACCACAAAATATGGAGTGTCCAGGCAAACAGCTAAATACACAGTCAAAGCTGAACTCTGGGGAAACCAACTGTTTTTGAACATTTGCAATGTAAGAATAAATGATCACGAAAGATGTGTGCTCCATGTGTAGCTGCTGCTGTGTTAGCTATAACTGTTAGTTGTATTACTACTGTATACTTCAATAAGCACTGAACATTTGGCAGTTCAGTTCTGGGTGGACATCATATGACGTCATCCCAGAACACGCTCTCCTGCGCACCTGGCGATCTCAGTGATTGCTGTGTCCTACGATATGTGATATGGTAAAAGGCCAATCACAGCGGCCTTTTACCACGTGATCAGCCTTGTCCAATGACACACTGATCACCGGGAAATGCAATTGCCAGTTCTCGGCTGCACTTTCCTCACATTGTCACAGCGTGAGGTAAGTACTGCCAAGAACCGGCAGTTGTCAGAGGAGGGATCGGCACCGATCAGTGCCCTGATGATCGGTGCCCAGCAGTGCCACCCACCAGTGCCTCCCACAAGTGCCCAGCAGTGCCGCCCACAAGTGCCCAGCAGTGCCACCCACCTGTGCCCATCAGTACCCAGCAGTTCCACCCACCTGTGCCCATCAGTGCCCAGAAGTACCACTCACCTGTGCCCATCAGTGCCCACCAGTGCCACTCACCAGTGCCCAGCAGCGCCGCCCAGCAGTGCCGCCCAGCAGTGCCCCCCATCAGTGTCCAGCAGTGCCGCCAGTCAGTGCCACCCATCAGTGCCACCCATCAGTGCCCATCATCAGTGCTGCCAGTCAGTGCCCATCATCAGTGCTGCCAGTCAGTGCCCATCATCAGTGCCAGCTCAACAGTGCTGCCTATCAGTGCCACCTATCAGTGCTGCCCATCAGTGCCGCCTATGTGTGTCACCTCATCAGTGCCGCATATCAGTGCCCATCAGTACTGCCTATCAGCGCAGCCTCATCAATGCACATCAGTGAAGGAGAAAAATTACCTGTTTGCAAAATTTTATAATAGAAACAAAGAAAACTTTTTTTACAAAATTATTTCTCTTTTTTTGTTATAGCGCAAAAAATAAAACACCCAGTGGTGAGTAAATCCCACCAAAAGAAAGCTCTATTTGTGTAAAAAAAAAAATGCTAAATTCATATGGGTACAGTGTTGCATGACCATGCAATTGTCATTCAAAGTGCGACAGCGCTGAAAGCTGAAAATTGGCCTGGGCAGGAAGGGGGTATAAGTGCCCAGTAGGCAAGTAGTTAAACACATTCTTAGAGACCAACTCACGCCATCTCTTGAGCAGGGCTTGGCATCTTTCTTTCCATTTGGGTGATATTGGAGTGTTAACTGGATAGAGTTGTTCTAAGTGGATCCCATCTTTGGTTCCCCCAACTAAAACAGATGATGTGATGGGGGGTAGCTGGGTTCACCTGCCCAAACAACATTCGGGCCTGTAACTTCAGAGGGATTTAGTGGTATTTCAGACATTCACAGGTACTATTCCTCTGGTCTTCCATAATGCTGTCATCGAGATTACTTCAGGAATCAATTCCAAAGTTTTTGTCACCATTCAGATTAGCTTGTAGCACAACATACAGACCTGTTTGGTTCCAGCTCAACTTTGCTGAGGCTCAAAGGCATGTTACATCTACCAGATGTAGAACTGTGAATCAACTGTTGGTACACTGGCTGCAGCATGGAGTGCACACCCTCTGTTGTAGAGTTGTTTTCTGAAGTAAGGGGGGGCTAAGAATTGCCTTATTAGATCTTTGTTCATCCCCATGATCAAAGATCTTTGTGGACCTTGGGTTCCGGGAACACATAAAAGCTAGTGTGTCAAAGGTCCTTGGTTATCAGAGGACTAGAGAATTAAACAACAGTTTGATCTTTAGAATACATTTCAAGGGAACTTCCATACTACAATGCCCTAGATCTTTAAATCCTCAAATTCTTGTAAAGACAGGTGCTTTTCATAAAAATTCTCTGTACAGCAGGGTCTCTTGTGCATATGAGTGAAGGAGGGCCTTTATGTAGATGCATTCTACTTAAACAGGCATGTTCAGAGAGGCTTACTAGCTTATGAGGAGTTTTTTTGAAGCAGTTACAGTCATAGATCCAGTCCAGGCTTGCAGTCCTCTCTTTCTCTGAGGATATGTCTCATGACATTTTGCAATTTCATTGGGGACCTCCAAAGGTTTTCCTTAGCTTCTAGTGCTGGCTTTCTTCCTTTAGTGTACTTGTACAGTTGCTTCTGTATTGGCCTAAACCTCCACAAATGTCACTGGACCCATGGACCACACAGTAGGAGTAACTGGAGATCTTTCATTCCGAGATGGGCCAGATGCAGTCTCTCCAAAAGATGCTGCGAAGATGCAGCAGCCAGCAGTCATCATTTCCATCAAATGGTTTCACATTGCTGTTTGTCTTATCATTTGGCTGATGTATCTACATTGCATAAACAATATGTATATTTATAGTCAAAAAGATGTGTGCACATTACATAGGCTAAGCCTATGTATACACTGGCAGGGGTTTTGCCCCTACTCCATTCCATGATGTTGTTAGATTTACCCACATGTGTTCCAAATCGTCCAGCTGAGGCAAGTGCTTAAAGTTTATTTTCAGGCAAAACCTTTTCTTTAGTTTGAATAGAGTAAGGGAAGATTATACCCTCTGTTGAGTTTTTACTGCTATTTGAGTCTTAAATAAACAGATTTACAACTCTGTTTGTGCTTTTGACTTTTATCACAGAGAAAGAAGGTGAGGAGGTCTAAAATTGTTCCAGAACAAGAGCTGAGGGGAAATCTTCCATTTATGACAACTGTTCCAGGTCTAGGATGGGAATGTTCCTCACCTTGGGAAATTTCCTCTAACTTCCTGTTGTGTCTTTGGGACAGACTGTGGAGGAATGTTTCCCTAATGATACATATACAGCAAAAAATATACTACTAGGGGTTTTATGCTTCCCTTCTCTATCCAAACATGTTTTGGCTATACACACACTTCAAATGTTGAACATTTATTTTTAGCCATTTATAGAAGTCAATGTTGATCATGAATACCTTGGTATGAGTGGCTGTATTTCAAGTACCTCATTACATCAGATTAGTTATTACCTAATTATGTGTGGGTTTTTCCAAGCAGTCCATTATGTTTTAAATAACAAAAAATAGCTACTTATATCAATTGTATATATGATGTATTATTTGTTAAAATGCCAGACAGTTATGATGAATTTATTGTACGACACTGCAATATCCCTGTACCCTCAGTAGTGCACCCTGGATTACTTGATGCCTTATGTAATATGTATATCTTTACATACTGTGGACATATGTGCAAGAAAAATGCCTATTGTTGAATACTAGAATCATTTTAATATTTCTCTTTAAAACAGTCCATAACAGTTTAGTAGTTACAAGCCTGAAAATTTTAGACAAGAGAAATCAATAAATATTGCTCACTGCTGTAGTAAATATATCAAAGACAAGCTTATGATTACAGAAAATATGATGAAAGAATACATCAATTAAGATACAGACCAATAAAGTACTGTTATCTCCGTCCTTGCAGAATTATTGAAGAAATGTATAGCTATCTCTGAAATGCAGCAGTCAGAGACACATAGGGAATGATCTTCCTGCTTAGTGCATAAAAGATAGATTGCTGCGAACCTCAATAAGTATTGATTGACTTGACAGCAAACAAGAGCCTACATTATACTAAGCAAAAGACTAAACACCATAGCTATATACAAGGTCCTATTTAAAATACTATGTAGTCAGTTGTATTATCCATTCAGAGATATTAATCTTCTGCACAGGATAAATATTTAGCATTTAAAAAATTAGGGGTTGTAATGGCACTCTCTGTGTGTATCCTTATTGCCATTGTTAGTCAAATTTTTTTGCGTGCCTATCAGTGTTGTGATTGTGATTCTATATAACGTCCCACCATGTAGGTGGACCCCTTTTTTTTTTGCCATCCTGTTTTATGCTATTATATGCCTGTTTCTCAATAAAAAATATTAAAACATAAAAAATTAGGGGTTTTATATGGAACTAGTTTTTAAATTCTTTTCCAATATGATATTACAGAGAAATATTAATAAATTACCTGTCATCTTGTTTTCTTACATTAATCTATTTTTTTTGTTCACTGGGGTTTAAGGTTAGGTTCCCACTATTGCAGCTCTTCAAGCCACGTTTGCTTGGGCACAGCAGCACATTCATTTGAATTGGCTGCTGTGCCTGTGTTTTACACAGGAAAAAGGTTCCTGCATCAATTTTAGACCAGTGTCTGGGCAATCACATGGTACTTTTGCATCATGCGATTTCCCAGTGGTTCCCACACCTGCAAGCACGCTGCGGTTTTACATGCAAGGGGTACCACTAAGAATGAATGGCAGCCCCACATGTCTCTAAAGAGCAGTGCATTTTGGCTGCCGGTGTTGAAACAGCTGCGATTCCTACACCTGCAAACAACCCGCAATAGCGAGAACCTAGCCTAAATAAATATTGTTATGGATACTGATTGCTGATGACGAATTGGGTATATTCATTTTAAAAGGAAAGTATTTTCAGTTAGCATGTATTGGTAGATATTATTATAGCATTTGATATATTGTATGACTTTCACATTTTTACAACCTTGCTTGATCCTGCTTGTGTTTCAACAGGTTTTGATTTTGCAATCAGTTTGAGATGCTTCTGAGATCATTCACAATGCTTTTTGGAGCATTCATATGAAAATTTGTATGAAAATTCTAAGTGCATTCAATGAATTGAGGGAATGTCGTTCGAAATTCGAAAGTACTTTTGCTTGTTTTTAACATTCGATTTTGGAATGACTTCCAAAACAAAAAAACACATGTATTATTAGAAATACGTTTGTTGGAGAAAATCTTTCATCTTGTACCTTCAAGTTTTTTCATCATTGTGATAACAAACAAACCTCAGTTTGACCCCACGAACAGTTAGAAAATCAAACGCTGGAATGAGATTTGCTACACAGAGTGCAACCTCCCGACAGGAAGTTCAGGAAAGTCTACACATAGGGATCGGGAGCCGGTGGCGGTGAAATTATCAATATGTAAATGTTTGGGAGCACTTCTCAAAAAAAATAATTTATTGTACGTGCTTCCATTCATGCATAGAATGCCCCATTTTTTAAACATTAAGCATTTATTACTAATAAACTAATATTAAATATAAAAATGCTGTAAACTGTTATCTGTACTCTATATACAATGTGTGATAAAAGTAATTATACAAACCAACAAAAGCATGGAATTAATGTCTTGATTACATAATAGTAAGCAATGTATATTTTAACAGCTGTCACTCCATAGAATGGAATCTACAGAGTGTATGCAGATGTTACATTCTGTAACTGAAAATGAATTAGAATGTTTCTGTAGCAGCAGAGGTTAATTAAAATTGCCCAGCCAGTAAGCAAAAAGGCTTATCTCTGAATCAGACAAGGTTCCTACACCATTATCTTTTTCAATACAATTTTAAGACAGAAAGCAGACTGAACAATGGTCATTTCTCTGAAGTGAAAAAGAAAAATATCTGCCCAGACAGCTGTGGACCAGTGACACTATCCCAGCTACTCAAGATGTCTCTTTAAGATAAAAAAAAATTCAGAACAACATAAGCTATGCTGTGGAATACTATTAGCTTTGTAGGGATGCTATTGTCATGGAGAAATATCCCTGGCAAGGTCACATAATTGATATTATGCAATTTTATGACATTACACACTTAGCTATATACACAGTGTATTATGTAAAATCATTATTCTAGATATAATTTTATTTAGTTACTGATGTTCTTTTTGTATTATAACTCAGAGGTTTTAACTACCTATTGTTAAAACATGTAAACAACAAATAAAATTGATTCAGACGGAAATTATTTGTTTGGCACTCTCTCTTCCTTATAACCTTATATACAGTCTGTTTGTTAGGAATAGTTACCCTCAAATGTAACACACCCGTATGAGGAGCCAAAGATGACAAGGGTGCCCTTTTGCAAAATTCCTGTCCTAGCACCCCTGGAAGGGTCTGTGGACCCTAGAGTTTGTAAGTGCCAGGGTGCAGGAACTGAAGACTGAAACTTATATGCACTTTTATCAGATGGACAGGAACACAGCTGGTAGTACTCTAAGGATACACCAAGTTCAGTTGTGAAGTTGAGTCACTAGCCGGGTCTGGTATCAGAGGAACAGGAAGGCACCAAAGCGTTAGAAAAAAGAGAAGAGGAGCAGGGGTGGACTGACAACTCATGGGGCCCCTGGGTATTAGGGGATCATGGGGCCCCTGTGTCTTTGCCCAAACTCAAAAAAGCCTATGAAAAAGGTACCTGGGGCATCTCATGGGGCCCCCTACTGACCCCGAGCCCTTGGGCAGTGCCTGAGTTTCTGTCAGGAATGGACTCATCACCGGTGGTGCTAGGGCTCACCTGCCTTATGGGCTGCAGTACCAGTGCTGGCCAGCGGGTGCTCTCAGCAGCCAGAATCTCACTCCTGCAATCAAGCCATCACCTGAGGCTGATTGCAGGAGGTGTATTTAAGCAATGGCCAGGCCTGCAGTCAGTGCCTTTGTGTTGTTTCCCATGAGCCCCTGTACCTTGTATCCTGTGTTCCTGTTCCTGTTCTTCTGCCTATCTGATTTGTTGCCGACCCTGCCTGATCCTGACCTCTGCTGACTTCTCCTGCTCTGACCCCTGGCTCGTTTGACTACTCTTCTGGACATTCCTATTCTGATCTGAACCCCCGTTACCGAACCCGGCGAGTGACCTGACTACCTTTTGCCTGCTGCCTTGTACATATTAGTGTTAGTTAAGGTTTGGTTTCGTTTGCACTGTGTTTGTTTATTTTGTGCAGCTAATAATAAATCTTATTATTATTTTACCATACTTGAAGCCTGCTGTTTCCCTGTGTCAGTTCACACATCTCTGGTCATACCTGGATCCCTGACAGTTTCCAAATGGTCAGTCCGCCCCTGAATAGGAGGCGCAAGCTAAGTGCAGTAATTAGATGCTGTATTCAATGATATAGGATTAAAAACACTCACAAGAGGCACAACATTACAAGCTCATCTGTGTAGGGGTATGAGGCCACTCCTCTCCGTCCTGCAGGTACCGCCAGTCAATCACCTAGGGTGCCATGGGTGTAAGCTGGAGCAGTGTAGAGCCGTGTGAGCTGGACAAAAGACCCCCGGATGTCATGGGGATGCAGCAGAGCTGGTCCAATGCTGCATGGACCAGGAAGAGTCTGCGCTGACCAGTGTGGAATGCACCGGTGGAAGTGACGTCACCGGAAGAGGTGGAAGACCGGATGTGAAACACAGAGGATACAAAGAACACAGGCCAAGAACACAGGCTACGTGCTCGGAGTTTCTAGCTCCTCCTACAAGAATGTATTTTTTATATATATATTTTTTTTCCAACGCACCATACAAACACAAGTGTATATATGTCAGGCTCCGCCCAAGGGGATCTCTAGTGGTCCACAGCACGGGGTTTCCCAGGACGCGGAGTCTAAGTCCCAGTCTGCCTTTTCACCAGGGCCCCTGATGGTGGGGATGGACTTGGTGCAAGACTGGAACCAGGTCGCGCCCCTGGACACCCCCGGCGGTGGCAGAGGGGTCCCGCTGAGGGTATGTACCCGGGATGAGCCTGCTGTGAAGGGGATGACAGGTCCGATCCGAGCAGATGGATGGGATGACAGATCCCGATCCGAGCGGGATGGACGGATGACAGATCCCGATCCGAGCGGGATGGATGGGTGACTGCTAGGAGTGAGCGAGGTCAGACTAGCCGGGTCGGTATCGTGCGGGCAGCGTGGTACAGGGGGAGTAAGCGGAGAATGGTTGGGGTCACAAGCCAGGTTCAGCAGGTAGCGGGCAGCGCGGTACCGAGGGTCAGGCAGAAGGATGGTCAGGAACGAGCCGGGGTCAGAGCAGGAGAGGGTCAGCATAAATCAGAACAGGCAGAGTTTGGCAACAAGGAAGCGTACTTACAGGAACAGGAACAAGACCTTGCGGCAACTTGGAGATGCACAGGGCAGTTTTAAATAGAGCGCCCTGTTCTCCCATTGGTGCGGCCGCGATCGCTAGTGCGCATGCGCGGCCGCCGCCGCGATCGCCGAGGACTCTGTGCTCGCCGGCTGGGACGGATCGGCAATCTGCGCATGCGCGCACCGCCGAGGACCCGGGATCCCTGACAATATATGTACACTAACGTGTATATACATACATAGTGTCTGGGAGTTTCTTTTTACTATCCCTATTTTCTCTAAAATAGAGCATTACTCATAAAAAATCCATCAAATGTTGTAATTCAAGCAATGTTTTACATATTTTCATACAGATGCTTAGTTTATTTGACTTTTATTATTGTCATTATTATTTTTGTTTTTATAACTTATTTTTCTATATACATAATTATATATATATATATATATTTATATTCCCCCTTCTTTATATATTGTTTTAATAGATGAGTTCTTGTTCAGCACCATTACTTTACTGTCCCTTTAACCACTTGCCCTCCTGAGGATTTACCCCCCCGTCCTGACCAGGCCATTTTTTGTGTTATGGCTCTGTGTTACTTTAACTAACAATTGCACAGTCATGCAATGCTGCACACAAATTAAATGTATGTCCTTTTTCTTCTCCCATGACTTGAGCTTTCTTTTGGTGGTATGTGTGTCGCCTGTGTGTTTTTTATTTTTTGCGCTATAAAAAAAAAGCGACAATTTAGAGAAAAAAACAATATTTTTTACTTTTTGCTATTAAACGTGTCCAGTAAAAAGATTTAAACAATCAAATTTCGTCATAAATTTCAGCCAAAATGTATTCTGCTACATGTCTTTGCTAAAAACAAATCCCACTACGTGTAAATTAATTAGTTTACATGAAAGTTATAACGTTTACAAATGGCGGTATATATACTGGAATTTTTTTTTTACTAGTAATGGTGGTGATCAGCGACTTATAGCAGGACTGCGGCAGGCATTCTGACACTGGGGGGGAACTGACGTGGTGTCACTGAAATCCCTAGTGACACCAATACAGTGATCAGTGCTAAAAAAAAAGTACTAATGGCACCTGGGCAGGAAGGGGTTAACATGAGGGTTAACTGTGTGTTGGGAGTGTTCTAGTGGGGGGTGGTGCTGTGCACAGCCATCCAGAGCAGTGTGCCCGAGCTGACAGGGAGGAGGGCTATTAGTAAACAAAGCAGCCCTCCTCCCCGTTGGAGATCCACGGTAATCACCGGGCACCGGCGGGTAATCACTGGCCGGGTCCCGGTGATTGACAGCTGCGGCCACAAACAGATGTGAGGGTAGGGCGTGCGCGTGTCTCATGTGTGCCCCCTACTCGGAAATACAAAATCACATACATATGTTTATTTTATACATATAACTCTGTGCTGGGGACAAGCACGGGTTGAATGTAAATCAACACTGTATATATACACGTGTATATACTAGTGGTGCACTGAAATTAAAATTCTGGTGCTGAAAACGAAATGAAAATTCAAAATGCACTTAACCGAAACGGAAATGCGCAGTTTTTAAAAATGAATATATATTTTTGAAATAAAATACACTGATTAACCACTTGCCTACCAGGCACTTAATACCCCCTTATTTACCAGGCCAATTTTCAGCTTTCAGCGCTGCCGCACTTTGATTGACAATTGCGCGGTCATGCAACATTGTACCCATATGAAATTTTGATCATTTTTTTCTCACAAATAGAGCTTTCTTTTGGTGGTATTTAATCGCCACTGGGCACTTTACTTTTTGCGCTATAAATAAAAAAAGTGCAAAAAATTTGAAAAAAAAAAGTTTCTTTGTTTCTATTATAAAATTTTTCAAACAGGCATTTTTTCTCCTTCACTGATGTGCGTTGATGAGGCAGCACTGATGGGCACTGATAGGCGGCACTGATGGGCACTGATAGGCAGCACTAAAGGGCACTGATAGGCAGTACTAATGAGGTGGCACGGATAGGCGGCACTGATAGACAGCACTAATGAGGTGTCACGGATAGGCGGCACTAATATGCAGCACTGATAGGCGGCACTGATAGGTGACACTGATGATGGGTACTGGTAGACGGAACTGACTGGCATCACTGCTGGGCACTGACTGGCGGCACTGACTGGCACAACCCCTGGGCACTGACTGGCAGCACTGCTGGGCTGCACTGGTGGGTGGCACTGGTGGGCAGCACTGGTGGGTGGGCACAGGTGGGTGGCACTGGTGGGCACAGGTGGGTGGGCACAGGTGGGTGGCACTGCTGGGCACAGGTAGGTGGCACTTCTGGGCACAGGTGTGTGACACTGCAGAGTGGCACAGGTGGGTGCACTGCTGGGCACAGGTAGGTGCACTGCTGGGCACAGGTGGGTGCACTGCTGGGCACAGGTGGGCGGAGCTAGTGGGCGCACTGCTGGGCACAGGTGGGCGGAACTTGCGGGTGGCACTGCTGGGCACCGATCATCAGGGCACTGATCATCAGTGCCCTGATGATCGGTGCCGATCCCCGCTCTGACAACTGCCAGTTCTCGGCAGTACTTTCCTCACGATCTGACAGCGTGAGCAAAGTGCAGCCGAGAACCGGCACTTGCATTTCCCTCTGATCAGCGTGTCATTGGACACCGCTGATCACGTGGTAAAAGGCCGCTGTGATTGGCCTTTTACCACACCACGTGATTAGCTGTGTCCGTAGGACACAGCGATCATGGAGATCGCCGGGTGCGCGCCCCCTGGGGCGCGCAGGAGAGCGCGTTCTGGGAGGACGTCATATGACGTCCACTCAGAACTGGCCGGCCGCAGTGCAGCCGTCATTCGGCTATCTGCAGTCGGCAGGTAGTTAAAAAAACCAAAAAATATATATATACCGCAATTTTTTTGTACAATATAAAAGAAGATGTTACGGCGAGTAAATAGATACCCAACATGTATAATAAGGTAGTGCGGCGCTATATATACTTCATGAAATATCAAATATAAAATTCATAAGATGAGATGGCAAGAAATGGTCACATGAATACTAATAAGTAGCACTAATACCAGCCCCACACACTAAACAATAGGTGGACACAAGTAGGACACACTCCCCCTTCTAGATCCTCACCTGAGGGATCATTAATACAGTGCAAAACAGTGTGTGCATCCCTTCAGGGGATGAGGTAATAACACAGTGAGCCATGCACAAAACTGCTGAACAATACTACAGCACTCCACCCTTAAATGTACATGGATGCTGTAGTATAAAAAGTCCACTTGAATAACTTCGCACACACATGCAAGTGATGATCTCGTGCTTGTGCTGATAATGCGCCAATCCTCAGTAGCTGGAGTGCCCCCTCACCTTCCTGCCCAGGCCCCACTGGACCAATGAGCCTTATGAATCACTCAAAAGACGATCCTCCCAGTCCTGGGTAGTCTTCATAAAAATGGTGGTGGTACCTTTTCCTCCTTACGTTAGTTTAGCCTCCAGCCATGACACTCCTGTGTATGTTACTCTCCTTGAACGGCCCAGTATTAAAACAGAAAATGGCCAACATAGTGTAAAAATTTGCAGAGACACAGTCAGGCTTTCACACCACACTATGGGTGTACTGCATGGGTAAACAAATGGGTGCACCAAGATGGCGCCCGTGCCGGACATGATGTCACCGCGCATCAGAAGCTCCTCCTACTTGCGTATCTACGCGTTACGTCACAATCTGTCATGTGACTTCTTCAAATGTGTGATTTGATATTTCATGAAGTATATATAGCGCCGCACTACCTTATTATATATTGTTACATTTTTGTGCCTAGGTTGAGGCATTTTGGTGCTGGCAGCTTATACTCTTTTATATCCATACAAGCGCAGGAGGTACCTTACACTTTTTTAACAGATACCCAACATGTCACAATTTAAAGTTGCACACACTCGTGGAATGGCGTGAAACTGCGTTACTTAAAAATCTCCATGGGTGATGCTTTCAAAATTTTTACAGGTTAGTAGTGTAAAGTTACAGAGGAGGTTTAGTGTAAGAATTATAGCTCTTGCTCTGACGTTCGTGGTGATACCTCACGTGTGTGGTTTGAACACAATTTATATATGTGGGCATGGCCTGCATATGCGTTCACCACTCTGTGCGAGCACGGGGGGACGGGGGCACTTTAAAGTATAAAAAAAATGTATTTCATTTTTTTTTTTTTGCACTGTCCCTTTAAAAAAAATGTAATCACTGTTATTCTTATCACAAGAAATAATAATGTGATAGAAATAATTAGTGACAGGTCCTCTTTATGCAGATATATGGGATCAAAAAGACCCCACATCTCTCCTCTGCAATGTAAAGCATTGGATCAAAAAAAAAAAGCATTCATCTAGTGCTTTAAAAAAAAAAATGTCTGGAACCGGAAGTGACATTGCTTCGGTTCTCCGAGAGCATAGAGATGAGTGGAGGCCATCTTTCCTTCACTAATCTCTATGTCCAGTACTAGGATTGTTCGATGGTTTCTCAGGTAAGGCTGAGAACTACCAAGAGGTAGCCGGTGGCGGCAGCGAAGGCGGGCAGGATTATTTCGGCACTTGTATCAGTGCTTTTTTTCATGCCGGCAGACGGCCGAAAAGGATGTTTTTGACCGAAACATTTCACCCACCGAAATTTCGGTGTATCCCTAGTATAGTATATATATATGTGATGTTGCGCACCCCTGCCACCCTGTAGCAGTATTTCTGCTATAGGGCAGCGGGGAAGTGGTTAATGTGGCTGAGTATTGCTGTCCCATGGTGACGGCATGTTGCTGTTTAAGGTTTCACCTATTGCATTGTACAATCAGACCTGTAGAAGGAGCTAGCCTGTGTCCTTTACCTGTGTTCTTTGTGTCCAATGTGTTCCATATCCAGCCCTTTGCCTCTTCCGGTGCATTCCACGCTGGTCAGCGCAAACTTTTCCTGGTCCAGGCAGGGTTGGACCGGCTCTGCTGCATCTCCATGACATCCAGGAGGTCTTTTGACCAGCTCACACAGCTCCACACAGCTCCACACTGCTCCAGCTTACACCCTAGATGATTGACCAGCAGTACCTGCAGGACAGGGAGGAGTGGCCTCATACCCCTACACAGATGAGCTTGTCATTTTTTTGCCTCTTGTGAGTGTTTTTAATCCTATATCATTAAATACAGCATTTAATTACTGCACTTAGCTTGCGCCTCCTATTCTTTTCTCTTTTGTCTTTGCATGTAGAGTTGGCTTTGCTCTATGGGATGGTTGCCGCTATTTGACACCCAGTGTCCCAGAGTCTCTTTAAGTCTTGGTTATGTCTATGGACGTCTAATGATTTATTCTTTTAACAGTGTTGATTTACATTCAACCCGTGCTTGTCCCCAGTACGGAGTTATATGTATAACATAAACATATACATATTTAATTTGCCTTGTGGGTATCTGACATTATTCATATTGTTTACAATTTATATTGTATCACGTTGGAATAACTTTAACTCTGTGTGCCAGAATTTCTCCTTTATTTCCAAAACGTTAGAAGAATCCACGTCAGGACCAAGTCAACAGGCAGAATCTTGGTCAGAAGTCCAGGCCTAAATCGGTAACAAAGATAGACAGTAATAAACAGACAAGGATAAAGAATCCAGGTCAGGACCAAGTCAACAAGCAGAATACTGGTCAGAAGTCCAGGCCTAAATCGGTAACAAAGATAGACAGTAATAACCAAACAATTATAATCCAAGAATAGGTCATATCAAAGCTGGGTCCATACAAGAACAAGCATAGGTTCAGGATTAGGATTCGCAGAAGTACAGACTAAAAGACAATTCAGAGATGATCCTTTGCATAGTTGACACTGGTTTGGCTCCAGTATTCGCAAACATGTGCACGTTTATGCGCACATGCATTAGCCTAATGGCTGACACAATTCCTGATAATCTATTTCTCCTGGTGAGCAGTGTTGCCTAGATTGGAAATGAGGAAAACGTAAAAGCACTATCCATGCTACTTTTTATATTTCCACTAATATTTCTATTTTCAGGGTGTTTCCTCCCTCTCAGTAGAATGTATGGACAGGGATGAAGAAGGGAATAATCCAAAAACTTGTCTTGAAAATATAAATCTTGTCTTGCTAATAAAAAAAAAAGTATCAACAAATTTGTTTTTGTTGCAAGTGCACTAATACAGCTACAATTACCGCAAACATGAGGAGAAATCCAAATCCTGAGTGTTCACAGAGCAGATAATAAAGGTTGTCCCTTTATAAATAGAACAACAGTCAGTCAAAAATTAAAAAAAAAAGTGCAGCTTTTGTAACCAGAAGCATTTCTGCAACTAAGCAGAAAGAGCAATTTTTTGAGCAAGGCAAAGTGGAAAAGTGTGGAATCCTTAAGTATTTTTACATAAAATGTGCAAAAGTTCATCTTCACATATAAATTGGACCATCAGTGTTTAAATCTGCATAAATGCTATAGATATGCTGTAAATTTTTAATCATTACTTTACACTGAGAAATCTCCTATACTGTAACTGCTGTATAAAATTCTAGGTTGATTATCGAGCGATGACTCTTCTCTGCTTCAAATGGGAAAAAACTCCAATCTCATAAATTAGGAATTTGAGCAGTTCATCTCCTCCTCTATTAATTGCTATACAGCAACAGAGAGAAGATTAATCAATCACCCAAGGCTTTATTAGCATGACTGAGCGCCTTACAAAATATGTGTGTATGTGGAGCCCTAGCCGAAAAGCATATAGAGGAAAGAATTATAATAGTAGGTTGAAACCATAGCAATGTATTATAAAAAAACTACATAGTAAAATACAGCTTGGAAGAGTTAGGCCCTGTTCACACTGGTGCTCTTTTGTTGCAGTAAAAAGCACCTTCCCTGCACAGAAAAAGCGTATAAAAATGGTCCTCTTTACATCCTATCTAACTGTTCACATCTGTGCGCTGTGTTTATATACAGTGCACTGCACCTTTTTAAAAGTCCTGATTGTTGCATCTTTAGTGCCCTGTTTGAAAAATGCACCTTCTATTACAGTTAATGGAAATGCAAAAAAAACACACCAAGAACACGCTGTGTTTTTTAAGTGTCTTTTTTTTGTCATAATTTTTTCCCAGGATACTAGGGATTAAAACACATGCAAAACACATTAAAAACATACTAAAAATGTACTGTGCAATTTCAACAAAATGAATATCATGTTTTACAACACACCAGTGTGAATGGGCCCTTAGGGACAAATCTGTAATGGGTTTTAAAGAGGGGAAGAAAGAAGAAGGTGCAATCGTCCAGCATACAGCACATTACAGAGCATGTAGTAGATGACAATAAAGCAGGGGTGCTCAACCTGTGGCCCTCGACCTCAAACCAGGGAAGCACACTTCTATTATATCCTGCGGGTTTGGTGGGCTTTCTGACAGAACATCAAAACTCTTGAATTAAGGAGTTTTTGTGCACTTTCAGAAAGTGCACCACACCTGCAAGATATAACAGAAGTTTATGGCAAAGTACAGGTAACCCTCAGAAATTCACCGGTGCACTGCGCTGCATCCGCGCTGCATCCGCGCTGCATCCGCGCTGCAGGTAAACTTCAGTGCATCAGTGTGAAAGCAGCCTTTGGTGGGATGGTAAAACACCTCTTGATTTTATTCACAAAACAATGTTCAATTACCTTTTTTTTAAGCATCCTGATTCTCTCCTTTTCATGTTGTCCCTGAAAGCGGTTTTCCCAAACTTATAGCCAGTGCACTGCTCTTCTAGAACTACGTCTCTCAGGATGTAGTGCATCGGCATATACAGTGGGGATCGAAAGTTTGGGCATCCCAGCTAAAAATTTGTATGAATGTGCATAAAGAAGCCAAGGAAAGATGGAAAAATCTCCAAAAGGCATCAAATTACAGATTATACATTCTTATAATATGTCAACAAAAGTTAGATTTTATTTCCATCATTTACACTTTCAAAATAACAGAAAACAAAAAAATGGCGTCTGCAAAAGTTTGGGCACCCTGCAGAGTTAATATCTTTTACTGCCCCCTTTGGCTAGTATCACAGCTTGTAAACGCTTTTTGTAGCCAGCCAAGAGTCTTTCAATTCTTGTTTGAGGTATCTTTGCCCATTCTTCCTTACAAAAGTCTTCCAGTTCTTTGAGATTTCTGGGCTGTCTGTCACGCACTGCTCTTTTAAGGTCTATCCATAGATTTTCAATTATGTTGAGGTCAGAAGATTGTGAAGGCCATGGCAAAACCTTCAGTTTACGCCTCTTGATGTAATCCCCCGTGGATTTCGAGGTGTGTTTAGGATCATTATCCATTTGTAGAAGCCATCCTCTCTTTAACTTCAGCTTTTTCACAGATGGCATCAAGTTACCATCCAAAATTTGCTGAAATTTTATTGAATCCATTTTTCCTTCTACTCGTGAGATGTTCCCTGTGCCACTGGCTGCAACACAACCCCAAAGCATGATTGATCTAACCCCATGCTTAACAGTTGGACAGAGGTTCTTTTCATTAAATTCTGTGCCCCTTCTTCTCCAAACGTACCTTTGCTCATTCCGGCCAAAAAGTTCAATTTTAACCTCATCGGTCTACAGAACTTGTTTCCAAAATGCATCAGGCTTGTCTATATGTTCATTTGCAAAGTTCAAACGATGATTTTTGTGGTGAGGACGTAGAAGAGGTTTTCTTCTGATGACTCTTCCAGGAAGACCATATTTGTACAAGTATCTCTTTATAGTGGAATAGTGTACCACAACTCCAGTGTCTGCCAGATCTTTCTGGAGGGATCGTGCAGTCAAACGTGGGTTTTGAATTGTTTTTCTCACAATCCTGCGAGCTGTTCTGTCTGATATTTTTCTTGGTCTTCCAGATCTTGCTTTAACTTCCACTGTTCCTGATGACTGCCATTTCTTAATTACATTCCGAACAGAGGATATTGACATCTGAAAATGCTTTGCTATCTTCTTATAGCCTTCTCCAGCTTTGTGAGCGTCAACTATTTTCAGTTTCAGTTTTCTAGACAACTGCTTAGAAGAACCCATGGTGCTGATTGTTGGAGCAAGGTCAGATGAGTCTGGGCATTTAAAACCTTTGAGATTGACATCACCTGGTCTTCCCAGACGATGATTGAGAACAATCCATGACACTGGCAGGTTTCAGCTTGGCAAAGGGGGCAGTGCATGCTATAAATTCTGCAGGGTGCCCAAACTTTTGCAGACGCCATTTTTTTGTTTTCTGTTATTTTGAAAGTGTAAATGATGGAAATAAAATCTAACTTTTGTTGACATATTATAAGAATGTCTAATCTGTAATTTGATGCCTTTTGGAGATTTTTCCATCTTTCCTTGGCTTCTTTATGCACATTAATACAAATTTTTAGCTGGGGTGCCCAAACTTTCGATCCCCACTGTAGCTATGTGGTCTACATCTGGAATATGTCAAGGAGGTTGGCTACATCATGCATACAGTAAGACAAATGTGGAGCCAGCATAGCTACCCTCAAAAATTAAGTCACATGAGCAGAATTTTTATCTATTTCTCCATATCCCACTTTGCTATTTAAAATTATTTACATGACTGCTTATGAAGGTAAGAAATATTATATATTTGATTTTTTCTTTTTAGCTGGGATTATTGACTATTAAAGTACTATGTTTTACCTTAATTGAGCACAATAAAATATACATTCTCCAGTAAACTATTTAGTAAAATTATTACCCCAGCACTCACAGTTTACAACTTTCAATGCTTCTGGCTCCTGCTCTCAGTAATGCTTCCCTAATTTCCAATGTTCCAAAGGTAAGAGGTAGACAATGCAGTCTCTGGTCATTCTGTTAGCGTGCAAAAGGGAAGAGCAGGGGAGTAGCTTGCTATCCTAGGACTGTGCATGTCCATTGATTCACACAGTGTAGGGAGACACAACTCTAGTCCTTGCATGCAAGGGTGGCTCCATAGGATGCTGCAAGAGAAAGGAGTCACCCTGAAACAGGAAACCTGGGGCAGTGGGCATGACATCAGCTTAATATGGAACACTACCAAGTCTAGTCCACATGAAGTGCAAGATGTTAAGCTTAAAGCAGAAATTTACCCATAAACAACTTGATAACATAAAATATTCTTTATAAAAGAACATACATTTCACATGAATAATTACGTTACCAAAAAAAGTGTGTGCTGTAAATTGCCTCCAGCATTGTTCCTGTTTCTTCTTGCTGGAGGCTGCAATTTTACTAAGCCCAGAGCCCCTGAACAGCAGTAAATCATAAAGCAGAACTAAACCCATCAATTTAACAGTTTAAAAAAAACAGCTACATTCTTGGAATGCTGGGATTGCTGTCAACCAAACTGTCAAACCATCAAATGGATGGTGTCATAACTGATCACATGTGCAGCACCATGGCAGTTGCAGATCAAACAGAAGCAGGTACCTTGGTTGTAAAGAATAGGACGGTTTCATTCAGCTTTAACATATGTTTTTTTTAATGATCTCGAAATTAGCATCAGCTAATAGAACAACTATCCTAGAATTATACATTTATTTTAAATCATTATTAAAAGCATTGTTATGTGGAGTTCATCTATCACTGCTTCCCACAGATCATATTGATTTTGAGTTCAAGTCCACCGAAGTAATCAATTGTACCAGCAACAAGAACATCATACACTGAGGTGGAAAAAAAAATTCTTCCTTTATTAAAATAGCCACTTGCAACAACTTCTATTTTTACATGTTTCAAGCTAGGCACAGCATGGGCATTTTACAGCTGCAATGTGCATGTGGCTAAAAGGTTGAGCAACATTTATGAGATAAATGTGGAGGCTGCTATTGCTGACCCTCCTCATGGAGAATATACAGTTGCAAGAAAAAGTATGTGAACCCCTTGGGATTACGTGGAGTTTTGCATGAATTGGGCATAAAATGTGCTCTGAACGTCATCTAAGTCACAACAATAGAAGAACACAGTCTGCTGAACATAATACTACACAAACATTAGATGTTGCCATGGTTTAATTGCACATAACATGTAAACATTCACAGTGCAGGGAGGAAAAAGTATGTGAGACCCTAGCTTAATGACTTCTCCCAGAGTTAATTGGAGCCAGGAGTGAGCCAACCTTGACTCCAATCAGTGTGATGATATTGGATGTGTTGCTGACAGCTGTCCTGCCCTTAAAAAACACACACCTGTTTTGGTTTTACTGGTTTCAAGAAGCACTGTCTGATGTGAACCATGCCTCGCAGAAAAGAGCTCTCAGAAGACCTACGATCAAGAATTGTTGACTTGCATGAAGCTGGAAAGGGTTACAAAAGTATCTCCAAAAGCCTTGATGTTCATGTGTCCACGGTAAGATAGACTGTCTACAAATGGAGAAAGTTTAGCACTGTTGCTACTCTCCCTAGGCGTGGTCGTCCTGTAAAAATGACTGCAAGAGCACAGCGCAGAATGCTGCATGAGGTAAAGAAGAATCCCAGAGTGTCAGCTAAAGACCTACAGAAATCTCTGGCACATGCTAACATTTTTGTTGACACATCTACAATAAGGAAAACATGAAACAAGAATGGAGTACATGGGAGGACACCACGGAGGAAGCCATTGCTGTCCAAAAAGAAGATTGCAGCACGTTTGAAGTTTGCAAAAGAGCACCTGGATGTTCCACAGCACTACTGGCAAAATATACTGTGGACAGATGAAACCAAGATTGAGTTGTTTGGGAAGAACACACAACACTATGTGTGGAGAAAAAAAGGCACAGCACACCAACATCAAAACCTCATCCCCACTGTGAAACATGGCGGAGGGAGCATCATGGTTTGGGGCTGCTTTGCTGCCTCAGGGCCTGGACGGATTGTTGTCATTGATGGGAAAATGAATTCCAGAGTTTATCAAGACATTTTGCAGGAAAACGTACGACCATCTGTCCGCCAACTGAAGCTCCGCAGAGGATGGGTGATGCAACAGGACAATGACCCAAAGCATACAAGTCATTCAACAAAACAATGGCTGCAACAGCACAGAATACGCCTTCTGGAGTGGCCCAGTCAGAGTCCTGACCTCAACCCCATTGAAATGCTGTGGCATGACCTTAGGAGAGCGATTCACACCAGACATCCCAAGAATATTGCTACACTGGAACAGTTTTGTGAAGAGGAGTGATCCAAAATGACTCCAGATCGTTGTGCAGGTCTGATCTGCAACTACAGGAAACGTTTGGTTGAGGTTATTGCTGCCAAAGGAGGGTCAACCAGTTATTAAGTCCAAAGGTTCACATACTTTTTCCTCCCTGCACTGTGAATGTTTACATGTTATGTGCAATTAAACCATGGCAACATCTAATGTTTGTGTAGTATTATGTTCAGCAGACTGTGTTCTTCTATTGTTGTGACTTAGATGACGTTCAGAGCACATTTTATGCCCAATTCATGCAAAACTCCACGTAATCCCAAGGGGTTCACATACTTTTTCTTGCAACTGTATATGTCTGTTAATATAAGGCCTCTTATGCACACTGGACAATTGTACAGCTGCTGTCAGCGAGTTTAACCCTGCTTAAGTGAGTTAGATACCAGCCCAGGGTAGGTTGGGTAAGGGTTAACCCTTGGTCACAGGTTTGCAGGCTTTTTGGGGTTCAGCTAGCCAACCTGTGGTGTAAATTGGAGGAAGGTTTAGGCCTAGGAGCCACTTAAAGAGTTGTTTATGGAGCAGTAGTGAACTGTTTGGTTGGAGTCTAAGATCTGTGCTGCTGCTGATCACAACTACCAGAGAAGATTAACTGTACTGAGACTCTCATAATGCCACCACTCTTGGACCATGTCTCTGATAATGGACTTGCCACCATACATGGACTCTAAATCAATTGCAAGGTATGCCTGGCCTGATTCATAGTTAGTCAGGGATGTAAGGAACTGTTCGTCATTTATCCTGTATCATGTTTGCACTAAAGAAGTAAAAACTGTTAACCTTTTCCTCAGCCTGGTCTGAAGTTATTCCTAAAGGGGTGCACAGTGTAGATGATGGTGTACGCAAAGAATCTGGGCCTGTAATAGCACAAAGGGGTATGAAGTATATGATACTAAAGTAGAAGTAATCTGCACTTTGATGAAGAACAAGCTCCTTGCTAATGACAACCAAGTCAAGTCACAGAGTCACCAGATGAGGTGGGGTGTCCTCTGCTAGAAAGGGGGTCTCTGTTTGGGCTCCCTCCCTAGTGGTCCATCTCCCATAGCAAATGAGAGCAGACCAGCGTCACAGAGGCCCTCAGCCTAACTGTGTGGTACGGAAGAGGAAGAGTTAATCTAGGACATGAATGAGACCCATGCATTGTGTCCAGTGGAGTGAGGTAGCGGAGGTACACTGGCTGGTGGTGTGGCATGGTTTGGTCCACCACCCCGAATGCAACACATGTAACATACTGGGAGTAGAGCTATGGGACAGCTCTAGGTAGGGAGAAATATGGTTTTATACTACTTACAGTGTCAGCTCATCTCTAAGTCAGGGGACTGCCTTAAACTCTTCCTGCTGGAGGTATGCATATATGCAGCCTTGGTGGGCTTTAATGCTGAGAGGCCGCATATAAGTGGCCTTATGTAAACACTTTTCTGTGCTGGGAGTGTGCACCCTGCGAGCTCCCAGCAGTTAACAGTGGGACCGAAAAGCTCCTGATGCATACTTATGATCAGGAAGCTTCCGATAACAGCGGTAACATGACCCAAATGCCCACATCCTGGCATTTAGAAGCTTTTAAAAGGGACAGGAGCGCTACTGGAAGGGGTTAATGTTAGACTGTACACATGACCTCAGTTTGCACCTAGTCCCAGGCATTGATGGGGGCACACGTGGGTAGAGGTACCCCTAGAGCATTGGTGTAGTAGGCTCCACCCACAAAATGGCATAGTTAGTAATATACATACAACGACCCCACAGGTGTCTTGTATTTTTTCTGCCTCTAAACATCCCTGCATGTTAGCCTATGTGTCCACACACCCATGGATGTTTGGAGGCAGAAAAAAACCCCACTGCCAGTGTATTCAGGAGCATCAACATTTTGGCAGAAAAGCTGCTTAATGCATGTAAATGCACATTTATTCTAGGCACATCAATCGCTTGAGTGTTAATTTATTTCAATAGCCAGAATAAATTATTATGCTGGCCATTGAAATGAATTAACTTCTGACTGATGTGTTTACACAAAACTTACAAGTGTGAAGTGTTTTTTTCTGTCAAAACACTACTGCCAGGAGGAAAGGCATCCAGAAGTGATGGACAAATGCCTTGTGTGCATGAGGCCTTATACTGCTTCTCCCTATCCACATACAATATATTTCCAAAAGTATTGGGACACCCCTCCAAATCACTGGATTCAGATGTTCCAATCACCTCCATGGCCACAGGTGTATAAAAACAAGCACCTTCAGATTAGCACAACAGTGCGTAGAGAGCTTCATGGAATGGATTTCCATGGCCTAGCAGCTGCATCCAAGCCTTACATCACCAAGTGCAATGCAAAGCATGGGATGCAGTGGTGTAAAGCACACCACCACTGGACTTTAGAGCAGTGGAGACGTGTTCTCTGGAGTGACCACTCTTCTCTGTCTGGCAATCCAAAGGACGTGTCTGGGTTGGGCGGATGCCAGGAGAACAGTACTTGCCTGACTGCATTGTACCAAGTGTAAAGTTTGCTGGAAGGGGGATTATAGTGTGGGGTTGTTTTTCAGGGGTTCGGCTTGGTCCCTTAGTTCCAGTGAAGGGAACTCTTAAGGCGTCAGCATACCAAGACATTTTGGACAATTTCATGCTCCCAACTTTGTGGGAACAGTTTGGGGATGGCCCCTTCCTGTTCCAACATGACTGCACACCAGTGCCCAAAGCAAGGTCCATGAAGACATTGATGAGTGAGTTTCGGGTGGAGGAACTTGACTGGTCTGCACAGAGTCCTGACCTCAACCCGATAGAACACCTTTGCGATGAATTAGAGTGGAGATTGCGAGCCAGGCCTTCTCATCCGACATCAGTGCCTGACCTCACAAGTGAGCTTCTGGAAGAATGGTCAAACCTTCCCATAGACACACTCCTAAAGCTTGTGGACAGCCTTCCCAGAAGAGTTGAAACTGTTATAGCAGCAAAGGGCGGGGCCAACTCAAAATTTAACCCTAGGGACTGAGGGGTCAATTCACTAAAGATTACCGCATGCATTATGAAGGTCATGTGATTCATTTTTCAGAAATATCGCATGAGATAATAAGAGTCAATTCATCAAAGTAAAATATCGAATGTGAAGTAAATACCGCACATTTGTTAAAATAGTGAGATAAATTCAGCAAAAAAACATGAGATAAATCATTAAAGTCTTAGATTGTAAGCTCCAAGGAGCAGGGCCCTCCTAACCCTCTTGTATTGAACTGTATTGTTGCTGTATTGTCTCCCGTTATTTTGTAAAGCGCTGAGCAAACTGTTGGAGCTATATAAAACCTGTATAATAATAATAATTAAAGTCAATTCTTTAACAGGTTCCCGTCCGGCCTATAGCCAGATGGCAGCCGGCAAAACACCTCGTCCCTCCGGGTGGATGCCATATGGCGTCCTTTCAGGTATGCACAGTTTGCCTGTCCGCAGAGCCGCGGAGCGGCGCAATCTGTCACCGGCCGTGTACCTTGGACACGGCCGATGACAGATCTGTGTACCGGCCCTGTTGCCGTTACCATGTGACCTGCTGTGACCAATGACAGTTGTATACAATGGATGGCTTCCTTTCATGCCATCCATTGTATACAAGTGTGGCTAGCTATGGATGGTCACAGCGATCACATGCACAAGCTGGGCCAATCACAGCCCAGCTGTGTCATGTGATTAGCTGTGGCCCAATCGCAGTTAAGAAAAAAAAATGCTTGCTTATAGCAAAGTAATTCTTTGCTATAATCAAATTGTGTAAAAAAAAAAAATACCGATCACTTCCCCAAAGTTGTATAATGTTACTATGGTAACATTATACTACTTTGGTCATAGTGAAATATGAAAAAAAAATCTTAAAAAAGAGAAAAAAAGTAATAAAAAATAATAAAAAAAATTAAAAAATTATCAATTTTTTTTTTCGTACTGTCACCAATCAGTGTCCCTGATCACCCCCATGCCAGTTATATGATGATGCTGTACTGCACTGGTAACAGTATATAAAAAAAAAAAAAGTGAAAATCATTTTTTTTATTTCTTCATTTCTGAAAAATTATGACAAAAAAATTACAACTTCAAAAACCTCGCCATGCCTGTTATGAAATACGTTGGACTGTCTACTTTGCAAAAAGGGGTCATTTGGGGGATATCTGTACTGTTCTGACATTTTTGGGCCTTAAGAAGTTAGATTGGCTGTCAGTACTTCAGGATTGATACATTTTCAGATCTATACCATAGTTTGTGAACTCTATAACTTTCCTACAAACTAAATAATACATCCTAATTTGGGTTATTTTCACCAAAGACATGTAGTAGAATACATTTTGGCCTAAATTTATGAAGAACAATTATTTATTTGCAAACTTTTATACCAGAAACAAAGACAAATGCATTTTTCTTCAAAATTTTTGGTCTTTTTTTGTTAATTTAGCAAAAAATAAAAACCCCAGTGGTGATTAAATACCACCAAAAGAAAGCTCTAGTTGTGTGAAGAAAATTATAAAATTTTAGTTTGGGTACAATGTTGTATGACCGCGCAATTGTCATTCAAAATGTGAGAGGGCTGAGACCTGAAAAATGGCCTGGGCAGGAAGGGGGTAAAAGTGCCAGGTATGGAAGAGGTTAAACAACACACATTCGTTACTGGTCACTTGGTGTTTGATGGCTGTATTTTAGAAATGTACAAAATAGCAATCAGAGCAACTCTGCACTGGCCAGAAAGTGAAAAGTATACAGTGTATCAGTGTAAAATGTTCTCCACTGAGCTCAGGAATGAAAATAAATGGTAACATTTCATCAGAGGGAGATCATCTTGTGAATGAAAGCACACTACAATGTTTTCATAGTTTCACAGTATTGCTGTGTGCATTCTGGTGCAATGTTAGCCTGCGCAAAAATTTGTGAAAAACACCAAAAATAAGGCAAAATTTAAGTACTACATATCGCAAAACAAATATTTAACGCCTACAGTAAATAACGCTTTTTTTAGTGAATTGACTACTTTTGAAATAAATACCGCATGAGCCATTTTGACTCAAAAATTCATGCGGTATTTATTTCTTAGTGAATTGACCCCTAAGACTGGGATGCCATTATTATTATACAGTATTTATATAGTGCCAAAGGGTTTGCCCAGCGCTGTACAGTAGCAAGGGGGACAGAACATGAGACAAGACAGTAACAATACAATACACGAGGGGTTCGAGGGACCTGCTCTTTCGAGCTTACAATCTAGGTTTATATGTGTTTACTGGGGCAGCACAGTAGCTAAATGGTTAGAACTTCTGCCTGGCAGTACTGGGGTTGTTGGTTCAAATCCCGACCACGGCACCACCTGCCTGGAGTTTTCCCTGTGCCTGTGTGGGTTTCCTCCCACACTCCATAGACATGCTGGTAGGTTAATTGGCTACTGACTAAATTGGCCCTATTATGTGTATGTAAGTTAGGGACTTTAGATTATACACCCCTTGAGGGTTAGGGACTGATGTGAATGTACAATATATATGTAAAGCGCTGTGTAAATTAACGGCGCTATATAAGTACCTGAAATAAATGTGTGTGTAAAGGCAGGCGTCCCAATACTTTTGGCAATATAGTGTACTTTTTCTTTTCTCCTTGCCACTCAAAAAGTATTAAAGTCAGAGGGTGAGCCAGTGTTGCAGCAAGATCTGTCCCCCGTGAAGATCTGCCCCGCTTGTTGACGCAACTGCGCATGTGCCAGTTTCAGGCATAAGCAGCCGATCGGCGATCCCGCTCTGTTACACTGTTAACCCCTTTTATGCTGGATTCCACTTACACGAACCGCTGAATCACATCCCTCGGATCACTGGCGCTGACGATCCTCCCGCAAGATGTCTCCAAGCTGTGGGGGGTTGTGACATGGCGAGTACAGTCACATGTGGGGGGATCAGTGACATGGGGGGGCCATAACGTGTTGGTGGTGCAGTTACATGTGGGGGCCAGTCACATGGGGGTGGGGATTTGCGTCAAGGGGGGCAGATCTTCACGGGGGACTGAGCTTGCTGCTACGTGGGGGGGTTGTGTCAAGGGGGGGAGATCTTCACGGGGTCTGAGCTTGCTGCTACGTGGGGGGGTTGCGTCAAGGGGGGGCAGATCTTCACGGGGGACTGAGCTTGCTGCTACGGGGGGGGCAGATCTTCACGGGGGACTGAGCTTGCTGCTACGGGGGGGTTGCGTCAAGGGGGGGTAGATCTTCACGGGGGACTGAGCTTGCTGCTACGGGGGGGGGGGGGGGGTTGCTTGCGTCAATGGGGGGCAGATCTTCATGGGGGACTGAGGTTGCTGCTTGGGGGGGGGTTGCTTGCGTCAATGGGGGGCAGATCTTCACGGGGAACTGAGGTTGCTGCTTGGGAGGGGGTTGTGTCAAGGGGGGGCAGATCTTCACGGGGGACAGATCTTGCTGCAACACCAGCAATGGCAGCCTCCACGTTTCCATGTCCTCCTAACTCCTACATTATGGGCCTATATGGTCTCTATAACTATGCACTACTAGAAGGCAGTCATTTGCGAAAGGTGTTTTTTTTTTTCTTTTTTTTTTTTACACGTTGTTTCTTGGTACACCTCCCCCCCTCCCCAAAGCTTTACTTTGCCCACACAGAATTGATCATTTCCGGTGACAGTCTGACGTACAATGTAGGCGCCCTGAGGCGGGCGTGGCCTATTCCTCGCTGACCTCCAGTAAGCTGCCGGCTCGGAGAGGTGAAGTCTTCAGGTGGACCTCGTGTGGAGAGTCGCTCACAACTATCGGCATGTTCCGATTGGAGGGTTTGGGGCCCAAAGCTGATCCGGAGGAGCTGCGTGCCAAGATGCGGCGAGACGTCGTGAGCTCAGTGCGGAATTTCCTCATCTATGTGGCCGTGCTTAGAATCAGTGAGTGATCGGCACAGCTCTAGTAGGCAGAACCTTCTCTGAGCAGAGCTGAATGTCATTGTACTTTCCTGGTTCATACATGAAAGTGGCCCGGCTGTACACAGTGCTCAGCTCTAAGTGAGCCTGTAGTAGCAGTGTTCTTGTCAGAATGTGGAGGGGTTCATTATGGCCGGCTCACCCGGCTCTTGCCTTCCTCCAAAACCCAAAGGCCTTGTTCACATGGGCATACAACAGCATACAGCCATGCGAGGGCTGTCTTTACCAACACAGGGATGTATAGGTGTTCTATTCATGTCACTCTGGACACAGCGGCTGCACCCAATTTGACATTGGAGGGGGTGCATGCCCCCCCCCCCCCAAAAAAAAATCACACTGACTGCTTTCAGGGTCATGTATTTGAATTGATGTCAGCTTTGGAGCAACTTCTTTGTCCATGTAGCTGCTGTGCCCCAAGTGACATGGATAGGGATGAACAGCACACCTGTGCAGGTAAGCGCAGCCCTCGCATCGGTCGACGCTGTAGTACTGTGCTGTAACAAGGCCTTAAGGCTTCCTAAACATAGGCGTTTCTAATTGCGGGTGGAGTTGCAGCGATTCTACCCGCTGTGAAAATACGCATTCATTTTAATGGCACTTGAAAACTGGCATTTTTGCTGCGACCGTGGGACACGCAACACCCAAAAAAGGCTCTGGAACTGTTTTTTGGGCATTGCATGTCTCGATATTTTGTTTGCACAATCACAGCGTATTTGTTTCACAGAAAAATGGCCCGTGGTTTCAGGTGCCATTGATATGAATGGCACCTGAGCACATGAATGCGTATTTTCAAGTCACGGGCAGAATCATGGCAATTCTGTCCGCAATTTGAAACGTTTAAGTGTGAATGGAGTCTTAAATGTCTCTAGATGCCCTGTCTGCCATCATCATCTGCTGCATTCCCAACACCTTTGGATGGCCACAGATGTAACCTGTGCAGGAGGACTTGCCTCCATTTCATGCATCTTACAGATGACAGGAGTTGGCTGGGAGTCTACCCTGCACTGTACATGCACCTCAGACAGGGTGCATTGTAGGGCTCATTCATGCCATGTCTGGTGAACTGAATAGGTCAACTCAGGCTCAGTGTTTTGGCATACAGTGACTGGGCAACAGCGAAAGGCCCAGTAATGTAAATAAACATTGCCTGTATGCGAATGGATTTGGGGCACGCACACCCGCTGCTGACCCACGTTGCAGTAGGACACAGCGGGATTTTGTCACCAGGTTCCAGCCAACGATTTAAGGCCGAGACCTGCTGATCAGCTGTGTCCAATCACAGCACAGAGCCCTGTGTTTACAAACTACACAGAACAGTGATTTGGCTGTTTCTTCTCCTTGCAAAGCAGGAAGATAAAACAGTCACATTTCTTAGTAAAAGCAGCACATATTGCACTAGTCGGGCACAGTTAACCCTTTGATTGCCCATAGATGTTATCCCTTTCTCATCTAGTGTCATTAGTACAATGACAGTGTACAGTATTAGCACTGATCACTGTATTAGCCCTGGCTTACGACTTGTCATGTGATTTGACAGTTTTAAATTGCATAACAAGTTGCATCCTATTGTCAGTTCAGCAGAATTTTCCATGATTTCTGGTGCAAGTTTCATAGACATCTGTGCATGAAGTTGCACAGATATCAGGCAAGTCGCACCTGAAATCTCACTGCTTCAAGTGAAGTAGCACAATTTCAAAGTCGCATTTAGTGTGAACAGGGCTTAGTGTCATTATTGATGTCGTGTACCTGTCAGCTAGCCCACCATGCTATGACAGTCCCACTGTAAGTAACTGATCACCGCCCTTAGCACTATAGCGCCATAACTGTAAATTCCATTTTATATATATATATATATATATATATATATATATATACATGCACCATATTTTGTAGACTCTATAACTTTCACACAAACCAACTTGACATACACTTATTGGGATTTGTTTTTTTATTAACCAAAGAGATAGCAGGATAAATTTATGAAGACATTTTATTTATTTTTTTTATTGAATGTCTTATTATAAAAAGTAGAATTAATAAATATATGTATGTGTGTATCCTATTTTTATTTCATTAAATTTTCAGTCTTTTTTCATTTATATAATACAAAATTAAAAAAAAAATCAGTGGTGATCAAATACCACCAAAAGAAAGCTCTGTTTGTGTGAAAAAAAATGATAGCAGGCAATTGCCAGTTAAAGTAGTGTAGTGTTGAATAGCAAAAAAATGCTCTGGCCATGAAGGGGGTGAAATCTTCCAGAGCTCTGCTCTTCCTTCAGGTGCCCCCTCACCAAGACAGGTGCTGAGGGGCACCTGTGCAGGCGCACTCCTGCATCAATCAGCAGCTCTAATATACTTTGCTCATTTTTTAATTGTATTTCTAACAATCAGATTATGAAATTACATGATGGAAACAAAGATGCAATTAATAACTGTGTATTGCATATAGATTTTTTTATTTGGATTATGATGTCCATTTGTATTTTATCCATATATAAATGTTCATATATGCATGACACTAAGGAAGTCTGAGGTTTTTGACACATTTTCCATGATGTTCAATGATTTTCTGTACAAATGAATAGCCTTTATGGGACACAGCTTGGGTTATGTTTTAGTGAGGTACAGTTTTTGAGATTGGTATATTGTTTTTTTTTGTTTTGTCCATGGTATTCTATAAGATAGGTGTATTTGTCTTTGTCCACTTAAACTGTGTACCAGCCAAGGTCAAAAATGTTTGTAATTTTAATTTTCTCGTTTTATAGCTCCATATATCTTAAAGAAGCTGGACAGTATATGAAGATATGAATTCCTCCACTTCAGAAATGCTCTGGACTAAATTGTTTTCCTTTACGAACTAAGCACTGAGTTACTCAAAGTGCAACATTGCTTGGAGTGTTCCGTAAGAAAATACAGTATCCTGATATGCAAGAATATGCTTACATGACCAATCTGCACATTGACTGTATGTCACATCCTGGGGGTTTAAAAGTATTGAATATGAAAAGCGAGCATATTCGCGCTACTGCTAAAACATTTTGTATTCATGTATTCACAGGTGGAATATGGTGAGGCCTTTTTTTTTTCTTAATTCAAGCTACCTCTCGGCTCCAATGATACCACCATTTTTTTTTTTTGTCACGTGGATTATATGACTGTTGTGTTTTAAGTGAAGATTATTTCCATCAATGCATATACGAGGATTTGAGGTTGTGCTGTGCTTTCTTACTCAATAAACATGCAAATGTTTGTGCTTATGTTTTGTTTGTTGTTTGTCTATTGGAACATCTAACATGGTATCCGTGATGATTACAGGCATCCTTATTTCTTTTATAGATTTTAAGCAGGGATGAAATAGCACCAACAAATATCTTTTTAGTAGTTTTAGACATACCACTTCCCACTGGCTTGAGGCATATATACACAGAATCTGATCTTTATGTCGTAATGGCAGCACACTGTGTTTAGTTGTAGAAAAAATGTATTACCTGTGGTGAGTAAGGTGGGAAATAGTGTCCCATTGTTTGTGTTAGAAGGATTAAAGCCCCATGATTGGTGTCAGTGAAAGCAACAGTGCCCATCATTGGTGTCAGTGGGAGGAATAGTGCCCGATTGTTAGTTTCAGTGGAAGGAATTCTGCCCCATCATTGGTGTCGGTGGAAGAGACAAGTGCCCATCATTGGTGTCAGTGGAAGTAATAGTTCACCATCATTGGTGTTAATGGGAGGAATAGTGCCCCATTTTGATATCAATCTGAGGAATAGCGTTCCATCATTTATATCATTGGGAGGAATTACCCCTATTGTTGGTGTCAGTGGAAGGTATAGTGTACCATGATTGATGTCAGTGGGAGGAATAGTGCCCCATTGTTGGTATCAAAGAGAGGAATAGTATCCCAAGGGCCAGAAAAAGTTGCAAGCCAAGGGCTGCAGTTTGGACACCACTGTTCTAAACTGAAGCGTACAGTACTAGGGTTTTTTTAATACTAAGAAATGTATCAAAGCCACTAGTCTGATACAAACTGTTATTTCAGCAATCCAAGGTAAAAAAAAAAAAAAATACATCGCAGGCTTCGGGAAGCAGGCACAGATACTGTACTTTCCTGGGAGAACATTTGTGTATCATATATTTGTTGCATGCAGCATCTTAGATCTCTCATAAAATGACATGAGGCAATGTATTTTTTCTTTTTTGCGCAGTGCTTAATGTCCTTCTATAAAATGTAGTGCCTCACACCTCTCTGTTCATTCCTGCTCTCTTAGGTGTCTTATAGCTATTTGTTGTATACAATATCAAGTACCTCTTGCCATCCTGTTACATGTAGAACTCCATATATCTAAGGAGTATGGTGTATTGCGTGCAGTGTCTTGTGTATCTATTGCATACAGTGTGTTAGATCTGTCTTTTACACAGCATTTCATGTTCCTCCTGTAAAATGTAGCACCTCACACCTCTCTGTTGCATTCCATTTCTCTTTGCTTTCTTAGGTGCAGTATTTTTCTCCTCTCTCATTACATCTCTATTGCGTGCATTATGGTTATCTGCTATATACAGTATCAAATACCAGTCTAATATAAGCATTACCTCATGCCACCTTGTTACATGCAGTTCTTCATATGTCTGAGATGTATAGTGACTTACATCTCTATTACATGCAATGGGTGGGGATTTATTATTATACAGGATTTATATAGTGCCAACAGTTTGCTCAGCACTTTACAATATAAAGGGAGACAATACAGCAACGATACAGTTCAATACAAGAGGGTTAGGAGGGCCCTGCTCCTTAGAGCTTACAATCTAAGAGGGAGGGTCTGCTGGTACAAAAGGTAATAACTGTGGGGATGAACTGATAGAAGGAAAAGAAGATTCTGTTATTAGCTGAAGGCGGGATAGGCTTCCCTGAAGAGAGGTTTTCAGAGATCACCTAAAAGTGGGCAGAGTAGGCGATAGTCGGATAGATTGGGGTGGAGAGTTCCATTGGATGGGGAGGCTCTGGAGAAGTCCTGGAGACAGGCATGGGAGGAGGAGACAAGGGATCTAGAGAGCAGGAGGTCGTGCGAGGAGAGGACGGTTTGGGTGATATTTGGAGACCAGATTGGTGATGTAATTTGGGACAGAGTTACAAATGACTTTATAAGTTATTGTTAATGTTTTGAATTTTATCCGTTGGGCAATAGGAAGCCAGTGGAGGGATTGGCAGAGAGAGGTGGCAGATATGGAATGGTTAGTAAGGTGGATGAGTCTGGCAGCAGCATTCATGATAGACTGAAGAGGGGATAGCCTGCGATGAAGTAGGCCAATGAGGGAGTTACAATAGTCAAGGTGAGAGATAACAAAGGAGTGAATGAGTTGCTTAGTAGTTTCAGAAGTTAAGAATGGGTGTATCTTGGAGATGTTGTGGAGGTGACGTCTACAAGATTTGGACAGTGGTTGGATTTGGGGCTGAAAGGACCGATGGGACTCTAGGATGACACCTAGTACCCTGCCATGAGGGGAGGGACTGATGATTGTGTTATTGATCTTGATGGAGAAGTCAGGGGAGGGGGCACGGGCTGGAGGGAATACTAAGAGCTCAGTTTTGGAAAGATCGAGTTTGAGGAAGTGGAGTGACATCCATGCCGCTTTGTCACTTAGTAGGTTAGTAATGCAAGAGGAGACTGAAGGGGTGAGGTGAGGGGTAGAAAGATAGATTTGTGTGTCATCAGCATAGAGATGGTACTTGAAGCCATGGGAGTTTATCAAGTGACCAAGGGAGGAGGTGTAGATGGAGAAGAGAAGGGGTCCAAGGACAGAACCTTGGGGGACCCCTACAGAAAGACGAAGTGGAGAGGAGGAGACAGAGTTATAGGTAACGCTGAATGAGCGCTGCAATAGGTAGGATGAGAATCAGGAAACAGCAGTCTCGGAGGCCAAGAGAGTGGAGTTTTTTGAGGAGGAGGGGATGGTCAACAGTATCAAAAGCCGCAGAGAGGTCAAGTAGTAAGAGTGGAGTAGAGGCCGTTTGTTTTAGCAGTTAGTAGATCATTAGTGAGTTTTAATAGGGCAGTTTCAGTGGAGTGTAGTGAGCGAAAGCCAGACTGTAAAGGGTCAAGAAGGTTGTTGTCAGTGAGGTAGGAGCTCAGGCAATTGTAGACTAAGCGTTTAGAGGTAAATGGGAGCAGGGAGATGGGTCGTAAGTTGTTCAGGTTGGTGGGGTCCAGCAAGGGCTTTTTAAGTATGGGAGTGATGTGCGCATGCTTTAGAGGGGAGGGGGAGGCACCATTAGAGAGGGAGAGATTGAAGATGTGAGGGAGCATAGGATAGAAGAAGAGGGTGACCGTAGTAGTTGAGAGGGGACAGGATCCAGGTAGTGAGACGGGCTTCTGAGAAAACTTTAGTGACCTCTTCAGTAGTAGCAAGGTCAAAACTGGAGCACACAGCATCTGGTGCAGCTGTGCATAGTAACCAGTTTTCATTTAAGCTTTGACAATAAAACCTTTTAAGCTGTTTGGTTACTTTACATAGCTCTACAAAATTTTATGTTTGATGTCCATTTGGTAAAGCACAATGATTTTTTATTGTGAAATGTGCAAAAAACAGTTAATATTGAGAGTCCATGAAACCTATTTCACAATGTCTAAATTTACCAAGAAAGTGGGGTAGCACTATGATTGGCACTTTTACCTTACAGCACTGAGGTCCTCAGTTCAAGTCCTGGTTAGAAACTTTTCTACATTGTTTACATGTTCTCCCTGTGCTTGCATGGGTTTCCTCCGGACACTGTAAAGACACAACAGTAGGTACTTGGCTCTTGTCTAATATTGGTCTTTCTATTGAGCGTGCCCAAAATAGCTGCATCACCACCTTCTCTAACAGAAGATAAAAGTGCTTTGAGTTTGCAGAGAGAAAAGCACTATAGAAATAGTAAATAAAAGTGTCATTTATTGGTGAGACACAGGGGTAACCTGAAAACAAGGTAACAAGCGTGTGGTCAGAAAAAAGAGGGTGTATAGTAATTAATCTAATACAAAGTTATCAGATCTGGTTCTCTCTTGTTAGTGGCTGTGTCTCACATCTTTCTTTTTCATACAGTGCCTCACACCTCCTTCAGCATCCCCCAGTGTCTCTTTCAGTGTCTCCCAGGGAAGCTCCACCGCCCCCACACAGGGTGTTCTCCCCCTCAACTCGATGTCAGGTGTTTCCAGAGACCCAGGGAGGGGGGTTCCGTGATTCAGATCCTCACGGATTGCTTCTGTCCCAGTCTCTATCCATAACTCCTAGGATTCTGTCGGGCTGTCATGAGGACTCTCTCAGCATCTACTGCTCCTTGCTCCACCAATGGCCCTCTCACGACCAGAGGAGAACAAGCGCCTCTGGGCACCGCACACTTTGTCACCGGGAAGAGAGCAGTCAGGCAGGGGACCCCAACTGACCACAGTTCCTTAAGGTAGAACAGGTATTGGGAGCATTAGCAGCAACTTGAACTTAGAGTCCTGCCAGCACCATGTTCCAGGCCCTCCCCCCCCAGGCACTGCACTCCTGCTTTCAATTTTTAGGTGAACCCAATCTGATCCTCCATTGTCCTCTATGGAGCTGCAGGTGTAAACGGACATGTGTATGTTTACACCCGCCAACATCCGATCTGATCCTGTCTGCTAAAAACAGACTGATAAGGATCCATTCTCCATTGGTCTAATGGATTGGACCCAACTACCTCATAGAGAACAGCGGGCTGTGTCTGTGTCCACTCTGCACAAGCAGAGCGGACACAGACCTGTTATCTGCCTGCTCAGCGGAGAGCAGTGGATAGATTACTTACTAGTGTGTTTTTATCAGCTGACAACTGAACTGTCAGTCAAATTACTTATGTCATAGCTGATCACATGTGCAGCCACATGGCAACTGCAGATCAAGATGGTAGCTTCCTTGGCTGCAAAGGTTGGGAGGGAGGAGGGGGAGGGAAGTTTCTTCAGGGCCACATCAGCTGGAGTCAGAGGACGTCTGCCTTTTCTATCTCAGCAACCCTCTGCTATACAGGCACAGCATGCGAAAGAGTAGCTACTTACCTGCAAGTGCTGTTATTACACCATTTTTCTCTTCCTCCGCCACTTTTGTTAAACCTGCCATAGCCACTCAAACTGTCTCTGAGGACATGGCTGAATTACAGACCACTGTTATCCTCAGGGCCAGTCCACAGAACTCTGCAACATCCTTGGACCTTTTTTAATGTATCTGCTGGAGTGTTCAGATAGATTTCCACCTCTCTGGGGCTGCCTACACCTGACTTAGAGGGTATCCTGGTGTCGCCAGCGGTGATATGTAAAATGGCAGCAGTGTGCTGGGTGCTGGAATGCTCTCTGCAGACCAGCACTGACAATTGAATTACAGTCCCAGCTGGACTGGAAAAGAGAGTTTGGCATGGGAATGTGGGTTCTGGTAATGACTGCCAATGACACCAATGTCAGAGCTTATTTTAATCCTACAATACAAGCGAACACCCACGTTGTTGCCCACTCCTCAAGGTGTTCGGCAGGCAGCATACTCTGAGTGCTGAATTTTTTTTCTTGATACCTTCATCTGTTTATTTTGTCTTTATACCTTGTTCCAAATTATGTGACCCTGTATGTGCCCCTTGTTCCAAAATCGGTGACCCTGTAAATTCAATAGTTCTTGCCACAACTGATTGACTTGGGTTGACTGAAACTATCACTATCTGTTGCTTATCACTTGGCCATGCCATTTTTTTTCATTTGATTTACATAAGTCCAATTCAATGTTTTTGTCAAATCAGACAGCAATTTTTGCACTGTGTATGTTCTCCATTACACCCAGGGACATAGACAGCAATACAATCCTTAAAGAGCCTTATAGAAATCAGCATTCTACTAAAGAATACATTTTTGTGTTGTCTGTGTTCCTGTTGTGGGGGATCTCTCGTTACTTCCTGTTCCATCTGACACACATCAGATAGACAGAAGGTGAAAGTATTTGAGCACATCTATCTTAGCATAGTCAGTTTTCTGGCTGTACTGGGAGAACAGTGTGCCTGTCCTCCAATGGCCTTGTGCTTCCACACCCAATAGGAAAACAGAGGGACTGGCAGGAACATCATGGATTTTGCACAAAGGAAGCAATACAAAGAGAACAGGATACTTTTCCATACAAGTATATGGTACCAGGGGCGGACTGACAACTCATAGGGCCCCCGGGCAATAGGGGATCATGGGGCCCCTGTGTCTTTGCCCAAACTCAAAAAAGCCTATGAAAAAGGTACCGGGGCTTCTCATGGGGCCCCCTACTGACTCCGGACCCTCGGGCAGTGCCAGAGTTTCCAAATGGTCAGTCCACCCCTGCATGGTACAGCAGGCACATATCAGGAATATGAAATGTTGAATTTACATATAACACAATGTTTGAAAGATGTTCCTATAGGAAAACTAATGTTTTCCTCCTTCCTTTCCTCCCCGTACAATCAAGTGGTTGTAAAACCTGAAGGCTTTTACCTTACTGCATTCTATACATGTAGATTAAAACCTTCAGTATGCAGCAATGGCAGGGGACTTGAGAAGAGGAGGATCAGAGATGCTCTGTGCAAAACCATTGCACAAAGCAGGTAAGTATAATATGTTTGTTTTTATAATTTTTTTAATTTAAGGCTTTTGTATCACTTTAAGTGTCTAATGCTTTCTTAGTCTTGGGGCATGTAATAGAAAGAAGTCCCACAGTCTTACTCTCCCCCAATTCCAATATGGATGATAGGTCCCAATAAGGATCTTCTCTTCTGCTGGTTGTACAGCCACCACTCTTTAACCTCATTAAGTACAATGTAAATTCAACGGGCATTGCTGTTCCTGCATTGTATGGGATAATGTCAAGGACCCACCCAGGAATTAGCAAAATCATCTGCAATTAGACCAAAGAATAAGGTAAGTATTCCTCCTGCACTACACCCCCCAGAGTAAACAAGCATTAACTTGTGAATATGCAGTGGTACCCTAATGGTACTTCCGTATAGCTGACCTGTGTCCAGCTTTAGGCCTTAGTCACATTTATGTAATTAGACATAAAATATGCCTACCTTAAAAAAAAAATGTTGTATTCCTGCGACTGTGGAGCTGTAGATGTACGTGCCATAATCACTGTAGTAAGCATTGCTACTAAAGTGATGTCCACTTTCCATCTGGCTGCTGTATATAAACGGCCTGACGCTGGCAGTGCAGGGGCGGGTTGCCATTCATAAACGGCGCCCGCAATTTTGGACTGTGCACTCTCCCTGGGAGTGCACGGCACCGCAATCCAATGCCCCCTGTGTCCGGATGTGCGAGGTCCCGATCATGTGATCACTGATTGGACAATCAGTGATCAAATGAATAGGTGTAAGCAAGATGTCACTTCTGACATCATTGCTTACTACGTGTGAAATCTGTGAATGATCACAGAGATCACCTGGTATAAGGCTATTCACAACAGCCTTGTACCATGTGACAAGCTGTGACCAATCACAGCTCACACAGTATTTTTCAATGGCTGTAAGAATTCAGCCAAAGAGAGAACGTTTTGCTTTTACAGCCTTTATGGGTGTAAAAGCAAACAGTGTAAAAATATATATATCTTCATCACCCCCCACAAGTAGTACAGTGTCACTATGGTGACACTGTACTGCTAGGGTGACAGTATGTTAAAAATAAATATATAAATAAATAATAATATAAAAAAATTAAATAAAAATGTAAAATAAACATTTTTGAAAAATTATAATTTTTAGTTATAAACTAATTTGGGTTTTTTTTTACTAAAAAGATAACTGAATATATTTTAGCCAATATTTATCAAGAAAGATTATTTATTTGCAAAATTTTGTAAGAAAAACACTTTTTCAAAAAATTTTTGGACTTTTTCATTTATATAGCAAAAAAAATAAAAATCCTAGTGGTGAATAAATACCACCAAAATAAAGTTTTATCTGTCTCAAAAAATGCTAAAAAAATTCATATGGGTACAGTGTTGCATGACCACGCAATTGTCATTCAAAGTGAGACCGTGCTGAAAGCTGAAAATTGGCCTGGACAGGAAGGGGGTAAAAGTGTCCGGACTTGAAGTGGTTAAGGTATATTCTATAATATTAGTACAAGGTGGTAGAAAAATTGTTAAATATGCGTCTTAAATGCTGATGTTTGGAGTTGTCTTGGAATTCTGTATGAACAGAGCATGGCAATTAGAGGGCCCACAATCTTGTTAAAAATGTGTGTTGTGAAAGGAATAGTCTAAGGTATTTTTACAGCAAATATTTGGAAGTAATGTTTAGCCCACAGTTTACATCCTGGCTGAAATGCTCTGCATTTTTGTACAGCGTGGTGTTATTCTCATAGCAGACAGCATGCATGTAATATCATACATGGTGTCAGAGCTAATTTTCACACATAGATTTGACATTTTTAGTCCTAAAGGAAGACTTATTTTTTCCCTTTCTCTTTTCTGTTGTAATCAGTTAAGTTGGGGTCCATTCGCTTAGGGCTAATTTACACTTGAGACTGGGGGGGCGTAAAATCCTGCAGTTGAGCTGCATTTTGCATGCCCCTTAACTGCTCCTCTTTTTGCTTCAGAGGCAGCAGCAGGGTGTGTACACATACCACAGTAGGAATTATACCCCCTGTTGTTCTTAGTGAATGGGGCTGCATATGTCATTGTTCAGTATTTAGAAGGTTAAAACAAGTAGTAAAAAGTCAATGCAATGCCTGTCTATTGCTCTCTAAAGAGTGATCCAAACCTTGGATCGTACTTCAAAAAATAAAGCCGGTGTAAATGAGCCCTAAGTGATAAATACTGTATGAATTTTTGCCTTAAAATAACGGCAATATTTATCTCAAAAGTATTCAATTCACTAAATAATTATATGTTATTTATCAAATGTATTAAATAGTTATGTTTTCGATATTTAGCACTTAAATCTAGTGTTTTTTAATACATTTTTTTCCTAGGTTAACAATGGATCAGAAGATTGTGCTATTAAAGTGTTACTAAACTCACAACGGTAAAATTAGTCTGTATATGTAGTAAAGCATGCTTGTTAGTCCTCATGCACATTGGACATTTTTACAGCTGCTGTTTTTGGCTTTTGACTTTTTTTTCTACAGCTAGTAAATCCCCCAGCAGGTTATCCTATGTGTCCATGCACACATACACTGTAATCAATGTTTTTTGGCAGGGACGTTTTTGGCTGGAAAAAAACTTCAGGACTAGTGGGTTTCTAGAGGGTTTTTTTAGCTGTAAAGACACTCTAACACTGCAAAACGCGGTAAAACATGGTAAATTGTGGACTTTTTTTGACAAAAAAAATATTTTTTTATTGATCAAAAACACCTCTAAAAAATGCATACATGAAAAAACATGGCAAAATGCTGATAAACGCTAATACAAAAACGCTGACTTTACACAGCTAATGTTACAAGCGTTATTAAAACGCCCAGTGTGCATGGAGCCTTATACTCAATGTTGAACTTAAGGGGTTAATCCTCTGCACTGTGTAAAAAGGCTGTTTGGTCCTATTTTCTCTGTCTCTCCTCTTGTTCAAATGTCTACCTGATAAGTTAGACTGAACCCATAGTCACATGCACATGCTCTGTTTATTGCTAGAGAGGTTTTTTTTCTTGGGAGAGTGCATGTGATCAGCACAGGGCCAATCAGCACTGTCCAGACAGAGGTCAGGGGTTTTGAATCCTCCTAGAGCTAAAGAAAACTCCATCTACAAGCTTTAACCAGTGCTCTGCTGAAGTCACAAGACTGCTCTAACTGCTGATGAGAAAAGGTATTTAGCAGTTAATATTTACTAAAATAATTGCATTTCCATGTTGTGTGTACTGTGGGAGACCAGGTGTAGTGAATGCAGGGTACTGGGTTTAGTAACATTTTAATGAAGTCACACAGAAATATTGTAAAACTATGTGAACATCCTTAGGCTCCTTTCATGTGGGCTTTTGATTCACGTCCTCTTGTCAGTTTTTCAGGTGGATCTGATCAAAATCTCGATGTTAGTCTATGGGCAGACTAATGTAAATGGACCTCAGAGTCCATTAAAGAGGAGCTTCAGCCATATGTGTGAAAATTCACAGCAGCTACAAAAACTGTAGCTGCTGACTTTTAACAAACAGACTCTCACCTTTCCCAGCATCCAGTGCTGTTCCCACTGGAGCCGTTTCAATACTTATCTTTTGTCCCTGGTGCCGGCCTCTTAACTATGGGCAGCTGGTTGTGACTTGTGTACAGAAACAAAAAACTGCACTGGATGCGTATTAAAACGTAAATCATACAGAACAAAATAAATTATACTAAATATTGCTGCCATTTCCAATAAATCAATAGGAACATAAAAGAACCCTCAAAGTGATTCAGTAGTGCAAATTACATGTGAGTAAGTATAAAGGTGAAAAATCAATGTAGGTGAAAATAAAAGTCCAAAAAAAGTCCTTATCCACCACACAAATCTTCAAATTCTTCAAAAACAGTCACCACCAGGGACGGACTGACCATTTGGAAACTCAGGCACTGCCCGAGGGCCCGGGGTCAGTAGGGGGTCCCATGAGATGCCCCTGGTACCTTTTTCATAGGCTTTTTTGAGTTTGGGCAAGGACACAGGGGCCCCATGATCCCCTATTGCCCGGGGGCCCCATGAGTTGTCAGTCCGCCCCTGGTCACCATGGGGTTTATTTACTAAACCTGGCTGACTCAGAATCTTGTCCACTTCTGCATAAAAACCAATCAGCTTCCAGGTTTTATTGCTGAAGCTTAACTGAACATGCTAAGGTTAGAAGCTGATTGGCTACCATACACAGGTGCCCACGATTCTGAGTCAACCAGGTTTAGTAAATAAACCCCCATGTGTCCCCCTTTTGGGTATGCACTCACCAGATAGCCATGCCCCCCATTCTCATGGTTGGCTAAAATCGCTCAAAGAATAACTTCCAATGGGAAGAAGATCATTTATTATTGATGTTAGTCATCTCCTCTAATCACCATGTCTGCCATTCTCCAGAGTAAATAGACAGCACTTCACAGATTGGTGGATGTCTAATATGGAGGCACTTATGATGGTATACAAACAACCTCCTTCTGCTTAATATTCCTTTCTCAGGTGATCATGCAAAAAACAAAGTACAAAGTACCCCAATGGTGCAGTACAATACAGCTCCTTTATTCAGTAAAAATAGACAGTCACTTACAGACTACAAGCAAATCACAAGGCCAGAGATGTTGCAATCAGGTATAATCAAGTGTAAACACTAATGGAAGTCGATGCAGTGCTCTCACCACCGCTGAATCCCATAAAAAGGCGCTCCCGCGTCACTTCTGGTTGCTGCACAGCCCTGCCTTTGGCTATGACGGCTTGCGGCTTCACAGCTGGCTGCCCAGGCACGAGCCACACCTGAGTGGTCCCACAGTCTTCTGGGACCTGTGATGTGTCCCAGAAGGCTGCAGACAGACAGGACTTCATTCAGATCACCTAGGTGATCCAAGTGGATGTGGGAGTGGTACCTGTCAAAACCAGCTATCCGCCCCCCCCCCCCCCCCCAAAACAAATTACATCCAAATGTGGCAGAAGAGGAGGAAAAAAGGAGGGAGAGTGGAAGTCCCCCTTTTTGGGTGAAGTTACATTTAAAGGTCCAAAAAAAAAAACGTGTCCTTGTCTGTTTTCCAGACCTAAACGTGATGGATGAAAGGTAGCCTGATGTAAATGGACACAAGTCTGTTTACATCCAACCACCTATAGAGCCAACAGGAGTCCGTCTGCATCTGCTGGTAAATGCACACAAACTAAATTGGCACAAATGTTGAAACATTGTCATCCACACTGTTTAGCTCTGATTCAGCATGGGAACCCTGGCTGAACAGAGCACAGAAACCCCATATGAAAGGGGCCTAATACCTAGTACCAGGGGCGGACTATTTGGAAACTCGGGCGCTGCCCGAGGGCCCGGGGTCAGTATGGGGCCCCATGAGATGCCCCTGGTACCTTTCTCATAGGCTTTTTTGAGTTTGGGCAAGGACACAGGGGCCCCATGATCCCCTATTGCCCGGGGGCCCTATGAGTTGTCAGTCCGCCCCTGGTACCATGTACTTGTATGGAAAAGTATCCTGTTCTCTTTGTATTGCTTCCTTTGTGCAAAATCCGTGATGTTCCTGCCAGTCCCTCTGTTTCCCGGGGGCCCCATGAGTTGTCAGTCCGCCCGTTTATGATACACAGTGCTTCGGTGAAAAAAAATGCCATTTATTTCAGGATTTACATTGAGCTTGTGCTTCATGTGAGCACATCACTTCCATGTGGCTGCCACAGGATGGAGTTCCATGAACAGCACACAGCTCCCTCCTTTCATCTTTACGACTCTTTCCTTGGCTCCGTCAAGTCTCTATGGTGCTTGGACTGCTGGATTCAGTGGAAAGACCAGGAGGGGCTCATCTACTCATTTCTCCTCCTGTACTCTATGGTAGCAGCAGCGGTGATCAGTCTGCAGGCAGCACAAGGAGCAGCAGTGCCTGGGAGCCGGCTGAGCGTTGTGTGTGTATGCAGGTACTCCGCTACTGGAACTTTCTGTGTCCTTCCTTGTCCTCTCATGAATCCATAGCTGCTGCTCCACATCTACACTACGCCTGCCAGCACTCCATCCTCTCTATGGGAAGCGTGGCATACTACATACTGCTGTGTGTGTGACATTGTGAGGATGGGGGGGTGACACTACAGCATCCTCCTAGGACCTGTACACAGGACCTGTGCCACCTCTCCCTCTTCATCTCTGTATGTATGGGGAGCAGCAGCATCATTGTGCATCACTATCCTGCATTAGGATGTATAGAAATGACAAGAGCCTTCTGTTAATCCATCATAGTGTGTTCTATTACTATTTACATTACAGATATACAGGGGGTGGGAATATTAAACACAATATACTACCTTAGTCTGATCGGTCTGTAGATAGATTACAATAATCTGTCACAATATGATTCATGAAAGCAGATATATACACACATACATACACAAACACACACATCAGGCGTAGGTAGTGTATTGATCTAAAAATCATATAATGACCTCTATCATGCATAATCAAAATAGTATCTGATATACGGACATATACATTAAATTAAAACAAAAACACACACATATATATATATATATACACTCATCAGACGTATGTAGCATATTAACCTACAGTAATATAATGACCTCTGTATCCATTATGCATATTCAGAACAGGATCATATGTATATACATATACACGTCAGGTGTAGGTAGTATATTGATCTAAAATAATATACTGACCTCTGTATCCATATTCCAAACAGGTTCATATGTATATTTATTTATTACAAGTACTTGTATAGCACTGTCAATTTATGCAGTGCTTTACATTCACATCAGTCCCTAACCCTCAAGGGGTGTACAATCTAAGGTCCCTAACTTACATTCATACATATGCATGCTAGGGCCAATTTAGACAGGAGCCAATTCACCTACCAAGATGTCTTTGGAGTGTGGGAGGAAACCGGAGTTCCTGGAGGAAGCACAGGGAGAACATGCAAGCTCCAGGAGAGTGGTGTTGTGGTTGGGATTTGAACCAAGGACCCTGGTGCTGCCAGGTGGAAGTGCTAACCATTTAGCCACTGTGCTGCCCGTATATATACCCATATACATCATGTGTAGATAGTATATTGATCTAAAATAATATAATGACCTCTGTATCCATTATGCATATTCCAAACAGGATCACATGTATATTTATTTATTTCAGGTACTTGTATAGCACTGTCAATTTATGCAGAGCTTTACATATATATTGTACATTCACATCAGTCCCTAACCCTCAAGGGGTGTACAATCTAAAGTCCCTAACTTACATTCATATACTAGGGCCAATGTAGACAGGATCTATTTAAACTACCAGCATGTCTTTGGAGTGTGTGGGGAAACTGGATTGCCTAGAGGAAACCCATGCAGGCACAGGGAGAACATACAAACGCCAGACAGGTGGTGCCGTGGTTGGGATTTGAACCAATGACCCTAGTGCTGCCTGGTGGAAGTGCTAACCATTTAGCCACTGTGCTGCCCATATATATACACATATGCATCACGTGTAGGTAGTATATTGATCTAAAATTATATAATGACCTCCTGTATCCATTATGCATAATCAAAACAGTATATTATATACACCGATCAGCCATAACATATTGACTACTCACCATAACCCAGCGAGGCATGGACTCCACTAGACCTCTGAAGGTATGCTGTGGTATCTGGCACCAAGCCATCAGTAAACAATCCTTAAGATTAGGTTCACACCTCTGCAAGTTGTGATTGATGCATTTTTCTGGCGCCTTTTGCAGTGCGTTTTTGTGTTTTTTATGAGTTTTGCAGTTTGTTTTTTTGTCAATAGGAAAGTATTGACTTTGTTGCCACTTTGATGTGACTTTGGATGGGTGCAATTTTGATGCTACTTGAGTGCCAAGGAGTGTAAAGTCGCATCAAAGTTGAACCTCACGAAGGAACTATCATATTTCCCTATTAGCAAAAAAATACAAAAGTATAAAAAATCCAACGGTTACGTTTTTGGTGTGGTTTCATTGAAGTCTATTGCACAAAAAAATGCAACCTGCTGCTGGAAAAAGAGTCCCTGACCCTTTAAAAAAAAAACACACCCAGTCAAAATGAACAGATATGAACTAGATCCATTGGAAATCATGTTAAATGGACTGTGTGTTTCTGCAAACTAGAAAATGTACTGAAAAACACTCAAATGTGAACCTAGGCTTAAGTTCTGTAAATTGCGTGGTGGAACCTCCATGGGTTGGACTTGTTTTTTCAACACATCCTCTAGATACTCACTTGGAATGAGATCTGGGGAATTTGGAAGCCAAGTCAAGTCAAACCATTCTTGAATTCATCAGACCAGGCCACCTTCTTGCATTGCTCTGTGGTCCAGTTCTGATGCTCACATACCCATTGTAGGCGCTTTTGGCTGTGGACAGGGGTCAGCATGAGTACCCTAACCATTCTGTGGCTCTTCAGGACAACAAACTGCGGTGCACTGTTTGTCCTGACACCTCTCGGTACCAGAATTGGATCACTCTTCAGAGGGCATTTGATAGACAGTGAGGAGGCATTATATTGCCTACTTACTGCCTGTTTTAACCCCTTAAACCTGGTACCAGCCAGCGGTCAGCTGTTCAGTAAAAGGGAACCAGGTGTGCTCTACACCCCCTTGTGATAGCAGTAATGTTAAATGAAAAAAAAACAAACAGAAATGTAATAAAATAAAGAAAAAAAGAAATTAAAAGCACCCCCGTCCCTTCTGCGCATAAATGCAAATTTGTACGTAGGTACCGCACTTGCATGTAAACAGTGTTTGCACCACATGTGAGGTATCACTGTGAACTCCAGATTGAGAGCAATCACTCTAGAGCCATTCATGGTTAAAGCGGAGCTCCGGGCTCCCCCTAAAAAAATTAAAAGTCAGCAGCTACAAACACTGTAGCTGCTGACTATTAATAGTAGGACATTTACCTGTCCAGGGATTCAGTGATGTCCTCAATTCTTCAAACAGCTTCAGGTGCAAGCGTATGCAGTGATGCACCGAAATGAAAATTCTGGTGCTGAGAACAAAAATTCAAAATGCACTTGGCCGAAAACCTAAATGCGCAGTTTTTAAAAATTAATATATATTTTTTGGAAAAAATACACTTTTATTAAATAAAAACAAAAAAAAACAGTATATACCCCAATTTTTTTGTAACATATGAAAGAAGATGTTACGGCGAGTAAATAGATACCCAGCATGTCACGCTTTAAAATTGTGCACGCTGGTGGAATGGCGTGAAACTGCGGTACTTTTAAATCTCCATGGGTGATGTTTTAAAAATTTCTGCAGGTTAGCAGTGTAAAGTTACAGAGGAGGTCTAGTGCAAGAATTATTGCTCTTGCTCTGACGTTTGTGGCGATACCTCATATGTGTGGTTTGAACACCATTTACGTATGTGGGCATGGTCTACGTATGTGTCCACCACTACGTGCGAGCACGAGGGGACGGGGGCACTTTAATTTTTTTTTTTATTATTTAATGGGTTTTTTTGTTTTTTTTTGTTGTTTTTTTTTTTAGTCACTTTTATTCTTATTACAAGAAATGCATGCATCCCTTGTGATAGAAATAATTAGTGACAAGTCCTCTTTATAGAGAGATATGGGGTCAATAAGACCCCACATCTCTCCTCTGCAATGTAAAGCATAGGATCAAAAAAAGGCATTGATCTAGTGCTTTAAAAAAAAAAAAAAAGTGTCCGGAACCGGAAGTGACATTGCTGCGGTCCTCCAAGGGCATAGAGATGAGTGGAGGCCATCTCTCCTTCACTAATCTCTATGCCCAGCTCCAGGATTGTTCGGTGGTTTCTCAGGTAAGGCTGAGAACTACCGAGTGGTGGTGGCAGCGGCGAGGGGCAGGGTTTTTTCGGCACCTGTATTGTGTTTTTTTTTTTTTTTCATATCGGCCAACGGCCGAAATTTCAGTGCATCTGTAATCTTTAGTATGGGAAACTGACAGTGAAGCCTTGTGGCATGTGCAAAGTGCACTCCGCTTTGTGAATGGTCCCACAGTCTTCGGGGACCTGTGATGTGTCCCAGAAGGCTTTGGGGGAAGGAGGGGGGGCGAACGTCCAGCTCAGATTGCCGCGGTGCATCTGCTTGGAAGTGGGACCAGGTTCCTGTCAAAACCAGGTACACATTCCCCCCTCCCCACAAAATCAGTTCCAAATGTGGAAGTGGAGGAGGAGGAGGGGAATGCAAAAAAAAAAAGTTTAGCTTTAAACTGATAACCTTTATATGCTTTTAAAGCACCTATGAAAAATTGTGGGTACTGTAGTTTTTCACCATTTCAAGGGCAGTTACAATTATGAGCATTGACATGTTTGGTATCTACTCAACATCTGTTATATAATTTTTTTTTAATAATTTGTTATATATGTTGATGGTGTGAGAAAACACATAACAGTGTGGGCAGCAACTATTGTTTAATTTATTTATCATTGTTCTATAGAGGTAAGGATTGCACAAAGAATACCAAAAAGTTTCAACCCCATCTGTTGTACATTTCCAAAAAGTGGGTTTTGTGTTTGTGTGCACTAAAATTCATTTCCTGAAAACATGTGCTTGATAAACAGCTGTACAAATATTGTAAAAAATTGCAGCTGCTACCATTCTGCAGGTCCTCTGCTTTCAGAAATTATTTAATGTTTGGGGGTTCTAAGTAATTTTCAAGCAGAAAAATGCAGATTTTAGCATGTGTGAAAAAGTAAAGAATTGCCCCAGACATGACGAGGTTAATGTAGAACTGTTATCACAATGTGCGATATCTCAAGAGACCTAATGAGCCTTGTTTACAATTACTTTTAATAGAGGCATGTAATGTCTGTAGGGACTTTATACCCAGTGGATGTAAATTTCCCTTTGTATTATACCTTTGCATTCGTCAAACTGGAACAGCTCTTTCCTATATCCCACATTAGGCGCAATTCACAAAGCTTTAAAGTGATATTAAAGCTAAACATTTTGGGGCTGAAAATAAAAAAGATGTTATACTTACCTGCTCTGTGCAACAATATTGCATAGAGCGTCCCCTTTCCTCCTAGTCTGGTGTCTCCCGCCAGCGCTGTCTGCTCCTTCATCCTCCAGGTGCCCCCAAGAAAGCCATTTGCTATGGAGGCCCCTGTGCGAGCACATTTCCAATCTGGGCTACGTGCATCCACACACACACAGTGCAGCTCAGCCACATCCCCTGCTCCCTCATCACAGGAAGGCTTCCGCTGTGACTACCACAACTCATTTACCTTAAGGCTGCTTTCACACTGATCCATATTTTTTTCTCTTTTGCATTCAACAAAGCAGAAGAAAAATTCGTGACCATGCATTCTTGTGGAACTCTTTACAGTGATCCTTTGCGGGTCATGTGCTCTTTTAAAAATCCTGCTTGCTGCATTTTTGGTGCAGGTTTGGTGCGTTAAATCAATGGAAAACGCAGCAAAACGCACCCGCGTTAAAACTGTACTGTAAATGTGGTTAAAACACATATGTGTTTTTTCTGCAGATCAGTGTGAAAGTACAGAGATACCTCTGTTCACGAACTTAATTCGTTCCACGACTCTGGTCGCAAACCAAGGCAAATTTTCCCAATGTAAATCAGGTTACTCCGTTTTGACCCCTACAAACGTGGTCGTGAACCGAATTTGGTCGCCAACCAAATCAAATTTTCCCATAAGGTTCAACGTAAATAAGATTAATCCATTCTGAACTTTGTTTTTGAACCACAAAAATATGAAACAAAGTACAGTACAGTATGAAGAGAGAGAACACGAACATTGCTTGAGACGACTTCTGGCGTGGAGGACAGGAAGGCGGGTGGGAGGCAGTTATTGTTCGGTGGGAGAGTCCCCCTCCATAAGAACATTGGGGAGATCTCCTTCAGGGGTTTCCTGTCTTCTTTGCCTCTTAACTGCAGGCTCTGTTTTGGTGAAAAATCTGTCCAATGTCACTTGTCTTTTCCTGCGCTGCATAACTCTCTGGAAATGACAGACAACGTTATCGTTCATCAGACTCAACATTCTGTTCATTACAGTTATGTTGGGGTGGTGCTTCTCAAAAAAATCATGGCACTCATTCCGTTTTTCCATAATGGATTTTATGGCATCACTGCTAACCTCCTCCCTGTCTTCCTCTTCCCTGTCTTCCTCTTCCTCAGTGGAATGCTCCTAAAATAAGCACCTTCTGCTGCTCACTGTGGAGTTCAGAAATTTCCTCCATGGTCAGCTCCTCCTTATGTTCCTCAACAAGGTCCTCTATCTCTGCACCTTCGACGTCCAGACCCATACTCTCGCCCATGGGCACAATCTCCTCCACTACCTCTGCATCAGACCCTTCAAAGTCACGTTCAGTGACACATTCTGGCCACAGTTTCCTCAAGGCTGAGTTTAAGGTCTGGTACGTGACATCTTCCCAGGCTTTGTCAATGAGGTTGATGCAGTGGAGAACTTTGAAATGTTTCTTCCAGAATTCTTTCAGACTCAAGGATGACAGTGACATTAAAACACTTAGGGAAGAGCACCTTTATGTACAGCTTCTTGAAGTTGCTGGTCCATGGGCTGCAGAAGAGATGTTGTGTTGGGGGGGGAGGAACTTGACCTTTATGAAGTCATACTGGGCGTCCATTTCATCCACCGAGGCTGAAGGGTGTGCCAAGGCATTGTTTATCAGAAGAAGGCACCTTTCAGGCAGTTGGTTGTCAGATATTTTCTTACAGTGGGTGTGAACACCTCTTGCAGCCATTCCATGAACAATTGCCTTGTGACTCAAGCTTTCGCATTGGACCTCCACGTGACAGGCAGTCTGGCCTTGTTCACATTCTGTTCCCTGAATGCACGAGGGGTCTGGGAATGGTACACCAGTAGCGGCTTAATCTTCAGATCAGCGCTTGCGTTCGCACACAGCAAAAGGGTCAATCTCTCCTTCATGGTCTTGTGCCCTGGAAGTGCCTTTTCTTCCTGTGTGATATAGGTTCTGTTCGGCATCTTTTTCCAGAAGAGCCCTGTTTCATACAGTTTAACACTTGTTGAGCTACGTATCCTTCTGCCTTCATAATTTCTGCAAATTCTTTCTTGTAGGCTTCTGCAGTGGCCTTCAAAGAACTGGAAGTCTCAGCATGTCTAGTCACACTGTGGATGCCACTTCTCTTGCAGAATTTTTCAAACCACCCTCTACTGGCTTTAAATTCTTCACTTGTTGCACTTGTAGAGGGTTTTTTTGCAGAAACCCACTGTGCAATTTCTTGGATTTTTCACAGATCATAGCTTCACTAACGCTATCACCTGTCAGCTGTTTCTCATTCAACCACACTAACAAAAGTTTTTCCACCTCTTCCTGCACTTGCGTCCTCTGCTTGGTTAACATCATTACTCCTTTTGCCACATCAGCTCCTTTGATGGCAGCTTTCTTCTTCAAAATAGTCGAGATTGTTGACTTCGCCATCTTGTACTTCGAGGCCAGATCAGTCACACGAATACCATTGTCATGCTTTTCTACAATTTCCTCCTTCAACTCAATGGTTATTTTCTTCACAACCTTATTCTTTCCATTCTTGCTCTGCACTTTTTTGTACCACCATGCTTTGCACTTTCTTTTTACTACCATGCTTGCTCTGCACATTCGTCCCACCTTCATTACTGCTCTGCACATTCTTGTCACCTTCATTACCGCTCTGCACATTCTTGTCACCTTCATTACAGCTCTGCACATTCTTGTCACCTTCATTACTGCTCTGCACTTTTTGTCACCTTCATTCCTGCTCTGCACATTCTTGTCACCTTCATTACTGCTCTGCATGTTCTTGTCACCTTCAGTACCGCTCTGCATGTTCTTGTCACCTTCATTACTGCTCTGCATGTTCTTGTCACCTTCATTCCCGTTCTGCACATTCTTGTCACCTTCATTACTGCTCTGCGCGTTCATGTCACCTTCATTACCGCTCCTTACTTTCTTGTCACCTTCATTACCACTCCGCACTTTCTTCTTACCACCATGCTTGCTCTGAATTTTCTTTGGAGCCATACTGGATGTCCAGCACAGTATGTGCTAAAAAGCACACAAAAAAGCTTTACAGCAAGTGTGCACAGGGATGTACAGTACTATACAGTATGTGCTAAAAACCACACCAAAAAGCTTCTCAGTACTGTAGGTGTCTTCACAGTACACTTTCAGTGTCTGTCTGTGACCGCGATCTCACCTACAGGAAGTCACGACCACGTGTCAGAGCAGGGAAGATGGCCATGGCTCGTGTTTGTCAACCAAAGCAGAGTTCACAAACCGAAGCAAATTTTTTGCAAACTCTTCTGTTCGCGAACAGAAGTATCACTGTACTCTAATGCAGAGAATGCATTAAAGGAGATGTACAGCCAAAGCTCTTTTGGCTGTACTTCTGTGGATCACTGGAATGCAGTTTGTTCTGCACTCCTGTGACTCGTTTTTAGCTGATAGTGGGCTGTCGCCCACTGTTGGCTGACGTCACACAGCTGATGCAGGCTGAGGAAAGATCCCGACTTCAATGTTGGGATCCACCCCAGAGTCCGGAGTGGCACCTGACTCAGCCTTTCAGCGATCTGATCTGCTGAGAGCCTGACCCAGCCGCTCCCTTCCCCTTCACAGCCCAGCACTCCAGTGAGCATGAAGGAGGGGGAGCAGAGCAGACAGCGTTGACTGAGTCTCCACTCTCTGCTCAGTGCAGCTGTGAGAACTCAGCGATCAGCAGTCATGTGATCGCTGAGTTCTCACACTTGGAGCCGGCGGGGGACAGATGCAGCATTGGACCAATAAGTAAGTATAAATTGGGGGGGGGGGGGGGGGGGAGTCCACGCTTCTCTTTTAAGGTACAAAACCTTTTCGACTACAAAGAATGTAGCTGCTGACCTTTAACACTTACTTGTCCAGGGATCCAGTGCCGTACTTCCCCAGGCTGGGTTTTTGGTCTCTGGCACCACCATGTTAACTGTAGAAAGCCAGCTATGACTCCTTGCAGCTTCACAGACAGCTTGCCACAGTGCATTCAGCTTCTGCAAACTCCAAACAAGCTTTCATGTGTTTTGTACCGAGGAGAGGCTTCCGTCCAGCCACTCTGCCATAAAGCCCAGGTCGGTGGAGGGCTGTAGTGATGGTTGTCCTTCTGGAACTTTGTCCAATCACCACAAAGGATCTCTGGAGCTCAGTCAGAGTGACCACCGGGTTCTTGGTCACCTCTGTTACTAAGTCCCTTCTCCCCCGATTGCTCAATTTAGGCCACTGTGCTCTTGGGAACCTTCAGTGCAGCAGAATTTATTTTGTAGCCTTCCCCAGATCTGTGCCTTGCAGTAATCCTGTCTCTGCATACAGTTCCTTTTTGACCTCATGGCTTTTGCTCTGATACAGTATGCATTGTCAGCTGTGAGGCTTTTTAACCACTTGCCTACCGGGCACTTTCACCCACTTCCTGCCCAGGACAATTTTTAGCTTTCAGCACTGGCGCGCTTTGACAATTGTGCTGTCGTGCAACACTGTACCCATATGAAATTTTTAAAAAATTTTTCACAGAAATAGCGATTTCTTTACACGGTATTTATTCACCAGAGTGTTTTATTTTTTTGCTCTACAAGCGAAAACATTTAGCAAACCAGTAATTTTTCACTTCTTCACTGATTGATGAGGTGCATTGATTGGTGCATTGATGAGGCTGCACTGATGGGCACTGATAAGGTGGCACAGATAAGCAGAACTGATGAGGTGGCTCTGATGGGCATTGATGAGGAGGCACTGCAGTGATGGGCACTGATAGGCGGCAGTGATGGGCACTGATAGGTGCCACTGAAGGGCACTAATAGGTAGCACTGAAGGGCACTGACTGGCTGCACTGTTGGGAACTGATGGGCAGCACAGTTGGGCACTTTTGGGGCTGCACTGATATTCAGGGCACTGATTATCAGTGCAGATGTCTGCTTTGACAGTTGCTGGTTACTGTGACAGCGTGTGACAGCTGTGACAGCGTGTGGTGTCTGCCATTGCCAGAAGGTTTGCTGTGTCTCCCAGCACAGTCTCGAGCATAGAGGAGATTCCAGCAGACAGGCAGTTACTCTAGGAGAGCTGGACAGGGCTGTAGAAGGTCTTTAACCCATCAGCAGGACCGGTATCTGTTTCTTTGTGCAAGCAGGAACAGGATGAGCACTGCCAGAGCCCTACAAAATGACCTTCAGCAGGCCACTGGTGTGAATGTCTCTGACCAAATAATCAGAAACAGACTTCATGAGGGTAGTCAGAGGGCCCGACGTCCTCTAGTGGGCCCTGTGCTCACTGCCCGGCACCATAGAGCTCGATTGGCATTTGCCATTGAACACCAGAATTGGCAGGTCTGCCACTGGCACCCTGTGCTTTTCACAGATGAGAGCAGGTTCACCCTGAGCACATGTGACAGAAATGAAAGGGTCTGGAGAAGCTGTGGAGAACGTTATGCTGCCTGTAACATTGTTCAGCATTACCGTTCAGTGATGGTCTGGGGAGGCCTATCCATGGAGGACGCACAGACCTCTACAGGCTAGACAATGGCACCCTGACTACCAGTAGGTATTGGGATGAACCCTTGGACCCATTTTCAGACCCTACGCTGGTGCAGTGGGTCCTGGGTTCCTCCTGGTGCATGACAATGCCCGGCCTCATGTGGTGAGAGTATGCAGGCAGTTCCTGGAGGATGAAGGAATTGATACCACTGAATGGCCCCCACATTCGCCTGACCTAAATCCAATAGAAAACTTCTGGGATATCATGTTTTGGTCTATCCGACATCACCAGGTTGCACCTCAGACTGTCCAGGAGCTCAGTGATGCCCTGGTCCAGATCTGGGAGGAAATACCCCAGGACACCATCCGTCGACTCTTTAGGAGTATGCCCCAAGGTTGTCAGGCATGCATACAAGCACGTGGGGGCCATACAAACTACTGAGTACCATTTTGAGTTGATGCAATGAAATGTTAGCAAAATGGACTAGCCTGCTGCATCATCTTTTTACTTTGATTTTCGGGGTGTCTTTGAATTTAGTCCTCTGTATGTTGATAATTTTCATTTCCATCAAACGATGGGGCATCCTAACGTTCCTAACACATTACCCAGTCCATATCAGTAAAGATAAAACCTTTTTTTTGACAGAGGATAGATGGGGAAAAGTTAAAACCCCTGTGAAGTTTTTATTGCAGTCCGTGACTTTGTTGACGAAACTTACCACGTCTGTTTGTCCTAGTGACCACAGTTACTGAGACAGCAGGTGAGTGGAAAACCAATATTTTGCTGTCACCAGGGCAGGAGATAAAGATAAATCATCCAAAATCTTGTATAATAAAAAAGGTAAAAAATGTTCCTATGATACCTGTATAAGATGGGAATTTCCCTCACTTTGATAAAGTAAAGGGACATTTCCCCAGGCAAAACATAACCTAACTGGAGCTACATGCCCTTCTTTACTCTATCCTAGGGTTTCTCAACCAGGTATCCTTCAGGGGTTGCTAAGGGTTCCTTCAGAAATTAGCAGTTTTTTCCTCTCAGACAAGTTCTCACTGACATAATTGATTTTTTTAGCTATCTATAAGGGGGTAATTCTTCCCAATGACTACAAGTGTAAGGATCATTCTTCCCAATGACCACCACACTAATGTATCACAAGTTGTAATTAGAGTTATAATTTTTTAGCAGGGGCTCTCTAAGACCAGAAAGTTATTTCAAGGGTTTCTTTGTGTTGAAAAGGCTGAGAAAGGCTGCTCTATCCAAATCTATAAAATATATTGTCTTTACATATACTTTAACTACGAATGTGTCATGTAGATTTATAGACTTAAGTCAGTGAAGATTTCACTGTGCCTGGCCACATGCTGCAACATTTTTCCGGAATTGCAAGGTATTCCAATCTTAGCTATGTGTGCCTCCAGACATCCCTCCCATTTAACAAGGGTGGTGAACCTTCCAGGGAGTATCTGTATAAATTAGGAACTCTTATCACAGCTAAAGGTGAAGGGAGATTTACTAAAACTGGTGCACTCAGAATTTGGTGCAGCTGTGTATTGTAGCCAATTGGTTTCTAACTTCACCTTGTTCAATTAAGCTTTGAAAAAAAAAAATAACTGGAAGCTGATTGGTTTCTATGCAGAGCTGCACCAGATTTTGCACTCTCCAGTTTTAGTAAATAACCTCCTAAATCTCTTTTCTTCCAATAAAAAAATTGTGTTTGAGCACAGGAAATGAGCACGTTTCTCAACCACATACACATTAAACAGATTTTGTTTCCCCATTTATGGATCCTAAAATATATAATTCTGCACAACCCAAATTGGGTGCAAGAATAGTTTTAAAGGTCTTATTATAAAAAAGGATATGTTAATACAGTGTATTGTTTTTTGCAGATGTTCCTTTGTAAGGAAATACCAAGGGCATCGGCTATAAAAATGGCATTGGATTAAACGGGACAAAGATCTTAAATCTTTAATTATTAATAATAATCTTAACAAAATTCTGAAATATTAAAAATAAATGTGCAAGAGGGAATTCCTAATATGGATTAATCCTTATCTGTAAATACATGGCAAGCACATTAAACATTTGAGCTATACATGATATACACTGTACATATGACTTGTTTATAATGGAAATAAACTATGAAACATGTTAATTCTACACAAAAATAAAAGTAGAATTAAGGCTATTTTGCTCACCATGTTTCCTGACTTGCATATGCACATGTGCAGACTCTTGTTCCATATAATGCAATACATCAGAAAGTGTGGGTACCATAGATAACTCAAAAGTAATCAATTACTAAAAACAGCTGCTTGCGTACAGATATGTTTTGTTTAACAAAGACAAAGTGTTTATCTTTCCATGGATGGATTTCTGCATAGCCAACATAAGCCATCAATCAAATTAAGGCTTCTGTTTTGTTTGTTTATTTCTTTTTTTTATTTTGGCCAGATGCTGACACTGAAGAAATAAAAATGGAGATGAAGATGAAAGTCAAACATAAAATAAGATTCTAATCAAGGTAAATTTCTTTTTAAGACTTGCCTTTTATTGATTATGTCAAGTAGTTAATTTTTTTGGATAGTTTAAAAAAAAACATTTGAATCAGATTTTCTACCTTTTCTGGTTTTGGGTTGTCTTTTTCTGTTATGTAATGCACTTTAGACCAAAGACCGAGTTGGACAAGTACTGGGCCCCTAAAAATATGCTACTGCTAAGTGGAATGACGAAATCTTTCAGTGTTTAAAAAGAATGGTTTGTTGTTTATGGTAATTATTAATAATAGAAACATGATTACGGGGAGGCAGCCATATCTGTCTATTAAAGTGTTACTAAACTCAGGACCCTGCATTCACTATATCTTTTTTTCCCACTGTACACACAACATGGAAATGTAATTATTTTAGTAACTATAAACTGCTAAATACCTTTTCTCATCAGCAGTATATAACAGTCTTGTGACTTCTATCAGTGTCCAGCAGAGCACTGGTTAAAGCTTGTAGGAGAAGTCCTTCTTCTCTGACTGTCCTATGAGGCTGCATAACCCCTGAACCTTTGTCTGGACAGTGCTGATTGTTCCTGTGCTGATCATATGCATCCTCCCAAAGAAAAAACAACTCTCTAGCCATACACAATAATCTGAGCATGTGCTGAGTGCCTTCTAGAGCTATGTACTATCAGCAGATGGATTGGGGACAGTAAAAGAAGAGAAGACAGGATTAAACAGCCTTTTTATACAGTGTAGAGCATTAACCCCTAAGATTCCATAGTGAGTATAACAAGCATGCTTTACAGCATATAAAGACTGCTTTTACTGATGTGGGTTTAGTAACACTGTAACTGCCCAGACTCTGCTTTTCCCTAAGGCACTCCCCCATAGATGATGCAATTTTCTTTCCTTTCACCATGGGTTTTTTCTTCTAACACAGTCAGTGTTGATGGGGGAATGTCTCCCACGGCGCTATTGTATTTTGCCAACTGGGGGTGGGGGCGGGAGCCTTCCTGGCCAGCAGAATAAAATAATTACTGCTAGCGGCTATAGCCCCTGGCAGTAATCACATGCAGAAAAATCCGACAGGCTGGTTTTTCCCAAGTCGATTGATGGATCATTTATTGTGTTTGACAATAAAACCTAGAAGTTGATTGGTTATTATACATAGCTGTGCCAGATTCTGTGTGCACAAGTAAATCTCCCTTGCTATCTGTCAACTCTTGTTACTATGAGTACATACGGAGTATAATTTCCCAGTAGACAGTTCACAAATAGGCAACTATTGTTATGGTTTTATTAGAAAGCCCAGTATAATCTATAAACAAAGTATAATAAAGGCACCCTGTTCTAAGACTCCATTCTCATTTGCACGACTCCGAAGTTACACGATTTCCATTTCATCTTTGGAGCAACTTTGAGTGGGACTTTGATCTGACTTTACACTCTCTCGATCAAAGTTGCATCAAAAGTCGTATCAAAGTAGTGCAGGCACCTTTTCAAAGATGCTGCGACTTGAATAGGTGCCATTAAAAAGAATGGGCTGCAACTTGACATGCAACTTTGATGTCCCAAGTTGCATGGCAAGTCGCACAAGTGTGAATTGAGCCTAAACATTTATTTCTGAAAATTACAATTTAATGCAAGAAATGCAAAAAAAAGGACATAAAAGATCAGTGTGTAAAGTTATAAATGTTCTAAAAATTAAGTAGAAGTCACCAATAAAGCATTGTTTCTCTTTGACCTTCATAACTTAAAACGTGTAATTATTTAACAAATAATGTACCTTTCCTTTTAAATTTTAACTTGGTTCCTGAATTCTATTTTTTTTTCATCCTGGTTGACTTTTTTTTTTTCAAAGTTACCTTCAACCTAATTTTTTAATTTTTATTTATAGGATATTATGGAGATTGGTGGTCTACCACTTGAACTGTGGCGTTTGATTTTGGCCTACTTGCCTTTGCGTGACCTTGGGCGTTGTGGCTTGGTCTGCCGATCATGGTATGACCTTATAATAAGCCTGGATAACACAAGATGGCGACAGCTTTGTCTGGGATGTGTGGAATGTAGACACCCCAACTGGCCTATTAGGCCAGAAGTAGAACCAAAGTCATGGAGAGAGGCTTTCAAGCAACATTATATAGCTTCCAAAACCTGGACTAAAAATGCTCAGGACCTGGAGTCCTCCAATTGTTTGTATCTATTTCGAAGAAAGAAGGATCGTAAAGTCCTTTATGTTGGGTATGGCTGTGAGTATGAGAACCTTAGGACTGCCCTAGCTTCAGCTAACATTTATGATCGCATTATGCTCCAGCCTGGTGTCTATGAAGAACAAAATGAGATTGTTCTAAAAGTCCCTGTGGAGATCATGGGCCAGGGGAAACTTGGTGATGTGGCATTACTTGTTTGTATTGACCAGCAGTGTCCAACATCTCGCCTTTGCAACTTGGTGTTTATGCCTGCGTGGTTCACACCTGTAATGTTTAAGGTGAGATTTATTTTACTTATCCCAATCAGTGCTAGCATGTTTGAATTATTAGCCTCTAATGAGGTCTCCTTTGGTATACTTACTTATTCTGTTATTTGTTTATTCTGTTATTTTTAAGAGACCTGACAGTATAATATAGTCTCATTGAAAGAACATAGGATATGCTCATCTCTCTCAATGTCCATGCCACCAAACACTATTACATTGAAGAGAAATTGCCTCACCAAATCAACTATGTTGATTTTTTTTTATACCCCCACTGTACTTAGTGGTTCCTGTCATTAACCCCTACTTCATTAATGGATTCAGTAGTGACATAGGAGCTGGAGGATCGAACCATTGTGTACAGCGAATGACTAGAAAATGGACACAAATGGTAGCAGATTCTGAAGAGTTTTAGGGCTGTATCCCTTCATTGCAGTTGTGTTTGGTGGCACAGCTAGTGGGAAAGGTGAGTATTTACTATCTTATTTGAAGGGGACACTTTTTTGCCTGTTTTACTTCAGCAGAACTCTAACCATATCATAATGTTACTTTATTATACATGCTATGTTGACGCAGCTGGTTTTGACACCAAAACAAAGATTTCAACTCCAAAAAAAAAAAACCAAAGTGAAAAAACACTAACAGAAACACACAGCATGTGTTGTGGTGCACTGCAATGCATCAAAATGTACTACCACACTTTGTGGTGCATTGCTTTTGGAAAAAAAATGTTCATTTATTGGTCTGTTCCTTTGCATTGGCAGTTCATTCCAAACTAATTAACTAAACTCCAGAACACAAAATTTAGATATTGCAGGTTACCAAGGCCTAGATATAGTGTCTGTGTTAGTCTTCATTTTTCAGGAAAAAAAAATTTTTTAGCAAGTGTAGAAAGTTCTACACTATTTCATGAGTGGCGTTACACTTTTATTTTTTATACAGAAAATTCTTGACTTCCCTTGAAATGCAGTGTCATTCTCACTTAATGTGAGATGAAGTGGAAGCAAGCTAAAACAATGTAATCTTCTTTTGTTAACTGCAAATCCCATCACACCCTTGTAATGGAGATGACTAAAAGCAGACATGCTTTAAAGTTCAACCTGGGTTTTTCCATAGATACAGTGGAGGAGAGAGTGTAGCCACCCAAGAACAGGAAATGTGTTTTTTACAGGGTTAGAATGGAATTTGCTTTTTCATTTAAACGTATGCAAAGCCTTTTTTTTTTTCATTTTGAAATAAGAAAGGGTCTAAAAGTAAAAACTAAACGTTTTGCCTATAAGAAGCAAATAAAGGATGCCTTGGGGTTGATTTACTAAAAAACTGGTGCAGTCTGGTGCAGCTCTGCATAGAAACCAATTAGCTACCAGGTTGTGAAAGCTTAAACAAACTGAAGTTAGAAGCTAATTGGTTACCTTGCACAGATGCACCAGATTTTTCACTCTCCAGTTTTAGTAAATGAATTCCCATGTATTGTATGTGCAGAATTTATTCTTTTCCATGTTTTTTTCCAGACATCTATAGGCTATGTACAATTTGACAATTGCAATTTTGAAAATGGTCAGCTGCAGATCCATGCTCCAGGAACGTGCCAGATAAAATTTTGCACTTTTAATCAGTCCAGTATACATTTTCACAATGTGGCTCTCAGCGTATTGGAAAACTGTGAATTTGTCAACAGTGAAAATGCCTCAGTTACTGTGGAGGGGTCCCCTACATCTGATAAAAACTGGGCCTGCAAACACCTTTCAGCCTTTGCAAAGTCAAGGACCATGCTGTACAGTGCATCAGAGGAGTCACTTGGAAGTGCAGACAATATGGACTACTTGGCTAATGGGTCACCTGCTGGAAATTTAAGGACCTGTGAGATCATTGTGAATGGGGACCAGAATCATTTACTTCCTCACTCAAAATCACAAGTAGTGGATGAAAAAGAAAATGAGTTGAATGGAAACTTTTACATGGGCAAAGAAGGGGAAGCCATGACTTTGGATACAGAGTATAGTGATAGTGAAGTTAGCACAGTCAGTGAGAACGAGGATGATAACCCATTGGTGTACAAACTGTCCTATCATTCACATGGACTAAGTGACATGTTGTCCAAATCTATACTTTGCAGACCACAAAGCAATGGGCTTCTCACTTTGCAGAGTGACATGGCTTTAAAAAGTCTTCAACAAGAGCTGCAGAGAGACAAAGAACTTCAAAATTTTGCAAGCACAATTCAAGGATGCCTTGTACGGAAGTGCCTTTTTAGAGATGGCAAAGGGGGAGTCTTCATCTGCTCTCAAGGGCAAGCTAGATTGGAAGGATGTATTTTCAGGGACTTAACCTATGCAGTACGGTGTATACAAAACAGCAAGGTAAGCCATCGGAACTAATAATAATAAAAATATAAATTTTATTTCAGAAAATTATTTGCGTGTTTGACATGTGCAGCCATTTAATGTGTTAGGGTCTGTTTTTCTTATGCCGTTTTGTTTTTCTGTATCCAGGATAAGAAAAATTCATTATATTATTTGACTCAGGTCAGCATTTAAACAGTTAAAGCAGTATTAAACCCAAAAGCAAACATTTATTATATTGCAGCTTACCAATTCTTAGATGTGATGTCTGTATTAGTTTCTTTTTTTAGGCTTTCTTTCTTCTATTTTCATCTGGTAAACCAACCAGCAAATCTGTTGTTTTTCAAAAGCACAAGCTTTTGCAGGAGTGATTAAAATGATCAGCTTTTATTTATTCATGCAAAGCCATTATCCCAAAAAGAAAAAAACAGTTTGCTGTAACTGTTTATAAAGTGTGAGCTTCCATTTATTAGTCTAAAAATCTAAATGTGTTAATACATTTTACACTCCCCTCCTCCCAGACTGACAATGCTGCTGTCTGTTGTGCCTCCAGTCTCATTCCTCCAATGTTGTGTCTGACTAATACACGAGGTGTGTTACTGATCAGATCACCAGGTGAAAACAGAGGGGAAAAAAGCCAAAGAAAAGTGATGCAGCCAACACATCTACTGATTATTAAGCTGCAATATATTACATTTTTGGTTTTGGGTTTAATACTTCTTTAACTACTTTCATTGTTTTGATTAATGGCCAAGATACTACAATGTCAGAAAATGTGTTTGCATGGCAATTGTTATTTTTCCTTTTGACATGGAGCACCGTTTCCCGTGAAACAAGTGTAATTAGTGCACTGATTATTTTTTCAAGCCAGTGAGAAAATTGATCTACATTTTTATTATGACGTGAATTGTCAATTGGTTAAATGTATTAGTTGCCAACTGATTGATCAGCCAATCAAAAAAGGTTGATAAGAAGTGTTGTGTGTTGCACTGTAGAGGTGGATGCTAATGGGTTATGTGCTGCAAAGGTAAATCTGTGTCCCAATAAATAATGTGAAAATATGTTTTCTATGCCTCATTGGGTACCAGTAGCAGGAAGCTTATCTAGAAAAAGCCATGCAGTGTTTGCTCAGCTGTGGGGCTCTTGAAGAAATTAGGCAATCCTCTCAAATAAACTCTAAAACAGAATTGCAGATTAAACAGGCAGTTTGGCATTGATGCACAATTGCGATATCCCCTGATTGCAGAAAGTGTGATCCCGCTTACAGAAGACGTTAGTAGAGATTTTCAAAACTCCAACAAGAGTTTATATATATATGTGTGTGTGTATGTATATGTGTGTGTGTATGTATGTATGTATGTATATATATATATATATATATATATATATATATATATATATATATATATATATATATATATATATATATAGTGACATGGCTTTAAAAAGTCTTTAGCAAGATCTGCAGAGACCAGCACAATTCAAGGATGCCTTGTACCTTTTTAGAGATAAAAAGGTATCTCTTGTGCCTTTTTAAAGATAGTAAAGGGGGTATCTTCATCTGATCTCAAGGGCAAGCTAGATTGGAAGGATGCATTTTCAAGGACTTAACATATGCAGTGCGGTGTATACAAAACAGCACATGAACTTTAATGGTATCCCAGTCTTAGTCCGTAGGATTCAATATTGAGTTGACCCTCCCTTTGCAGCTATACCAGCTTCAACTCTTCTGGGAAGGCTGTCTACAAAGTTTAGGAGTGTGTCTATGGGAATGTTTGACCATTCTTCCAGAAACGCATTTGTGAGGTCAGGCACTGATGTCGGATGAGAAGGCCTGGCTCGCAATCTCCACTCCAATTCATCCCAAAGGTGTTCTATGAGGTTGAGGTCGGGACTTTGTTCAGGCCAGTCAAGTTCCTCCACTCCAAACTCACTTATCCATGTCTTTATGGACCTTGCTTTGTGCACTGGTGCGCAGTCATGTTGGAACAGGAAGGAACCATCCCCAATCTGTTCCCACAAAGTTTGGAGAATTAAATTGTCCAAAATGTTTTGTTATTCTGACGCTCTAAGAGTTCACTTTACTGGAACTAAGGGGCTAAACCCAACCTCTGAAAGCCAACCCCATACCATAATACCTAAGTCCCAATACGTCTTGTTAATATAGTGTGTACATATAGTTAGGTCCATATATTTTTGGACACAATTTTAGTTTTTTTCAGGTATTTACCAAAACATATTCAAACTATAGTTATATAATGGATATGGGCTGAAAGTGCAAACTCTTGGGTTTAATTTGAGGGTATGTACATCCAAATTGGAGGAAGGGTTTAGGAATTACAGCTCTTAAGAGTAGCCATTTCCCCTTGTCCCCTTGTAATTCCTAAACCCTTCCTCCAATTTGCATGTACATACCCTCAAATTAAACCTGAGCGTGTGCACTTCTGCCCGTATCCATTATATAACTATAGCTTGAATATGTTTTGGCAAATACCTAAAAAAAAACTAAAATTGTGCGTGTGTCCAAATATATATGGACCTAACTGTATGCGTGTGTGTGTGTGTGTATATGTGTATATATATAGAAGTGAAAATTCTGGTACTGAAACTGAAAATTCAGAATGCACTTGGCCGAAAACTGAAAAAGGCTGTTTTTAAAAATGAATATAGATTTTTGAAAAAAAATACACTTTTAATGATTAAAAAAAAACCCCACAATATATATTTTTTTTGTAAAATATGAAAGCGGTTGTTACGGCGAGTAAGTAGATACCCAACATGTCATGCGCATGCTCATGGAATTGCGTCAAACTATGGTACTTAAAAATCTCCATGGGTGACACGGTAAAAATTTCTACAGGATAGCAGTGTAAAGCTACAGAGGAGTTCTAGTGCTAGAATTATTGCTCTTGCTCTGACGTTCATGACGATACCTTACATTTGAACACTGTTTACATATATGGGCATGTCCTACGTATGTGTTCACTACTACATGCAAGCACGGAGGAACAGGGGCACTTTAAATTTATTTTAAAAAAAGTATTTAATTTTTTTTTTTTTTTTTTACACTGTCCCTTTTAAAAAAATTTTTTAGAACTTTTATTCCTATCACAAGGAATGCATGCATCCCTTGTGATAGAAATAATTAGTGACAGGTCCTCTTTATGGAGAGATACGGGGTCAATAAGACCCCACATATCTCCTACAATGTAAAACATTAGCTCAAAAAAAGCATTGATCTATTGCTTTAAAAAAAAAAAAAATGACCTTGTTTATAAGGCAACGGAACCGGAAGTGACATTGCTCCAGTCCTCCAAGGGCATAGAGATGAGTGGAGGCCATCTTTCCTTCACTAATCTCTATGCCTAGTGCCGGGATCGTTCGGTGGTCTCTCGTGTAACTACCAAGAACTACCGAGCGGCGGCCGGTGATGGCAGTGGCGGCGAGGGGTTATTTTCGGCACCTGTATCGGTGCTTTTTTACATATCTGCCAACGGCCGATGGAAGTGTTTTCCGCTGAACCGTTTCGACCACCGAACTTTCGATGCACCCCTAGTAAGAATGCTTTAAAAAAAAAAAAAGTTATTTTAATTGTTTGTTTTGTATCAATTTACAAAATGCAAAGTGAGTGAACAGAAGAAAAATCTAAATAAAATCAATGTTTGGTGTGACTACCTTTTTGATGAGGATTTGGGGTTTTCATGAGCTGTAAGCCATAATCATCACAATTATGACAAATCACGGCTTGAACTATCTTGCTTTGCATGTAATGAGTCTATCTCATATATTAGTTTCACCTTTTAAGTTGCATTACTGAAATAAATTAACTTTTGCACTATATTCTAATTTTTTGAGTTTCACGTGTGTGTGTGTATGCCCTAAAAATCCCCCAATCCAGGTCTGCAAAGCTTGTCGCTTCATACTCAAACACTCAAAGCTCTAACGTCTGCCAAAAGTGATTCAACAAAGTACTGAGTAAAGGGTCTGAGTACTTAAGTACATGTGCCATTTTTTTTTCTTTTTATTAAGTTCACAGACATTTCTAAAATTTTGTCATTACGGGGAACAGAGTGAAGATTAAAGAGAGTAGAAAAAGTAGGAAAAATGAATTAAAAAAAAACTAGTATCAGGCTACAGCATACCAAAACTGAAAAAGTGAAGTGCGTCTGAATACTTTATGAATGCACAAATATATATATAAAAATTGTTTGTTTTTTTTAAATAAAAACATTTTATTGATTGTTAGAAATCATTTACTCCCACCCCTTGTCACGTCACCATAGGTAATGTGCAAGTGAGACAACATCAAAAACAATAGCAGAGGCAAGCATATGCTGTGTAGTTTTATTATATCCTTCTTCATATTTGCTTTGTATTGTTTTGTGGAATAAGTGGTCTTTCTGGACAATTATTAAAGTGATTATAAAGGAAAAAATGTTTTTTTTAAAGAAAAAAAAAATTTTACACTTACCTGCTCTGTGCAATGAAATTGCACAGAGCAGCCCTGGACCTCTTCTTCTCTGGTCTCCTACTGGCTCTCCTGGCTCCTCCTTTCTGTCCAGTGTCCCCATGGGAAGCCACTTTTCATGGGAACACATGTGCTTGCTTACTCCCGAGCTTGCTGCTGTGTCCATTGACACAGACAGCGGGACTCGGCCCCGCCCCATGCTGTCTTGTTACTGGCTTTGATTGACAGCAACAGGAGCCAATGGTTCCCGGTGCTCCAGGAAAGCTAGTGAGACATGGAGGTGAGGGGAGAGAAGAGCTGTAGACATGCACAGCGCTGGAGCGAATGAGGGCTCAGGTAAGTAAATGGGGGGGGGGGGGCAAACTGATGCCTAAACATTTTTTTCTTTAATGCAAGGAATGGTACGGGCCAGAAAAAAGGTCTTAGGGGGTATTCTGGAGGAGCAGCTGCGCAATGCACAGTGTTTTAATGTGGGGAAAGGGGGAAGTAGGTAAATCGGTAACACATTGTCACCAATGGTGCTTTGTGACAGTACTACACTGAACTGGATTGTGACTGCAGACTACTAGCAGTCACCTCTAAATGCAACCTGGGATATGACTTGTCACATAAACTTGTTGGTGATTGCTTGTGCAGAGAGAAGTATGTGAGAGGTGACATGCTCCATCTGATGCCACAGACTCCTCCCCTTCATGTAAGTGTATGCTGCCTTCTGCACTGGTACTACCACTGGAGATGAGGGATGGGAACTCGCCAACAGATGAAGGACTGTGATCAGGGGTGTAGAAATGTTTTAAAAAACTACTTGTCCAGGGACTAAATCTAGGTTCCAATCTGCTTGTCCCTTCTGACAATGTACTTGTCCAGATAAAGAAAAAAATCAATTCTAACTAAAATCGTATTTTAATTTGAGGTGCTGTTAGGAATGTCTGGGACTTTTAAATTCAAAAGGGGCTCTATGGCGACTTAAACATTTTATTTTTTTAGCGTTGTGCTGTTTATCTCCTCCTCCCCTTCCTGCCTCTCTCAATCACCGCACTTGGGGACTAGCAGGGAGGAGAGAGAGCATGCAGTGTGATCAGTACAGATTGGGTGCTTATCAGAAAAGGGAAGTATCCTTTATCCCTTTTTGCTGCCAGAGCCATTTTTACATTTTTTGCACAAGTTTAAAAAATCATTTTAGGCTTGAAGATTACACAAAACCCCCAAACATTATATATTTTTGGAAGGCAAAGACCCTAGAGAATAAAACAATGGTAGTACCAATTTTATGGTGCACGATATTACCACAAAGGTCTAGGAAATGCAAAATTTCAGTAAAAAAATATACTTTAATTTTAGGGCACAAAAAATTAACTTACTCTATTTTTGGCAAAGTATAAAAAATGAGTTTCCACTGAGTAAATGGATATCCAACATGTCAAACCTTAAATTTGCGTGTGCTCGTGAAATTGCGACAAACTTCAGTACCGTATATTTTCTGTAGGTGACACTTTTAAAGCCCTTTATAGGTCATCAGTATAGTGTCACGGAAGGGGTCTTAGTAGGTTCCAGAATTATTGCTTTCATTCTGGCGTGCGCAGCGATATGTAGCGTGTATCGCAATGAACATTTTTATGCATAGGCGCCCTGGTGCCTGCTTTTACATTTGTATGAGTGTATATGTGGGGGTGCCTCAATTTTTTTTTTTTTTTTTTAGGGATGTTATGTGCTTGGGTGCAACTTTTATTTTGTTTACTATTGAAAAACAATTTTTTTTACTTAAAGCGGAGCTCCACCCAAAAGAGGAAGTTCCGCTTTAAGCCTTTGTCCCCCGCTCCCCATTAAGGATTGGCACCTTTGGGGAGCTGAGGGTGAGCGGGTACCCAAATTTGACAGGTACCCGCTTCCACTTCCGCTGCGATCACCTAAAAAAAAGTCCCCTATGTGATGATTTTTTTGGTGACTAAAAGACCCTGCATGTCTCCCCTTTGCTCCCCTGAATGTAATGCAGTGTAAATAAACAGAATTCTTTTCTGGGCCTCAATGGTCAGGAAATCTGAGAACGGGGACCTGGAAGTGACGTCACTTCCAGGTCAGGACAAGAAGGGGAGTTGACGTGTTCGCTCTCCTTCCTCCCCTCTAGCCGCTGACACACACTGATCCAGTCCCAGGCTGGCAGATGGGCAAGTGGAGCCCGGGAGACTTGGTGAGCGGGGGAGGTTCACACGTGGGGGGGCGGAGGCTGGCACCATGGTCGACTGTGTGAAAGCAATCGGGCTGCAGCACTGCTGTCTGAATGCTTTCACCTAACAGGTGAGCCCTGCTGCTTGCTTGCAGCAGGGCTAAAGGTTGAAAAAACAACCTGCCCGACGCCCGGAACTACATGTCCTGGGTGTCGGTTGACACAAATTCAACATCCCTCTGTGATGGGGAATCAAAAGCAACGCCATGGGAACGTCTGGTTAGTACAATTTAGGGAACAGGGAATTTGTGTTGGGGGGGATTTTGTCTTGGGGGTAGGGGATTGTATTGGGAGGAGGGAGGAACGTTTGTTTCAGAGGCAATCTGTGCTTTGCTTACTTTTGTCCTGCACACTGTGCATGTTATGCACTATGACCCACAGCAAAGTAGGCTTAGGTTTTATTAAACCATACCCCTATAAACCACTCCCACTGTTCACACAATTTGGCTACACCCAACATTTGGTGCAGTGTGCTTTGCTTGCCGCAATTATTCCTGCTCACTTCTCCACCCCTGTCCCACTCCCAATAAAAGTGGGCATGGTCAGTAGGGTGTTTCATTGATTTCATTTTGAAAATCTGGTCACCTTACACTACAAATCCCATCGTCCATAGTCCATAGACCCAAGTCCATCTCGTGAACAAGCAAGAAAGGATGGCTATGTTACTACATACAGTGGGACCAGGTAGAATGAACTTAGCCAGCCTCAAAGTCAGCTTACAGGAGCAAAAAAAAGGAATTTGGAGGAGACAGAGCAATAGAAGGTACTTTTCTGAGTTATGTAGGCATGCTTGAATACATTTTTTTTTTAACCAGAGTTTAGTGTCAGGCATTTGAATAATTAATCATCATTTGGGTATGTCTGTATAATCATCACGCTATTTTACCTGTGTGTATTACCTAGTATATTATAAATGTTTAAAGTCTGTTTGCATTATGGATTTATTGTCAGGATTCTTCCACAGGTTGTTATGCTAAAGAATGAAATTTACCACTGCAAAGCATCAGGGGTTTTTCTACGCCTGGCAGCTGGAGGTCTAATAGCTGATAATAACATCCATTCAAACACGGAAGCAGGCGTGGATATACGCAAAGGAGCCAACCCTGTGATATTGGTATGCAAAACTCTGGAATTTAAGCCTAATTACCTAGCAGAGCTCTATAGCACTTACATTTTACTGCAATATCAAAAGGAAATTCAAATTTGCTGTATTTGTATAGTTACGTTTATTTGTCTTTCAGAACCAAAAGGTGTAGACAGTTATGTTTCAAAATGATACACCAAATCATGCAATTTCAAGTAAATCTTGATAGCCCATTCCCCCCTCTTGCTGATGCATACTTTCCCCACCATTCTGTTCTTTTACTGGAGCCCTAGATAGATATGTAAGTTCAGAGTTGGACTGTGTCTAAGCTTAGGCCCTGTACCTTGCATTGTGAGAGGAAGGCAAGAAGATCTTATGCTCCCCCAACTGCCTTACCAGGTATTCCAAATTCCTCGGCAGGCAGATGTCAAGGGAGTATTTTGAAGGTAAATGTATCAATCAAATTAAGCAGCTTTGCAAATATCCTTTTATTTTTTTCTTTCCCTCTGTTGTGTCCTGAGGCATAAGGAAAACTGAGGAATGCCAGCTTAGATTTTTTATCTGACAGCTTTTAAACTTGACTGCTTATTCAAATTCCTATTTTAGTCTAGCTGTACAAAGGTCACATTCCCATTTTATGAACATTTGTCTTTTTGTAAGACAGGCACTTGAAGCACAATCATTTTTGGTCCATTCAGAGAAAGGTAGTGGGTTTCTTTTTAGTGCTTTAACTCCCTTACTTTCCCCTTCCATCTTCTTAGCCATCTGGAGCTGTGTCAGTTCTAACCCAACTATGAGTTGGAGCTTACACAGGTCTAGGACCCTCATGTCACCTCTTTGTGACAGTGCTTGAACTTAAAGTTTGGCTGCTCAGGCACCGGGTACTGCATTGTGAGCTAGCAGGCTGATCGGCACATACTCTGTTTTTCTTTGGCTTTCTCTGGCACAGGCAAAAGAACAAGAGATAAGTGTGTGCTCCTTTTACTAAGTTGAAACTGTTGTTTTGTTTTAAATGAACAAAGTAGGGGGAAACTTTTAAGTGTTATTCTAGGAAGAAGTTTTCTTACCGTTTTAGATGAAAATGGGAAGCATCAGAACCTCTCTCAGACAGGGAGTAAGTCAGGTCATACATGATGCACTGGTTGCAGGAAATAAAATTGCTTGATTCCTTCATCAACACAGTCAGTGTTGATGGGGGAATCCCACCCGCGGGAGTAAACAGTGATTACTGCTAGTGGCTATAATAGCCGCTAGCAATAATTGCATGTAAAATCCAACATATTGGCTGTAATCAATCAACTTGGCTACAACCAGCCTGCCCATAGATTGAATCTCGGCTGTTCTCTGCTGAATCGGCCAAGATTCGAACCATATAGCCAGTTTAGGGGTAATCTGCCAATAATGCATACAGCGATACAAACTTTCAAACACTTCCCCACTTCATTAAAAACAAATGTTTTTATTGCACCCATTCAAGAGACCAATCACCACTGTGGTGAGCAGTGAGGTGAAATATTCCCCAATGGGGACAACAGCGGTAAACATCTGATAGTTTCAAATCTATCCTTACTTGATTTGGCTGCAGTTCTGTCTGAATTGTGCAGATTTCACCATGTATCAATACATTTGGTTAGGAAATGGCTCTGATAGTGTTTAATTTATAACCATCTTTAAATAGACACTGTCACTTTTTATGACAAAGTGAAAAGTCCTTCTCTGACCCACTGATAATTACCTATCCAGTTTTCTAAAACTGCTCTTTCCTGGTTATGGTTGGCTGTATGGTACAGCTGTCTCTCCTGAGTTAGAAACATACCTGCAATTTGTTGGATGCCTAAAAATTTCTGTGTGCATGAGGTCCTGAATTAGCAAAGTGACAGTGTCTTTTTGAATAGAAAGATATTAACATACTGTTTTTTTTAGCTGCTGTAGCATAGGATAACATATGCCTTAATAAACATAGCATGGTGCAGTGAAGAGGTATAACGGCAACATATGTCTATAGTTCAGTATGAAGCAGATTTTTTTTTTTTTCACATTAACAAATTCTACTAAAAAGCTTAAGTCAGGTTTATTTTGAAAGTGCTGTGCTGCTGGATTTAGAAAGGATTTTCATGATGTGATGTACACACTTTGGCCTGCATTCTCTATTAATATCTATGCTTCTATTTTCTGTGCATGTAATGCAACTGGCAGTGTAACAGAATACACAGTGGCCTCCGCTCTGGCATTGTGGTCCTAGGCAACGGCAAAGGCAGCATCCGAAGCAATCAGATCTATGGGAATAAAGAAGCTGGCATTTATATACTGTACAATGGGAACCCTGTGGTGAGGTATGTTATTATGGTTTCATTCTACTTATTCCGTCTCTGTGGCTACGCTTTGAAAATGCAGAACACATTATTTTCACAAGCTAATCTCCAAAGTAATGTTCTGATTATGTTCTGCAATGTCGTCTGCTTTGCTCCAGCCTTTACATTTCCTTTGTTATGTATGTCAGTCTCCAGAGACAAATAGTCTGGGCTTGTCTATTTGTTTTCCCAGTACCATTAATCGATGGGACACTAAGGAATATTTTTGTAGTAAAATAAAAAAAAAATCACAATTATTTGATAACATGCTGTTAGAAAATTTGCATTGAGGAGATAAAAAAGAGGATGCAAATTCACATATATTGTAACTGAAATGTAACATAATTTGTATGATGTTGCTCAAAGAAAGCATTTGAAATTTCAAATGAAAAACATTTTAACTTATATTTTAGCGTAATAATATTACTACTAATTCTGGCATAAATTTAGTCTGAGTTCAAAGAATTGCCGCACAGGGGTGTAGACACAAATAACGTTTCTCAAAAAAACATTTTCAAGGGCATCTGTTGGCAAATCAGTTTGTAAGGTATTTTTGACATAAAACACAGGTGTGGCTATTTTGAATTGGGCATGGCAAAAAAACCATGGCCTAATGGGTGTTAAAGGGCATTGTAAAATACAGACGACTTTTGGGAAGCATTTTTGTTTACGTGAATTTGTAATTTAGTTTTCTGTAACAGAATAGCCTTCTAGATAACCAGCAGAGATGTTTGTCTCCGTTGGATTTTCTATATTTTGTAGTGCAACTACTCGGATTTAAAATGAATCTTGAGATAACTTAGACAAAGGGCTAAATCTGTTGTGAAGTAGTTAAAGAACAAGAATTTGAAAGGCGTACCATGGTCCAGTCAAGCCCATATCTAAAGTCCAATTAAGAATCCATGACTAAACTTAAAAAAATACTGTTTACCAATGGTCCTCATCCAACCTGACAAATCTAGAACAATTTTGCGAAGACAAATAGGGAAAATTACAGGGTCCAAATATTCAAAGCTAGTAGAAGTTTGGCCTAATATCTTACAGATGCAGTTGCAACAAAGGTGGTTCTAACAAATACTGACTGGGGGGTGATTACTTATGCAACTGGTACTTTACCTTAAAAGCTCTATATCTTTATCTTCCTTGAGATTTTTACCTGCACCACCACAGGAAGTTCTTGGGAACAGCAAAATAATTAAAAAAATATATAAAATAGGACTGTCACTTTCCTGTTCAGGGCAAAGTGACAGTGTCCGTGAAATGTCTTCCACCTCCTTCCCCAGTGCTCTAGCAGACAAAATATTGCACCCTCTTGGCTCTGATACTAGATGACACTGGTATTTTTGTGATGGCTGCAGCTGAGGATATCTGGTGAACAGTGAGCATCACTGGTTGGGGCTTTTCACTGATACTGAAACATTATTTGAGGTATTTTAAAATGTCAAGGTATACACACATGTGGAAGTACTCTGTGCAAGTTAAAAAGGCAGTGGATGTATCTAACTTAGAACCATCTCTAAACTGGTTTAAAAACAAGGACCTGAATGAATTAGAATGGACTATAAATCAATCCAATTGCGAACCTGTGACAAGAAGACCTGAAAATGATTCCCCATTTAACATGTTGAAGTGGAAGCAACTTTGCAATAAAGAATTGGCAAAAATTCCAGGATCCAGATATGTAAAGCTGACAGTGTATTATCCAATGGCCTCATGCGCAGCTATGCACCAGAGGTTGCATAAAACACCTGAATGCACACTGACATAAACTATATTGCCAAAAGTATTGGGACACCCCTCCAAATCATCAATCACCTCCATTGCCACAGGTATATAATATCAAGCACCAAGGCATGCAGACTGCTTCTACAAACATTTTGTGAAAGAATGGGTCACTCACAGGAGCTCAGTGAATTCAAGCATGACACCGTGATAGGTTGCTACCTGTGTACTGTTAGGGGTATTATAACAAAGTGGAAGCAACGGGGAACAACAGCAACTCGAAGTGGTAAGACATGTAAAATAACAATCGCACAGTGAGCAGAAGTCGCCAACTGTCTGCAGAGTCCGTAGCTAGAGACCTCCAAACATCATGTGGTCTTCAGATTAACACAACAGTGCATAGAGAGCTTCATGGAATGGGTTTCCATGGCCGAGCAACTGCATCCAAGCCTTACATCACTAAGTGCAATGCAAAGCGTCAGATGCAGTGGTGTAAAGCACGCCACCATTGTACTCTAGAGCAGTGGAGATGTGTTCTCTGGGGTGATGAATCACACTTCTCAGACTGGCAATCTTGCGGATGTGTCTGGGTTTGGCAGTTGCCAGGAAAACAGTACTTGCCAGACAGCATTGTGCCAAGTGTAAAATTTGGTGGAGCGGGGATTATGGTGTGGGGTTGTTTTTCAGGGGTTGGGCTTGATCCCTTAGTTCCATTGAAAGGAACTCTTAAGGTGTCAGCATATCAAGACATTTTGGATAGCTTCATGCTCCCAAATTTGTGGAAACATTTTGGGGATGGCCCCTTCCTGTTCCAATATGACTGCGCACCAGTGCACAAAGCAAGGTCCATAAAGACATTGAAAAGCAAGTTTGGGGTGGAGGAACTTGACTGGCCTGCACATAGTCTTAACCTCAACCCAATAGAACACCTTTGGGATGAATTAGACTGAACAGAAACTGTGAGCCAGGTCTTCTCGTCTGATATCAGTGCCTGACCTCACAAATGCGCTTCTGGAAGAATGGTTGGACTTTCCCATAGACACACTCCTAAACCTTGTGGACAGCCTTCCCAGAAGAGTTGAAGCTGTCATAGCTGCAAAGGGTGGGTCAACTCGATATTGAACCCTACGGACTAAAGGTGGGAATACACGAAAATCGACCGATCGGTCATCTGACGACCGAGAGGCGTTTGTTCATTGGTCGAAATCGTGGCCCACATTAACCAATCTAAAAAAATCGTTCGTTGGGCAATATGTAATGTTGACGTCTTCTGTTCAAGTGGAAGTGATGCCGTGTGCATGTGACCTTGTAGCCACGCCCTTCCGGCCACAATGAGCGATATACACAACAATTAACAGCAATCAGTATAATATAGTTTATTACATTACCTATATACATAAATAGTGATACATAAAAATATAATATGCAGAATTCTGGTTTCATTATCTCATTAGGCCAATCTTCTTTTAACATTTGGATTTTTCGTTCGTGTTTACATAGATTGCTTTAACATAAACATCATCTTCAGTTTTCGCTCATGCGTGATAGCGCTTGACAGATTTTTTTCGTACGACCGTCATACCACTGCATAGAAAATTGGTCGTTCATATGCAAAACGACCAAATTTTTCACTGTTATTCAACCGGATTTTTTCGTTCACAGTATCGTCATCAGTTAAAACATCCTGCTCACCAACAAAGAGAAATCGTTTGATCAGTGGTTCCACAAAATTTTTCGGACAATTTTCTTATCGTGCATACGGGGCATTAGACTGGGATGCCATTAAAGTTCATGTGTGTGTAAAGGCAGGTGTTCCACTGCTTTTGGCAAAATAGTATATGTTCCTAATACACACTATCTGTGTTCAGAACATACATCTGTGCGAGTGTTTTACACAACCCTGGCACATCACCACTTACAGCCATTTCTTCTAATTCATCTCAAAGGTCGGCTGTATGCAGCAGTAGCAGGTCCAGGGAAATTATTAGACAGGCTCTGCATGATGTATGGCCCCTGGGTGGCCACATGCACGTGCCTTAAAGACTTGCAGATGTACTTGCAGCCATAGGTATTTATAAACAGGTATTACCTTGGGGAGGTAACATTAATACAATCAACAAATGTCTGTAGTTTTCTATCACAATAAAAACTGTTTACACATGTATAGCTTCTACTATGTTGTACGAATAAATAAAAAAAAAAGAAAGTTATTTTGCTTTTAAAAACTTTTTATGACCTGGCCAGAAAAAGCGGTAATTCGGGACACCATGCAGCATAAAAGGTTTCAATTTTAATTTATGAAAGATTTAACTCAAAAATCACTTAAAGAAAAGCAAGGAACAAAAGGAACCCCTCACCATTAAAAAATAAAGTCATGGCAAACATCACTGGACCATTCATACAACGCACCCCTGCAGCTAATAAACAAACCCTTCCTGATATTAATGGTAACTTGTGCATCCTATACAACTGAACCATAAACAGGTTATCATAAAGGGATTAGGACATAAGGCAGCCTAAAATTAGTTTGGGGGACACCACGTGTAATCAGCAGTGATTTAGCAGAAAAAGAAAATGCAGTCTTCACTGGGAGGTTACAGTTGTGGCCAAAATTATTCAACCCCCAATGCTGTAAAGGGGTTTAGGGACTATAGTGTACATTTGGAATTGTATTCAGAATCAAATCCTACAAGGACGTTGTAACTACCCAAATGCAACTAAAATGACATCAATTGTTTATGTAATACAGTAGTAAATGGTTCTTATGTGGTTTCTTCATTGCCACAATTATTCAACCCCTTAAAGACTACCACTCTGAAGAACAGAGGTTCATACAGGTGCTTTCCATCAGGTATTGAAAACACCTGTGGATGTCACCGAGCAGCAATCAAGCATAATAAGCACCAATTAGGCAGCTTTAAAATGACTGTGATACTCAGCTCCTTCTAGACATTTACTGGTGTGGTTACAAACATGGTGAAGGCAAGAGAATGGTCCAGGAAGACAAGAGAAGAGGTGATTTCTCTTCACAGGAAGGGCAATGGCTATAAGAAGATTGCAAAGATGTTAAACATACCAAGAGACACCTTAGGAAGCATCATTCGCAAATTCAAGGCAAAGGGCACTGTTGAAACGCTACCTGGTCGTGGCAGAAAGAAGATGCTGACTTCGACTGCTGTGCGCTACCTGAAGCGTAGAGTGGAGAGAAGTCCCCGTGTGACTGCTGAGGAACTGAGAAAAGATTTGTCAGATGTGGGTACAGAAGTTTCAGCCCAGACAATAAGACGCACACTGCGTAATGAAGGCCTCCGTGCCAGAACTCCCAGGCGTACCCCCTTGCTGTCTCCAAAGAATAAGAAGAGTCGACTGCAGTATGCCAAAAGCCATGTGGACAAACCACAAAAGTTGTGGGATAGTGTTCTGTGGACTGATGAAACAAAATTAGAACTGTTTGGGCCCATGGATCAACGCTATGTTTGGAGGAGGAAGAACAAGGCCTATGATGAAAAGAACACCTTGCCTACTGTGAAGCATGGTGGAGGGTCAATCATGCTTTGGGGCTGTTTTGCTTCTGCAGGTACAGGGAAGCTTCAGCGTGTGCAAGGTACCATGAATTCTCTTCAGTACCAGGAGATATTGGATGGAAACGTGATGCAGTCCGTCACACACCTGAGGCTTGGGAGACGTTGGACCTTTCAACAGGACAATGATCCCAAGCATACCTCCAAGTCCACTAGAGCATGGTTGCAGAGGAAAGGCTGGAACATTTTGGAGTGGCCATCGCAGTCACCAGACTTAAATCCGATTGAGAACCTCTGGTGGGACTTAAAGAAAGCAGTTGCAGTGCGCAAGCCTAAGAATGTGACTGAACTGGAGGCCTTTGCCCATGAAGAATGGGCGAAGATACCCGTAGATCGCTGCAAGACACTTGTGTCAAGCTATGCTTCACGTTTAAAAGCTGTTATAACTGTAAAAGGATGCTGTACTAAGTACTAAGATTGAATGTCACTTGGGGGTTGAATAAAACTGATAATGCTGTGAGCACAGAAAAGACATTTGTGGTTATTTCATTATAACTGTTATGTTATATTTGTCTGACCTACAAGTGCCTCTTTAATGTAAATGTAAGCAAGATGACTGAATGATCAAAAGCAATGTCAAACTGGCCAAAACACTCAATTTCAGTGGGGGTTGAATAATTTTGGCCACAACTGTATCTTCCATGCATTAAGGAATTAGGCTGCCTCTAGCATCTACACACAAAAAACACCTATGTGAGGATTAATTACTGCTGATAATGGCGTCCTCCTGGGCATGTGCAGTTTGCGCGCCTGCAGAGCCGCGCAGCGGTGCGATCTGTCACCGGCCGTGTACCTCGGACACGGCCGATGACAGATCTGAGTACCGGCCCTGTTGCCGGTACCATGTGACCTGCTGTGACCAATCACAGCAGGTCACATGACAGTTGTATACAATGGATGGCTTCATTCATGCCATCCATTGTATACTAGTGTGCCTAGCTGTGAATGGTCACAGCGATCACATGCACAAGCTGTGGCCAAATCACAGCAAAGCACAAAAAAAAAGCCCTGAATGAATCGATGTCATTCAGGTAAATGCTTGCTTATAGCAAAGTAATTCTTTGCTATAAGCAAATTGTGTAAAAAAAAAAACAAAAAAACTGATCACTTCCCCAAAGTAGTACAATGTTACTATGATATCAAAAAAATTAAAAATCGTAAAAAAAAATGAAAAACAATTTACATTTTTTTTTCATACTGTCACCAGTCAGTGTCCCTGATTACCGCCATGCCAGTTATATGATGACGCTGTACTGCACTGGTGACAGTATGTAAAAAAAAAATAGTGAAAATAATTTTTTTAATTTTTTCATTTTCCAAAAAATTCTGACAAAAAAAATACAATTTAAAAAAACTCGCCATGCCTCTTATGAAGTATGTCGGACTGTCTACTTTGCAAAACGGGGTCTTTTGGGGGATATCTGTACTGTTCTGACATTCTTGGACCTCAAGAAATTAGATTGGCTGTCAGTACTTCAGGACTGATCAATATTCAGATCTATACCATAGTTTGTGAACTCTATAACTTTCCTACAAACTAAAAAATACATCCTAATTTGGGTTATTTTCACCAAAGACATGTAGCAGAATACATCTCAGCCTAAATTTATGAAGAACAATTTTTTATTTGCAAACTTTTATAACAGAAACAAAGAAAAACGTGTGTTTTTTTTTCAAAATTTTCGGGCTTTTTTTGTTAATTTGTCAAAAAATAAAAATCCCAGTGGTGATTAAATACCACCAAAAGAAAGCTCTAGTTGTGCGAAGAAAATGATAAAATTTTAGTTTGGGTACAATGTTGTATGACTGCGCAATTGTCATTCAAAGTGTGAGAGCGCTGAGACCTGAAAAATGGCCTGGGCAGGAGGGGGGTAAAAGTGCCCGGTATGGAAATGGTTAAAGATGCATATTGGTGCTATATATAGTTGATGTCTGAAAAAGTACCTTTTGACATTTTTTGTACATTTTGTTGGAATAACAAAAAAAAGGACAATGGACAATGTTCTCCTTGAAAGGATCATAGCACAAGCAACACAGCACAATTCAATTCAATTCAATGTAAGTACATGTTAAATGCACATCAAAGCACATATATTTTCATTCCATTGCAGTGAGGTTTTATGTGCAGTTTGCTATAAACAAAACCCTTACAGTGTGTGCTACATTGCATTAGACCTTCACTAATTTCAATTCCTGATTGTAGTTGCACCTTAACCCATTTTCACCAGCTGTACTCGTATATGTGGCAGCACGTCAGTGAACTTAACACCACACTGCCACATATACATGCTTACAGTGGTGCAGTTCTGTGCTAGAAAGGGCACCCTATGATTGGGATCTGGTATTTGGTTGGTCTACTGATGACAATATTGACATGATTGGGAAAATACCTGTGTCATTAAAGTATATGTAAAACAACCCTTCAATTTAAAGTGTGTGTGATATATATATATATATATATATATATATATATATATACATACAGTGGGGCAAAAAAGTATTTAGTCAGCCACCAATTGTGCAAGTTCTCCCACTTAAAAAGATGAGAGAGGCCTGTAATTGGCATCCTAGGTAGACCTCAACTATGAGAGGCAAAATGAGAAAAAAAATCCAGACAATCACATTGGCTGATTTGGGAAGAATTTATTTGCAAATTCTGGTGGAAAATAAGTATTTGGTCACCTACAAACAAGCAAGATGTCTGGCTCTCACAGACCTGTACCTTCTTCTTTTAAGAGGCTCCTCTGTCCTGCACTCATTACCTGTATCAATGGCACCTGTTTGAACTTGTTATCAGTATAAAAGACACCTGTCCACAACCTCAAACAGTCACACTCCAAACTCCACTATGGTGAAGATCAAAGAGCTGTCGAAGGACACCAGAAACAAAATTGTAGACCTGCACCAGGCTGGGAAGACTGAATCTGCAATAGGCAAGCAGCTTGGTGTGAACAAATCAACTGTGGGAGCAAATCAACTGTGTCCTGCAGTGCCAGACATGTCCCTCTGCTTAAGCCAGTACATGTCCGGACCCATCTGAATTAGAAAATGGAAGACATACAAGACCACTGATAATCTCCCTTGATCTGGGGCTCCACGCAAGATCTCACCCTGTGGGGTCAAAATGATCACAAGAACGGTGAGCAAAAATCCCAGGAGCACAAGGGGAGGGGGGGGGGGCCTAGTGAATGACCTGCAGAGAGCTGGGACCAACGTAACAAAGGCTACCATCAGTAACACACTACACCGCCAGGGACTCAGATCCTGCAGTGCCAGACATGTCCCCCTGCTTAAGCCAGTACATGTCCGGACCCGTCTGAAGTTTGCTAGAGAGCAAACTGGGGATTGGGAGAATGTCATATGGTCAGATGAAACCAAAATAGAACTGTTTGGTAGAAACAAAACTCGTCGTGTTTGGAGGAGAGAGAATGCTGAGTTGCATCCAAAGAACACCATACCTACTGTGAAGCATGGAGGTGGCAACATCATGCTTTGGGGCTGTTTCTCCGCAAAGGGACCAGGACGACTGATCCATGTACAGGACAGAATGAATGGGGCCATGTATCGTGAGATTTTGAGTGCAAACCTCCTTCCATCAGCAAGGGCATTGAAGATGAAACGTGGCTGGTTCTTCCAACATGACAATGATCCCAAACATACCTCCCGGGCAACGAAGGAGTTGCTTCGTAAGAAGCATTTCAAGGTCCTGGAGTGGCCTAGCCAGTCTCCAGATCTCAACCCCATAGAAAACCTTTGGAGGGAGTTGAAAGTCCATGTTGCCCAGCGACAGCCCCAAAACATCACTGCTCTAGAGGAGATCTGCATGGAGGAATGGGCCAACATACCAGCAACAGTGAGTGCCAACCTTGTGAAGACTTACAGTAAACGTTTGGCCTCTGTCATTGCCAACAAAGGATATATAACAAAGTATTGAGATGAACTGTTTATATTGACCAAATACTTATTTTCCACCATAATTTGCAAATAAATTCTTTTCAAATCAGCCAATGTGATTGTCTGGATTTTTTTTCTCATTTTGTCTCTCATAGTTGAGGTCTACCTATGATGCCAATTACAGGCCTCTCTCATCTTTTTAAGTGGGAGAACTTGCACAATTGGTGGCTGACTAAATACTTTTTTGCCCCACTGTGTGTGTATATATATATACATTTATTTATTTATTTTTTTTACAAGTGATCACAAAATCTGTTGTCAGCTTAGAGATATGGTGGTGGAGACTGCAGGGGTGTGTCAGGGGGGAGCCAGAGAAAGAGCAGTACCCTGATGTTCCCAGTGATGAACTGTGCAGGGGGCATGTCAGCACAACTCTGTGCAGTTGGAGGACAGACAGGCTGTTCTCCCAGCACAGCCAGAAAAACCGACCATGCTGGGAATGATATGCTTCTGTGCCTAGCATGGTCAATTTCAAATAGGAAAGGAAGGGGACTGGCAGGATCACTAGGAATTTCACACAAAGGAAGAAATACAAATACAACAGGATTCTTTTTATCATATGTATATGGTACAACAGACACATATCAGGAATATGAAATGATGGGGTAACTTACTCTTTATGATCCCCTTAAAGGGTTTAAAAAGCATATGAATGCACAAATGCATACATAGTTTTGGTGCAAAATTTCATCATAGGATGATGCTTATATCACTTGTGTTGTTAGTAAGATATAGTCCATGCCATGGCAACTGAAAGCATGAAGATGAAAAATATTCACATACCAGCACCTTACAACTTTTTATGACAAAACACCCTGATTAATTGACCAGTTCTGCTCCCAATTATTGGAACTGTTGGCCGTGATAGGCTCAAGAAGGCTTAATGACAGTTGTCAGTATTCTATGTAGCAGTATAACAAGGATAACAATGTGTCAGTGTTGTTTTCCTCACAGAGTCTATTTATAAATAATGCACTAATACCATAGAGGTTCGGTTGCTTCAGTGCGTTGTAAGCAGCTGAACCGTGTAAGGTGCTTTGTCAAACAGTACAAGCTTGATGTTCCTCCGGGGAGCAGCTACGGATACTGCAGGGTTGTTAAGACAGCCAGAAATCTGGAAAATTCTTCCTGCTGTGTAAGTAACATGTATTGTAAAAGTAATATTCTCTGGCATGTTTGTGAATTATGACTCAACTTAAACATTATCATGGGAAAATACGAAATGTCCTCTAGGTTGCTGCCTGCTACAGGACTGCTTTTTCTGGGTTTCTTATTTTCATTTTATACCTATCATCTGGACAATTCAAAAAACAAACAGAATGGGGACTTTTGCAGTCTGAGATATTTATCAGAAATAGATGGCCATATCTTTTTAACACGCTTTTTAAAGTGTTGCTAGAGCCAAGACCCTGCATTAGCCATATCTGCTCTCCCACAGTACACAGAACATGGAAGTGCAATTATTTTAGTAAATATAAACTGCTGAATACTTTTTCTCATCAGGAGTTAAAGCAGTCTTGTGACTTCAGCAGAGCACTGGTTAAAGCTTGCAGGAAGCGTTTTCTTTCTGCTCTAGGAGGATGCAAAACCCCTGACCTCTGTCTGGACGGTGCCGATTGGCCCTGTGCTGCTCACATGCACTCTCCCAAGAAAAGAAAAAAAAACTTCTCTAGCAATACACACTAAATTGAGCATGTGCAGAAGGGCTACGGGTTCAGTCTGTCTTATCAGCGTGGACAAGTCAGGACAAAGCAGAGGATTAACCCCCTTAGCTTTCACGGTGAGTATACCAAGCAAGCTTTACTGCATATACAGACTGATTTTACTGTTGTGGATTTAGTAACACTTTAAATCTCGGTTTAAGTATTTTATATGACATGCGCTGCTTTTAAAGCCCAAGTTTGTGACAAGTTTACTTTAAAGTGAACCTGTGTCCAGACGATGCACAGTAATAACATTTTCTAAAACAAATACTCATTCCCCTGTGGGACTATAGGCATTGTGTTGATACTTGTTTTCAAGTGTATAAAAGAGGCACCTAATTCTGAGCTTTTTTTCCCCCTTTACTTTCTCAGAGCAGAATCTTGGCAGCCTGGCAGACATCTAATGTAAACACACAGCACGTGTTTCTAAGCTGTTCACAGTGGTAGTGGAGGGGCAGTAAAAAAGGGTGATTAATGTGTGTTTTTACTGCCTCCTGACCGCTTACCTACAAGCAAACGTGGCGGCTGTTTTGGTCTGTTTACGTTGTCTTTGGTACGATGCTTCACTTTATTGCATGACAATTTTAACATGTCAAGTTTTAAAGGTGGCGCTGCATGTCAAAACTCCATCGATTAAAGTTGATGCTACTTTGCTGCAACTGCATACCAAACATAGCTATGCCAGCTGTGGCTCAGTAGTTCAATGTAAAATCCCCTTTGGAATTAAATAAAAAAGGCATTCAGGAGATGGCAGTAGCACCTCCTGAATGTCTGTAAACTGGCCCTAAACCACCTCCGAAAATGTGATCCACTGTGGAGTGTCTTTTCGAGGGTGGTAAATTCTTCCACCAGTGTGAAAAAGGCCTTGAAAACCAACTGAAACCAAACTGTAGAAGTTTTTTTGTGAAGCAGCTAAAAAGGTAAAGATTTGTTTTAAAGCATCTTTACTGCTTGTTAAGAATCGTTCAAACGCTAACATCCATTGTCTTAAAACAGGTCCACTTCAAGAACCATGTGAACTGAGCTGAAACGATATGCACCTGTTTTCACTTCAGATGTTTTGCTCCACTTCCCATAAACTAAACCTAGCAGAGAGGTAGGCAGGTGGCATTATAGGCAAATCTAAATTTTACTTGTATGAAGCAAGCTTGACTGCCCTCTCTCTCCCAAACCACTCAGTTGTTTGATGAAACCATCCATTTTCGCCACCAGACATATATATTTATAAAATTCTTCAGCACGCTTACCAGCTAGATACAAAAATAAACTAAACCATGTCAACAGGTTGCAATAAAAATAGAGATTTTAGTTTAGTACATTTTCAATTATGAATTCACACTGCCACAACAAGGCCTCTCTTCAAAGTGTGGCCCCCAAATCTAGTCTGACAGAGCTCTCACTTTTAGGGTACATAGAGCAGTGAATTATGTGAGAGCAGGCATGCCTTAAGACAGGGCTTGACATGGGATTTTGTCAGCCCATCCCTAGTTGCTGATCATTCTATAGCCGGTTGATAGCTATAGCATGGTAGACTAATTCTGGGAGGGCGTCTGTTGACTTCGTCCCAAAACCCTGCCCCTGGGGTGTGCATTGCCGAGCCCTCTCATAAACCTCCACTAGCATGGATCTTCAAAAGACCAGTAAATGGCTGGTCATAAATGGTCCTGTTGTAAACAGTCTGAAAAAGCAGGTTGAGCAATACAGATTTATAAGTCTGGTTTTATTTGACCTAAAACTTAACTATCGGACATCGCAACCCAAAACTTTGGTAATTGAATTACTTTAACCCCTTCGTGCCGACTGTACCCAAATATGCAGCCCCACTGGACTGGGCTTTTTTCCCATAGGAGCCAATGATTTTCCTACCTGTGTTTGTGCTGGGAGGGTGCCACATGGAAGTCCCAATTTCCGGGATACCTGACCTCTGTGATAGCCTCTGATTGGCCATCACAGTGATCAGTCACTGTGAAGCCCGCCCCCCATGTTTTCTTTCTGTGAATGGAGGAAAGAGATACATTGTATGTGTGCAAAAAAAAAAAAATACAAATAGTAATAAAAAAATACCTAGATCAAGGTTTGATCTAGGTCAGTGCCAGGGTTAGTGTCAAGGTCAGGGTCAGGATTTTTTTTTTTTATTATTTTTAAATTAGTATCAATGGCAGTTACTGTCAGGATAAAAAAAAAACAAAATACGCACTATTGTTTCTGGGCTGTACTAAAGGTACAAACAAAAACTAACATACACATATGTGGTATCGCTGTGATCATCATGAGCAGGAGAAATTATTTTGGGTTGTTCTTTGGTGGTAGGTTATGGTAGTAGCATTAAATGTACAGCTAAATTAAAAAAAAGTTGTTTTTTTTTTATTACTATTTTGGATCATATTTTCTTTGCTATTAAGAAAAAAATCAGGACCATTTACCACCAAATGATAGCCCAATTTGTCCTGAAAAAAACAAGGTATAATCCACCTGGATGCACAAAGTAGATGTGATAATATGTACGGTTTTGCTAACACATGTCAAAGTTGCAAAATTGTGCTTGGGTGTTAATATTTGTTTTACCCTTAGGTGCGAAGGGGTTAATCAAAAATGGTTTCACTAATGTATAAGAAGATACCAATCAGACACCAGTCTTCCCCCCAAAAAAATTAAGTCAGCAGCTACAAATACTGTAGCTTTTGACTTTAAATATAAGGACACTTACCTATCCAGGATTCCAGTCCTGTCCTTACCCAAGCTGGTTACTCAGTCGGCTTCAGGTCCCGCACGTATGTGCCGCACTGCACTTTGTGAATGGTCCCGCAGACTTCTGAGACCTGTGATGTGTCCCAGAAACCGGGGGGGGGGGGGGAAGGAAAGAGGGGCCGAACTTCAATCAACTGCAATCATTAAAGAGGAGGGGGGATTCAAACAAGCGGAACTTCCCCTTTTGGGTGAATTTCCATTTTAAGTAATATGCTAATTGTTGGACTGTGAAACCTTGTCAGATGAACATGCAAACGTATGAAAAGTGTGAAAACTTTCTGAAGAATCCTCATATTTAGGATAGTTGCCATTAAGGGTGTGTTTGCTGGAGAATTATAAAACTCTCCAGCACTCCTACATCACACCCTCAAACCTTTTGTTTAGGTGGGGTTTAGCTCTGCAACAGCCTCTCAAGGTTCAGGAAAAAAATTGTTGCTTTGGCAGCTAAGGAGCTCTCTTTTGACATCAAAACTACTAAGGATAAAGGTCAGTTTTTCTGAGGGCTAGTGATTCTTTCAAAGATCAGAGTTACCGTATATACTTGAGTATAAGCCGACCCGAATATAAGCCGAGGTACCTAATTTTACCACAAAAAACTGGGAAAAACTATTGACTCGAGTATAAGCCGAGGGTGGGTACACCAGTGGGAAGAATCGTGCCTCATCATTGGTGTCAGTGGGAGGAATAGTGCCCCATCATTGGTATCAGTGGGAGGAATAGTGCCCCATCATTAGTATCAGTGGGAGGAATAGTGCCCCATCATTGGTATCAGTGGGAGGAATAGTGCCCCATCATTGGTGTCAGTGGGAGGAATAGTGCCCCATCATTGGTATCAGTGGCAGGAATAGTGCCCCATCATTAGTATCAGTGGGGGGGATAGCACCCCATTATTGGTGTCAGTGGAATAGTGCCCCATCTTTGGTGTCAGTGGGAGGAATAGTGTCCCATCATTGGTGTCAGTGGGAGGAATAGTGTCCCAACATTGGTGTCAGTGGGAGGAATAGTATCCCATCATTGGTGTCAGTGGGGGGGTGGAGGAATAGTGCCCCATCGTTGGTGTCAGTGGGGGGGAGGAAAAGTGCCCCATCGTTGGTGTCAGTGGGGGGGAGGAATAGTATCCCATGATTGGTGTCAGTGGGGGGTGGAATAGTGCTCCAGGATTGGTGTCAGTGGGGGGTGGAATAGTGCCCCATCATTGGTGTCAGTGGGGGGGGGGGGGGATAGTGCCCAATCGTTGGTGTCAGTGGGGGGGAGGAAAAGTGCCCCATCGTTGGTGTCAGTGGGAGGAATAATGCCCCATCATTGGTATGAGTGACACCAATGATGGGGCACTACTCCTACCACTGACACTTGCTGACCCCTGTTCCAGTATGGTGCTGCTGCAGCCAGCATATGTGGTTGCAGCAGCACCTAAGCACGGCACACTTACCTGCATCTCCTTCACTCGATTTTTGCGGGGCCGCTCAGCTCCGCCTCCTCGCTGGTGATTGGCCGCCTGTGTGCCTTTCCTGAGCTACAGTTCTGGCGGCCAATCACCGGTGAGAAGGCGGAGCCGAGCAGCCGCGTGAACATCCAGTGGACGAACCGAATGAAGGAGCAGCCGCGCTTCCTGGACTGGATCGTCGTGGGACCGGAGCCAGGTAAGAGACAGCAGCCCCCTGCAGACGTTGACTCGAGTATAAGCCGAGGGGGGCGTTTTTCAGCACAAAAAATGTGATGAAAAACTCGGCTTATACTCGAGTATATACGGTTCTCTGGGCTTACTCTGCAAGTGAATCAGACTCTGCATAGAACCAAAGACTAGGCGAAATTTGCTTAAGCATTTTTAGTTTACTAGTACTGCAGCGCTAAAAGAAATAAAATCCAAATATAGATATTAATATAGAACTGTGACATAAAATGTATATAACTGTGCATGAGTAATACACCCAATATAGTGACTAAAGTGCAGAATAAGTAACCAAGTCTGCATAATTCATAAGGTGACTGAATAAATAATAGCAAATAAAAATCAGTCCATAAACAAGATTATAAAATGATAGTACAGACATCTCACGCATGGATCATTTTGGATAATCTTTGTTGATTGACATACTATGGCAGGTTTAAATGGCTTATACAGTTGAATTCTTGATCAGGTGACCACATCAGATGTCCACATGATCTTCCAGAACATAGGGGTCTGCATTCCTATCCTGACCGATGGACTGTATTCCCAACTAAAGAAACACCAAGAGATGTCTTGTTTTTTCCTGGCAACAGTATGATTATGCTTCATTTGCTCTAGTTTCTGGTGAGTGCTATGTGGTGATGGATTACACTGAAGATTTGCACTTTTTGGAATCGTACAGCCAAGTTTGAAGTGAATTTGATTGGACTGTCCATATGCCCATCAAGTTATAATATTGTTTATGGGCTGATTTTTATTAGCTATTATTTATTCAATCACCTTATGAATGATGTATATTTGGTTACTTATTTTGCACATGGCACTTTAGTCACTATATTGGGTGTATTGTTCACTGACAACTGTTTTAAGTTATATACATTTTAAGTCACAGCTATATGTTAATATCTATAACTGGATTTTATTCTTTTTACCACTGAACTATCATTATACTAGTTTTTTTGGGGTTGGTTTACTCTTAAGTGCTAGAAGCTCTTTTTTTCTCTTAGAGCTCACTATTTTTATTTTTAGTTTACTGTTGCTTATGTCTGTTTTGTAATTTTTTTTGTGTAAATATTTTCTGTACTATTGTTCTTTAAACAATATTAAAACATCACATCGGTGCAATTAAAATATTTACAGAAAAAGATGTTTCAAAGACATAAAGAGAACAGTAATTCAACAGAGAAATAAAAGAAAGGAGTTAAGAAGGCAGAATACTTGCAAAGTCCTTGGTTTAAGCAGAGTCCAATTGTCCGAGCAAAAAGGCTGCCTTGGCTCTCAAGTCCGTTAAGAGGTTTCTTGATTGTTGTTAAACGAGAGCTCTCTTTTCTCCAGGCCTGTCAGTCATTTTCTATGATATTAAAGAGGTGTCACCTGAGAAATATTGATTAATCATCCAGTTTGAGGATGGGGTCTAGGAGATCACCAAGGTTATGACCAGGTCACCTTACAATTTCATACTAAGGTTAAAAACCTCCAATAGGTGCAGGTGGCATTCTAGCAACTGTCAGATTACTATTCAGAATTATATTTCAAACCCAGGGATACCAAATACAGCATACCCTTGTCACCCAGGAGGGAAGAGACTGCTTTCTCCTCTCTCCTATGTTCTAACATAGTCATGTATGACCTTGTTTGCCTCAACATGAAATTAGCTCTCCAAATATATACCTAATATTAATGTGCCCAGTTCCTGTTGATTTTTATGAACTAAATGTGCAAAATGGTTACATGTGAAAAAACCATTTTTATGGCACGCTCTGCATTCCTAGAGCCCTAATGCCTAACCGGTCATGTGTGTGACGGCTGACTGAGTTATTGTTTTACGATCGGGCAGAGGAAAGTGTCTCTGCCATGTAGACATCCTGCCAAGCCTTATTAGCGGTTTACAGTTCTTGGAGCTTCATCTATCTGTGTTCCATTTAAGATAAGAGGCTCTTTTTGAAGTTTTGTTACAACTTACAGCTACAAATTCCATTTTCTAGAGGGAGGAAAGGAGAGATGATTGTAAATGAAAGACAACATGGTTGAGACCTTAACAAGATGGCTGTCGCATACAGCTCCTATGTCTCTATTGCACACAATCGTCACACGTGCACCTGCTGCCACTATTTGAAAAAGTTTCCTGTGAATACATGAACTACAACTACAGTCAGCCATTGCAGCTTGTACAGTAGTTCTGAATGGACTGCTGGGTCGCTTAGGAGAGACCTCATAGTTCATTCACAAGCCCTGCAGCTTGTAAACAGTCAGCCCATATAAAGGTATGAGTTGACAGCTGCAGTGCTTGTCTTCAGGAGGTAAACTTATCCTTTAACAGTATACCGTATTTTTCGCTCCATAAGACGCACCTAGGTTTTAGAGGCAGAAAACAGGAAAAAAAAAATTCTGAACTAATGGACTGCAGACACAGTACAGGAGATGACCAGAGACTGCGGACAGCACAGGGATGACCAGAGACTGCGGACAGCACAGGGATGACCAGAGACTGCGGACAGTACAGATGACTGCTGACCTTTGGGGAGGTGGGGAGCGGGTACCTGAATTTGACAGGTACCCACTCTTACTTCCGCAGAGTTTTTGTTTGATCTTACCTGTTCCTCGATCCAGCCGCGCGCTGTCTTCCCGGCTTCTGTAATGGCGCTCGGCATGACAGCCGGGTGCCCAGTGCGCATGAGCGAGAAGCACTTGCGCTTTGTGATTGGTCCGACGGCTTCTGGGATCTGTCATGTGTCCCAGGTACTGCCTTACCATTCAAAAAAAGTACCGCTTCTTGCGCATGCGCACTTGGCACCCGGCTGTCATGCCCAGTGCCCACACTACAGAAGCTGGAAGACAGCGCGCCGCTGGATAGAGGAACAGGTAAGATCAAAGAACAAAGAAGTAAGAGCGGGTACCTGTCAAATTCAGGTACCCGCTCCCCACCTCCCCAAAGGTCAGCAGTCATCTCCATAAGGTCCCGCTGCAGAGCTGAGCGGCCGGCCCGGTATTCTGACATGGCCGCGGTGGAAATACCGGACCGGCCGCTCCATATTCGCTCCATAAGACGCACTGACATTTTCCCCCCTTTTTTTGGGGGAAAAAAGGGCGTCTTATGGAGCGAAAAATACGGTAGTTAACTTGCCCTGATGATGATCACTCTTATTTTGCTGGTGTATAGATTATCGTCCCTCGAACTAGAAAATTGCTGTGCAGGATGGGCTTCTGAGTGTAATCACCATGGTGCATCATAATGCTTTCCCACACTAATTTTTTGTTTGAAGATGGCACCATCCATTGTTTGTTCACTTTCGCACCCACTCATGAAATGTTTGATTACTGTAGGGACAGTACTGGAATACTTCCTGTGAGCCTCGGCCGTCATGGACACACCCTCTAGGGGTGTGTTATGTTAGCCTGAGGTCAGATTACTTCTGCACAGAACTACGCTGCTGCCTGTACTTTATGTGTGGAACCCCTAAGAAAAGTTTGCATACTGTGCCATCCAATCTAAGGCTCACTGGGGGGTAGATCGTTTGTATGCTATTGTACACCTGTTATTTTTTTTGCATGTGTTTAGTTATGTAGCAATACAGTATATCACTTTTTACTATACAGTATGTAATGACTATAACTGCTATTACCAAGCACGGTTTGTTTTGTGCTTGTCAATTACAATTCAGATATATGGGCATTTTGTATTGCATGGATAGTGAGCACCTGCAGTTTGCACTAATGTCTATATTTCATAGAGAAAATGGTATTAAACTGTACAAGCGTCCATATTTTTCCCCAAGCTGCATGATAATTACATAATGGCTTAGAATATATTCTGTTATGTTTACCAGATGAAAAAAGTTGTACCCTATAATTAAGGAACAATGCTATACAATTACCAATGGATATCTGTAAAGTCTAAATGAAAGTCTGTGCACATAGCGGAGTGAGCTTATTGAAATGCAGGAACAGTAACTACTCTATGTGCGCAGTCTGTTACTTGATGGGTTAAGTAAATCTTCTGTGATTATTGCTCAGACTGCATGTCAAGAATCGGCTTGCTAGTCCCCAGCTTCAAAAGCCAGGCAAATGGTGAAGGTCAGAAGCTCAGTCGATTTATATTGTTGCTCCTCAGAGGAGAAATGAAGCATACAAAAATCTATGCATCCCATTTCATTTTATTACATAACAAGAACATAATACCAAACATGGTATGTTTTATACAGTTTAAAGGACCACTACCTCCCCTCTCCCCAAGAACACCAAATTAGGTGCATTAAAGTGAATGATCTACTGTTAACATTCACAGCTGTGTTTGAAAAGGTTCATATATTTGTGCAGAAGCCAAGACATTTGACATTTCTTTAACATGTCTATGTAGCCTGTTGCTTTGCAGAAGTTGCCATGGGAGGTAAGGGAATCGGTATAATGGTAGCTGTTAGTTTTTTCCATGAAATGAGTAAAAGTCAGATGCTTGCTGAAAAACATTTAGTGTTACTAAACCCACAACAGTAAAATCAGCCTGTATATGCAGTAAAGCATGCTTGTTATACTCACTGTGGAGCATAAGGGGTTAATCCTCTACATTGTGTAAAAAGGCCGTTTGATCCTTTCTTTTCTGTTCCTCCCTTTTTCAAGCGACCACCTTTTATCTCCTGATAAGACAGACTGAACCAAAAGCATTTTGCACATGCTTAGTTTGGTGTGTATTGCTAGAAAAAAAGTTTTTCTTGGAAGAGTGCATGTATCCACAACTGGGCCTTTTTTACGTTAACCAGCTTGTAAAAATTATATTCTTTACCTTCGTGCCAGCATGGTATACCCCTTCCTTTCCTTGCAATTATTTAGTTTTCAGTACTGTAATAATTTGACTGGCAGTTACTCAGTCATGCAACACTTTACCCAAATTAATTTTTTTTTTACTTTCACTCTATTTTAAATGTAATGTTTAATTAAAAAGTAGAAAGAAAACCATTCAGTGAGACCAGAATATGGTACATTAATTAAGGTTACAGTTGTGTGGGGCCAGGATTCTGGTACACATACAGAAGGAAAAGAATAAAAAATGGCAATCTGACATGGACAGTCAGATCAAAGAAATGATACATTAACATGTCAGGGACCTCCTACATGAGAAGTACTTGGCAGGGATAGCTGTGGTCCTGGCAATGGAGCCCAAGCCGAGGTCTCTACGCATAGCCTGGCACTGTCCCTCAGAGCTAAATAGTATAGTCCAAGAAGACCAAGAGATGAAGAAACAGAAAACAAAAGAAAGGGGAAAAAAAGAGAAAAAGGAAAGGAAGGGGGTGGAAATCTGGAGGAGGAAGCTAGGCTTGGTTCCCGTCTGGGCAAAATATGTTCATGTTGATCTGTAATATTTCCTCTCTTGCCTTCAAAGTTCCCAAGTTGCCTTAAATTGCTTGACCGTTTCAGTGATCAAACTAGTAAGTTGTTTCAACATTAACCAGGAGACCTATACATTGGCATAAAGACCAAAGGTTTTTTTCCACAAGCGAGCTATCGTGAGCTTGGCTGCTAGAATCATAAAAAAGATCAGCTTCCTTGTCGAGCGAGGCAGGTCATCCACCAGCTTATTCAATAGTACAATTCAAGGCGACTAAGGGACTGGGGTCCTAGTGACCTTACGGATGAAAGCAAACACTATTCCAGAAGCCCCGCAGTTTCGGACACTCCCACCAGACATGATATATCCTACCCATTAACTGACCATCTCGAAAACAAGTTGGATACAACTTCGAAAGATGAGCAGGGACCATATATCATCTGGTGATTACCTTTTTAGATTTGCTTCCACAGAGGTGTTAAGAATTCCTTTATAGGCCAGGTGGACCAAATTCATTTTATATATTTTTTGAGACAGATAGAGATTTGTTTTGATCATCTTTTATAACCACTGGACCTTTTATTTCTACTATATCAAATAAAGAACACAAAAAGAATTGGAAAAAAAACAAAACAAAAAACCCTTTATATATTTGTTATATATTTATTTTGCAATAAATGTTTATTTATGAACATTTATTATATTTTAGTATATTTATTACATTCTAATTAAAATGTATAATATCTATTAATGGAGTTGGCATCTATCATATATCTCCTCACTTGGGGAGATTTCCTCACATTTACCATTGAGTCTTTAGGACAGGAAGTGTTGCAAAGCCCAGTTCCAGCTTTTTGATACCCCAAAGACCAGTCACCTATGCTCTATTTATGAAGGGTGACTGGTCTTGTATCCAAACACATGTAATTTTCTGCAGACAGCCTCTTGTGGGAGAATCATCTGGATCCCACCACAGCTCTGTTCTCTACAAAAGACATGTACCACATAGTTAGGTCCCATTCACACCAGAAGCTGGTTATTTTGCAAGGGAATATTCCCTTAGCTTAGTGATTGATGAAAATTCACTGTGAAAAGAATAGCCAATCACATGGAAAAAAAAAAACATATTTTTGCACATGGTTGGATAATGGAAATCAGAAGAGCTTCACCTTACTTGCTAAACTCCCTTGCAGCATTTTTAAATCAACCCTAGTTTTATAGGCAGCCCATTTAAAATAAATGGATTGTAACACACCTTAACAAACACAGAAAATAGGCCATTTTTGCAGTCTACCACAATTGTGTGTTGCACTATGGCTTTGTTCACACTGTCTGCGTTCGGGGGGCCATGCACCATCACCCACATGGGTGTCAAACTGGGAGCAGCAGCTATATCGGTGCAGCCACTGTGCCCTAATTGACATGAATTGGACTGCCGGAACAGGGATGCACAGAACATCTGTGCATCCCCCATGGACAAACACAACCCTCACAGGTGTGCTTTGTAGTATGCCCATGTGCCAATAGCTTAATAGTTTTGATACCTTTTTTTTTTTTTTTTTTTTCACACTGTACTTGCAAGCACCAAACATTATCTATTTTCACATGAGATTTGGGTAAACAATTGAAAGTTACAGTTAGGTCCATATATATTTGGACACAGGAACAATTTTAGTTTTTTCAGGTATTTACCAAAACACATTCAAGCTATAGTTATATAATGGATATGGGCTGAAAGCGTACACTTTCAGGTTTAATTTGGGGGTATGTACATCCAAATTGGAGAAAGGGTTTAGGAATTACAGCTCTTAAGAGCAGCCACCCCCCCCTTTTTCAAGGGACCAAAAGTAATTGGACAATTGAATCAAAAGCTGTTTTATGGCCAGGTGTGGGCTACTCCTTCATTTCTTCATTAATTAACTGCTTAAGAATCTGGTGATTGACATCTGTGGCCGCAAATGGCGGCTCAGGTAGGGCTCGCGTGCACCCCCTACCCAGAAATGTAAAATCACATATATACATGTGTTTTTGCGCACACGTGCCGCCCTGCAGCAGTATATCTGCTATAGGGCGGCACCTGTGCGCAAAAACACGTGTATATATGTGATTTTACATTTCCGGGTAGGGGGTGCACGCGAGCCCTACCCACGGCGCCATTTGCGGCCGCATATGTCAATCACTAGGTCCTGGCCAGTAATTACCCGCCGGCGCCCGGTGATTACCGACAGGGAGGAAGACTGTTTTGTTCCACTTGGGACACCGCCAGATAAAAACTCACTATACTGTGTAACTGTAGAATAAAGTGCAGGATTCTCTATCCAAAATGGCAGCACGTGCACTTCCGGTTTGCGGCTTGATGTCATCGGCGTACCCTTCGCGTTATGTCACTTCATCAGGGCGAAGTCCCTTTGGATAAGGGAATCCTGCATTTTATTCTACAGATACACAGTATAGTGAGTTTTTATCCTGCGGTGTCTCAGGTGGACACTTTTTTAAATTTTGGGTCAAACTTGAAGGTTCCTTGAAAAAGGGGGCTGGCTACTCTTGAGAGCTGTAATTCCTAAAACCTTCCTCCAAATTAAACCTGAGTGTGTGTACTTTCAGCCCATATCCGTTATATAACTATAGCTTGAATACAGTTGCAAGAAAAAGTATGTGAACCCCTTGGGATTACGTGGAGTTTTGCATGAATTGGGCATAAAATGTGCTCTGAACGTCATCTAAATCACAACAATAGAAGAACACAGTCTGCTGAACATAATACTACACAAACATTAGATGTTGCCATGGTTTCATTGCACATAACATGTATACATTCACAGTGCAGGGCGGAAAAAGTATGTGAGGCCCTAGCTTAATGACTTCTCCCAGAGCTAATTGGAGCCAGGAGTGAGCCAACCTTGACTCCAATCAGTGTGATGATATTGGATGTGTTGCTGACAGCTGTCCTGCCTTTAAAAAACACACACCTGTTTTGGGTTTACTGGTTTCAAGAAGCACTGTCTGATGTGAACCATGCCTCGCAGAAAAGAGCTCTCAGAAAACCTACGATCAAGAATTGTTGACTTGCATGAAGCTGGAAAGGGTTACAAAAGTATCTCCAAAAGCCTTGATGTTCATGTGTCCACGGTAAGACAGACTGTCTACAAATGGAGAAAGTTTAGCACTGTTGCCCTAGGCGTGGTCGTCCTGTAAAAATGACTGCAAGAGCACAGCGCAGAATGCTGCATGAGGTAAAGAAGAATCCCAGAGTGTCAGCTAAAGACCTACAGAAATCTCTGGCAGATGCTAACATTTTTGTTGACACATCTACAATAAGGAAAACATTAAACAAGAATGGAGTACATGGGAGGACGCCACGGAGGAAGCCATTGCTGTCCAAAAAGAATATTGCAGCATGTTTGAAGTTTGCAAAAGAGCACGTGGACGTTCCACAGCACTACTGGCAAAATATACTGTGGACAGATGAAACCAAGATTGAGTTGTTTGGGAAGAACACACAACACTATGTGTGGAGAAAAAAAGGCACAGCACACCAACATCAAAACCTCATCCCCACTGTAAAACATGGCGGAGGGAGCATTATGGTTTGGGGCTGCTTTGCTGCCTCAGGGCCTGGACGGATTGTTGTCATTGATGGGAAAATTAATTCCAGAGTTTATCAAGACATTTTGCAATATAACGTACGACCATCTGTCCGCCAACTGAAGCTCCGCAGAGGATGGGTGATGCAACAGGACAATGACCCAAAGCAAACAAGTAATTCAACAAAACAATGGCTGCAACAGCACAGAATATGCCTTGTGTAGTGGCCCAGTCAGAGTCCTGACCTCAACCCGATTGAAATGCTGTGGCATGACCTTAAGAGAGCGATTCACACCAGACATCCCAAGAATATTGCTACACTGAAACAGTTTTGTGAAGAGGAGTGGTCCAAAATTACTCCAGATGGTTGTGAAGGTCTGATCTGCAACTGCAGGAAACGTTTGGTTGAGGTTATTGCTGCCAAAGGAGGGTCAACCAGTTATTAAGTCCAAAGGTTCACATACTTTTTCCTCCCTGCACTGTGAATGTTTACATGTTATGTGCAATTAAACCATGGCAACATCTAATGTTTGTGTAGTATTATGTTCAGCAGACTGTGTTCTTCTATTGTTGTGACTTAGATGACGTTCAGAGCACATTTTATGCCCAATTCATGCAAAACTCCACGTAATCCCAAGGGGTTCACATACTTTTTCTTGCAACTGTATATTTTGGTAAATACCTGAAAAAAAACTAAAATTGTTCCTGTGTCCAAATATATATGGACCTAACTGTATATTCAGAAATGTGTAAAGTATGTAAGCCTTGTGAACATACTGTATGTACAGTACAATACATATGTACACCTTGTTAGGATTAGGATTTAAATGGCAGATTAATTTTCTGCATGCCCATTGATATGCTGATACTTCTGGGATCAGTATACGCCAAGTTCAGGTAAATTACTAAAATATTAAACCTTTCTATCAAATTTCTCTGCTTTGGAGTCAGGTAATAATAATGGATGTTGGCAAGTGTGCTTTTAAATGATGTCAGAGCTGTATGCATAATAAATGGATTCTTGTTTTGTTTATCATTAACAAGTCCCATCACTGCATGAATAATTATAATACAAAGATTTTTTATCAGCCTCCTGCCTGAAAGCTCAACCATTAAAAATCCACTGAAATTTTAAAGATACTGTTAGACATGAGATTATCATTGCTCATTTTTTTTTATTGTGGCCATATTACACCATATTAGTTTTTTTCAGCCACTCAGCATTGTTTCCTCAGTGATTAGCTCAGTAGCCAGGATTGAATTGTCTGGCTTTTTCCCCCCTACCTTCTCCATTAAGACAAACTTTCCCTAGAAAAACTAGTAATTAGCCAATCAGAGCAGCAGTAAATTACATTTCTGGGGGTGTTCGACCTCCCGGATCCTGCTGGTGTCCATTTGAGCGGCCTCCACTCTGCACACTGACCACAGGGGGTTGCATCACCACCATTCATAGAACGGCTTGTATTTTTTTCAATAAATACAAGGCATTCTCTGTTTAGATGAGAGTGAGGGTGGTGACATCACAATTTTCACTTGGTCCAATCAGAGAATGCCTTGTATTCATTGAAAAAAAAATATGAGATTTTATATGAATGGCAGTGTTTCGTGTTCAGATGGGAGGTCACTCACAAGCCTATCACTATACTAGTGCTGCCTACTACAGTGATTTTCAAGTTTCTCAGTGGCCTACCACTATGAGATATGCATGCTTAGATGTTTCGCCAAGCTGGACCAATGTAAATATGCAATACAGATAATTCCCAGAGTTACGGAACTGAAAACAAGGATGATGCCAGGATCTTTCTATGTCTGAGTTCCATAATTGACTCTGTAAATATGCATCCAAGGGGTGGGTGGATGGGCAAGGCTTAACTAACGGTAGCAGTTTGTGAGCAGTTTTTCCAATGATGGCATGAGTTCAGGACAGTAGAGAAATTATGAATAAAGACTCCCTTCATTTAAGACATTGAATCAAACTGGTGGCTGACTCACTGCAGTTACTAAGGGCGAATAGGTTGTTCACTCTGCAAGGGAAGTTGCACTGTGAAAAGCAATTTCATATCAGAGTTCTCAGTACCCTAACCCCCCCCCCCCAAGGGTTGCCAGCCCCCCACAATTTTCTTTTCCGACAAAACATAGAAAATTAACTGACTGCTTACATTTTACTGACAACCTGAGATATGACAGAATTTCCCTTTTAGAAAGAGAATTAATATTTAAATTATATACAATATATATAATATGTAAACATTAACCATGCCCATAAAAAGCAATCTACCTGGCTTTACAATAAAAAATCTAAACAACTTGACAAAATGTGAGTATGATCAGTTATATGAAAGGCCTGAGGAACATTGGGAATGAGCAGAAAACAAGTCCAGCAGTGCGTGTAGTGTGTCCTGGCTAATGGTGGTCTTGGTAAGGTTGCACCAAACACTGGAAGTTTCTTAAAGGGGATGATTAACCAGAACATGAGCCTAGTCACTGTATACACTCTACACATATGTCACAGTCCTTGTATCTGCAAAATGCAACTAATTGATATACCACAAGTGACACACATACACCTTAGAACAAAGGTTCTTTTAACTTTTAATTGCATATGCTTTTCTGCACACAAGATATCATTTTGTTTGACTCTGCGTACCTCAAAGAAAAATTTCATTAAAACTAGCAACTGTTGAAATCATGAACACTTTGGTCAGGTCTGTGTAACATAAAACAAAACATATAGAATGCAGGAGTCAGTAGTAAGTAACATACAACACAGTGTATTGAGTGCAGCAGTCAGGACAGGGGGGATGAGAAGGAGGGGAATTTAAGGGGGGGGGGATGGAGGAAGAGAGAACGAAGGTGGTGGAGGAGGGAGAGAGAGTTGGAGGGGGTGAGGGTAGAGAGCTCGGTGTAGAAGACGGAGAGAAGGGGAAGGAGGAAGAGAGGGTAGAAGGAAAAAATAGCTGGGGGTAGGAGAGAATGCAGTAGGCGGGAGAAGCATATATAGATAGTGGGTAGAGGCAGGGGGGGAGGTGGGGTCGGAGTGATGAGGGGAGAGAGTGAGGTGGGAAGAGGACAGAGAGGGGGGAGAGAGAGAAAGGAAAAATACGTGGGGAGGGGGGAGAGTATGAGCATAGAAGGATGCAGAGGGGTCACTTCCAGTGGTTTGTAGTGGTCACTCCTTCTGTGGAACTCTGCAGCTGTACATTATTTCTCATTTAGGACTTTCACTTACGTGTTTGGGGACAGTAAAATCCTGCAGTTGAGCCATGGTTTTACTGGTCCCTCTTTAGCTGACAATGCACAAGCTGGAGGTGTGCACATGCTGTGAAGATTTGCTTTGCGGCTGTGATAGGAATTACCGTTAGGTCCAGATATATTTGGACACAAGCACTATTTTAGTTTTTTTTCAGGTATTTACCAAAACATATTCAAGCTTCAGTTATGTAATGGATATGGGCTGAAAATGCACACTCAGGTTTAGTTTGAGGGCATGTACATGCAAAATTGGAGGAAGGGTTTTAGGAATTACAGCTCTTAAGTGTAGTCATCATTTTTAAAAGGACCAAAAGTATTTGGACAGTTGAATCAAAAGCTGTTTCATGGCCAGGTGTGGGCTACTCCTTTTGTTATTTCTTCATCAGATAAAAGGTCTGGAGTTGATTTTAAATGTGGTATTTGCATTTTGAATCTATTGCGGTGAACCTACATCATGCATTCAAAGGAGCTGACCATGCAAGTGAAACAGACCATTGTAAGGCTTCAAAAACGAAAAAAATCCATCAGAGAGATATCAGCAACATTAGGAGTGGCCAAATCAACAGTTTGGTACATTCTGAGGAAAGAAGAATGCACTGGTGAGCTCAGCAACATAAAAAGACATGGACGTCCATGGAAGACAACAGTGGAGGATGATCGCAGGATCCTCTCTATGGTAAAAAAAAATCCATTCACAACATCCAGACAAGTGAAGGACACTCTCCAGGAGGTGGGCGTATCATTGTCAAAGTCTACAATCAAGAGAAAACTTCACAAGAGCAATTATAGAGGGTTCACCACAAGGTGAAAAGCCAGATTAGACTTTGCCAAAAAACATCTAAAAAAGCCAGACCAGTTCTGGAAAGGCATTCTTTGGACAGATGAAACTAAGATTAATCTGTACCAGAATGACGGGAAGAAAAAAGTGTATCAAAAGCTGTTCCAAGCCTTCTCCACAAAGTACACAATGTCATCTGTAAAAGATGGTGGAGGCAGTGTGATGGCATGGACATGCATGGCTTCCAGTGGCACTGGGTCATTGGTGTTTATTGGTGATGTGACAGACGACAGAAGCAGCCGGATGAATTCTGCAGTGTTTAGCCCTGAATTCTGTCAGCCCAGATTCAGCCAAATGCAGCAAAGTTGATTGGACGGCTCTTCACAGTACAGATGGACAATGATCCAAAGCACACTGCGAAACCAAGGAGCTTTTGAAGGAAAGAAGTGGAATATTCTGCAATGGCCGAGCCAGTCACCTGATCTCAACCCAATTGAGCATGCATTTCACTTGGTGAAAGCAAAACTAAAAGGCAGAAAGACCCACAAACAAAGAACAACTGAAGACAGCTGCAGTTAGAGCCTGGCAAAGCATCAGAAAGGAAGAAACCCAGTCTTTGGTAATGTTCCAGACTCCAGGCAGTCATTGCCAGTAAAGGATTCTCAACAAAATATTAAAAATGAACATTTTATTTATGATTATATTCAATTGTCCAATTACATTTGGTCCCTTGAAAAAGGGGGTATGGCTACTCTTAAGAGCTGTAATTCCTAAACCCCACTTCCGATTTGGATGTACATACCCTCAAATTAAACCTGAGAATGTGTACTTTCAGTCCATTATATAACTATAGCTTGAATATGTCTTGGTAAATACCTGAAAAAACTAAAATTGTGCCTGTGTCCAAATCTATATGGACCTAACTGTACATTCCCTGACACTTTTGACGGGTACTATCACACATGGAATGGAACCAATTCAAGTTGAACAAGACTGCACTGAATCCACAACCACATGTTTAGGAGGTTAAAATAGACTGTGAGGAGGGGACTTATTGCCTCCTCACTGCCTGTCAAACACCTATGAAAAGCGAAGCAGTTCGCTCTTGGAAAGGGTCATACAGGCAGCCCGAAATGACAGCTGCAGCCAGCTACCCTTAATTTCACAGGCAAGTTCACCTGTCCACAGATTTTTACAGACAAGAGGAATCTGGGTTTTTTTTACATACTGTCCTTAAAATTACAGATAGTTGGCAATTCTGCTTTCCACCATCTTTTCACATCAGAGTCCTCAGATTCCCCACACCCCCATCTTTTCATATAAAAGTCCTCCTTTTCCCTGTCCCCTTCCCCCATCCTTTCATATCAGAGTTCTCCCCCCTTTCCCCCATCCTTTCACAACACAGTCCTCAGTCCCCCCCTTTCAAATCAGAATCCGCATTCCCCTCCTTCCCCTTTCACATCTGAGTCATCAGTTTTTCCCTATCATTTCACATCAGTCTTTATTCCCTCTGCCCCCCCATCCTTTCACTGAGTCCTCAGTTTTGCGGCACCCCCTATTCTTTCACATCAGAGTTCTCACCCCCCAATCCTTTGCCCCACTTTCACATCAGAGTCCTCAGTTTCTCCCCTCCCCTTTCACATCAGAGTCCTCAGGGTTCCTTTTCCATTTCATATCAAGAGTCCTTAGTCCCCCCTCCCCTCCCCCCCAGTTTTATGTTCGTTCATGTCATAGTCCTCCATTTCCCCTTTCACATCAGAGTTCTCTGTCCTCCACCAATCCTTTCACCCCTTATTACCCACCATCCTTTTACAATGTTTACATCAGCTTGTGCTTGGAATATAACTGTTTTTTTAAATTGTTAAATTGATGAATGTACGCAAAATTTCGCTTTAAAGTGGAACTTTAGTCAGAAAATTAAGTCCTGCTAGATCACTTCAGGCTGCCCCCTTTTGCAGGTATAGCTACAGTATGTAAAATATTAAAAATAAGTGCATATACTGTTTACAATCCAGTGTCTCACCCTGCTCTGCACATGCTCAGTTGCTCTATATTTTCAGCACGGTGCCAACAATGTAGAGGCTGATCTGCTGACAGCCTAAAGATTTACTGCTGCTAAGGGGCTCTGGGCTTCAGCAAAATGGCAGCCTCCAGCAAGCAGAAAACGGAACAATGTTAGAGGCAATTTAGAGCACACACTTATTTTGTTAGCATAATTATTAATGGAGAATGTATGTTCCTTCCTAAAGAACATTTATTTTTTATCAAGTTGGTTTGGGTAAAGTTCAGCTTTACCCACTTTCCCTCCAGAGGATTTACCCCCCTTCCTGACCAGGCAGGAAGGCAATTCTGCGTTACTTTAACTGACAATTGCACGGTCATGCAACACTGCACCCAAATGAAATTTATGTCCTTTTTTTCCCACAAATGGAGCTTTCTCTCGGTGGTATATAATTGCCTGTGTGTTTTTGGTTTTTTTTTGCGCTATAAACAAAGAAATTTTGAGAAAAAAAAACTCCAATATTTTTGACTTGTTGCTGTTAAACATGTCCAGTAAAAAAAAAATTAAAAATCCAATTTCGTCATAAATTTAGGCCAATATGTATTCTGCTACATGTCTCTGCTAAAAAAAATCCAAATATGTGTAAATTAATTGGTTTACCTGAAAATGACAGTGTCTACAAATGGCGGTATATATACTGGAATTTTTTTTTTTATATTAGAAAGCAGCAACTTATAGCAGGACTGCAAGACTGCGGCGGGCATTCTGTCACTGGGGGAAACTGACTAACTGTCACTGACATCTCCAGTGACACGAATGCAGTGATCAGTACTAATAAAAAGCACTGACAATGTACTAATGACACTGGGCAGGAAGTGGTTAACATCTGGGGTGTTCAAAGGGTTAGCTGTGTATGTGTTTCACTGTGTAAGCACATTTGTATTGCTCTGGTAATACAAAGCAATGTGCAGGAGCTGACGAGAAAGATCTGTATTGTTTACGTACAGGTCTCTACCCCATCAGTGATACTCAGTGATCGCCAGGTGCCGGTGGGGAATCACCGGGCATGGCAGGAAAGCAGTTAAGTACATACAGTCATAAGTTTAGAAATGATATTAGCCTCGACCATGGTGCATAAAAACAAAAAAAATGCATCCCCCCCAGATTCTGATGTTGACTCTGAGTATAGGTAGTACATAAACTACATACATTTATTGAATCCCTTCAAATTTTTAGATAGCATTTACTTGTGTACCCCATATCAACATCACCCAACTGCCATTTCCAAAACCAGTTACCCTAAACAGGAGTTTGTGTTAAAGTACATATATACCCTAACAATAAACTTGTCTTATTAACTCCCTTTTGGTCTCCTAAATATACCTTTGAAATGGTAAAGATAAACGACTGCACACCAATGATGTCACTTGTGATGCATCTTTATTCAGCCAGCACAAAATACACTGAGAGTCCCCACCTACCAGGCCAGCCTACTAGAATGCATTCCACCCTTAAGGGCTTACTTGTAGAAATATCTTTAAAATTGTTTTGTTATATTTGTTCAAGAAGTGCAAAAAATAGCTGTTTATCTTGCCAGAAATTTAGTGAACCCATAAAATCTTGTGCTCTCCACCTCTGCTGAACCTCATTAGTTATCAGCCCTATTTTATTCACCTTTGTGAACCACTGAACAGCTCCTATGATGTTATGGAGATGAGGAGAGGGAGATGTGTTTTGTAGTCTTAACACACTCTGCACAGTAAGCAAAGTCACTTTTGGACAGGAATTATATTACTGGCAGGGTTGCTGGGTGAAAATAAAGGTAAAGAAAAGCCAAAAAAAAGAAACTAATGTAGCCAGAACTAGTAAAAGACTATTAACCCCTTGACGCTGAGTGCACGCAAATATGTGGCCTCTCGGCGTCTGGGCCTTGACGCCGAGCAGCTGCATATTTGCGTGCAAATAGAAAATACATATGTGCTCAGAACGCGTGCCCTGCACGCTCCCAGCACGTGTCCATGACTTATGGAAAGGTCCCAATCTCCCCTTCGATCAGAACCTTTTCCGATCATGTGATGGCGAATCACGGTGGTCACATGACCCTAAAACCCCGCCTGCCTCCCGGCTTCTGAAACTTAAAGGGCCGGGATGCGCCAGTGTGAAGTGGTTAAACTGCAATACAAAAAATGTTCTTTTTGGGTTTAGGTACATATTAACTCAAAATTTTTTAGAACGAGATGGTGCACTGGTAGTAAGACACATGATAAAAGTGGCTAGCTTTCCACAGATATGAGATGTACTGGATAGAAAAGCTGCATGTACAGACCCTGTATCTAATGCATTTTGAAAGTAATTACGCTGTAGATGTAAGATTACGTGTCTGAAGAAAACCTACCACTTGTGTATGGCTAATGCTTTACTGGCTCCTCAAGTATATTTCAAGGAGCACTATAATCCATCTTCTATAAGCAGCAGTTAGATTACTGTTTTCATTTATAAGACACTCCGTTTGATGGAGGCTTTCAGCATGCCTGCATATCGAAACTGATTAGATGGTCATTGTGGCGTGTCCATCTGCTCCATAATATCTGGGGTCATGGACATAAGAGTCCAATAGATCTCTTATCTAAACGTATTAAATTATTTGTCTCTTGGAACATAAAATTGAAGGGATGCTATCAACAACTGCCAAAACCATATTATAAAATCCTCATTTTATATAATTTTATGTAATATGCCAATAAGGTTAAATAAATGCAATAAATTGGTAACGTTCGATTTAAGGTAACTGACACTTTTATTTTCCTAGTTGACTTTATTTTTCTAGTTGTCCGAGGTTCAAAAACCTGTGGTTTGTAATTTTTATTCTAGAGCATGTTTTATTTAAATGTTTACACATCAAGCTGAAATATGACAAATATAGAACAGGCTGTATTTGGAGCATTGCAAAACAAAATGAGCATTATAAAAGCACCACTCTACCCCACTGTCTTTTTTTCTTAAAGGTACACATATCTTTTATTTTTTTATATTTTGACTGAAGAGTTCGAAAGAAGGATAAAAACAAGAAGGAAGGTTACCTGTTAGTATGGGGAACCAAAGCAGTTACTCATGTGGCACTGTGCAGTTTGAGATTAGAAAAAATATATGCACAGATGTTATTTAACCACTTGCCCTCCAGAGGATTTACCCCCCTGACCAGGCCTTTTTTTGCTATTCGGTGCTGCACTATTTCAACTGGTAATTGCTCGATCATGCAAATTTGTACCCAAATGAAATTTGTCCTTTTTTCACACAAATAGAGCTTTCTTTCGGTGGTATTTGATCACCTGTGCGCTGTTTATTTTTTGAGCTATAAACAAAAAAAGACAGAAAATTTTGAAAAAAAAATATTTTTTACTTTTGGCTAAAAAAAATATATAGTAAACTCATAAATTTAGGTCAAAATGTATTCTGCTACATATCTTTGGTGAAAAAATCCCAATAAGTGTATATTGATTGCTTTGTGTGACAATTATGGCATCTACAAACTATGGTATAGATACTGCAATTTATATTTAAATAGCATTTTTTTGCTATACAGCACTGCGCTAGTTTAACTGACAATTGCGCAGTCATGCAATGCTGTACATAAATTACATTTATGTTCTTTTTTCACACAAATAGAGCTTTCTTTTGGTGGTATTTGATCACCTGTGTTTTTTTTTTTTGGCAGTATAAACAAAAAAAGACTGACAATTTAAAAAATAATGATTTTCTCATTTCTGTCATAAAAAATATCCAAAAAACTCAAGTTTAGTCATAAATTTAGGCCAAAATGAATTTGTCTTTAGTAAAAAAAATCTCAATAATTGCATATTAATTTGTGTGTAGGTTATAGCATCTACAAACTATGGTATAGATAATGGAACTTACACAGCTTTTACTTTCTGACTGTCTATTACATTTCCTGAAGTGCTAAAATACCAGGACAGTACAAACACCCCCAAATGACCCCTTTTCGGACAGTAGACACCCTAAAATATCTGCTGAGAGGAATGTTGAGTTCATGGAAGATTTATTTTTTTTCACAAGTTTTTGGAAAATGACAAAAAAATTTTTTTTTTTACACAAAGTTGTCATTTAAATGATATATTGCTCAGACAAGCAATAGGTATAAGTGGAATTACACCCCAAAATACATTTAGCTACTTCTACAGAGTATGGGGATACCACCTGTGTGAGACTTTTTCGGAGCTTAGCCACATATAGGAGCCTGAAATCCATTGACCACTTTGAAAGCCTGAAGGTGCGTTACTTCCTCATTTCACTTCCTCACTACCTATCACAGTTTCAGAGGCCCTGAAATGCCAGGATAGCACCAAGCCCCCCCTAAATGACCCCTTTTTGGAAAGTAGACACCCCAATGAATTTAAAAAGAGGCATGGTGAGTATTTTGCAGATCTAATTTTTTCTCACAAGGTTTGAAATATAAAAAAAGAAAAGAAAAAAATCTTTTTGTTTTCTTTCTTCATTTTCCAAAAACGAGACGAACGTCGACAAACGAGATCTGCAAAATACTCATCTCGTCTTATCAAATTCCTTGGGTGTCTGCTTTCCAAAAAGGGATCATTTGGGGGGGGTTAGGTGCTATCCTGGCATTTCAGGGCCTCCGAAACTGTGATAGGTAGTCAGGAAGTGTAATGAGGAAATAAAGCCCTTTAAAAGCCTGAAGGTGCTTATTGGATTTTGGGGTCCTGTACTTGGCTAGACTGCCAAAAAGTCTCCCACATGTGGTATTCCCATACTTGGGAGAAGTAGCAGAATGTATTTTGGGGAGTAATTCCACATATACCCACGGCATGTGTGAGCAATAAATCATTTAACTGACAAGTTTTTTTACAAAAACTTGTAAAAAAATATTCTTCTATTGACTCAACATGCTTCTCAGCAAATAGTTTTGGGTGTCTACTTTCCAAAAAGGGGTCATTTGAGGGGTGGGGGCATTTTATGCCCAGCATTAGAATTTTATGCCACACATAACTCACTCTTCTAACCACCCGAAGACCAAGCCTTTTCTGACACTTTCTGGTCATGTAAAAAAAAATCAGTATTTTTTGCTAGGAAATTACTTTGAACCCCCTTATATATAACATTATATATTTTTAAAGCAGACATCCTGGTGAATAAAATGGTGGGTGCTGCAATTTTGTATGTCACATAGTACTCGCGCAGCAATTTTTCAAACGCAGTCTAAAAAAAAAAATTTTGTACGTTTAATGCACAAAAACACAATATATTGGCCAATTATTTGGTAAAATATAAAAGATGATAGTATGCTGAGTAAATAGATACCAAACATTACATGCTTCAAAAGTGCGCACGCCCCATGCAATGGCGACAAACTGCATACATTTTTAATATCCCCCCACTCCCCCTCTCTGTTGGGGTCCCTCAAGGCTCTTTCCTCGGGCCCCTTCTCTTCACCATCTACACCTCCTCCCTTGGCCAACTGATACACTCTCACGGCTTCAACTACCACCTCTATGCCAATGATACGCAAATCTATCTCCTGACCCCTCGCCTCACCCCTTCAGTCTCCACCCGAATCACCAGCCTACTGAACGACATATCAAATTGGATGTCGCTCCACTTCCTTAAACTGAACCTCTCCAAAACTGAGCTCCTAGTCTTCCCCCCCAGCCCGCACACCCCCCCCCCCACTGACTTCTCCATCACGTCCAACCATGCCATCATCAAGCCTACCCCGCAAGCCAGAATACTTGGTGTCATACTAGACTCCAATTTATCCTTCCAGTCCCAAGTCCAATCGCTAACAAACTCATGCAGACTCCACCTCAGCAACATCGCCAAAATACGCCCATTCCTATCCCCAGAAACTACTAAGCAGCTCATCCACTCCCTCATCAGATCACGACTCGATTACTGCAACTCCCTCCTCACTGGCCTGCTTCACCACAGGCTATCCCCACTTCAGTCGATCCTGAATATGGCGGCCAGACTCATCCACCTTACCAACCGCTCCATTTCCGCCACCCCCCCTCTGCCAATCCCTCCACTGGCTTCCGATTGCCCAACGGATCAAATTCAAACTGCTAACACTGACGTACAAAGCTGTCCATAATTCTGCCCCAAACTACATCACCGACCTAATATCCAAATACCACCCAAAACGCACTCTCCGCTCTTCTCAAGACCTCCTTCTTTCTAGTTCCCTGATCTCCTCCTCCTATGCCCACCTCCAGGACTTCTCCAGGGCATCACCCATCCTCTGGAACTCCCTACCCCAATCCATCAGACTATCACCCACTCTCCTCTCATTTAGGCGCACCCTAAAAACCCACCTCTTCAGGGAAGCCTACCCCACCCTCTGATAACTGCCGATCTCCTCCACTCTTCCTACCACTTCATCCCCACAGCTTTTCCTCCCATACCACTATCCCCTCCCTCCTAGATTGTAAGCTCCAAGGAGCAGGGCCCTTGAACCCCTCGTGTATCGCACTGTATTGTTATTGTACTGTCTCATGTATTGTCTCCCATTGTAACGTACAGCGATGAGCGAACTGTTGCCACTATATAAATACTGTATAATAATAATATCCATAGGCAACATTTTAAGTCTTTACAAGCTACCAGTTTAGATTTACAGAGGAGGTCTAGTAGCAATACCGCACATGCATCATGCAACCGCTGTTTACATGCTGGCACGGGGTCAATGCTCATGCATGGGGGGGGGGGGGGCGAGAGTGCTTTTTTTTTAGTATTATTAATCACTGTTAATGCTATCACAAGAAATGTAAATATCCCCTATGACTGCAATGGTCATTGACAGGTATTCTTGTTTGAGAAATCTGGATTCTATTAGACTCTAGATATCTCCTCTGCCCTTACATCATCTAATCTCACCAAGATCGGTGTGATTGGATGCTTTCCCAATTTACAAATGGCACGGTTTATATCCTGCGAAACTGAAGTGATGAAATGCTCGTAGCTTTTGATTTCTTAGACTATAGAGATGATTGGCACCATTTCAGGCTCTAATCAGCTTTATGGTCAGCTGGCAGAAACACCGGCTGCATTCTCAGGTTCCCCCGATGGCATGGGACTGCCCGAGAAGGCCGTGGAAGTCAGCGGGGGAGGGGGGGCATCTTCTCCCGCTGCTTCTAAAAGCAATCCTGCAGCTAATTTAGCCACTAGGATTGCTTTGACATGAAAGCCAATTGCCGGCTGAAAAAAACAATTCCAGGATGATGCCTGCAGCTGTAGACATCATCCCCATATAACCATTCAAAGTCCAGTGATGTACCAGTACGTCTCTGGTCCTTGTTGGGTATATATGCTATGTTCTTTTTTTTTGTATGCAGCCTGTTGGCTGAATGAAAAAAAAAGAAGAAATCTCTGCCAGAAATTTTGTGGTATTCCCACCATTAGAATATACCGCCCTGCGTTCACCCACTTCTAATGGTGGGTACACATGAAATGTTCTCTTTTGGGCTGAATGAAAAAGAAAAAGAACCTAACATATTCCTCTATTCACATTGTTTGATGTGGATGAAGAAATCTCTGCCACATTTTAAAAAAAAAAATATAGTGAAGAATAGGGGCCATCCACTCACTGGCCACCCCAGGCCCCCATGCTTCAGCATATATGCTCTTTTTTAATGAAAAATCTCATCCAACAGTGCTGCACACACTTATGTATATTCTGAGAGCAAGACCACTTGTTGCTGTCAGAATAAACACGTCTGTGCTGCAGCTGAATAGCATTCCTGCAAAGAAAACCACATTGGTTAACAATAAAACAGTAACAATAAAACAGTAACTCAATAAAACAACATTTTTTATTGAAGTATGTACCAAAAATATTATAAAATATATATGCCGAAGCATAGGGGCCATTCACCCCCTTGCTTCGGCATATATGCTCTTCTTTAAGTGCGGATGAAAAATCTCATCCAACAGCGCTGCACACACTGACGTATGTATATTCTGAGAGCAAGTTCCTGTCAGAATACACAGGTCAGTGCTGCAGCTGAATGGCACTCCTGCAAAGAAAACAGCAATGGTTAACAATAAAACAGTAAAATCATAACAGTAGAACAGTAACTCGACAACAGCAAAAAAAAACCTACAACTAATTTTGGTTTTTAAAATGTAAAATTTTTTTTGTACTTCTACTTTTTATTTTTTATGTTTTTTTTTTTTTTAACTTTAACTTAACCAGATTGTAGGGTCTCTCAAAATGCAATAGCCAGTTTCCTGACTACCTCACATCTTTCGAGACCTGTGCAAATATGTGCCCTAAACTGTGCCATGCTGTACCCTATACTAATACTCCACTAGTGTATGGTAGCGACGGAATCAGTCTTTGAGGCAGAGAACAGGTTGACCAGGACAGGAGGGACAAAAAAAGCGGGTGTCATGCCTAATTCCATGTCTGCTAGAGACACAACATCTTTTTTGGGGTGTCCTTTGGGTTGGTGTACCAGGAATGGCATTGGGAAAATGCCTCTCATGCAGCCGGCTAACTGCATCTGGGTGAGGGGTTTGAGCCATAGCACCTTCTAGATACAAAAGGGCCATGATGATATCTTCCTGGAATTTTTCATCCAGTTGCTTTGTAAAACACAAAAGCATTAGGTAGAGCCAATTGAAATAAACAGACACTTTTTTGTACCAGCGTCAGGCTTTTCGAGAAACTAAGTATGGTTTCATCATCTGGTCGTTGAAGTCCACCCCTCCCATGTTAAGGTTATAGTTGTGGACACAGAGGGGTTTCTCAACAACACCAGTTGCCGTGGTAATTTGGTTGGTCCTATCTGCGTGAATGGAAGACAGGACGAAAACATCCCAATTGTCCTTCCACTTCACTTCGAGAAATTCCTCATTTCTCAAGCAGGCTTTTTCCCTCTTTCTATGGGTATTTACAAGCCTTTGGGGGAAGCCCCGGCGATTAGGTCGCATGGTGCCATATGCACCAATTCCAAGATTGTACAAATGTCTAAAAAGTGGCACGCTTGAATAAAAATTGTCCACGTATAAGTGGTACCCCATATTGAAAAAGGATGACACCAAGTCCCAAACTATCTTGCCACTGCTCACCATGTAGTCTAGGCATCCAGGGGGCTCCACGTGACTAGCTTTTAAATCTGAAACTTATATGTACAGTATAGCCTGTTGCCCTTTCACAGGTCTTAAACACCTTGACCCCATATCTGGCACGCTTTCTGGGGATAAACTGAATGCAAGGCGGCCAGAAAAATTCATGAGGGACTCATCAATGCAGATGTGTTGCTGGGGAGTATAGATATCTGCAAATTTTTGGTTAAGGTGATTTATGAGGGGCCGAATTTTGGAGTGGAGTCAGTCAAATTCAGGTTCACCCCAAGGATGACTGAGTGTGCTGTTGTTGAAATGCATAAAACGCATTATATTCTCATATCTATTCCTGGCCATGGCAGCAGAGAACATGGGCATATGATGAATGGGGTCTGTGGACCGCTACACCCGCAATTAATTTTTTTTTAGTAATGCCCATGTTGAGGGTTAGGCCCAAAAAAACCTTTAAATTCGGAAACTGTAATGGGTTTCCATGCGAATGGTCTGGCAAAGTTTGAATCTGGGTTGGCAGCGATAAACTGTTGTGCATATAAATTGCTTTGATCCACAATCAATGTGTACAGATGTTCCGTGAAAAACGCCTCCAAACATATCAAGGGGAGTATTTATATTTGCTTTTTCCACCTGAATTCCGGGTTGGGCAGTGAATGAGGGAAGTACGGATGCTGCAGAATTTGTGGGCTGCCAATCGGGATTTGCAAGCATGTCCGGAAGGACACTATGGGCCTGTGTGCAAATTCTTGGTGGCTACTTGTGCTCGCCACGACATCAGCTTGTACTGCACTTATGGGACTCGCCACGTCACCAAGTGATACTGCAGTGCTGGTATGTGAAAGACCAGGACGTACTAGGCTGCTGGTGCTCACCAGTTCATCAAAAGGTAGACCGGCACTAGTACTGGCACTCTGCTGCATGTGAGCATCATCATGCATTTGTAACATTTCAGCAACCTGGGAATGGGGTCGGGTACGCTTGATCTTAACAGGGACTTCTTCTCCATTGTCTGAGCTATCTGTCAGGGTGCCGCTGCTGTCTACATGTTCACATTCTGAGCTGGATTCTATCAGTGAGGCTTCCCCTTCACTCTCACCTAACATGCTCAGAATCCTGTAGGCCTCTTCACTAGTGTACCTTTCGTTGGACATTTTGGCCACTAAATTTATAGGTAGTTAGTGCGACTCACGGGAAAAAGAACGCTTGACTGTCAGGGACTGCTTGAACCGCTACAAAAAATTTACCAACAAGTGCTATCAGAGATCAGGCCTGATTCTGCGAACACTACGGTTTTGTGTGCTATGTATCAAGTGACAATGACCTACTGACACTACACTTTCTGGGGGAGAAGGGTAAGCATAGGGGCTAAACGAAGGTGCTGGCAGGTGCTGTGGCTGATCCTGCTAACGCTGCGTTTTTGGGGACGCTATACTAATGTGAACACTGGTAGAGTGCTGATCTGATTAAAAATATTGATCCGTTCAGATGCTATACTAGCAATGGAGGTTTATTGTGTAAGTGAGCGTGTTCCTGGTAATCAAGGGGTTAAATGTGATTATTGGTGTACTGACAGGCAATCTGGCGCTATCTTGGAGGGGCGCTAACGGACGCTGACTGACGCTAGCGCTATCTGAAGTCACAAGCGACACTAATACAGTGATCAGCAAGAATACTGTACACTGTGCTAACGACACTGGTGATAGGGCAGTGAAGGGGTTAACTGGGGGGGCAATCAAGGGGTTAAATGTGTCCTAGAGTGTTCTAACTGGATTTGTGTGCTACTTTTACTCACAGTTTGTGTTCTTTCTTCTCTCTCTGGGACAGAAGATTTCATCACTTCCTGTACTGTGTAACTCTCAACACAGGACAGGATAGGACAGGGATCAATCATCTGACTTGGGACGGACATCACTGGCCTAAATCAGAAGACTGATCCCTCGGGGATCAAATTGGGACACCCATGGGTCGGCAGGGGCGTGCGCGTGCCCACTCAGGTCCACGAAAACTGTGGTAGCGCAAATCACATATATATACGTGATGCTGCCACAGGGGCCGCCCTGCAGCAGTAAATGTACTGTGGGCGGTCCCCAAGCGGTTGAAGAAGCCTATCCTGCTTCAAACTAGTAAACTGCCTTTTTATTTTCCTCCATCAGCTCATCCCCCCTCAGCTATTACCTTTTGTTATCACTCAACCCTTCCTCCTAGATTGTAAGCTCTAACGAACAGGGCCCTCTGTTTCCTCTTGTACTAAATTGTATTGTGACTGTAATGTCTACCTTCGTTTTGTAAAGTGCTGCGCTAACTGTTGTCGATATATAAAAATCCTGTATAACAATAATAATAATCATCAAATGCATGTGTAGTTGATGTTAACAGTGTAGTTACTGGATGTAATGATGATGTTTTGTCACTGTTGGGGGTCACTCACAGTGAATTGAAATTGGCAGAGGTACAGTTTCTGGATGCCGAGCAAAAGGGATGGTCTGGATAGGTCCTTTCCTTGCTCCAGCCCAGAGGATTCTGTCTTCATAACCCCCCCAGCAGTTGTCTTTGTGTGGCAAAAGAAAGCTTGTTGGTACTTGCAGTCCTATGGCTCAGCCAGCACTTCAAACTGATCAAAGTATTGATGCATTCAGCAGGCTAGCTGTGAGCTCCCCTGCTGAAAAAGGTAAACCGCTTAACTGAGCCAACGAGAAACTAGGATTGAAAGGTCTATAGGCAGGGAGCTTGGAGACCTGAAATAGTTAACCAGCTGCTCGTTGTGTCCAGTCAACCTAGAGGACATGCATTGAAGGTATCACCTGATATGGCCTGTGAAGGTCCATTGTAAAAAACTAGAGCCAGGGAGGAAGTCACACAGAATTGTTTCTGGTATAGCTTTGACCACCCACAACATCCCAGCACAATGAGTGTCATGGGCACTGAATTGGAAAAGCTAAGGCCTCTAGGGTGCCTTATGTACAGCATGGTGTGCCCTCAAAGAGTTTGCATGACCCCAGACACCGTATATCATAAGCAATGCCAGAAGCTGATGTACCTGGATGGAAAAGAAGGGTGATCTGAGTTGGAGGCCTAAGCTCACTGTCTGCAGCCTTACACTCCCACCTCCTGCCCTCCCCACCACACCTGCACCCATTACACCACCGCATCTGTATACCTCCCCTTACCAAATGACCCTAAACCTTGACTGCACTCTTTATTACTGCATGTGCAGGCCCCCTTCCACTTATAAACATTACTTCTATATCCCCTGCTCCAACCACCATGCCTGTACCCACCTTCTCACAACTGTACGTTCTCCCCTTTCGCACTCCTTGCCTGCATGAAGGACAAGGCCCCTCAACACTGTGCCACTACAGCTTCACCCACCCCTACAGTCAGCCCCCCTCACCTGCTTTCACCAATTCACCTGCATCACCACTGCCGCCACCATGCTCATAGACCCATCTTTCACCCTGCATTTGCACAAAGTGCCCACCTTCCTTCTGAATTCCGCCACTCGTCACCAACTTATGTACTCTTTTGCTATAGTATTCTTGCTATGCTTTGCTTTCTCAGTGTAACAGAAAAAAGATCTACTCCCTATATTTTAACGTAGTGGAATGCACAGATGGATTGGCAGCTCAAGCAGACAAGTGTTAGAGAAAGAAAAGATCACATAAATAAGCACATAGTACACCTGCCCAACCAAGTAAAAATACTTCAATTCCTGGATCATGAAGATGCCTGATTACCTTATGTATGAAAGGGTGTGATGTTTTCCATTCTCCAGTCTCTTTAACGGACTTTAAATTACAGTACACAGAAAAGGTGGTTGTTATATAGTTGTGTTCAAAATAAAAAAATAGCAGTCAGATATCACTAATCTGATCAATCACCGTTTTTGGTAGAAATGATATTTCTACATGGCAAATAATTTACTAGCAGGTGTAGTAGAGTAATAGAAATCCAACAGACCCAACAGTCATGACATGCATGCTGCTGATTCTGTGTAATTGAATCACTAATTGAAAGGGGAATGTTCAAAATAATAGCAGTGTGGAGTTCTATTAGTGAGGTCATTCATTCTTTGAAAAACAGGTGGCAATTATTGCCCTTATTTAAGGAAGGAAGGCAGCAAATGTTGTACATGCTGGATACAGTGCATTTCTCTCTGAAATTCTGAGGAAAATGGGTCGTTCCAGACATTGTTCAGAAGAATAGCGTACCTTGATTAAAAAGTTGATTGGAGAGGGGAAAACATATAAAGAAGTGCAGAAAATGATAGGCTGCTCAGCTAAAATGATCGCAAATGCTTTAAAATGGCAACCAAAACCTTAAAGACGTGGAAGAAAGCGAAAAACTACCATTCGAATGGATAGAAGAATAGCCAAAATGGCAAGGACTCAGCCAACAATCAGCTCCAAGAAGATCAAAGAAGGTCTAAAGTTACCTGTGAGTACTGTTACAATTAGAAGACGCCTATGTGAAGCCAAGCTATCTGCAAGAAGCCCCCGAAAAAGTCCCACTGTTGAAAAAAAGACGTGCTGAAGAGGTTACAATTTGCCAAAGAGCACATTGACTGGCCTAAAGAGAAATGGCGCAACATTTTGTGGACTGATGAAAGTAAGATTGTTCTTTTTGGGTCTAGTGGCCGGAGACAGTTTGTAGGACGACCCCCAAACACTCAATTCAAGCCACAGTACACTGTGAAGACAGTGAAGCATGGTGGTGCAAGCATCATGATATGGGGATGTTTCTCATACTACGGTGTTGGGCCTATTTATCGCATACCAGGGATCATGGATCAGTTTGAATACATCAGAATACTTGAAGAGGTCATGCTGCCTTATGCTGAAGAGCAAATGCCCTTGAAATGGGTGTTCCAACAAGACAACGACCCCAAACACACCAGTAAACGTGCAACATCTTGGTTCCAGACCAACAAGATTGACGTTATGGAGTGGCCAGCCCAGTCCCCGGATCTTAATCCAATAGAAAACTTGTGGGGTGACATACAAAATGCAGTTTCTGAGGCAAAACCAAGAAATAGAGAAGAACTGTGGAATGTAGTCCAATCATCCTGGGCTGGAATACCTGTTCACAGGTGCCAGAAGTTGGTTGACTCCATGCAACACAGATGTACAGCAGTTCTCAGAAACAGTACTTATACAACTAAAAATTATGTGATTCAAAGGAAAGCAAAATCTTCAAACATTTTTCAGTTTATATAGTGAATGTTTGAGTTTGTAAAGAAGAATACAAACACTGCTATTTTTTTGAACAGTCTAATATTCACTTTTCTTCAATTTTGTTTTAGAGGAACAACACAAATTTGATATAATTTTCTTCATGTTTTGATTTGGAATAGAATGTGTAGTGTTCCCAATGCATTTGTGTGTATGGAAATAAAAGCTATTAGAAGGATTTTGAGCTTTATTCACTTTTTTCAACACACTGTATCATTTTGAACACAACTGTATATGAAGAATAGCACAAAGTCCCTTAATGCACAGTCCTTGAGCACGCACGCGCTTGAACATTTCCTTGACATGCATTTCTAATTATTAACCCTAGACCTCCTTTACTGATATCTCAGAGTGGTGTTGTTATTTTTATAATTGTTATTATTTTTAATTTTTGTGTTCCTAAAATCATGCATGCTATGCTTTTTTCTTGCAGTGGAAACCATATATTTCAAGGCCTGGCTGCTGGAATTGCAGTTAATGAAAATGGAAGAGGTCAAATTACAGGTATTATTCAATACTCAAATGTATTAATAGCGACTAATCATTTATTATTTAAGCAGTTTTTTTTTTTTTTTTCTTATCACTTGTAGAAATGTATCTATATAATATTTTTGGAATTGATACACTGTGGCTGTTTACAGTAGATCCATTGTTGGTTGCTGAATAATTTCAGCATAATAAGCATATCTATATATATGTTGTTGCTATACAAGTAAAAGCAAAGTCAAAACCAGGTACCCGCTCCCCCCCCCCCCACAAAAAAAAAAATATATATATTCCTTGTTTGCCCATTGCAGTTGATAAACTTACAAGTGCCTTCTAGCCGTCTTAGGGGCTTGGACATCAGTGACTCATACCCTACATTTTGCCATGCAAGCAGTTGCTGCATGTAGCAGAGCAATTTTATATGCCAGCCATCAGCCCAGCCCAAACTATGTCAAGAAACTTCCAAAGGCCCCAAGTGCTTTTGAAATTTTGTAGACAGGGCTGGGGACAGGTAAACCCCCAATCCAAAAAAAGTTGGGACTCTGTGTAAAATCTACATAAAAACAGAATACATTGATTTGCAAATCTCATAAACTCATATTTTATTCACATTAGAAAACATAAATTTTTTTAAACTCTGAAAATGTACAATTTTAATAAACAATAAGGTATTTTGAAATTGATAGCAGCAACACATCTAAAAAAAAGTTGGGACAGGGCCAGGTTTACCATGGTGTAGCATCCCCACTTCTTTTAACAACATTCTGTAAAGGTCTGGGAGCTGAGGCGAGCAGTTGCTGAAGTTTTGGGAGTGGAGTGTTGCTCAACAGTCCTGGGTCTTCTTTGTCATATTTTTTGTTTCAAGATGTGCTAAATATTTTCAGTTGGTGAAAGGTCTGGATTGCAGGCAGGCCATTTAAGCACCTGAACTCTTCTACTGCGAAGCCATGCTGTTGTAATAGATTCAGTATGCAGTTTAGCATTGTCCTGCTTAAATATGCAAGACCTTCCTTGAAAATATATTGTCAGCATGGGAGCATATGTTCTAAGACCTAGATAGAGCACAGAATTATTTAATGCAGACATTCAGTATTGCGTATCAGTCTTGTCCCTTGCACATATTTTTCCATATTCTCTGAATATTTTGATGATGTTATGTACTTTAAATGATGATACGTATATTTAATGCAGTATTTGCAATTTCATGTTCAGGAACATTATTCTGAAATTGTTTGACAATTTTCAGAAGTATCTATTCACAGATTGGTTAACCTCTGCCCATCTTTACTTCATTCTGACTCTCTAATATGTTTTTTTTTATACTCAGTCATGTTACTGACCTGTTGCCTAATTAGTTGCAAAATGTCCTTCCAGCTCTTCCTTCTTAGTACCACTTACTTTGCCAGCTTTTTGTTGCCCTATTACAACTTTTTTGAGATGTGTTGCTGCCATGAATGTAAAAATTATTTTATTTTTTTATTAAAATAGTACATTTTCTCAGTTTAAACATTTGATATGTTTTCTATTTTCTACTGTGAATAAAATATGGGTTTATAAGATTTGCAAATCATTGCATTCTGTTTTTATATAGATTTGACACAGTGTCTCAACTTTTTTGGAATTAAAGTTGTATGTGGGCAGGCTGCTCCATGTAATTCTATTACTGTAATGATGCTTGTGGTGTGGTGTGGCAGGGTGCTCTTAATTCATTTCCAGAATTAGGGAAAAGTCTATTTTACGCATCTTACTTCTGGCCTATGAAATAGTGCAGTGCCTACATAGCTATGAGCAGCTCCGTATAATCTAATTCAAACAGATGCCAACACACCACCACTAAGGATATATAAAAAATGTACTTGAGCAGCATGAATGAGGAACACCAACGTTTCAAGGCCTGTTGTATTGAAAAAGGGTTCCTATGCAGAATTAGAAACATCCATGTTCTGCATTTATACTTCCTAAGTAAAAGTTTAGCTACTTATATTCTTTAGTATATGTTGGAATTTGTTTGGATTATATTAGGCATAGGGTATCCTGCAAAGTCCTTCCACTGGCAGCTGAAGGTAGGGAGTATGATTTACCCTGTGATGATGTCACATGGACTGATAACTGCAAATAAAATGAAAATGGTATATGGTAAATTTTAAAAAAAATTGATATGTTACTCTGGGTCAGTAAATATGGTATGGGAATGACTATATTCTGCCTTGGCTTTAAAATAGTGGTACTTAGTACATCAATCCACTATAAATAATTTATTTTGATAAGATTAGGCATATAATGATATAAACCATAATCCATAACCATGTAATGATATGAACTATATTCTATAACCATAGTATGATGGACATTATAATCCATAACCTAACATGACAGGGGGCCTCCTTTCAGTTGCGAGTAAAATGATCGTCTATTATGCTAGATTTTTAGTGATCTGTGCTAGTAATTATTATAATTGCTTCTCCTTTGTTCAACATAATAAATAATTCTATTTGTAGTTGAGGATTGGCTATTAAATCCAAGCTTGGGTTCACATATGTACTGGGCCAATTTGCAGGGCAATTTCTAAAGGAGTCCAGTGTGGTTTTGTTCAGCGGTTCAGGTGCAATTCCAATGCGAATTGTTAAAGTGACATGGAAATCGCACCTGAACCGGACTGAAAATCACACCTGACCCTTTATTAAATCACACGCCGACTGGCCTGCACATACCGTATGTAAACCGGCTTCATAGAGGATTTTGGTTCACTTGTCATGTGAATCGGATGCGGTTCAAAAAGCATCCTATTCGCATATATGTATAGGCGGATCTACAAAGGATTCCTTGGTGACCTGTGGGGGCAAGACAACAAGCATGTTTGTCAGATTACAAAAAAAAAAAATGCATTATATATGTAATAACTTTTTAAACAAAATATTTTTGCTAGATTATGTGTAAAACATCTGCTATGCATTACTGTAATATGCTTTTTTATGTCTCAATTTGGCGAAATTACTACAAATGTTGGTGGCCCTTGCATCATAGTGTGAAAGAGGTGACAAGGAATTTCAGATATAGCAATTTTGCACCACTTAACTGCCTCTGTGCAACTGAAAAAAAAGTCTTGCTCTCTAGAGTTCGATGTAGTAGAATGCTCAGATTGTGAGTTTATGCTTTCAGAAGCTTTAGAAAATCCAAATTAAAATAGAAGTAGGACACCTGTTCAACCAAGCAAAAAGACTTCATTTCCTGAAATAACAAGATGCCTGATTGCCTTAAGTGACCCTAACGTGTCCATGAGGATTTCATGTTCCCCCCCTCCCCCCTTCTCCAACTCCTCCCATCTTTCCCCTTGAGTTTTCAGTACATTACACAGCAGCCAATTTATTCATATGAAATAATATAAAAGATGGCAGATTTTTTTTTTAAAAGGTTTGATGTTCTAAAATAGTAAAATACATATAGCAAAGTTAAGATATTTTTATTGTATAATAAACATTCAACTCATACTTAGTTCAGGGTTAAAAATAGGATGCTGAAGAAAATAAAAGTGCTGTTTATTTCATTAGGTTTAGGGCAGGTTCACACTTGTGTATATTAAAATGCAGGTAAAACGCATATGCATTCACCTGCGTTTACCTGTATTTTTTTTTTTTAAGTGCAATTTTATGCGCTTTTTTTTTGTTAACATATCGCCTTTAGCTGCAGTTATTTATTTATTTATTTTAACTGTGAGTTTTATGACAAATTCCTGTGACATAATTTCCTGTTTGTGGATGATAAAAACGAGAGATAGAGGAGCATTATTTTCCTTTGTGGTGTTCTGAGAGTTTTGTAATTTCTTTGGCCACTGCCCTAACTTGTATCTTACCTAGATTGAGGAGGAGAAGGGTGAAGATGGGATTGGGCCATCAACATTGGTACTGAATTAATTCTATGGTTTGTGAATGTGAAAGTAAAGCTCAGTTCTGTAAAGTACTGTGAAGTAAAGACCAATTAAAAGTTGATCTTAAGATTTTTTATTAAAATTTTGGCCAATCGTCTGTTGCCATTTATTTTGTTTCTGATCCATAGAGATCAGGGGGAATTCATTTTCAAGAGGGAAGCTAGGGATGACACTTTCAGTGCACTGAACCTGATCCGCATGGCTCGGCTGAAGGATATTCCAATGTTGCTGATCTCAGCAGACACAGAGAAGGCATTAGACCGTTTCAACTGGACCTTTATGAAACATGTTCTTTATTTTATTGGTTTGGGTGCTGATATGTGTAAATGGATAGATGCTATCTACTCCCACCCCACAGCGGCAGTCAGAGCTAATGAGGCTATCTCGGCAGACTTCTCTTTGAGTAATGGAATGAGGCAGGGGAGCCCACTGGTCCCCTTAATCTTTTTAGTCCTTGAAGCTTTTATTATGTCGTATCAGATCCAGCCCAGATTACAAGGGTGTCCAGAGCAAAAGTACTAATCATAAGGTTGCAGCATATGCTGATGGCCTGCTTTTCTTTGTCACATGTTCAGAACTAACCATTCCTAACCTGTTGAAGGAATTACGCAGACCTTTCTAACTACAAAATGAACATACCAAAATTAATTTTAGTAATTAATATAACCTTGGGGTAAAAAAACTAAGAGGATTTGGTACCGACTTTTTTGTCTTTGCCAAAAGTGACAGGGGTCTAGGATTTCCAGAACCTATAAAGTACTATTATGCCATTCATGACCAGAGTGTTAGACTAGATTAAACATGCCCCTGAGAAGGGATGGGTATCATCATTCCCATTTCAGTCTCTCTCATGGCAGTCTTCGACCTTCTTAACTGATATCAAATGCCACTCCACGATAGGTACTTTCCTGTCTATTTTGACTAAGGTGGATTGTTTTTCAACCTTTCCCTCAATTCCCACCTTTATGTCCCTGGTAACTAGAGCACAAGGGCTCATCACAGGGCTGGTTGATACCCATTTTAGGGCATTTCTTGTTACTAACCATTTCAGGGTTCAACATATTGTAAAGGATGGCCAGTGGCAGTCACTTGTAGGGATACAAAATTTGCTCACCTCACCCCCACTGCAAATATGTCATTACTTCTCTTCTATTCCAATACACTGGGTGCTGTGTGTCTCCTACACAGTTTGAGACTCAGGGGTTTATTTACTAAAGCTGGAGAGTGAAGAATTAGGCTCACTTCTACATAGAAACCAATCACCTTCTAGCCTCAGCTTGTCCAATTAACCTTTGGAAATAAAACCTGGAAGCTGATTGGTTACCATTCTATGCAGAAGTGAGCCTGATTTTCCACCCTCCATCTTTAGTAAATAATCCCCTCATTGTCTAGATACCATGCCATTGAGAAATGCTCTGTCAATCTCATACTCTTTAACTCTTTCTGGGCCACCAATGATTTTGTCCCTCCCTTCCTGCAGAAATGGGAACAGGACTTGCACATACCCCTGACTAGAGAACAGAGGAACCAAAATTATATATTGCCAAAAGTATTGGGACACCCCTCCAAATCATTGATCTCAGATGTATAGAATCAAGCACCTAGGCATGCAGACTGCTTCTACAAACATTTGTGAAAGAATGGGTCGCTCTCAGTGAATTCAAGCGAGGTACCATGATAGGTTGCCGCCTGTGCAATAAGTCCATCCATGAAATTTCCTTGCTACTAAATATTCCACGGTCAATGCCACAGTTAGTGGCATTATAACAAAGTGGAAGCAATTGGAACAACAGCAACTCAGCCACAAAGTGGTAGGCCACTTAGACAGGGGCATGCTGAAGCGCACAGTGCACAGAAGTCACCAACTGTCTGCAGAGTCAATAGCTAAAGACCTCCAAACTTCATGTGGCCTTCAGATTATTACAACAGTGCATAGAGAACTTCATGGAATGGGTTTTCATGGCCAAGCAGCTGTATCCAAGCTCTACATCACCAAGTGCAATGCAAAGCATCGGATGCAGTGTTATAAAGCACGCTGCCACTGGACTCTAGAGCAGTGGAGATGTGTTCTCTGCAATGACAAATCATGTTTCTCTGTCTGGCAATCCAATGGACGTGTCTGGGTTTGGCGGTTGCCAGGAGAACAGTACTTGCCTGACTGCATTGTGCCAAGTGTAAAGTTTGGTGGAGGGGGGATTATAGTGTGAGGTTGTTTTTCAGGGGTTGCGCTTAACTCCTTAGTTCCAGTGAAGTGAACTCTTTAAGGCGTCAGCATACCAACACATTTTGGACAATTTTATGCTCCCATCTTTGTAGGAAAAGTTTGGGGATGGCCCCTTCCTGTTCCAACATGACTGCACACCAGTGCACAAAGCAAGGTCCATAAAGACACATGGATGAACAAGTTTTGGGTGGAGGAACTTGACTGGCCTGCACAGATTCCTGACCTCAGCCTGATAGAATACCTTTGGGATGAATTAGAGCAGAGACTGCGAGCCAGGCCTTCTCATCCAAAATCAGTGCCTGACCTCACAAATGCGCTTTTGGAAGAATGGTTAAACATTCCCATAGACACACTTCTAAACCTTGTGGACAGCCTTCCCGGAAGAGTTGAAGCTGTTATAGCTGCAAAGGGTGGGCCAACTCAATATTGAACCCTATGGACTAAGACGGGAGGAATGTCTTTAAAGTTCATGTGTGTGTAAAGGCAGGCATCCCAATACTTTTGGCAATATAGTGTGTGTATGTGTGTATTTACGCGGGAGTTCCTGCACTTCCAGCACTGAATGTATGTAATGGCAAGGGGTATGGGTGTGCTGGAGGGTCTATTGATGCTGGCTGCTGGGGGGGTCTATTGTCGCTGGGGGGGATTTGTTTTTGTGTAAGGGTCTATTGTTGCTGGTCAGGGATCTATTGTTGCTGGGGGGCTTATGTTGCTGGTAGGGATCTACTGTTAAGGGAGAGGTTGCTGGCTGCTGGGGAATCTCTTCTCAATGGTATGGATCTGTTTTTGTGTGAGGATCTATTGTTGCTAGGGGTCTTATGTTGCTGGTAGGGATCTACTGTTGAGGGAGAAGTTGCTGGCTGCTGGGGGGGTCTTTTGCTACTGGTTGTGGTATTTTGTTGTAGGTAGTCCGTTGCTGTTGTGTGGGGGGTCTATTGTGTGAGGGATTTATTGTTGCTGGAGTGGGGTCATTGGTTGCTGGTGTTGGCCTATTGTTTCTGCGGGGGAATTATTTTTGCTGGAGTGGGATTTATTGTTGCTGAGGGGACCTATTGTTGGGGTTGGGTCCATTGTTGCTGGGGGGGTCTATTGTGTGGGGGATCAATTGTTGCTGGGTTGGGGTTTATTGTTGCTGGGGGATCTATTGTTGCTGGCTGCAGGGGATCTATTTTACTGCTTTTCTTGTTATCATTAACTAATTCGATACAAATTACGTAGCACCACAAAATGATTCTTGGGTCTGTATTCTCTAAAAGGGGCAGTACTGGGAGGTGGGTAGGGGGTGGAACCAAGGGATGGTACTCAGAGGAGGGTAGGGGGCAGAACAAGGGGGACTCAAAAAGGAGGAATTCCTGCACCTATTCTCAGAGAAAAAGAAGCTGTGTGTGTGTGTTTTTCAGATATTTACCAAAACTTATTCAAGCTATAGTTATATAATGAATATGGGCACTCTCAGGTTTAATTTGCGGGTATGTACATCCAAATTGAAGGAAGGGTTTAGGAATTACAGCTCTTAAGAGTAGCCATTTCCCCTTTTTCAAGGGACCAAAAGTAATTGGACAATTAAATCAAAAGTTGTTTCATGGCCGGGTGTGGGCTACTCCTTTGTTATTTCTTCATCAGTTAAGCAGTAAAAGGTCTGGAGTTGATTCTAAGTGTGGTATTTGCATTTGGAATCTATTGCTGTGAACCTACATGCGTTAAAAGGAGCTGTCGATGCAAGTGAAACAGGCCATTGTAAGGCTTCAGAAATGAATCAAATCTATCAGAGAGATAGCAGCAACATTAGGAGTGGCCAAATCAACAGTTTGGTACATTCTGAGGAAAAAAGAATGCACTGGTGAGCTCAGCAACATAAAAAGGCATGGACGTCCATGGAAGACAACAATGGTGGATGATTGCAGGATCCTCTCTATGATAAAGAAAAATCCATTCACAACATCCAGACAAGTGAAGGACACTCTCCAGGAGGTGGGCGTATCATTGTCAGTCTACAATCGAGAAGACTTCAAACAAGCAAATGCAGAGGGTTCACCACCCGTGGAAACGATTCATAAGCCTGAAGAATAGAAAAGCCAAAGTAGACTTTGCTAAAATACATCTAAAAAAGCCAGACTAGTTCTGGAAAAGCATTCTTTGGATGGATGAAACTAAAATTAATCTGTACCAGAATGACAGAAAGAAAACCGTGTGCAGAAGGCTTGAAACAGCTCATGCTCCAAAGCACACAACTTCATCTGTAAAACATGGTGGAGGCAGATTGTGATGTCATGGGCATGCATGGCTGCCAGTGGCACTGCGTCATTGTTGCTTATTGATGATGTGACAGAAGACAGAAGCAGCTAGATGAATTCTGCAGTGTTTAGAGATATACTGTCAGCCCAGATTCAGCCAAATGCAGCAAAGTTGATTGGAGCTCTTCACAGTACAAATGGACAATGATACAAAACACACTGCAAAAGCAACCCAGGAGCTTTTGAAGGAAAAGAAGTGGAATATTCTGCAATGGCCAAGTCAGTCAGCTGATTTCAACCCAATTGAGCATGCATTTCACTAGGTGAAGACAAAACTAAAGGCAGAAAAACCCACAAAGAACAACTGTAGACAGCTACCATTAGAGCCTGGCAAAGCATCAGCTCAAAAAATTAAAGGAACACTTTCTAATCAGAGTATAGCATCAAGTCAATTAACTCCTGGGATATTGATCTGGTCAGTTCAGTAGTAGAGGGGGTTGTTAATCAGTTTCAGCTGTTTTAGTGTTAATAAAATTACCAACAGGTGCATTAGATGGGCAACAATGAAAATGACCCACAAAACAGGAATGGTTTTAAAGGTGAAGGCCACTTACATTTTTTCCCTACTCATCTTTTCTGACTGTTTTTCACTAGTTTTGCATTTGGCTTGGATCAATGTCACTAATGGTAGCATGAGGCGATACCTGGACCCTACAGAGGTTGCACAGGCAGTCCAATTCCTCCAGGATGGCACATCAGTATGTGCTATTGCCAGAAGGTTTGCTGTTTCTCCCAGCACAGTCTCAAGAGCATGGAGGAGATTCCAGCAGACAGGCAGTTACTCTAGGAGAGCTGGACAGGGCTGTAGAAGGTCTTTAACCCATCAGCAGGACAGGTATCTGCTTCTTTGTGCAAGGAGGAACAGGATGAGCACTACCAGTGCCCTACAAAATGACCTCCAGCAGACCACTGGTGTGAATGTCTCTGTTCAAACAATCCAAAACAGACTTCATAAGGGTGGCCTAAGGGCTCGACATCCTCTAGTGGGTCCTGTGCTCACTGCCCGGCACCATAGAACTCGATTAGCATTTGCCATTGAATACCAGAATTGGCAGGTCCACCACTGGCTCCCTGTGCTTTTCACAGATGAGAGCAGGTTCACCCTGAGCACATATGACAGATGTGAAAGGGTCTGGAGAAGCCGTGGAGAACGTTAGGCTACCTGTAAGGTCGTTCAGCATAACCATTTTGGTGGTGGGTCACTGATGGTCTGGGAGGCATATCCATGGACGCACAGACCTCTACAGGCTAGACAATGGCACCCAGACTGCCATTAGGTATCGGGATGAAATCCTTGGACCCATTTTCAGACCCTACACTGGTGCAGTGGGTCCTGGGTTCCTCTTGGTGCACGACAATGCTCGGCCTCATGTGGCGAGGGTATGCAGGCAGTTCCTGGAGAATGAAGGAATGGATATCATTGAATGGCCGCCATGCTCGTCTGACCTAAATCCAATAGAACACCTCTGGGATATCATGTTTTAGTCCATCCGATGCCGCCAGGTTGCACCTCAGACTGTCCAGGAGCTCAGTGATGCCCTTATCCAGATCTGGGAGGAAATACCCCAGGACACCATCCATCGTCTCATTAGGAGCATGCCCCAACCTTCTCAGGTATGCATACAAGCACATGGGGGCCATACAAATTACCGAATACCATTTTGAGTTGCTGCAATGAAATTTCAGCAAAATGGTCTGCTGCATAATTTTTTCACTTTGATTTTCGGGGTGTCTTTGATTTCAGTCCTCTGTAGATTGATCATTTCATCAAATGATAGGGCATCCTTATGTACCTAACACATTACCTAATCCATATCAGTATAGATATCCAGCAGGAGATTTTTCCCCACTGAGATCTGATGTGTTTTCAAAGTGTTCCTTTAATTTTTTTGAGTAGTGTATATAAAATCTCCAGCACCGCAAACCAAACCTCTATATTGCAGCACAATGTGAGAGATGGTTGCAGTTGTAAAAACCAATGAAGCTTGGTGTACAAAAATAACAACAAATAGCACAAGCACCTCTAATAAAGAATCAATACCCAATAAAGGGAGAAAAAGGTCATCAATGTGCCATAATGAATTAAAGTCCCTGAAAGTCAATACGCATCTTCTGGGCTAATCATAAACACTGCTGTGTAACATGGAACAGGCCAGTCCAATGTCTTAGTAAGAATTCAGCGCAGAGTGATGACATCACAGCAATATCAGTACTGTATATCTATAAAAGATCTTCCATCAAGAGAACTGCCCAAACAAATAAATGAATGTCCAGACAAATATGGCACTCCTTTATCCAAAGAGGCTTCCGGGCTGGGTTGTGCTGCCAACTCAAGCCAAAGATACCAGGGGTTCAGCTACACAACAATGTTTATGATTAGCCAAGTTTTTATAATCAAGAAATACATATGGACTTTCTTGGAATTCAGTTCATTATGATGCATTGATTTTTTGGGGTATTTCTGCCTTTATTGGGTATTGATCCTTTATTAGAGGTGCTTGTGCTGTTTGTTTTTTATTAAGTCAGAACAGGGGGACTATGTTTTTTATTTTGCCTGCTGGTCTCCCATCTCAAGTAGATACCAAGAGGCATGTTATAAGCTCTTAACATGGGTGCCTACTCTCTTGCATAGAAGCTTACCATCAGGGCTGTTGTTAGAAACCACGGGGCCCCATACACCCAACCTAACAGGGCCCCCTCAAATAAACACAGTTCACGATGCTTCAGTTATGAATGAACACAGTGAGCGATCAGTACCAATCACGCATTGTGTTCATTCAGGAAAGGAAGAGGCTGGTAAATGTGACATATTTACCGGACCCTTCCCCCACTCTCCATCCTGAAGGATCTTATTGTGTGCTTTCAGTTGTCAATGGGAAGGAGGAGGAGGGAAGCCAACAGCACTGCGGGGGTGGGGGCACACAGGGGCCCTGGGCACTAGAGGGAAAGGTATGGTGCACAGGGAGGGTGATTGGTGAGGTGTGGGGGGGTGCAATTCCCCCTGATCCCCTGTATGGCACTCTCTGCATCAGTCAAAAGTCAGCAGGAGAGAGAGGAAAAGAAGCCAGCTTTCAGCTGCTGCAGAGAGCCATACAGGGGATCGGTTCCAGCAATTGCCCCTCCAGCCGTGCCGATCACCCAGCTGCCTGGGCCCCCCTGCTGGCCTGGGCCCCGTACAGGAGTACTGGTGGTAACCCCTTATCCATGGCCCTGCTTACCATTATGCTGGCAATGTCAGTGGGAGAACAGAACCTGGCTACATATACCCGGCTTACCCCGCTCTCGAAATGCAGATATAAGAAATCCCTTCTGATCCACCTTCTTAGTGTCACTAGGGTATGTATACCACAAAAATAGAGAAGTACTGATCGTCTCTGATGGATGGGCAATTGATATCAGTGGTGAACAAGATAAATGACGGGGAACACCTGAACACCTTGAAATGTAAAGACAAACCATTTTGCAGAACGTGACTTTATTGATTTCCAGTTTACATAGTAATACAGTTCTCACATCTCAAACCTAAATCTCTTCACAGTAGGCACTAATTCCTGCTAGTATGTAACTTAGTGAGTGTTACTACAACATCGCGCTCCCCCTCACCCACCCAAGACCATCACCCTTCCAATTCACCCCTCCCATTTTTCTTTTGTTCCCCTCTCTCATTTCCCTCTCCCCCTTTTTTTCTTTTGACGGTTTTCTCTTCCTTTCTTTACTTGTAGTTCTTCTTGCTTAGTCTGTAACCTTCTTATACTATATGAAAATAAGACCTTTAGCTTTGCTAACTTCTGTAAGTTGTTATTCAATTCTATGAGTCACAGCTGGTCTGGGGATCCTCCCCTGTGCTGTTTCTGCCTAAGCTATAAGTGCTCTTTGGACCCCCACAGAATGGTTTGTGATTGTTTGTTTTATAATTTTTGCTGTCTTTACTGATGTGAGACAACCTGTAAGCCCTGGTTCACATCTGCGCAGACATGAGAGCCCATTTGAATGTATTCCCGTGCCCTGAAATATGCATGGAAGAAGTTCGTGCACTACTTTGGAAATCGCAGCCCGCACGTGAACCAAGGTTATCAGCACGGTTGCGATTTCCAGTGCGGGCAGCTTACAGTTAATGGCACCCACCTGCGGGTCCCGCATTCCTCTGTGTGGGTGGTGTGGCTGGTATTTGCGCGGGTCCGCAGCGGCAGCACCCGCACAGATGTGAACCAGGGGTAATGAAATAAAACGTGTAATTCATGAAAAAAGAACAGTAAAAGTCAGGTATATAAAAAAATTACCATTCAGGTCTGGTCTAGCTTTTAAGGGAACCCCCTCCCAAAAAAAATTAATAAATGTGTGAGTTACCCCCAAAAAGCCATATGAGACCCTTAAGGTCTGGTAAGGTTTTTAAAGTGATATTTAAGACAATTAAAAAACCCCAAACATGTCATACTTATATGCTGCAGTGACCACCGCATAATGCAGTGGTTTTGCACAGAGAAGCCCAGATCCTCCTCTTCTCCAGTCCCCTGCCGGCGCTCCTGGCCCCTTCATCTTGCCTAGTGCCGCCTATAGCAAGCAGTTTGCTAAGGAGGCACCCAAGCAGGCTTGCTCCTGAGCCGCTACTTTGCATGTCCATTCATACACATAGCTGCCACTCTGCCCAGCCCCTCTCTCTCCTCAATGGCTCCTGCTACTGTCTCATCCAAAAAGGAGGGCTGAGGATCTCGGAGAGCTGAGGATCCCGTGTACATTGCTGGCTCAGGTAAGTATTGGGGGGCTGAGGGGGCTGCTGCACACAGAACATTTTTTACCTTCACGTATAGGCTTATTGGAATCTGTAAGCCTCCTTAACAACAGAAACTGCCCCCCCCCCCCCCCACGTGAATGAGTAAGGGGCACATAACACCCCTATTTAATCATTAACAAAAAATGACAGCAATAAGTAAAAAAGACACTGACACTGCAATAAAGTCCTTTATTGAAATAAAACATGGACAAAAGTAAAATACAGTAGTTAACTTTTGTAAACCTTTCCCAGTTTGCTGTTCCAGACCACGCTGCTACATATCCTGATGTGCAAACTGACATTTGGTTTTATTGTGGGAATATGTAACGTGACAGCTGCCGGGAGGGAACCAAATGTCAACACAGCTGAGTGGGGCTACATCAGTGACCATCCAGGCATGTGCTATGATCCATAAACATCGGACAAAGTCCTGCCCAACTGTGTGTGGACAACAGTCTCTTCCCGGGGAGATGTCACATTACAAATTCCTGCAAAGTACCTAATGTACTTATTTACATCCTGCTGCAGGTGTTCTCAGTGCATTTTGACATTTTGAGTTCATCTGTGTAGCAGTGCGGAAAAATGCAACATGTGTGCATTTTTCTTCACCACTCTGCCTCCAGCTGACAGCCACATGGAAGTGCTAACGGTACACAGAAAACCACTGTTTCCTGTGTGCCCATGTGGAGAGCTGCTTCTACAGAAAAGCTGTCTGCAATAGTTTTTACCAGCCCTAAATTTCTAAGAAAATTGCTTTATAATATTTTGAGTTTTTAAAGTTTCTATTAAGATTTAAAAAATGTTTTTAAATGTTGTCAAACTGTTAGACAGGAGATGAACGTGGAGATGAAAAACAAATAGGCAGCTGGATATGTGCCCAAATACGTAAATTCCTTCAGTGATTAAATGGTCCTGCTGATTGGTCCTGACCAAGACCTGGAAGAAGACCTGGAATTAGCAGTTACAATTGTGTCAAAGAAAACAATAGGTAATGCACTCAAGTGCCATGGCCCGTACGCATGCTCACCACACAAGACTGCATTGCTGAAGAAAAAGCATGTTGAAGCTCCTTTAAAGTTTGCTGCACAACATTTAGACAAGCCTGTGGTCAGATTAGACCAATATTGAACTCTTTGGATTCCATAATACACACCATGTTTGGAGGTCAAATGGCACAGCATATTACCCCAAAAACACCATACCAACAGTTAAGTTTGGAGGTGGGAACTTCATGGTGTGGGGCTGTTCTTCAGCTTACAGTACTGGCAAACATCATATCATTGAAGGAAGGAAAGGAAGGATGAATGGAAAAATGTACCAAGATATTCTTGATAAAAGTATGCTGCCATCTACCAGGATGATGAAGGTGAAACAATGGTGGACATTTCAGCCAGACAATGATCCCAAACACAAAGCAAGGAAACTCAATTGGTTTCAAAGAAAGAAAATAAAACTGCTAGACTAGCCCAGCCAATCACTTGACTTGAATCCAAAAGAAAATCTATGGAAAGAAATAAAGATCAGAGTTCATAGAAGAGGCCCACAGAACCTTCAAGATTTTAAGACTGTGTGGAAGAAAGGGCCAAAATCACACCTGAGCAATGCATGTGACTAGTTTCTCCATACAGGAGGCATCTTGAATCTGTCATTACCAACAAAGGATTTTGTATGCAGAATTAAATATAGTTAGTGTGTTCAATACGTTTTATTCCATTTTATTACACATAACTTAATTTCTGAACTTATTTGTTTTGGTTTCTTTGTATGTATGGATTGCATTAGTTGTTACTGACATGGTGAAAATTTCAATAGCACCTCTAGAAATACAGTATATTTACTGAGAAAAATGGTGACATGTTCAATACTTATTTTACCCGCTGTATATACACACATACAGCTTACAAACACCTTATTCAAATAAAATAAAGAAAATTATATACACAAATGATAGCTGAATGTAATGCACAATTAATAGGTAAAAAAATATAACAGTGCAGAAATAATTGAAATGTGAGCAACAGTCTTTGACTCCTGATCCAATATATGCAATGGTTGTTTAACCACTAGCCTACCGGGCACTTATACCCCCTTCCTACCCAGGCCAGTTTCCAGCTTTCAGTGCTGTTGCACTTTGAATGACAATTGCACAGTCTTGCAACACTGTACCCATATGAAATCTTTTATAATTTTTTTGTGACAGAGCTTTATTTTGGTGGTATTTAATCACCTCTGGGTTTTTTATTTCTTCTTAAACAAACTAAAAGCCACTGAAAATTGTGAAAAAAAACAAAACGTTTTTTCTTAGTTTTGTTATAAAATGTTGTAAATAAGTGATTTTTCTCCTTCACTGATGTGCGCTAATAAGGCTGCACTTATGGGCGCTGATAGGCTGCACTGATGGACACTGATAGGTGGCACTGATGGGCACTGATGAGGAGGCACTGGTAGGTGGCACTGATGGGCATTGACAGGCATCACTGATGGGCACTGAAAGGCAGCACTCGTATATGGCACTGATTGACACTGTTAGGTGGCACTGTTAGGCGGCACTGATAGGCAGCACTGACAGGCACTGATAGGTGGCACTGATGCACACTGATAGGCGGCACTGACTGGCACTGATATGCGGCACTGATTGGCAGCACTGATAGGTGACACTGACTGGCATTGATAGGTGGCACTGAAAGGGAGCTCAGATGGGCACTGATATGTGGCACTGATGGGCACTGATGGGCACTGGCAGGTGGCATGGATGAGCACTGAGAGCTGGCACTGATGGACACTGACAGGTGGCACTGCTGGGGCTACACAGATCATCAGGGCACACTGATCATCAGTGCTCTGATGATCTGTGTACATGTTCCCTCCAAGGAATGCCGATTCCCGGCTCTCCTCTCCTCCCGAGCTGTCAGCGTGATAGCTCGTGGGGAGAGAAATGTCGATAACCGGCATTTCCCTGTTTACATGTGATCAGCTGTGATTGGACACAGCTGATTACATGACCGAGCTGACATCTTCGGCTCTTTCCATGGATCGGTGATCTGTTGTGTCTGAGGGACACAGTGCACCACCGATCGCCGCGTTGTGTGCTCCGGGAGCCCCACATGCGCGGTTAGAAGGGGATGACATTATATGACGTCCTCCCAGAATGAGAGAACCACCTTGTGTCCGTCATATTTCTATATGGCGGACGGGAGGCGGTTAAACGTGAATTGGTTTCAAATGGAAGTAATTCAAAAAGTATCCATGATAGCACTCAGGCTTAACATACAATGGGAATGATCACTGTGTTTCAAGTAAAGGAATGGTTGTCTTTTCTTTCACAGAAGTAATTCATGCAGTATCAAGAAGCATAATGTCCCTGGTGTCTAAAGGCAGTGTAACAATTATTGGTCTTTTCAACATCAGATGAGTTGCATAACTGTAATGCCGTTTTTGGGATCTATTAATCATTTTGCCTTGAAGTCTACACTAATGGAAACTATGTATTTGTGGCACATTTCTAATAATAGAAATTATTTTATTTGTTATTTGCTCCTGTCTTCATTCACCTATTGTAACATGTATATTAAGAGGTGAGGAGATTTATGAAGAAAGTAATTCCCCAGTTACAAAAATTGTGTAAATCAAACACTGTATGAAAGGGGCCTTTTCAGCTTGTGAGCCATCTGTGTGTTGATGTATTATGTATAGGTGCTGGACCTCTTTCATAGGCTCATCAATGATTAATGGACTCTACAGAATTATTAAAGTGTGTGTAAAAATATGTAGGCCAAAACATTTTTATTTAGTTTCAGATAGTGTAGAGAAGAATAAGGTCCCCTGTCAAGTTTCTGTTGCAGCCAGTGTCCTCACTAGTTAGATTTACCCCCTCTGTCTGTCCTGATGACCATTATTATATGGTCATTATATGGACATAAAGTAATGGAAAATCCCAAATTTTACAGTTGTCACCAGAACAGGAATAGAGAGAATCTTTTAATAGGACACCTGCTTTGGTAAAAACCATCTAAGAGGGGAACTTTTTTAGAGATTTTCTCTCACGTCCTAATGCATCTCTTGGCCGGGAAGTAAAAGGAAATCTCAGTGAAACACACAGTAAAAAAAAATAAACTGACAGACGTTTAAACCCTTTAAAGCAGTGGTTCTTAACCTTTTTGGAGGTACTGAACCCCACCAGTTTCATATGCGCATTCACCGAACCCTTCTTAATTGGAAAAATAAAATATGATTTTTAAAATTCAAAACATAGGTATATATTTATACATAGGTGCACAAAATGAACAAAACCATTAAGAACAAAGAACAAAACCATTAAAACATGATTTTCACACAAAAACAAAATAATGAATATTTACCGCAAATCAGTGTGACTTCTGCTGTTGTCTTTCAGAGGCCAGTTCAGAAATGCGCGGCATTACCTTGGCAAGTGCCACTCTCATGTCATTTTCGCAACAAAGTCTGTTCCTTTTCTTCGTCTTTATGTCCAGCATCCTCGAAAAGGATTGCTCGCAAAGATATGTTGTAACAAACGGTATGAAAATTCATCCCCCATAGTAATTCATCCCCCATATAGTAATTCATCCCCCATATAGTAGTTCATCCCCCATATAGTAATTCATCCCCCATATAGTAATTCATCCCCCATATAGTAATTCATCCCCATATAGTAATACATCCCCCATTTAGTAATACATCCCCCATATAGTAATTCATCCCCCATATAGTAATTCATCCCCCATAGTAATACATCCCCCATATAGTAATTCATCCCCCATATAGTAATTCATCCCCCATATAGTAATTCATCCCCCCTATAGTAATTCATTCCCCATATTAATTCATCCCCCATATTAAGTCCCCAAGTCCCCCTGTGTCAATTCACTTACCTTTGCTCCGCGCGTTCCTCTCGCTGTATTCCCGCGCCGTTCCGGTCTTCAGGGCGGACTGTGAGAGGAGCCTAGCTCCTCTCACGTTCGTCACGCTGCCCCGCCTACACACATCCTGACAGCCAATCACTGGCTATCAGGATGTGAGTGGCAGCGAGACTGGCCAATCATTGCATTTGAGTCCCTGCCGCCCGAGAGGAGGGAGGGGAGTGGGCGCCCGGCACACAAGAGCCGCGGCTTGCCGACCACTGGGCTAAGCGATGTTGCGTGACCACCTGCAGCCAATGATGGACAAGCGGGGCATGTCATCACAAATCATATGAGTCGGGTGTGGGTCACCTCCGCCGAACCCCCAAGACTGACTCACCGAACCCCTGGGGTTCGATCGAACCCAGGTTAAGAACCACTGCTTTAAAGTGTTGCCAAACCCAGGACTCTGCATTCACTTTATCTGGTCTCCCACAGTACACATGGAAATGCAATTAGTTTAGTAAATATAAACTACTAAATACCTTTTCTCATGAGGATGCAGGACCTCTGACCCTCTGTCTGGACAATGCAGAGGATTAACCCCTTAGGTTCCACAGTGAGTATCACAAGCATGCTTTACTGCATATACAGACTGATTTTACAGTTGTGGGCTTAGTAACACTTTAGGTGGATTTTTTCAGTATGTAGTGGTTCACTATAGTCATTTCACTTTATTATAAAGGTGTATAAGTACAGATGCTTTGAACATATTTGATCCCATTTAAAGATTACAGGTTTGAAAATACATCTTATTCAAATGTTTGTGGAGCCAGTATTGGAACAAATAATCAATTGTCCATGAATGAGAAGTATGCAGATGCAGTCCAAATAATTTTTAATCGACACTGCTCAAAAAAATTAAAGGAACACTTGGAAACCACATCAGATCTCAATGTGGAAAAATAAAATGCTGGATATCTATACTGATATGGACTGGGTAATATGTTAGGCACATAAGGATGCCCCATCATTTGATGGAAATTAAAATTATCAACCTACAGAGGACTGAATTCAAAGACACCCCGAAAATCAGAGTGAAAGAATGATGCGGCAGGCTAGTCCATTTTGCTGAAATTTCATTGCAGCAGCTCAAATGGTACTCAGTAGTTTGCATGGCCCCCACGTGCTTGTATGCATGCCTGACAATGTCGGGGCATGCTCCTAATGAGACGACGGGTGGTGTCCTGGGGTATTTCCTCTCAGATCTGGACCAGGGTATCAATGAGCTCCTGGACAGTCTGAGGTGCAACGTGGCAGCGTTGGATGGACTGAAACATGATATCCCAGAGGTGTTCTGTTGGATTTAGGTCAGGCAAGCGTGGGGGCCATTCAATGGTATCAATTCCTTCATCCTCCAGGAATTGCCTGTACACTCTTGCCGCATTGTCATGCACCAGGAGGAACCCAGGACCCACTGCACCAGCGTAGAGTCTGACAATGAGTCCAAGGATTTTATCCCAATACCTAAAGGCATCCAGGCTGCCATTGTCTAGCCTGTAGAGGTCTGTGCGTCCCTCCATGGATATACCTCCTCAGAGCATCACTGACCCACCACCAAAATGGTCATGCTGAACAATATTACAGGCAGCATAACGTTCTCTGTGGCTTCTCCAGACCCTCTCACATCTGTCACATGTGGTCAGGGTAAACCTGCTCTCATCTGTGAAAAGCACAGGGCACCAGTGGCGGACCTGCCAATTCTGGTGTTCAATGGCAAATGCCAATCGAGCTTTATGGTGGCGGGCAGTGAGCACAGGGCCCACTAAAGGATGTCGGGCCCTCAGGCCACCCTCATGAAGTCAGTTTCTGATTGCTTGGTCAGAGACATTCACACCAGTGGCCTGCTGGAGGTCATTTTGTAGGGCTCTGGCAGTACTCATCCTGTCCCTCCTTGCACAAAGGAGCAGAGTATATAAAAATTGTATGCACATACATATATTCTCCATGTATTCCAGTGGCCTTTGTTCACACCAGTGCAGTGTGTTCCGGCCCAATCAACAAAAGTTGCATATTTTCTGTATGGAATGCATCTGGGAAGCCGCAAAATGCTTACAAAATGCTTACAAAATTAACTGTAATGCATAAAAAATGCACCAAAACACACTGATACTGTACTGAATTGTGATGAAGCAAAAAAAGGTGGTGGGGGGGAATGCATCAAAAACGAACCTGAATGTGTCAAAAATGCCCATGCAGAAACACATCCGGAATGCAGAAATTGTGCTGTGAACAAGCCCTTACACAAAAAAACAGCTTATCGTCCATTTAAAAAAACTTGAAAACACCCTTTGCATCACGAGTTGAGCTTTCTTCTTGATTTGGGACTTTATTATCTACAGTGTAAGATGCTAAAAAGGATGAAGAGCTACAGGAAGAAAAATCTATGATTCATCATTCATGTTTCTGAAATTTCAGGGAGTTATGGTATGTGTCAACTATAGACGCACAAATACATGGGCATGTGTCATCCAGCCAAGTCAGTGTAAAAATATTTACTTGCTTTGGAGGATTTCTTCTGTTAAGAAGCACATCAATGTAGATGCTTTTGCTTCCCAACAAATGTTTAGAATTTGACTTATGTCTGCATTATAAAAGCATATATATGTAAAGGAGAACTTCTCTAAAGCACCATTTACATCCATGCTGTCTATGTAACAATGTGTAACTAATAATGCATTGTAAGGAAAAAAACAATTGCAAAATGTTTTTATGATAGAGGTTGTCTCACTAAGCCCGCAGGGCACCTGTCTACAGTACCCCACCCGTAGTTCACAAAAAACTACATTATGAAAATTTAAAAAAATCACACACATTGAAATAAAGTGCATTAAAATACCTTATTGCTGGATTCTGCCGGCTTCCTTCTTTGTGTCATTAACATCATTGGGCCTCATGGAGGGATTTAGGAAAGCTTAGGATTTTAGTTATCAAAAGATTATGCTGCTGCACTATACTTGAAAATATTATCCTGATGTATCTCTAATGGATGCCAACATCCCTAAAATAGTAGGTTGTATTGGAGATGTAGTTGGAGCTTTAAATGCATCGAAATAGTAAGTAAAAGTTACAACAATCTTTATTAAATATAGATATGTTAAAACTTGTCAGCCGTAAAACATTGAACAGGTGGTAAGTTGAAAGGTAAGTACAATAATACCATACAAAGATATATCAACATTACAGAATTCCTAGATAGTATCCGACATGTTTCAAAGTAAGTCTACTCCTTCTTCAGGGACGAGACTGTGTGCATGAATGGTATAGCCTTTAGAAGCTGAAACATACATATTGAGATCATAGAGCAATTCTATCAGCAATTATATACAGCTTCATTAAGTGGACATCAAAAAATACATACAGCATATTACAGTGACGGCCAGAGAAAGAGAAGATTTCCGCCACAATAAAAGCATTTGGTGTATAACCGAGTTTGCATATTCTCCCCAGATCACATCCAGGCAGGCACCGAGCAGGCTGGGACCCTCCAAGGAGGCACTTAGGCTGCACTGCCAGCCACAGAGGCAAGCTACATACAAAGAATAATAATAATACCATGTAGGCAAGAAGAGGGGATATCATGTCGTTTTTGTAAAAAACATATGGTAACCAGTAGGTCTAACAAAACATCCACTGTTACTCATGCGAGTACAAATTCTATTAGGCCAATATTCTCAGGGGACTAATGGAAAAGCACAGCTCCATACACAGTAAGATCCTCTAGTTTTATAGACAAAATTGATCCTGAAGAACCTGCAAAAAATTTCAAAACAAAGACAAAAGGCCTCCATATAAATCACAAAAAAGGCGTGTATAGATGTAGTCACCTATTCCACCCCATTGAGTAGAAGAAAAACAAGACAAAAAGAAACCAGAGAGACGGGGACCGGCTTACCTAAATGGAAGACTAACTGCAAAACCACACAGTAGTATGTCCGGCTTGTCATCCAAGGATGAAGAACAAAGCGTAAGATCCAAAAGGGGGATCTATTTATATCTCTAAAAGTATATGCATCAAATGAGTCACCGCCCCCTGGTCCAAAGATGGCGCCGAACACCAGAGCTCTTCCGCTCCTCCACCTCCGGGCATAAGGCTCCACCCCCTTAGTGCCGGATGACAACACGCACCAAGATAACGCCAGGCAGAAAGGATGAAAGCATAGTCTCCTGAAAGGAGACATCCCAAGCTCCAGGGGCCATAACAAAACTGCACGTTCTAGGCACCACCTTAAAAAAAGAAACCCACACATAGCCTGATTTGATCCCAGCCATCAAATAGGCCAGGAGAGCAGCAAAGCAAGGCCCACACCAATGTACAGTACAGTATACAAAAAAACAACAACTGTACAATGTGAAATCTATTTATGGAAAAGAGCGCCTATAAGAGAATATTTGTACAATATCTATATTGTGAACAGGATAATGGTATCATTATAATACAAACATAGATCCCACCTCCCACTTCTATATTTCCAAGAAGCCACCAAATTGATTACACAATATTTAATACGATAATGTTCCAAAAAACAATGATAGAGATATGTTAGTGCATATACATTCTACTTAGAAAAGTGAAGTATCCTCTTTTCCTAAGTAGGGTGGATATGAACTAACATACAATAAATGATAGAGGTATGTTAGTGCATATCCATCCTACTTAGGAAAAGAGGATACTTCACTTTCCTAAGTAGAATGTATATGCACTAACATATCTCTGTCATTGTTTTTTGGAACATTATCGTATTAAATGTGTAATCAATTTGGTGGCTTCTTGGAAATATAGAATTGGGAGGTGGTATCTATGTTTGTATTATAATGATACCATTATCCTGTTCAAAATATAGATGTTGTACAAATGTTCTCTTGTAGGTGCCATTTTCCATAAATAGATTTCACATTGTACAGGTGTTGATTTTTTTTGTATACTGTATTGTACATTGGTGTGGGCTTTGCTTTGCTGCTTTTCTGGCCCATTTGATGGCTGGGATCGAACCAGGGTATGTGTGGGTTTCTTCATTTAGGTGGTGCCCGGCATGCACAGGCCGCGCCACTGCTTTTGTGGTGAGCATGGCCTTTTGTTATGACCCCTAAAGCTTGGGATGTCTCCTTTCAGGAGACTATGCTTCTCACCTTCCCGCCATCTTGGTGCATGTCGGTGGTTTGCCGTTACGTGACATCACAAGAGCGGGGTGGCGCCGTGCACTGACGCTTCAGGCAGCGGAGCCTGATGCCCAGAGGTAGGGGGGTTTCTCTCCAATACAACTTTCTACTGCACTATACAGGTGTGTGGGTTTTCAGATCCTCAACTTTCCCAGGATCCTGCAAGGAGACCTACAGATGTCAGCTTGCCTAGTCTGGGAATAATAAGTGATTTTTATGATTATCTCCCAAAGCTTTTCTTTTTCATTTCTGTAAAGCCCCTTTCACATGGGCGGCCTGATCGGGTCCGCCTGTCAGTTCTTTAGGCGGATACGATTGGACCCTCCATTATTCTTTATGGGGCAGAGAATGTAAATAGACATGTGCCCATTTACATCCACCTACATCCAATCCAATCCTATTCACTAAAACAGATGAATAGGGATACCTTCCCCATCCATCTAGCAGATTGGATCGGATGGCAGTTGGATGTAAACTGATAGGTAGGTTTACATCCAACCACCCATGAAGGACAGTGGGCTGTGTTTGTGCCCACTCTGCATAAGCGGAGGAGACACGGACAAGCCATCTGCTTGCTGAGCAAGCGGACTTATAGCGGAAAGGGCCTAATACAGCATTTTAACAGCAGAAGGTGGGAGGCAGCAATATATGCACAATATGATTAAAAGGATAAGTTCAGCTTTTGACCAAAAATAATAAATGCACATTTTTTTACAGGTCAAAAAATGTGCATTTACTATTTTTAGTTTCAGGAGCCATCAGCAGATTGCTGGTGCCATGCAGGTCTACTGCAGACCTGACAGTATGTCTGCTTTCCTGTACGGGATGTACTAGCAAGCAGATATACTGACAGGAAGATTCAATGAACTACCACGGCGTTCCACAGCGCTTTGGTAGTTCTATGAGAACTACAAGCTGACAGATGAAAAGACTGTCGGGACTTGTAGATCATTCATTCACATAACACTGCGAATGAATAACGCGGCCTGACGGCGGAGCCCTCCACAGCCACGCTGTTTTGAAAAAGTGATAGCTAGTACAGGGAACTTCTGCCATAGGTAGGGGGTGGGGCAGCGGGCAGCGGCTGCAGCATTGGGAACATGTTACATGTTGCACCCTAAAAACGTATGGAACATGCAACACGTTTCCAAAGATGAAATTATCCTTAAATTTTTTTTGCAATATTATTATTATTAATAATAATAATGTATTAACCACTTCCTGACCACCCTATAGCAGATATGCTGCTAGAGGGCAGCACAGGTGCACAAAATCACATACAGTATCTCACAGAAGTGAATCCACCTCTCACATTTTTGTAAATATTTTATTATATCTTTTGTGACAACACAGAAGAAATGACACTTTGCTACAATGTAAAGTAGTGAGTGTACAGCTTGTATAACAGTGTAAATTTGCTGCCCCCTCAAAATAACTCAACACACAGCCATTAATGGCTAAACCGCTGGCATCAAAAGTGAGTACATCCCTAAGTGAAAATGTCCAAATTGGGCCCAAAGTGTCAATATTTTGTGTGGCCACCATTATTTTCCAGCACTGCCTTAACCCTCTTGGGCATGGAGTTCACCAGAGCTTCACAGGTAAGCAAAGTGTCATTTCTTCAGTGTTGTCACATGAAAAGATATAATAAAATATTTACAAAAATGTGAGGGGTGTACTCACTTCTGTGAGATACTGTATATATATATGTGATTTTGCATTTCCAGGTAGGGGGCGCAAGCGAGGCCGTGTCTGTCGATCATCGGGTCCCGGCCGGTGATTACACGCCGGCACCCAGTGATTCATGAACATCTCCGACGGGGAGGAGAACTGTAAGTAAACAATGCAGTTCTCCTCCCTGTCAGCTCGTGCACACTGCTTTGAATGGCTGTGCACAGCCATCCAAAGCAGTGTGCTTACAGTGAAGCATGCAAACACCGCACCGTAAAACAGTACACAGTTAATCCTTTGATTGCCCCACGTGTTAACTCCTTCCTGCCCAGTGCCATTAGTACAGTGTCAGTGTTTTTTTTTTATCACTGATCACTGTATTGGTGTCACTGAGGATGTGACTGACACCAAGTCAGTTCCCCCAGTGTCAGAATGTCCCACTATAACTCGCTGATTGCCGCCATTGCTAGTAAAAATAAAAAATTTACGTGTGTTGGGATTTTTTCTTAGCAGACATGTAGCAGAATACATTTTGACCTAACGTTATGATGAAATTTGATTTAATTTTTTTACTGGACATGTTTAATAGCAAAAAGTAAAAAATATAGTTTTTTTCAAAAAATTGTTGGTCTTTTTTTTTATAGCGCAAAAAATAAAAACCGCACAGGTGATAAAATACCACCGAAAGAAAGCTTAATTCATGGGAAAAAAATGGATGTAAATTTCATTTTGGTGCAGTGTTGCATGACCGCACAATTGTTAGTTAAAGTAACGCAGTGCCGTAACGCAAAAAATGGCCTGGTCAGGAAGAGGGTAAATCCTCAGGAGGGCAAGTGGTTAATAATACTAATATTTTATTTTTTTTATTTACAAAGAATATCCAAAAATTGATTGCAGTAGCTTACCCAACAAATAAAAGCAGGCAGTACATTTTACATATTAGGGGCTTACACAGTTATTACTTTATTACATTTTAAAACTTTCACATTTAGAATTGATTTCACATTTATTTACTGAGATTGTATGCAGTGGCTATTTCTGTAGAATAATATATTTCTTATAAGCATGAGTTAGAAATGATATAGCTATCTATTGTCATTGAGCTGCTAACTGGATTTCAGGGGAAATTTGATCCTCTGACTTAGTATACTGTAATTGTTTTTCTAAACAAGATGCAAGTTTCAATACCAAGGGAAGAGCTCTCATTACATATGTAAAAGTCTTATCCTAAAACTAGCTACTGCACAGGCATTTTCTCTGTGCTTCCAAATGACTTGTGCCATGGTTCATATCTCTTTTTAGCAAAGCCTTATTGTTGTAGACAGATTCAATCAAGTCATTCTGATCAGGCAGCCTTGCCTGCCTTCTGAGTGGTGAAGTGTTTATGTATTGTATATTACTGGAATAGTGAGAAGACTTTGCACTAGCACTACATATTTCGAACAACTGATTCATTATAAGATGAGGCAGCCCAAGTGTCTCAGTACGTGCTTCATTCTAGAGCTGTCGTGGATTCCTTTAGTCAGTGGCATTCAGCTGGATACTTTTTCTTAAAGCCTCCCAGTAACTTTTTGGTAGAAGAAATTATTTTTGAAGGTGCGACAGACAATAAACACAGTCTATTTCTTACAAAATATATTTCTCTCTCTGCTGTTAGACTGCTTTTGGACATTTTAGTTGTCTAACAATTTCTACATTCCTGTGTCCCTCAATATATACTGATTTATTACAGGTACTTATTTAGCGCCATTGAATTCCACAGCACTTTACATATATATTATACATTATTATTGTACAGGATTTATATAGTGCCAACAGTTTGTGCAGCACTTTACAAAATTAAGGTAGACATTACAGTTACAATACAATTTGGTACACGGGGAAACAGAGGGCCCTGCTCATTAGAGTCTAGGAATCACAACAGTCCCTGCCCTCAAGGAGCAATCTGAGGCCCCTGATTCACATTCATAAATACACAATTTAGACAGGAGTCAATTAACCTACCAGCATGTCTTTGGAGTGTGAGAAGAAACAGGAGTACCCGGAGGAAACCCACGCAGGCACAGGGCGAACATGCAAACTCAGGTAGTGCCATTGTTGGGATTCAAACCAACAACCTCAGTGCTGTTAGGCAGAAGTGCTAACCACATAGCTACTGTGCTACGTTTATTGTCAATAGACAATAAAGAAAAATACTATTTTTGAACATACCGGAAAATCCCTTCTCTAGAAGTTCAAAGAACCTGCCTTGTGTTTTGGCCCTATGTACTACTTGTTCACATAACTGAAAGGGGTTATAAGGGGGCTGACTTTTAACATTTTGTTTCTGTCAGGGTCCACCTCCTGATGGTAGCTGCAAATATCCCAATTGTCTAAAAATTTCTACATTCCTGTGTCCCTCGAATGACTTGAAGAAAAAGATTTTACAGTACAAAAACCTTAATTTATTCTGATTGTAATTATTGAGCACATTTCCACTTCATAGCCTTGCTTTTCTGGTATTTCTGAGCAGGGCTAAGGATACATTGTTGGTATACTAAAGAGGCTGGAAGCAATATTTTATTACTGTATATTGTTGTAGAAAATGTGATGGGGGGAAAAAAACTATTCAGAATAAGTGTAATATATGTCATTGTGCAGTTCCCATCAAAGCAAGTGAAGTATTGTGGATGTGGATGTTTCTACATGTTATCTATCTATAACGTTTAAACACTTTATTTCTCCCATCTGTACACCCTCTAGGAACCAGAACAATATTTACATTTCAGGCTATGAACCTATTTAATCTGTAATAACATTGTCATTAATTAAGATAACAGAGTGATACATAGACATTTTTAGGACACAAAACATTTTCTATTTGTGATATTATCTTGCAAAAATTATTTTATTTTTATGCAATCCTTTGACAAAAACTGTAACAAACTGGAAAAAAAAGTTTTTTATTTGATCAGTGTTAATTTAAAAAAGGAAGCTACTGTAGCTGGAAAGTATGAATTTTATTCTAGTTAAAATGTTTATGTTCTAGTTAAAATGACCTTAAAATTGATTGTGGTTCAAAGCATTGCAAAGTTTTTTGCTCAGTCCTTTGATCTAACTTTGTATCTCCCTATCTCCTATCTAAACAGTGTTAATAAACGTGTCAGATGTGTGTCCTTTTTCAGGCAAAAGCTATAACTGGAATTACCAGCAAATGGGGCAGGGGGAACTGCAGCAAGAAAAAATAATAAAATGTGTTTTTATGCCCTGTGTACTTCAAGGACGTTTTTTGTATGTATTTAGTAAACCCAACTAGTTAATACTAAGACTATGTTAAAGCAGAACTGCACTGCTTCTAAAAAACACAAACCAAAAATAGTATTTAATTCATTTTTAATATTCAAAGCAAGTTTGCCCATCCAGCCATGTCTCCATGCTTTATTTTGCTGAGAAATCACTTTAAAAAACTATCCCCAGCATTTCTGGCTGTGGCCATCATGAGTAGGAGTAGATGATTCATGTAGAATTTACTTCCTGGAATCCATCTGCCCTTAGCTCCGCCATGCAGGCAGGAGGGTGTGCATAGCTGAGAAAACCCCTTCTCCCCTCCTGAATACTCCTGGGATGTATGACATGATTGCCTAGGCCTAGAAACCAATAGGTAACTGAAGAAATGTAAAAAAAAAGTTTAAGAAAAGTAAATATGATATACTTTACTATCTATTTACTAATGTTAGCAGCTTGTGGATTACAAATTATTTATTTAATAGGTGGGGGTATACATTATTCACTCCATGCAAAATATACATGTATACACCAATGCATGTGTGAAACTGACAAGTTTAATTTAAAGGATGCAGTAGATTCAATAGATTAGTGTTTTCAGCTTTTCTGTGTATGCAACATAGACATCTGTGTGTCATTATATATTAACACATGCTGTCCTCATTATTTTGCATTTAGCTAGTTATGCATTCACTACTGGGGGAACACAGTAAATATGCATGGTATGTATGTGAATACTTAAAACAATATCTGGTATACCCAGACTTGAAAGCTGGATGCAACAAGTGAGGTTTAATAAACATCCTTAACCCTTTTCCACAGCTGCCTCCCCGTCCTTTAAGATCTTAATGCCAGGAGGTCAGCTTTCCCATCATGTGACAGCTGTGATTGGCTGTCACAGTGGCCACATGATCTGAAAGCTCCTGATTGCAAGTATGCATTGTGAACTCTCCGGTGCACATTTGTTACTGTGCTGGGAGCGTGCATAATGTGACACACGTGTGGCTACTTGGCATTAATGCCTGTCAGCCAATTGGGAAGAGGTTAAAGCATAACTGAATCCAAAAACAAAAATGTAGTATATTGCAGCTTTCCAGCATTCTATTTTAACCGCCTCCCGCCTGCCATATAGTGCCGCCTATCAGTGCTGCCTTTCAGTGCCCATCAGTGCTGCCTGTCAATGCCAATCAGTGCCTCCTCATCAGTGCCACCAATCAGTGTCCATCAGTGCAGCCTATCAGTGCCCAGCACTACAGCCTCATTAACGCACATCAGTGAAGGAGAAAAATCACTTATTTACAAAATTTTATAACAAAAACTAAGAAAAAACTTTTTTTTTCAAACTTTCCAGTGGTTTTTGGTTTGTTTAAGAAAAAATAAAAAACCCAGAGGTGATTAAATACCACCAAAATAAAGCTCTATCTGTCACAGAAAAATGATAAAAATTTCATATGGGTATAGTGTTGCATGACCACGCAATTGTCATTCAAAGAGTGATAGCGCTGAAAGCTGGAAATTGGCATGGGCAGGAAGGGGGTATAAGTGCCCTGTAGGCTAGTGGTTAAGTGTGTTACCATTGAATCCTATATAATGTTTGTTTTCATGAAAGTGCTTCAAAGTTGCAGCAAGCAGGATTTTTTGGTGCACTGTACCTAAAACGCATAGATGTGAACGAGGCTAAAGACATGGTGGCAGCATACATTTTCTTTTTCAGGCATTTTTTCCTTTCATTTTCACCTGTAATATTGTGAATAACCATGGCTCCTTGTAATAATAAGGAGCCATGGTTATCAAGTCTGGACTTCAGAAATGTATGCCTTTGTTTTTCTTTATTACATGGTGGACTGATGGGACTTGTAGTTTACACAAAAAAAGATGAGGTCCTTTCGTTTCAGCTCTCAGGAAGTGGCAAGAAAACCGGTGTTTTCTGTATTTGTGATAATGTTCTTAACCTATATGTGAAAACTAATGCAGCCACTATATTTTATGAATTTTATCATTTTGTAAAGTTTCATTTTTGGATTTAGACATGGTTTAGTGTACTTGTGCATAAATTAAATTGTGCATTGCACTGTACTGATGTTGCCTAGACATGAGAAGTTCTTTCATTCGCCCAAATTTTTCGTTATTCGGAAATTCAGAGGTATCTAAATTTCCAAATTACAATAGTAACGAATTTAAACAAAGATGAAATAGCTAAATTAAATTTGGCAGAAATTCGAATCGAATTCAAATTAAATTTGAAAATGAATTTTAATCTAATTCAAAAACAGAAGTAGAATAAAATAGAATAGAAATTAAAGGAATAGAATAGAAAATAATAAATTAGAATAGAAAAGCAAAGAATAGAATAGACTAAATCAAAACAGAATAGAAAATAAAAGAATAGAGTAAAATAGAATAGAAAAAAAGGGAATAGAAAATGGAATAGAATATAAGGGGCTAAACTAGAAAAAGAATAAAACAGAACAGAGTAGAATAGAAAATAAAAGAATAGAACAGAATGGAATAGAAAAGAATAGAATAGAAAAAAAAACAATAGAATAGAATAAAATAGAATATAACTGTCTTCTGAAATTCGAATTTCAAATAGAGTAGATTAGATTAGAATAGAATAGAAACTAAAAGTAGAACAGAAAAGAATAGAAAATAAAAAGAATACAATAGAAAAAAACAATAGAATAGAGTAGAATAAAATAGAATTTCAAATACAATAAAGTTTAATGGAAAAGAATAAAAAAGAAAAAGGAATAGAATATAACTATTCGAATAGAATAAACTTTAATACAATATATTAGAATAGAATTGAATAGAATAGAAAAAACTATAGAATAAAATCGAATATAAGCATCTTCCAAAATTCGAATTTCAAATAGAATAAATTTTAATTCGAATGCCTGTTCAAATTTTCCAAATTTGGTTGAACTGAATTAAACAAAACTAATAAACAAAATGAAGTCCGAAAACAAATTTAACCAAACAAAATTGTTTAAATGATGCATCAAAACAAAATGAATTTTTGCATTCTGCATAAGTCTAATGCTGACAGTTTATATTGTCAGCCGTCTCATGCTGTTTTGTAACTTTTGATTTATCCATAGGTTTGATAGAACTGATCATCCATGTAAACTTTACTATTTGCTATATAAGGCTTGCAAAATCTATTGCTGGATTATATGCCATGTAATTGCTGATTGTAATTATAGCATACATCTGTCATTTTCATCGATATTATACAGATATAGATATATAAAGAGCAATGCTGTTATAGGCACCTGTGGGCAGCAGGTGAACTATTATCCTTTTAGCCAGCTCTCTTGCTGCGGTTAATCCACACCTGTAGTTGGGGGAGTGCTCATGCCATCTGCTAGTCTAACCCCTGGTTGACATATCCACGTTGCGCGGGCACAAGAGCCCATTCATTTGGAATCCCGTGCCACAGAACATGCAGGGAAGAAGTCCTTGCACTTCTTCTTAAAACGCAGCCCTCACGGGAACTGATTTTCCCAGTACGGTTGCGATTTCCAATGCGGGCGGCGTGCCATTAGAATTAATGGCACCCGCCTGCGGGTCCGCATTCCTCTGTGCAGGTGGTGCGTCTTCACAGACTTTTGTGCGGATCCGCAGCGGCACCACCCCCACATATGTGAACCTAGCCTAAAACGGTATTGCAATGCACATACACTCTAGTAAAGTTGAATATAAATGCATAGGTTTTTGTTTCATTCAGTTAGTGGGCTGAACAAAAAAAACGAATGGATTCCCTCATCCATACAGGTGAGGTGGATTGGGGAATCCTCCCTGCTCTGCTATTGTATTATGACAGCTGGACGACTTCACTTGGCTTCAGTGGCTTATTGAATTAAAGTTTTCCAGCAGTCATGTTCAACAGAATTCAAGCTAATGATCAACTTCGGTAAGTAGAGAGGGCCACACACACAGAACGAAATTCAGCTGGTCCCTGCTGAACCGGCCATATTTCGATTCATGTATATCCAGCTTAAGCCTGTGCCTTTGCCCAGCACTGGATACAAACTCTGCTTAGTGTGTGTGTGTGTGTGTGTATATATATATATATATATATAATATATATATTCGGGTAAAATAAGTATGGAAAACGTCACAATTTTTCTCAATAAATATATATCTAAAATTGCTATTGACATGAAATTTTCACCAAATGTCCAAACATACAAAGAAACCAAAACAAATAAGTTCAGAAATTAGATTATGTGTAATAAAATAGAATGACATGGGGAAAAAGTATTGAACACACTAACTGAAATGTATTTAATACTTCGTACAAAATCCTTTGTTGATAATCACAGCTTCAAGATACCTCCTGTATGGAGAAAGTAGTCGCATGCATTGCTCAGGTGTGATTTTGGCCCATTCTTCCACACAAACAATCTTCAAATCTTGAAGGTTCCATGGGCCTTTTCTATGAACTCTGATCTTTAGTTCTTCCCATAGATTAGATTCAAGTCAAGTGATCGGTTGGGCCATTCTAGCAGCTTTATTCTCTTTCTTTGAAACCAATTGAGAGTTTCCTTGGCTTTGTGTTTGGAATCATTGTCTTACTGAAATGTCCACCCTCGTTTCACCTTCATCATCCTGGTAGATGGCAGCAAATTTTTATCAAGAATGTCTTGGTACATTTTTCCATTCATCCTTCCTTCAATGATATGAAGTTTGCCAGTACCATATGCTGAAAAACAGCCCCACACCATGATCTTCCCACCTCCAAACTTCACTGTTGGTATGGTACTTTTGTGATGATGTGCAGTGCCATTTAACCTCCAAACATGGTGTGTATTATGGCATCCAAGAGTTCAATTTCAGTCCTATCTGACCAGACTATATTCTCCCAGCATTTCACAGACTTGTCTAAATGTTGTGCAGCAAACTGTAAAGGAGCTTCAACATGCTTTTTTTTTTCAGCAATGGAGTCTTGCATGGTGAGTGTGCATACAGGCCATAGCGGTTGAGTCCATTACTTTTTTTTATTTTCTTTGAAACAATTGTACCTGCTAATTCCAAGTCTTTCTGAAGCGCTCCACAAGTGGTTCTTGGCTCTTGGACAAATCTTCTGATAATTCTTTTCAACCCTCTGTCAGAAATCTTGTGAGGAGCACCTGGTCGTGGCTGGTTTATGGTGAAATTATGTTCTTTCCACTTCCAGATTATGGCCCTAACAGCGTTCATTGGAACATTCAGAAGTTTAGAAATCCTTCTGTAACCAATGCCATCAGTATGTTTTGTAACAATAGGGTTGCGAAGGTCTTGGGAGAGCTTTTTGCTTTTACCCACCATGAGATGTTTTATGTGTGACACCTTGGTAATGAGACCTTTTTTATTTTGAGACTGAACTAGCTGATATTTGCACTGACAAGGGGCAGGATTGCTTTCTAATTACTGATAGATTTCAGCTGGTTTCTTTGCTTTCCATGCCTTTTTGTACTTCCCTTTCTTCATGTGTTCAATACTTTTTCCCTGTGTCATTCCATTTTATTACACATAACTTAATTTCTGAACTTATTTGTTTTGGTTTCAATGTATGTATGGATTTCATGGGCTGTTACTGACTGAAATTTTCATGTCAATAGCAATTTTAGAAATATATTTACCGTATTTGCCGGCGTATAAGACGACTTTTTGACCCTTGAAAATCTTCTCAAAAGTCGGGGGTTGTCTTATACGCCGGTACACATGTTTAGGGGGGCTGCGGCATTAAGTACAGGGGTTTGCAGGGGCTGATGTCTCTTACCTGGATCCAGTCCCACGACGATCCGGTCCAGGAAGCGCGGCATCTCCATCAGTTCGGCCACTGGATGTTCGTGCGGCTGCTCGGCTCCGCCTCCTCACCGGTGATTGGCCGCCAGAACTGTAGCTCAGGAAAGGCACACAGGCAGCCAATCACCGGCGAGGGGGCGGAGCCGAGCGGCCCCGCGAAAATTGAGTGCCGGAGCAGCAGGTAAGTGTTCTGTGTAGAGGTGCTGCTGCAACCACATATGCTGGCTGCAGCAGCACCATACGAGAACAGGGTCAGCAAGTCTCAGTGGGAGGAATAGTGCCCCATCATTGGTGTCACTGATACCAATGATGGGGCACTATTCCTCCCACTGACACCAACGATGGGGCACTATTCCTCCCCCCCACTGACACCAATGATGGGGCACTATTCCCCCCCCCCACTGACACCAACGATGGGGCACTATTCCACCCCCCACTGACACCAATGATGGGGCACTATTCCACCCCTCACTGACACCAATGATGGGACACCATTCCTCCCACTGACATCAATGATGGGGCACTATTCCTCCCACTGACACCAATGATGGGGCACTATTCCTGCCACTGATACCAATGATGGGGCACCATTCCTGCCACTGATACCAATGATGGGGCACCTATTCCCCCCACTGATACCAATGATGGGGCACTATTCCTCCCACTGATACCAATGATGGGGCACTATTCCTGCCACTGATACCAATGATGGGGCACTATTCCTCCCACTGACACCAATGATGGGGCACTGTTCCTCCCACTGACACCAATGATGGAGCACTATTCCTCCACTGATACTAATGATAGGGCACTATTCCTGCCACTAATGCCAATGATGGGGCACTATTCCTGCCACTAATACCAATGATGGGGCACTATTCCTCCCACTGACATCAATGATGGGGCACTATTCCTCCCACTGGTGTGCATTGGAAGAGGGGTAGTCTTATACGGCGAGTATAGCCCAAACACTACATTTTAGCAGGAAAAGTAGGGGGGTCGTCTTATACGCCCAGTCGTCTTATACGCCGGCAAATACGGTACTTAGAAAAATTGTGACATGTTCAACCTTTTTTTTTTATCTGCTGTATATAACTAACATTATATATATATATATATATATATATATATATATATATTAGACATGTATCAGTCTAGAAAGATCTACAAAGCCATTTCCATCTCCATTTATCCACAAATGACTCATCCAGGAGGTCATAAAAGAACCCAGAAAAACATCTAAAGAACTGCAGGCCTCACTTATTTATTTATTTTATTTTTATTTCACTTGCCGCAGTTAAGGTCAATGTTCATGATTCAACAAAAATGGCATCCATAGGAGAGTTCCAAGGCTAAAGCCACTGCTGACCAAAAAGAACATGAAGGATCGTATCACATTTGCCAAAAAAAAATCTTGATTATCCTCAACACCTTTGGGGAAATATTCTGTGGACTGATGAAACAAAAGTTGAACTTTTTGAAAGGTTTGCGTCCTGTTACATCTGGTGTAAAACTAACACAACATTTCATAAATAGAACATCATGCCATCAGTCAAACATGGTGGTGGTAGTGTGATGGTTGGGACTGCTTTCCAGCTTCAGGACTTGGACGACTTGTAATAATTGATGGAACCATGAATTCTGTGCTCTACCAGAAAATCCTGAAGGAGAATGTCCGGCCATCGGTTCGTGACCTTAAGTTCAAACGCACTTGGGTTATGCTGCAGGACAATGATCCGAAACACACCAGCATGTCCAGCTCTGAATGACTCCAAAATACAAACTTAAGGTTTTGGAGTGGCGTAGTCAAAGTTTGGACTTAAATCCAATTGAGATGCTTTGGCATTACCTTAAACAGGCCGCTCATGCTTGAATTAAAACAATTTTGCAAAGAGAGGGCCACAATTCCTTCATAGTGATGTAAAAGACTCATTGCCAGTTATTTCAAAGGCTTGATTGCAGTTGTTGCTGCCAAGGGTGGTACAACCAATTATTAGGTTTACGGGGCAATTCATTTTTTACGTGGAGCATGACAGGTTTGGAGGGCTTTTTTCCCCTAGTAAATAAAATCATCATTTAAAGACTGCATTTTGTATTTACTCCAGTTATCTTTGTGTAATATTAATTTTTTTTAATGATCTGAATCATTTAAGTGTGACAAATATGCAAACAAATAAAAAAAAAAAACCAAGAAGAGGGGCAAATACTTTTTCACAGCGCTGTAAGTTGTTTTGCACACTACATGAATAAGTATGACTACTTTTATGATTACTAGTCATGTTTTGCTATATTTTTTCCACTACCTCTCTGTGTTGTTAGACTGAAAGATTAGACTAAGATCCCATTTATGTAGTTGTTTAGCAGATTTGTTTGAAGTAGTCTTCTATTTTGAAGTAAATGCTGGCTAACACTTTGCACTTTACATTTTGAATAAAGTTCATGTTGTCATATTTAGTGTTTCTGATTGATGCCAGTAACTCTGATAACGTCTCTAGTACAGCAAATATGTTATTTGACTCTGCACTGAATACCTGGATTTACCACAGGAGACTTTGTATCTTTGGTTCAATAATTTTGCAGAGGCGTTGAAAACAAAAGTAAAGCTTATAGCGGTGGATCTCTAACCTTTTATTACAGAAGAGTAGTCATAGAGAGCTTCAGAAATAACAATACAGCTCCAAAGATATAGGAATGGACTAACGATTAATATACAAAAAAAAATCAATTCATAGTAACCTGTTGATATTGTAGAATGACATCCAGGTTTCAGTGGATTGCCTGTGTTAATTTATATTCATTGGGGATTTTTTATCATGCAATGAATAGCAGATGTGCATGTTGAATGAAAAGAAGCTTGTCTAATGGTACCCATCACTGCCCTGGCTTTTAGCACCCTGGGATGTGCCTGCCATTTAAATTTAAATTATGCAGTCATCATTCATTTGTTACCTGTTTATGTAATTTTCTGCTTGACAATTCAATTATCCAATTTATGGTCAGCTTTAAATTACTGGACAAAACTCAGCCAATCCATTGCTTTGATTATTTGGGATCTGAATGCATGCCATGCGACTGTGCTGTATTTTGGGGAAAGTAAGGGGGTTGCTAGACCCTGGTACCTAGGACATATGGATGGCCCTAGTCTTATTTGCAGTAATTGTAAACATACTTCAATGCTGCTTTCGTTGTGAGATTTTTAAATATTATACCAGCATTTTCCCTTTCAGTTGTTTAGAAATATGTACAGTAGATCATTTAAGGAAATAAAGAAGTTTGTTAAATTGAAATTAATTACTAGCTTTTATTGTTTCCTGCACTTTGCAATACACATTTCTAATTTACTGTGTTGATTAATTGAGTGATCTACATTCAATGCACAATAAGTCTTTTGTTGTTTGTCAGATTTTTAATTATTTTTTCAGTAATGTTTATACATTTATTTATGTAATTGTATATATAAAAAAATGACAGTTATGACTGTTTACATTCATTAAAATAAAAAGAATATTAGCTCTGATTTTTTTATTACCAGTGAAAGTCATTCCACAAGTATCTGTTTCTGTATGGCTTAGTTAGGGATATTATCAAAATGATTATAAGGCGTGGGGGAGACGTGGTATTGCAAAATACTTTTGGAAGTCCTTTTTATTACCCTGCCTGTCAGGAAACAACCAGAGCACTGATTGTTTAGTATTCAGAAGGTGCAGCAATAAAGGAGAAAGCGAACAAAGAAAAAGACCGGAAGGAAAAAACAGAAATGAGTACAAGAAAATGTGCAATAAGCTTCACGCCACTTCAAGCTGGGTACCCAGGAGTGCCTTGGGTTTCTAGGAACTCTGGCAATGCAGTTGTGTTAACTCAGTCATCAATCATTATTTACCTGTTATGTATATAGATCTGGTGATTAAGGCTGGGTACACACAGGCCAGATATTGGCCAGTTCAACAGAAACTGGCCAACATTCAGTCAGTGTGTACAGCTGTCTCTTTGACAGAAGCAACGGCTGGAAAACCAGAATCCGATCAGCGCTGGCAGCCAGCTCTGATCAATGTGTTCTGGTGGGGGGGGGGCAGTCCCCCTGTCGGAGCGCAAAGGTACAGCGGGGGATTTTGGCGCACTAACAAAAAAATTTTCCCATTCGGGGTGAACAAAAAAAATCTTTATGTGTACATGAGGCTTAATGGTTGTGCCATTGCCATTACCAGGCTTTATGTTGCATTCTTCAAGAAAAATAAACAGGAAAACTGGTTGCTATGGGCAATAGTTCCACATCCAATATAGCTGTCTTAAATCAGAATTCTAACTGATGAAACTCTTGCTTGCTGTGCTGTTATAGGTTACTATACTATTGTTATCAATTTCCGTTGGTGTTTGTGGAGCCTTAATAAAAAGGTCCAGTAATGTTAAGTCCTTTGCAACATAAAAATGCAACAACATTTGTTTTGAAATTTTATTAAGCCTCGGTTCACACTGCTGTGACTTGGGGTCCAACTTGTGAGATCCCGAGTTGCATGACATCTGAAATCCCATGTTAGTCAATGAGAGCTGTCTTAAGTAGCATTACTGAAGTCGCTCTGACTTTAGAAAAGGTTCCTGTACTACTTCAAGATGACTTCTATCTGACTGGTGCCCAGAGACTTTAATGGAAAATCGCCTCCAAGTCGGATCCTCGTCTATATTGATATGATTTGGATCCGACATTATAGGAAGATTACCCAGGCATTCCCTGAAAGTCGCTTCAAAGTCGCATCAAGTCGCCGGGATGTCGCCTGCCAAAGTCCCACTGTAAGTTGCATGACTTTCAGGTCGCAGTAGTGTGAACCAAGTCTAAGACTCAACTAGGCAAGCAAGTTTTATGTTACACTTCTTCCCAGCAACATCTATCTTTGGGTCCTTGTAACCCCTTCTTGAGTAAGAATACAAAGAGCCATAAAGCAAGGAAACATTGCACATTGGGCCTATCTTTCTAAAAGATATGTGCATATGCAGGGCATCGATCATACATGGACATCCAAATCAGATCTTATTGTGCACCTGAAGTGCATGTGAATAGATATAGGTACAGTGTAAAGAAGCTGAATTTATAAAAGTGCTGTTTTCTTTGGAGTGTACTCTCCAGTGTCTGACTGTACACCAGCTAAACCATGGCTTGCCTAAAGTAAATGTAATTTTATTTAACATATTTTCCTCCAGCTAACCACTCTTAACACTTCTAAATACCCACATACCATGTAGAAATAAAACTGTAATACATGTGCATGGCTGTGACAGCATAGCTTGTTTGCATTTTATTTATCTGAATATTTATTAATCTGAAAGCATCAAAGCAGCACTATGTGAGTGAGTTAAGTGATGGATAGATTTTTCATGAATGTGTAACGGTCTAATGGCTTTCAAAAGCAAAACAATCTGAAAGCTTTCAAAAAGTAAAACATGGTGGGGGCCAGTATAGAGGGGGTGGGGAAATGGAGGTACAGGAGCCAGAGGTAGGTATCTGGGTGATGGATAGAAGTAGGGGTAGGGGGAAGAGCCTTAGAGAGGCTAGTTCTGAGTTGGTAAATCCCAATAAATATGCCAAGTTACATGATGTTGACGATATAAGTTCAGGGGTGGCACAACTGGAGCAAGCCTCTTCCCCTAGCTGCCAGGGGAATGACTGCACCAGTAAGGAGGGGCAAAGGATACAGGCAGGGCTAAGCAGATACTGGTGGTAGGGGACTTAATTATTAGAAGGACAGATAGGGCAATATGTCACAAAGGCTGTGATCGCAGAATCGTATATTGTTTACCGGGCGCTTAGGTTTGGCATATAGTGGATCGAATGAACAGATTGTTGGGTGGGGCTGGGGAGGACCCAACTGTTATGGTACACATTAGTACCAGTGACAAAGTTAGAGGAAGGTGGAGCATCCTCAAAAATGATTTCAGGGATTTGGGGGCTTTATTGAAGAAAAGGACCTTTAAGGTGGTATTCTCAGGGATACTGTCTGTACTTCATGCCACACTAGAAAGACAGCAGGAGCTATAAGAACTTAGCAAGTGACTGAGGAGTTGGTGCATGAGGGAGGGTTTCAGGTTCCTGGCAACTGGGCTGACTTCTCAGTTGGTTACTGGCTGTGTAGTAGGGACGGACTGCACCTTAATGGGGAGGATGCAGTTCTGTTGGGGGAGAGGATGGCCAAAAAGTTAGAGGGGCTTTTAAACTAGGTGGGGGGGGGGGAGATCAGAGGAAACATTAGCTAGCAGTGAGCACAGGTCAGAGGGGGATAAAACCATCATACTTAAACCATGGGAAAGTGGGTTGGCAAAACAATATTACAGTCACAGAACAACTAAGAAATAATATGCACCTGTACAAAACTGAGAGGTGTGAACACAAATGCCAGGTTCAACCACCTCTGGAGTATGCCATCCAGTTCTGGTTACCAGTCCTCAGGAAGGATGTGCTTGAGTTGGAGAGAGTCTAGAGAAAAGCAACAAAGTTAATAAAGGGGGTAGGACCTCAGTTAAGTGGAACAACTACAAACAGTAAACTTATTCTCCCTAGAGAAGAAATACTTGAGAGGAGATATGATGGCAATATACAAATACCTCAATGGTGATTCTAACATAAGCAGTAAACTATTCAGTCTCAGGGAGTATAAGAAGATGCAGGGCCACTCAATGAAACCAGAGAAGTTGTTTAACCTTAAACTGTGTAGGGGGTTTTTCACTGTCAGGGCGGTAAGGATGTAGAACTCACTTCCACAATCTGTAATGTTAGTGGGAATTATTGATAGTTTAAAAAGAACTCTTAGATGGGCATCTTAGTGAGCACAATATACAGGGATAAGGTCTTTTGACATGAACACATGCACACCCACATACAGTAGGTTGAACTGCATGGACTGGTGTCTTTATTCAACCTTACTAACTATGTCAATGGGAAAAGCCTGGTGGATGTAGCCACAAACATCTAAAATGAACTCACAAGTGGGAGAAATTTGTCAGTTTGATCTACCTAAGCTGATGTGGTATGTGCCACAAGAGCAAGCAGGTGGAAGGGCAACAGCATATATAAGTCCGATGTGGGACATGTATGCAGATATATGAAGGTTTTCTATGTATTTTTTTCTGTTGGTTGAACTAGATGGACTTATGTTTTGTTTTATTTTTAAAACCTAACTATGTATAGAGGTTTCCAACACTATTCAAACATATTGGAAAAACTGAGGTAGTGCTACACTTCTTTGTATTATTATGTATAAAGCGTGGTCTAATTTGCTCCAGTGGGGGAAAAAATAAATTCCTTCCTGATCTCCTAGAAGGAAATTGGATATTTCCTGGATCAACAATCTCTGGTGTTATTACCTATAAGATAGATATATATATGTATATACACATACAGGGCTCAACAAATCCCAGGCAACAGGTCGCCATGGCGACTAGAAATTGTGTCCTGGTGCCTGGGGTTTGTCAGCCATCTGCTGGCAGGCACTGGGATTCTCCCTCTGCAGCCAATCACAGCTCAGAGCAGCAGGCTTAGCCTCCTCCTCCTCCCCTCCGTCCAATCCTTGGCCGGCGCTGTGTGAAGTGTTCTTGCCCCGCCCTCTCTCTGTGGCCAGCGCTGCAAGGGGGGGAGGTGTTGCGACCCCGCTCTCTCTTTGGCTGGCGCCGTGTTTGAAGTGTTCCGGTCCTGCCCGCTCTATGGAAGACTGTGATGGCAGCTCCAGGGATGTGTTCTGAGGCACCAAGGCTCTGAGCGGTGCGGTGATAAAGCTGCACCTGGTGGTCCTGGCCTCCATAATGGACTGCAGTGAGTGGAGGAAAGAGGTTCCAGCCAGGGTGATCAGGACTCTGCTATGTAGGGCCCCTGTATCATATCCTCTTTGTGCTAGTCACGTGTCTAGGAGAGGGCCACATAGAGCATGTGTGGGGCCCCTGTGTTGTGCTGATCATATGCATTGTGTGATATGGGGGGCAGTATTGTGTGATATGGGGGGCGCTATTGTGTAATATGGGGGGGATGTACTTTGTGATATGGGGGGGCTGTATTGTATCATATGAGGGGGGCTGTGCTGTGCTGTGTGATGTGGGGGCTGTACTGAAGAACTCGACAAATCCCAGATCACCATGGCAACTATAAATTACGCCCTGATGCCTGGGCTTTTGTCAGCCATCCGCCCTCGGGCACCGGGGCACTGCTTTACTGCAGCCTCATTAGCGCACATCAGTGAAGGAGAAAAATCACTGATTTACAAAATTTTATAACAAAAACTAAGAAAAACGTTTTTTTCTAAATTTTCAGTGGTTTTTGGTTTGTTTAAGAAAAAATAAAAAAACCAGATGTGATTAAATACCACCAAAATAAAGCTCAATCTGTCACAAAAAAATTATAAAAATTTCATATGGGTACAGTGTTGCATGACCGTGCAATTGTCATTCAAAGTGCAACAGCACTAAAAGCTGGAAATTGGCCTGGGCAGGAAGGGGGTATAAGTGCCCTGTAGGTGAGGGGTTAAAATAGTAGGAATAGCCTACTAAAGTTGTGAAGGAATAAAATCAGAGGCCATGGCAAAGATACACACCTTCCAATTGTCCTGCTGACCATTGTTATAAGAATGGACAGCAAGAGAAATTGCTAAATTTTAAAGTTGTCACTGGAACAGGAGGTGAGGGGAAGTCTTCCAATGGTGACATCTGTCAAAGGTAGAGTTTGCCCTTACTTTGTGATGATTGTCATACATGTCATGTCTCTGTGAACTGGGAATCAGGAGAAATCTCCCATGCAGAGACAAAGTTAACATTAAGCTTGTCAAAGATTCTAACCCCTCATCATTGTGTCCAAAAACCATAAAAAAAAAGCTTTGGCTGATGCTCAGATTTTAGTAACATTGTTAGTCAATTTTTTAACACAAACATAATTGAAGAACAGTCCACAATCAGTCCACCATGTTTTAAAAAAAAAAATTGGAAGATGACTATTATTTGGGAAATCTAAAAGCATGAAGAGCAACATGCAGTTACCTATAGCAAAAATTAATTTTCTATCTAGCTGCAGCTAGCTAAAAGATGATGAGTTTGTTTAGGCTTCTAAAACTAACACATGTCCTTGTATTGTTTAATTACATTTATAAATAATCCAGATTGTGCGTTTTTATTATATGTAGTTGAATTGATTCAGTTGGCAAAGACAGCTGGAGCAGAAGGTGTACATAGGAAAAAAATAACATATCACTAGCTTTATTGTGTTGAATCTGAAATGTAAAATAATGTTTTTAATTACCATTTAACAGAAAACGTCATCCGTGAAAATCAGTGGGGTGGGGTGGATATCCGGAGAGGCGGTGATCCAGTTCTCAGAAGTAATCTTATATGTTGTGGATATTCCGATGGAGTGGTCGTTGGAGAACGAGGCAAAGGTCTTATTGAAGGAAATACCATTTATGGTAAACAGTGTTATATTTCCATGTTTTCGTTACTCAATTGCTGAGATTTTTCTTAAAAAGTATGTTTTGCTCACTGGTTAAAATCTGTATTAGATGATAGCATATATTGAACATCTGTAATGAATTATTTATTGTTATTATTCGCAATATCAGAAGGAGAGCAATGATAGTTGATGAATCTCATTTAAATCGTATTTATTATTTTTTATACATATTATTTAGGATGAATATACCAAAAGCTCAAGGACAGGCAAACAGTGAGACATACTTGTTACCAATTAGGGTTTGTCTAGACAGTGATTGTATTATGTTGTGCTCTGTGAGCACTCTGCAGCATCATGCGGCATCAAATGGCAGTAACATAGTACATTTCGTACATGATCAGAGTTGAGCCCAGATTACAGTTTCCTGTGCTTTGAAAATAAATGTGCAATTTCGCATACTGAAGAGGGAGCAGGGAAAAAAAATTTTTTCTGTCACCTCATTTTCAAACCAGATATTACCAGCATGTAAGTCTTTTAAACAGTATCATTTTCTGACACTGAAGTGAGGTAGAAAGGCTAGTGAGAGGTTTTCAGTGGATTCAATAATTGCTACAGATACGAAGAGGGTGCTTGAACAAATGGCATCAGTTATGGTACTTTAAAAAAGCCATTCCAATGAATTTGAATGTGATCTGGTTAAACATCATTAGGTTGCATGCATCCTAGTCTGCATTGGTGTAACTATAGAAACAGTGGTAAAAAAAATATATTTATTTTGCTTCTCTTTAGAAGCACTGTAACCTCATGCTCTTTTTGTATCTAACTAATGTATACATAATGACAGTATAAAGCAGTATTTATAGGATTTGTTTGCAGACCTCTCTTTTAATTTTGTTAAGGAAATGTTTGGTAGCTTTATACTTGTTTTTGTTTTGTATTATGGTTTAAACTAATGTAAAATGTCAAAAATGTTTCCTCTTTTTATATTCATGGAAATGTGAAATATTGAATGTATGCATGTTGTGTAGTTTTCAGTCCAGACAGCAGGTGGAGCTTTAAGTGCTTTTCACATGGTTTTCTTCTGACTCCTTAGCTCCTTTGTTGTGGAAGTGATTCTAAAAGTAGAAGTTTTTTTGCCTTAATGTATTCTCTACATTAAGGTAAAAAACCTCTTGTATGCAGCTCACTCCTCCCCTCCTTATACTTACCTGAGCTTGATCTGCTCTGCAAGGGAGGATTTTTACGTTACCTGGATATGGGCTTTAAGTACTGTGGACTGTCTTAACACTTGTGTTTTGCATAGAGCACCATGACTGTTGCCTTGTCACTACATATTAGTAGAGGTGCAAACTATTACTGGACAGTTCTCCCTGCACCTAGACTTGGCCTCCTGATGCACCATCAGCTTAGTCCAGTGATCATAAGCAGGAGTGGGTGGGACATAAAACTCTTGAATAGGCTTCAATGATGAAGTAGGTCTGGACTCTGTTACATGTGTTGAAATTCTCTAGTGCTTGTAGTCTTGAAATATAGATAAAACTACTGTCGCTGCAAGTGCTCACAGTTCCACCAAAGCAAAAGAGAGCCACGAGTGGTGTATGTTATGTGATCAACCATGAACTTAGCCAGACATGTGTAGTAGATGCAGCCCTCCTCAGATGGGGGAAATCTCATAGCAACTACAGAAAAAACAAACAGGAGGGCACACACACACCTAGTGCATTACCAACAATGCATTCTTCATATAATAAAAATGGTGCCAAATGAATACTCACAAAAATGGAGAATAAAATCACATAAGACCATGAGATGCCTCAGCGTTGGGAATCACGTAACAACATGCATCCTTGCTGAACTGGCGAGCTGACGCAAGTACCTCCTTCCTGAGAGCAAAGCTGACAGGTCTCCCACTGTCAGAATTCAAAACCTCTGCAGGAGGGATTCCCTCATAAACACATTCATGGAATCAAGTCATTTTCTTACATTTGCTCAAAGCAGAACTACAGGCAAAATTTTTTTTCATTTGGATAGAGTAAGGGAATGTTATAACCCCTGTCAGTTTATTTTTTGCTATCTGTATCCCATTGGGAAGATTTACCTTCACTTCATGTCCCATAGCCAAAGCAGAAAGTGAAGGAAGACCCTGCAAATTAAGAAAATTCCTTGGGGATCCCCAGGTTACCAGAACTAGTGACCCCATTGGAAAAATTTCTTCTATTACTTTTCTGGGGACAACCCAAAATTTGGGGTTTTCTTTTATTTATTTATTTATTTATTTATTACAGGTACTTATATAGCGCCATAAATTTTACGCAGCACTTTTACATATATATTGTACATTCATATCAGTCCCTAACCCTCAAGAAGCATACAGTCTAAAGTCCCTAACTCACATTCATACATACACATACTTTTTACTTTCACTTTCAATGATAATGGTAAATAGGACAAATAGAGAAGGTAAATCTCCCTAACTGGGAACACAGATTGCAAAAAAACGTAATAGGTGCTCTAATCCATCATCTAAAAAAAAAAAGAAAATCTTTGCTTTTAATTATACTTTGATGTATGGGCTGCCTAAGTGATGTTGTGCAGGGGATTTCAAAAAGTGATTGTAAAGGATATTGTTTTTGCTTTAAAATAAAAAAGATGTTATACTTACCTTAATGCATAGAATGCATTAAAGTAAAAAATGTTTTAAATCATTTAGAACCTCTCAAAAGGCTAATATAAAGTTAGATTCAGGGATGTATGTTAGCTGTATAGTATGTAAAAAATAGATTACATTTTTTTTTTTCTTTTACAAACATATAAATGGATTTATTGTTTTATATCTCCCTGGATTTCAGCTCTAAATCTAGTGTATTTGACAGATCTAATTAATACTATGCTTAGCACTATGTTTTCTAATGTGTTCTAAGTGAATGGAACAAACATTGAAAGTAACTATATCCACTCTAAATTTAAACTCCAAGTACACAGTCATTTTATCTGCCTGATATTCTTGTAGATTCTGTTGTAAGATTACAGAAATGCTTTCACAGTAACATGGTAGTTAAGAGGTTCATTAGACCTAGAAAATCTCTGATTAGTTTTGCTTGTTTTGTTATAATGGTCCCTTGGGCATTCAGATTGTAACAAGCCAACTGTGAACACACATTGAAGATGTTTTATTTCTGCCGCTGTATGCATGGGAATATTGTAAACCTGCTTACTTATATATATGAAGTAAAACTGTACCAGACAGTCATGCACACCTTAAGAGATGTATGTTATTTACTGTCTTATTGTGATATATTTCATACATATTAAACGTGTCAAATTCTCCTTACAACTGTATATATTATGAGATGTCAAAATGTCCTATTCTGGGTATGCTCCGCACACTGGCCACAGAATAACAAGGCCAGATTTCAGTAATACTGTACTTATCTGGATAAAAGATTCTCATGCAGTCCAAAAGGACAATCTCCTTTTCTTAAAACAAGTGCTCTGGCAATGGTGGACTACAGATCTTCAACCAGTCCAATGTTGGCAAAATTTTGCAGTGTTTTTCAGCATGTACGGCAATATGTACAACTAAAAGTCCCTATTTTTTTTATTGCAAAGTTTGCTGGAAAGGGTATATAGCAGTGTGCAGGATTTCTAGTCTCAAAAATGGCTGACACATTTCGAAGAGAGATCCCCTCTTCCTCACAGTCAGAGCCAATCCTCAATGTTGCATAGTCAACCTGCTGACAGCCACTTTTGAGGGGCTTCTTGCGGGTGGGACTCATTCAGTGGACTATGTTGTCCAGGACACTTTGAAATTGATGAGCTTGAGTTTCTATGCTGTTGGTGAGTATACATCTGTTTTATTATTACAATAAAAGTTATCTCTAAGGTAACGCGCAAGGCCGGTGCGCCCTCTGTTCTTGCATTCTCATCCAGTACCTGTACTCAAGTGGGTGCTTATGCCACAGTCAGAGGATATTTCTGCTTGGTGAAGTAAGTTAGTTATATAAGTATTGGGATTTACTAAATGATAAATCATGTATAAAACAGATGTGGGGAATTTATATTTCATAGCACAAGAGATTGCTTAGAAACATTTATGTAAAAGAAGGGGATAATGGCAAGATGTTTTTAAGATAGTAAATTCCCTAGGGGGTACATTGTAAACAGTGGCTTTGGAAAGTGGCTTTTTATAAAATGTTTTAAAGGATAAGTTCACACTTGGAACATGTTGCATGTTCCACCCATTTTTAGGGTGGAACATGTAACATGTTCCCATAGCTGCATCCGCGCCCGCCACCCCTCCTCCCTGTGAAAGATAGTACGGGGAAACTTCTCTGTCAAATTTGAAAACAGCATCATTCATTCACAGACTTCTGTGAATGAACTGCAAGTCCTGACAGCCTTAGCGGCTGTGGGCTTGTAGTTTTCAGTGAACTACAATGGCGCTATGGAGCGTTGTGGTAGTTCATTGAAGCTTCCTGTCAGAATATCTGCTTGCTCGTACATCCTGTACAGCAAGCAGATATTCTGACAGGTCTGCAGGAGACTTGCATGGCATCAGTGATCTACTGATCGCTGGTGCAGTGCTTTCCAGGCTCCTTTGAACAAAAGGACTACTGCCAGTAGGTACAAATATTTAAACTTTTTGAATATTTTGATTTCTGTTTTGGCAATAAATATGCTGTTATTTTCTTTCCTAGGCAATAAAGGCTGCGGAGTATGGATTATGTCATCCAGCCTTCCACATATCACCAGCAACCAGATAGGACACAACAGCATTTATGGGGTGGCAGTTTTCTGCCGCAAAGATGATGCTAGTGACTACCCAGCTAACCAGGCTGGTAATGAAAACTTCAATGATGAAGGAGAAGCAGCCAACTGGGAAAATGATCTGGACAGTGAAGATGATCGCTTCTCCTCAAGGAGGCCGATAAATGTTGCACTTATTGAGTCCAACAGTATTAACCACAATGGAGGTCAGAAAGAAAAAAGATTTTTTTTATATGAATTGAAAGATTTTTTTTCTAAATCTGTTTTTTAGCGTTACTATGAAATTAAAGTGTTTAATGTTTTAGTTTGATAAATCATAACAAAAGATGTCATATTCAAATCATTCATTAAAGGAGAAGTATGACCAAGCTTTCTTTGCCATACTTCCCATGTGGGTAAAAGTGCAGTTCTGCTCTCTTGTGGCTTTGGAGGGATTCTGACAATAATGTTGGGATCCACCCAGATGCCTGACCAACAGCTGGCTCAGCCTCTCAGTGAGCTGTTGAGAGCCCTTAGCCAGCTGCTCCTGCCCCCTCCACAACCTGGTGCTCCAGTGAGCGCTGGAGGAGCAGAGAGAGTCACCACTGAGCAATCTGCATTGGATCAATTCTGCACATGGGTGAGTATGATTTATTGTTTTTTGTTGTTTTTTTAATCCCACGCTTCTCTTTTACAGTATAGCTAAGGCTATTTTTAGATTTTCGTTTAGGAGAGAGTATGGAATTCTGAAAACTCATCAAGATTTTTTTAGTTGCTGTCAGTGTCCCATTTGGAATATTATCCTGCATGCCCTGTCTTAAGACACAACAGCAAGTGAGAGTCATGTTTCTAAAGGAAGCAAAATATTATTTTAGATAAAATACAAAATCCATTTAAGGACCCCCCCTCTTTTCCGGTTTGTGACTAAAAGTTTTAGATATCTCTTCACTTTTAGTCCCAGTAATAATCATCCCAAGGAAAAATAAGGAAAGTAAATCTCCTCAATGAGGACACAGACATTAGTAAATTCCCAACAGAAATAAAATAAAGAAATGCTGCGCTGCTTAAAGAAAAGATTACATACAGTCAGGTCCATAAATATTGGGACATTGACACAATTCTAACATTTTTGGCTCTATACACCACCACAATGCATTTGAAATGAAACAAACAAGATGTGCTTTCCCTGCAGACTGTCAGCTTTAATTTGAGGGTATTTACATCCAAATCAGGTGAACGGTGTAGGAATTACAACAGTTTGCATATGTGCCTCCCACTTGTTAAGGGACCAAAAGTAGTGGGACAATTGGCTTCTCAGCTGTTCCATGGCCAGGTGTGTGTTATTCCCTCATTATCCCAATTACAATGAGAAGATAAAAGGTCCAGAGTTCATTTCAAGTGTGCTATTTGCATTTGGAATCTGTTGCTGTCAACTCTCAAGATGAGATCCAAAGAGCTGTCACTATCAGTGAAGCAAGCCATCATTAGGCTAAAAAAACTAAATAAACCCATCAGAGAGATAGCAAAAACATTACGTGTGGCCAAAACAACTGTTTGGAGCATTCTTAAAAAGAAGGAATGCACCGGTGAGCTCAGCAACACCGGAAGACCACGGAAAACAACTGTGGTGGATGACTGAAGAATTCTTTCCCTGGTGAAGAAAACACCCTTCACAACAGTTGGCCAGATCAAGAACACTCTCCAGGAGGTAGGTGTATGTGTGTCAAAGTCAACAATCAAGAGAAGACTTCACCAGAGTGAATACAGAGGGTTCACCACAAGATGTAAACCATTGGTGAGCCTCAAAAACAGGAAGGCCAGATTAGAGTTTGCCAAACGACATCTAAAAAAGCCTTCACAGTTCTGGAACAACATCCTATGGACAGATGAGACCAAAATCAACTTGTACCAGAGTGATGGGAAGAGAAGAGTATGGAGAAGGAAAGGAACTGCTCATGATCCTAAGCATACCACCTCATCAGTGAAGCATGGTGGTGGTAGTGTCATGGCGTGGGCATGTATGGCTGCCAATGGAACTGGTTCTCTTGTATTTATTGATGATGTGACTGCTGACAAAAGCAGCAGGATGAATTCTGAAGTGTTTCGGGCAATATTATCTGCTCATATTCAGCCAAATGCTTCAGAACTCATTGGACGCACAGTGCAGATGGACAATGACCCAAAGCATACTGCAAAAGCAACCAAAGAGTTTTTTAAGGGAAAGAAGTGGAATGTTATGCAATGGCCAAGTCAATCACCTGACCTGAATCCGATTGAGCATGCATTTCACTTGCTGAAGACAAAACTGAAGGGAAAATGCCCCAAGAACAAGCAGGAACTGAACACAGTTGCAGTAGAGGCCTGGCAGAGCATCACCAGGGATGAATCCCAACGTCTGATGATGTCTATGCGTTCCAGACTTCAGGCTGTAATTGACTGCAAAGGATTTGCAACCAAGTATTAAAAAGTGAAAGTTTGATTTATGATTATTATTCTGTCCCATTACTTTTGGTTCCTTAACAAGTGGGAGGCACATATGCAAACTGTTGTAATTCCTACACCGTTCACCTGATTTGGATGTAAATACCCTCAAATTAAAGCTGACAGTGTGCAGGGAAAGCACATCTTGTTTGTTTCATTTCAAATCCATTGTGGTGGTGTATAGAGCCAAAAATGTTAGAATTGTGTCGATGTCCCAATATTTATGGACCTGACTGTATAGAGTGGTGTGCAGCAATAACATATAATACCATATACATGTACCATCAACCTGAATACGTTGATGGGGAATAAAAAGGCAAAATCCAAACATAAGTATTAAAGTGCATACATCAATGTGTAAATACTATGGAAAACAAAAATATGGTGCTTCTTATGAATTGCAATCGCTGTCCAACTGCTTCTCACAATGTCCAGTAAATTTAAATGCCCATAAAGCTCAGGAAATTGTAATAGGTAGAGAAATTCTTGTGCAAAATTATCCCTTATAAATAGTAAATGCTTCTTGCGTGACCCTGAATCAGTGCTCCACTGATAAAGATCGTGCCAGCTCAGTGCTCAGCTCAGTTTCTCCATCCTTGGCGCAACCTTTTGTTCTAACTAAAGTGTATCTATACCAGTATCCTGCTTCCCTGCATCGAATCTCAGACCTTCAGATCTCAGTATACCTATCCTACAGCCAGAAATTCTAGGTTGATATGTAAGGTGCAAAGGTGAATTGGTCAAAACCAGTGACATAGAAGGGAATGAAAGGCAAGATGCACTGTTTGCATTGTGGGAATTGTGTCAGTGCTACTGCTGACTGACTACTTGTACACTAATTTAACAAGACAGAAGAATGGGCAGTGACATTGAAAAGTAGCATTTCTAAATCTTGATTAGACATAGCAGTACTTCATCACTGATAGGAAGAAACACAACTCTGCCATAAAAATGTAAAACTTTCATACACCCTAGAAAAACTGTTGCAGCTATAAACATTCACTTTGTAACGACACTGTTATTTTTAAATGCAAAGCTGGCCATACATATCTCCTATATTCAGATAGGAGATACCTCCATCCATGCTACACAGCATGGATCCCCCCTGATGGTCTATTGTATTTTGACAGCTGGCCCTCTGAGTCGCTGTTTATTCATTTGCTAGTCTATTAGTCTGTTCCTGTTTTTTTTATCTCTTTCTTGCTATTGCATTTCAACTTGGATCATAGCAAGTGTGGGGGTGATATATGAGAAACAAGAATATAGATTATTAGGAGCGTGGATTGCATTTAGGATAAAAATCAATTTTAAAAAAATTAAGTAGCATCTATGCTTTACATACTGTATACTGTGCAATAAAATGCATGGTTTACAATCAGACTAAACAGCAGAATTGTATGGTGATTTAGCAAAAGCTTGTTTCTGCAGAGTCACTTTTCATTTGGCGTCCAACACAACACTTCTTTGCTAGGATCACCTTTTCTTCCACTGAATGTATGAATACCATTTTCTATTCACAAAAGCACTTTTAGCAATGTAATTGAAACTTGAAATATTAGTACCCAGAACTTTTCTAGATTTTGATGACTGATTTAGTGTCTCCAACAAACATGGGCTGGTATAGGTCGACCCTGGGACATTCCTTTGTCAATCCTACCACTTTAAAGTAAGAACATTGTGATATTTCTCCTTTAGATGGCACTGTCGGGGACAAAATCCTCAATTTGTCTCATGACAGGAATGGATGGATGGACGTTGTACCTGAACAGCAGCTGCATCTGATTAGATGTAGGTGGTGTTCATCTGACAATTTTTCAACAGAGGGATGTTGAGTGGAAGGCGGAAGACAGGGCAACCACTGAGCAAATTTCATGCAGTTCACCAGGAACTACCCAAAATTCGCTCCATGTATGTTCAACTTTAGATAGGCCATACATTGAGCCACATTTGTAAATTGCCCAAATGTGTACACAGCCATCAAAAAGCATTACTGACATAAGACAAATTTACTAATGTACTAATATTCCACAAGTTTTGTGAATAGAAAATGGTATTCACACATTCATTGTAAGAAAAGGTGATCCTGGCAAAGATGTGTTTTGTTGGATGCCAAAGGAAAACTGACTATGTGGAAACAAGATTTTTTTGTTAAATCACCATATAATTCAGCAGTTTAGTTTGATTGTAAACCATGCATTTTAATGCACAATATTTGTAAAACATTGATGCTACTGATTTTTTTATTTATTTATTTTTTATCCCAAAAATAAGCCAGACTCCTATTAATGTATAATTTTGTGTCTAATATATCACCCCCACACTTGCTATGATCCAAGATGAAATGCAATAGCAGGAAAGAGATAAAAAAAAACAGGGACAGACTAACAGACTGGCAAACAGATAAACACCATATTGTTTAGAGCATATAACATTGTCACAACAGGAAAGGCGTATTCATTAATGGGGCATTACTGTCAATATCATTTTCTTCTACATTCAAGTGTACATATTGTTAGGGGAAAAAAACACATTCAGTACATATCTGCAGTACACGCATATTTCCTCATGTTTTGTTCCTGCATGTACAGAAAAATACCTGTTCATCTGTCAGAAATATGCTCCGTTCCAAAGTCCTGTTTTTAGTCCTGTTTTGAGCTGACAACACACAGCATTTTTGTGGACTGAGCAGGGTCCTCCCTGCCAAATTGTCTTTTTCTAAACTATTCAAACCCTCCCTTTATGCTATTCACCACAACATAGACACTAAATTACATTTGAAGGCTAGGTTCACAATGTTGCGGATCTATGAGCCACGTTTGCTTGGGCATGACAACCCATTCATTTGATTTCCTGATAGTTCCCGGACCAAACAAACACGCGTTAGATGTGTAAGGGTGCCATTAAGAATGAATGGCAGCCCCGCGCATCTTTAAAGAGTAGGGTATTTTAGTTGCGGGTGCGGGAACAAGGGCAGTTCTCGCACCTGCTGCCACCCACAATAGTGTGGACCTAGACTTAGTCCACATTAGAACTGGGAGGGCTAATGAGACTCCTTGAGATAACAAGTGTGCACAGGACCAAGGACAGCAATGTATTTCTGACACGATCAACATTTTTTTTTTGCACAGATCAAATAGATATAACAAAATGCTTTTAAAGGTATATTCAAACCACAAAAAAAGAGATGTTCATTGTTAAGGTTTATATACACTTTTAGGTGCCAGTAAACCATGCAGGCACAATTAAATCACCCTCAGGAAATACTGTTCATAAACATGTATGCTTACAAAGGGGCCTTGACAGGCAACTTTAACATACTATTTTACTTTTTTTTTTCACAATGTCTTCAATTATCTGCCATCACAACCCTTCTTATCGAGCACAGTTATTAGAGTTTACATGGTACTCTGAGCCTCAGAAAGTGGCGTTTATTTACTGAAGGAGTAGAGGAGGTTTACTTTACAAAGTGAATGTTTACTTGCAAAAGTGCATGTTCACTTTGCAAAGAATTCTAGTATTTAAGGTGAACTGGTGTTTACTTTGACTAGCCAATCATGTGTAGAGGAAAAAAAATAGATTTTTGCCAGATTAGTTGATTGAAACATCATCTTATATACTAAGCTCAGTGAACATTCACTTTGCAAAGCAAACATTGTCTGTTCCTTTAGTAATTCATCACCATTTTGATTAGGCCCAGGAATAGAAAACTCTGGAATTCAGAGCAAAGTTTCCCTGGGAGGAAAAGTTTTATCCTCTGCCATATATAAGTATTCACGTTTTTTTGCTACTACTGTGTTTGGGGGGAAAGAGGGAGTTTAGCTGCACTATGAGAACCTGATTGATGCTTATTGGATGTTCCTTCAAAGCTTCTAAGGTGAAGTGCCACAGGGTATACCATGGGGTTGAATAGGACAGCTAACATTAGCACATGCACATAGCTGACCAAAGCCTCCTCACTTAAAGCTGAACCTCTAGTTCCTTCTCTTTTACTCGTCTTTGCTATCTGTTTTAATTTCATAATATACAATAAAATGTGAGTCAGTACCATCCCCCCCAGGGACTTACTGTTTCATGTTTTGCGGATACAGAGCTCAAGTGGTTCAGGATATGCATGCTGACCTTGTCTGATGATATAATTAGCTATCGGGCTGTATTGTCTTTCTTTTTATAAAGCCTTGCTCTCGGGATTGGTATATTGGCCCAAATGGTCCCACTGTGGATGTTCTATATGGTCTTTTGCCCTGTATATTCTGATGTTGCACTGATTCTAGCCTTTGTATCTGGATACATTTCTGTTAACTGTCATGGTTACTGCCTTGTGTCAGTAAACTTAAGTTTGAAAAAAAAAAGCTGAACCTCCATACATATAACACTTATCTCCACCAAGTCACCAAGTGGTTAGTACACAGGCTCTATGTATTTTGATGCCTGTATTAACTTAGCACACCTAAGTATCCCCTGCAGCCTCATCTTCTCCATTTTTGTTTCTCATGAAGAAGGGGGACTCCTTGTCCCAAAAACACATAGAACTGGTTCCGAGAAGACCTCATCATGTGACAATATGAATACAAGAAGCAGGACAGTAATCCAGTTGAATCCAATATTATTTATAGTGCCATCAGCATTTTGTTACTGTGCATTACTTTTCCTTTCATGATACTAATTTGGTTTGTTATACTGTAAGTACAGTTAGTAAAATACAGTAAGTATCTTCCTGATTTTCCAGCCTAATTATAGTTCTCTAAGGAACTTATAACCATTTTATCTTTCAGCTGCTGGGTTGTACATTAAAAGTACTGAAGCTCTGAACATCATAGCAAATGCCATACATGCCAACCATGATAGTGGTGTGGCTGTTTTTCAAAGTAACCAACTTGTTCGAATTGGAAATAACAGCATCTCATGCAACAGACTGAGCGGTGTCCATGTAGAGACAGGATGCAGAGTGGAATTAAGGGGAAATGGTGTCTATGACAATAGAAGCCATGGTGTCGCTTCCAAGGGAGATGGGACAATCATAGAGAATGATATCATAGGTAACCGTAGCTGTGGTATCCAGCTCATCCATACTGCTGACATGAAGGTAAGTACACTGCAAGTTTTTGTCTAATGTCTTTTATTTATTTGGAAATAGCAGACATAGATAAATAAAACTAGTGATGTGAAGGAAAGGAGATGCAAAAAAAAAAAATCTCAATAAAGTATTTTTCTTTTTTGAAAGACCTATAGGGAAGACTCTTTTTATTTAGGTTGATCAGTGGGAAGTTTTCATGCTAGCCTTTTATAGTCAGTATCTTCAGAGTGTTATGTTGTATAGATGTAAAATTAGTTTGGTACTAACTTCCAAAGGCATACTAGAGTGATTATTTAGTAAGATGCCTTGCCTCTGGATACCTAAAGCATTCTAGTAGTTAAAAGCAAAAAAAGAATTTCTTCAACCTTAATTTGAAGGTACTATATTTGATCATGAGAGTTCTTTAACAACATTGTGCCTTTAGTAGTACAGTATGTTTTTTTCTGTATATTAAATTAAATGCCCTTTACCATATTCAATTATATATAATAGTGACACACTATAATAAGTAAAAAGTGCGCTTTACATTTTAACCTCCCAAATGTTCCCCTGTTCTGCCTCTCCAAACCATGTTTTAGTCTGTGCAAGCAGCCCAGGACCTCTTCACTTCATATATTGGCAAACCCCATCTGTGCCTTAGCCCTTGAGTCAGCTGACTGCCATTATTCTGTATGGCAAATCTTTTTTTTAAATATATCTCAAATCAAGTACAGGATGTCGCATCTGTGGACCAGCCTCTAAAATGGGTAAATATGCGGACATAATGGCCACAAATTAAAAAAGAAAAGAAGCAAGGTTTAAAACAAGTTCAATTAATTACAAAAGTAAACAATTCCACACCAGACTTCTTAAGACTAATAAATAATTGTATTTTAAGTATCCTATTATACATGTGTGTGTTGTACACCAAAACCATTAGAGTACAATAATTGGATAAACATTGTGCAGTATGAACTTCATAGTGCATAGATGCATTTATTATAAATGTACTTGTTTGAAACACAGTACACCTCTTTATTATCAGTCTAAGTAGCTATTGGTGTGAATTTCAGGCTAGTTATTGCTAAAAGATTATTGTACCCAGCAGCAAGGTATGGATCCTATATAGAATGTATTGTAATGATGATAGTGGAAGGGTGAGAGTGACTGTAAATTAGAATTTAAAGTGCATCTATCCTTTAAATTCATATGTCTCCATACATTTTTCTAAAGGAAACAGTTGTTTTCAATTACCGTATTTTCCGGCGTGTAAGGCGACTGGGTGTATAAGACGACCCCCTAATTTTCCAGTTAAAACATAGGTTTTGGGCTATACTCGCCGTATAAGACTACCCCCCTTCCGAGGCAACACCATTTAAAAACATCAGATTTTTTAATTGAAATGGTTATGACTTACCGGTACTTAAAATCCTCATGTTCATCCTCTGACATCATAATTTCATGAATGACATATTGTGATACATTTGTAAGACAGTCATATGGATTAAATTCCAAATCAGATGGTTACCGCTGGATGTGCGTTAATACGGTAGCTTCGGCTACATACAGTATACAGTATATATACAGCCCGCTGGATGTGCAGTAATGTACATACAGTATACCGCGCTGAGCCAAGCTGGCTCAAAACAAATGCCCCTATAACAGATTAATCTGTCAGCCAGCTGGATGTGCGGTATATACAGTATACTGCACTGAGCCAAGCGGTTTCAAAACGTACCGGTACGTCCCTACGGTAATCAAACCGCTGGATACGTGTATGTACGGTAGCTGTGGCTACATACAGTATACGCTGGGCCAGTCACGGCGAGCGATGTATTCTACTAATGAATACAAAGCCTGCTCGGATTGGCTGAGGTTGTGACATGAGCCCACCTCTCTGACTCAGCCAATCCGAGCAGGCTTTGTATTCCTTAGTAGAATACATCACTCGCCGTGATTGGCCCAGTATATACTGTATGTAGCCGCAGCTACTGTACATACACACATCCAGTGGGCTGATTAAAGTAGGGATGTACAGGTACGTTTTGAAACCACTTGGCTCAGTATACTGTATATACCACACATCCAGCGGGCTGACAGATTAATCTGTCATAGGGACATTTGTTTTGAGCCAGCTTGGCTCAGCACGGTATACTGTATGTACAGTATTACCACACATCCAGCCAGCTTGACCCAAACAAACTCAAGGTTCACATTTTATACCCCGCGTATAAGACGACCCCCAATTTTTGGGGTATATTTTTAGATATAAAAAGTAGTCTTATACGCCAGAAAATACTGTACATGTAAAGGTCAATATTCTGATCTGATGACTTTTACACTACTATCAAAACTGGTAACATTTCTCAGTGCCTGGTGCTGTGAAAGTTATGTTTGAGGTGGTGCACTGCAACCACCATTCTTATTGCAATGTCATTTGCATGAATATATCCACTAATATTTATTGCTGCAAATATATAAAAAAAATAGGTTCTGGATTAGAGTATTTACTTTAATCCGTTCAGTTACAGGTGTGAACCTTATCAGAATCCTAGAGATTGCTCTCTAATAAACTGGATGAATGTCTAACTTAAAACACTTCACTCTTGATTTCCTATATGATTCTAGCCACAAGGATAGCTTGTTGCTGGAACCAATCAGAAGTAACTTTTGACTATGTCAAACAAAAACTAAATTATATCATGATTAATTGACTTGCACCATCCACAATAACCAGGCTAGGTTCCATAAGACATGGCAACCATGGATACAATATTTGTATGTAGAAGAATGAGGCCTGGGAGGTGTTACCCTGACTGCTCTCGACTTTTTCTCCTTCTTCCTATTCTCCTTTCACCAAATCAACTGTTTTCTGAAAATCTTACTCATACTGTTTTTAGTTTCTTTATGACTTATATATACACTACACCATGCTTCATTTGATATAACAATTCACCTACAGTTTTAACCCAAAGAGAGAACTACACTGTTTGAGAATTCTTAACAAAGTTGCTTGTTCATAGATGATACTCTACTATTAACAGTACTATTACACTGTGAAGGGATAGCTCCTATTATGGTTTTATTGTGATCTGTGTGTCTGTATGTCACTCAGCTTTGCCTTTTTTGAAGGATTTCTTGACTGTATGGTGTATGTACAGCGATTTGTTCTCACTTTTGTACTACCTGTATTTTTTAAAAAAGAAAACAAACAGATTGAAATAAAAAGATATAAAAAAAGATTTAGAACTGTACTATAAGTGACAAAAATGATGATCAATATTGCATGCTAAGGACATTATCTCGGTTCTTTGAATTCAAACCACTTTCTTCTGTGGAAAACTGAAGTGATGCAAGTGCATATCACTGTGAAGCAATCAGTATCAGCTACAGCTCATTCAAACAGAACTGGCTGTTAGTGCTCCTCGGGTCCTTTTGCATTGTTTTGCAGGCCAGCACACAGCAAAGTTCTGCGGCTTACATGGTGCGATAGCATAAGCTGTGCATTTTACTGAATGTCACTACATCACAGTGGTGTCAACAGGCCCATAGGGAGACCTGATAATGATATACCAAATTGAGATATTAGATATTTAAAGGCAAAGTATAGTGTACTATATGTTAGTACATATTTTTGATGTTTTATTGCAATATTTACCTTTAGGTTAGTTTTGCTGAAACTTTTATATTTTAAAATTTCTACTCTATATATTTTCTAATGGACTAAATATAGAGATTTATAGATTTTCCATGTAAAGGGAGCAAACAGTCATTTTGCAATTACTTTATCTCAAACCTTTTGAGATAAGATGTCGGTCCTGCAGGGAGGGCTTGTTACCAGTTTGCCAATTCATAGACTAGCATTGTGAGAGGCAGCAGTATGGTATGTAGGCTGAAGGCTGGCAAGTAAGAACTAAATCCTTTGAATGTAATAGGCAAATATGTCTGCCCCTGTGTGCATACATCCATACTGTACATAGAAACAAGTTTTTAAACCATTACCAAACAATGAAAAGATTTCTTGCATCTAGCTGTTTTCTTTCCCATGCATAACTACAAAAAATGTTATACATTTCCCTGAAGGCAACAGCTCTATTCCACATCAGTGTTTTTTTCCAGTATGATTTTCTATATCTAGAAGCGTATAGAAATGATCAAATAGAATTTTGCTGAGATAAAAAATAGAGGAAAGAATTCTTCCAGTGTATAATTACAGAAGTGCATTATCTTAAATGTTAAAATTGATGCCTTAACAGGAGCCCTGTGTTATGTTGTGCATCTGCTTCATTATACGCTACCAACACTAAATATGTATATACCTCAAAGAAGGAATATAGATTTTTTTTCTACTCTCATTCAAGTATCCAGATGACTAGAACACCACTAGGTGAACATTTAAGTTTACCTTGTTGTTGGGTAAGCCTTTGTTACTTAGTAAATAGGAGATTTATAGATATTAGGAAGAGGTTCTGTGTGTGCATAACTGGAGGGGCTTCTTTCAGACCCTGTGTAAGGCTTTCTTGTTATACATCCTAAAGCTTCATCTTTAGACTACTGCCTTCAGTCAAACACTGGCATCTTGCTTCTGTTTTGTAGGTGACCCGAAACCGAATTCAGTCACTTCATGACTATGGAATAGCTCTCCTTGACCAAACTAAAGGACTTGTACAGGAAAATATCATCTATGAAGGGAAATATGGCCAAAACATTTTGCAGCAGATGTCCAACAATGAGGACTGCATCGTCCAACACAACAAACTACTCACCTTTAAGAAAAAGTTAGTATATAAGATTATTGTATGTATATGAATGTATAAAAAGTTTGAAAGTATGAAATATAAATTATTATATCATGTATATGAAGTATTGAAAAGGATTAACCAGTAGCCGCCCGGCCAATGGCCGTTTGGCGGCCTCAAATGTGTCTCTGCACTCCGGGTGCACGCCATTTGGCGTGCTCCCGCACATGCGCAGTTTGCGCTAATGCAGAGCGGCGCAGCAGTGCGATCTGTCACCGGCCGTGCACCTAGGACACGGCCGATGACAGATCTGAGTACCGGCTCCCGTTGCTGGTACCATGTGACCTGCTGTGACCAATCACAGCAGGTCACATGACAGTTGTATACAATGGATGGCTTCATTCATGACGCCATCCATTGTATACTAGTGCCTAGCTGTGAATGGTCACAGCTAATCACATGCACATGTCATGTGATTAGCTGTGACCAAATCACAGCTAAGCACAAAAAAAAAGGCTGAATGAATCGATTTTATTCAGGTAAATGCTTGCTTATAGCAAAGTAACTCTTTGCTATAAGCAAATTGTGTAAAAAAAAAAAAAAAAAAAATACTGATCACTTCCCCAAAGTAGTTACTATGGTAACATTGTACTACTTTGGTCATAGTAAAATATGAAAAAAAAATCTTAAAAAAAATAAAAAAAAATGTAATAAAAAATTAAATATAATAAAAAAATAAAAAAAATATATATATTTTTTTTTTCATACTGTCACCAGTCAGTGTCCCTGTTCACCGCCATGCCAGTTATATGATGACGCTGTACTGCACTGGTGACAGTATGTAAAAAAAAAAAATAGTGAAAATAATTTTTTTAATTTTTTCATTTTCCGAAAAATTATGACAAAAAAATACAACTTCAAAAAACTCGCCATGCCTCTTATGAAGTACGTCGGACTGTCTACTCTGCAAAAAGGGGTCATTTGGGGATATCTGTACTGTTCTGACATTCTTGGACCTCAAGAAATTAGATTGGCTGTCAGTACTTCAGGATTGATCAATATTCAGATCTATACCATAGTTTGTGAACTCTATAACTTTCCTACAAACTAAATAATACATCCTAATTTGGGTTATTTTCACCAAAGACATGTAGCAGAATACATCTCGGCCTAAATTTATGAAGAACAATTATTTATTTGTAAACTTTTATAACAGAAACAAAGAAAAATGTGTTTTTTTTCAAAATTTTTGGTCTTTTTTTGTTAATTTAGCAAAAAATAAAAACCCCAGCGGTGATTAAATACCACAAAAAGAAAGCTCTAGTTGTGTGAAGAAAATGATAAAATTTTAGTTTGGGTACAATGTTGTATGACCGCGCAATTGTCATTCAAAGTGTGAGAGCGCTGAAACGTGAAAAATGGCCTGGGCAGGAGGTGTAAAATTGCACGGTATTGAAACGGTTAAACCAAGCATATTTTTACATAGATACTATAAAAGCAGTTCAGATCAACCTAAAAGTTATACTATTTAAACTATAGGTTTAAAATGAATTTTTGTTTCTATAGCACTTTTCTTTCTGGAGACTCAAAGAGGGGAATTTATCAAAACTAGAGCAGACAGAATCTGGAGCAGCCGTGCATGGCAACCAATCAATGTCTGCCTTTAGCTTGCTCAGTTCAGCTTTGCAAATGCACCAAATTCTGGCTGCTCAAGTTTTGATAAATTCCACTTAACCGCATGCCGCCCAGCCACTGTACATATACGGCGGCAGGGCGGCACTCACAGGCAAAACCACGTTTTAAAACGCGTGTTTTGTAAACAAATAGGGGGTGCGCGTGAGGCGCGCTGCCGCCCTATTTGTCCCGCGGATCACCGCCGCAGATGTCAGTCGCCGGGTCACAGCCGCTCCTTAGCGGCTATGTCCCGGCGATCGGCGGCAAGCAGTGACAGAGAGCACAGCTGCAGTAGCTGTGCTGTCTGTCACTTCCCTGTCAGCTCGAGGATGAGCTGATCAAGAAAGAACAGTTTCTCTTTCTCGATCAGCCTTGTCCCGCCCAGTACACACCCCCGCCCCCTAGTATAACACTCCCCTCACTCCTATAACCCTTCCCTGCAAAATAAAGTTAACCCCTTCCTCCCTATTGCCATTAGTACAGTGTCAGTTTTTTTTTTTTTTGCACTGATCACTGTATTAGTGTTTTTGGGGATGTCAGTGACCCCAAGTCAGTACCCCCAATGTCAGAATGTCCGCTGCAGTCCCGCCATAAGTCGCTGGTTGCTGCCATAAGTCCCTGATCGCCGCCATAATTCGCTTATCGCCGCCATTATTAGTATAAAAAAAAACCTAAAAATCCCAGTATCTTTCCCGCCATTTGTAAACGCTATAACTTTCACGTAAACCAATTAATTTACACGTATTGGGTTTTTTTTTCAGCAAAGACATGTCGCAGAATGCATTTTGGCAGAAATTTATGACTAAATTTGATTTTTGCATTTTTTTTTTACTGGACATGTTTTATAGCAAAAAGTCCAAAATATTGTTTTTTTTCCTCAAAATTGTCAGCCTTTTTTTTTTATAGCGCAAAAAATAAAAACCGAACAGGCGATCAAATACCACCGAAAGAAAGCTCAATTTTTGGGGAAAAAAAGGATGTAAATTTCATTTATGTACCATATGGCATGACCGCGCAATTGTCCGTTAAACTAGCACAGCGCTGTATAGCAGAAAAATGGCGTAAATTGCAGTATTTATACCATAGTTTGTAGACGCTATAATGTCCACAAAAAGCAATCAATATACACTTCTTGGGATTTTTTTTACCAAAAACATGTAGCAGAATACATTTTGGCCTAAATTTATAACCAACTTTGAGTTTACTATATATTTCTTATAGCTGAAAATAAAAAATATTGTTTTTCTTCAAAAATTTTTGCCTTTTTTTGTTTATAGCGTGAAAAATAAAAAGCGCACAGGTGATCAAATTACACCGAAAGAAAGCTGTATTTGTGTGAAAAAAAGGACGTAAATTTCGTTTGGGTGCAGCATTGCATGACCGCGCAATTATCAGTTGAATTAGTGCAGCGCCGAGTAGCAAAAAGAGGCCTGGTCATTAAGGGGGGTAAATCCTCTGGAGCTCAAGTGGTTAAAGTGCTTTATCTGCTGTTGGGGCAGATGTTGAGGTAATCATCGCAATCGTGCTTAGTATTACAGGTTTATTACAGGTACTTATATAGTGCTGTCAATTTACGCAGCGCTTCATATATACATATTATACATTCACATCAGTCGAATATCATACTAGGTTTTTTTTTGTTTTTTTTTTAGACAAAGCCAAATAATATTTCATTATATCTTTGGAGTGTGGGAGTGAACCCACACAAGCATGACATGTAAGCTCACTGCAGGTAGTGTCATGACCAGTGACATCCTTACAGTGATCAGCAGTGTTATTTTGACATCAAATTTCGATTTAGTTTTAGATATAGTCTTTTGACTAAAATGTCATTTTAGTTTTAGTCGTATTTTAGTTATTAGAATTGTTTTAGTTTTAGTCATATTTTAGTTGACTAAAATCTCCAGTACATTTTTGTCAACTAAAATCTCCACTACATTATAGTCAACTCAAATCTAATTAGATTGTAAGCTTGAAAGAGCAGGGCCCTTGACCCCCTCGTGTTTTGTTTTGTTACTGTATTGTCTCATGTTCTGTCCCCCACTATAATGTACAGCGCTGAGCAAACCTTTTAGCGCTATATAAATACTGTATAATAATAATAATGGGTTGATTTACATAGTAAAGCATTATTTAAGCATTTCTTTAGAATTGGCAAACTTATGTACTCCTGGAGTAAAAATTGAGTAACCTGTTATTATTCATGGGAGTGCACAGGGTGCGGGCAGAGAATTGCATGGTCTGGGGAGGCTGTAATGCACAATGCTAAGAACGCCACTAACCACTGCTACCTTGCTGGGAGGGGAACACTCCCCACGTGGTTTGCAGGCTTTACAGGCAGGGCTCAGAGGAAAACAGAAGCTCACATGGGTAAACGTCCCTCCCTTACAGTTTCATTTAGTTTTTGTTTGTTAACTTTTTTTTCATAGTTTGTCAACTGATGAAAATTCAAATTGATTTTCATTTAGTTTTCATCACTGAAAACATGGCGCTGACAAAAATTATGAAAATATTTTCGGCAATGAATTTAACACTGGTGATCACCGATAATACTATACACAGTCTCTGTACTAATGACACTGGCTGGGAAGTGGTTAACATCTAGGGCAATCAAGGGGTTTAATGTGTGCCTAACTGTGTAATGTGTGTAAAGTGTGCTTCTCTTACTAATAGATCTCTATTTTTCTCATCCCTTCAAAGCAGGGATGAGAAACACATCATTCCCTCTGTACAGAGATCTGTGTTGATTGTCAACACAGAGCTCTGGGCTGTGATTGTGCACGTGCACAGCTAATCAGCAGGTCCCAGCTGTGAATTATTGGCCGGGACTTGCGGACAGGCTCCTGCGGGGCACAATTACTGCAGGTGGCAGCCGGGGGGGGGGGCGCAGCGCTGAGCGAACTATTGGCGCTTTATAAATACTGTATAATAATAATAACCCGTAAGTGGGCAGCGATGTATGGGTAAGTCGATTTGCCAACAGTGGCTGCCCATCTGCAGTGCATTGCAGGCAGAAAGTGGTTAAAAAAACTTGAGACTCTTTACATAGCAAAACTGATGAATATTCAATTAAATTATCTAATTATATGCAAAGAAAATGTTTGTGCACTTTGAAAACCTAATCATGTGTAGATGAAATAAGTAAACACGAACTTGCTGTTCCTGGATATTTGAAGTGAATCTTCCAACAATTTAATGTGAAGATCCTCAACTGCTTTTGTAAATTATCCTCATTGTTTTTTTATTACTTGTGCATGTGCGATACTTTCTTAGTGGGGTAAGCTTTGTTTAAATGAACTGTATTTATATTAATTAGCTGTATATTCATAAGCTGCAAAAAAGGTACCTAAAGCTGTCTTGATATCAGTCTCCTCCAGCATTTAAACTGGTTGAGGGGTATCCATGTAGGCCAGTCAGACTCTGCTGCACCCACAAGTGAGTTCTACATAGGATATTGGATGTTTTTTGGACAGGAGAAGAGGGTAGAATGTTGATCTCATCAATGACTTGATATTTTTGACTGGACAGTAAAAAAAAAAAAGGCAGAACAGTTTTAGGTACCTTTTCTTAGCTGTTTCTGTCAATGCAGTTCGGTCTCAGAGCAGGCTGTTTTGCTCAGCTGCAGTGTAGTCTGAAGACAGATCTCTAGGGGTTGCATCATCTTGCCACACTGTGAAGCAGGGTTGTTTCTGTTACTGGCTTCAAAAAATTACAATGGTTTTGCAGGTAAAGCTTATCAGATTTATTTATTTTAGCTGTGTGTTTAGTTGTTTGCTTGTTGTTCAACTTTCGGATCAATGTGACCCAACTCCCTACCCTAATACTTAATCTCAACCTAACCCAAAAACTTAAATTAGAATAATTTCTAACTAAATAATTGAATAATGAAAGAAAGAAATAAGACACCAAACTTTTATTTTGCTACACATATAATGTATCAATGTAACCTATGGTTTAGAGGTGGTATTCAGTTAACTGAACCCCACCTATAAACCATAGGTTACAATGATATATGTGTAGCAAAATTAAAGTTTGGTGTCTTATTTCTTTCTTTCATTATTCATTTAATTATTTAGTTAGAAGAATTTGGATAACAGGGATTGCACATAACGACAAAGTATACATACAGTATAAAAGTTAAGACATTGTATTGAACTACAATACAATGTAACGGCTGACAAATCTTACACAATAAAGTGATGGTCAAAAAAATAACATTTGTTTCTTTCCCCATCTGGAAATTTTTGAATATTTTTTGTTTTTAATTAATAATGGAATTGAAGCTTGCCCTTTTAGTGTTTTGGATGAGAGCTAGACCCATGCCACCAGGAGACAACATTTGTAACCTGAGTTTTTCCCTATAATCAATAACAGTTGTTAAACATGGAAAATGTTATATTCCAGGTCGGATGTTACATGGAAACTGGAGAACCCACCAGCAAGGCCATACATTGAAGGGTGTACAAGAGGAGTCTCTAGCACACAAAGCAGTCAGAGGGTTAACACTGTCACCACCAGGATTGCCGCAAGAGTGGAAGGACGTTGTCACAACAATGGCAGCATCTTCTGTACGATCCTTTGACTGCAGAGCTATATTGACCTTGCTGTTTCATCTGGATTCTGAAATACATTCCATGGGGGAGAAACTTTGTCAATGAGAAGTGGTCTAGACCAGCCTTTCTTAACCACGGTGCTGTGGAAAAATGCCTAAAATGTTCCCTACAATGCCCCACAATTATTAACAAGTAAGCAAGTGGATTAAGCCTGCTTTTTTACCACACAAAGTCCCAGGTTTTTATTGTGCAGCAATAGAACCTTGCAGGTCAGCCCCTAATATCCTAATGAGCACATCGGGTGCCTGCACAACGTGCTTGTGTTTGCCGATCTCCATTATCACCAGAGTCACGTTAGCAGCATGAGGGGGAGAAACTTGGGGAGAAGACAAACACTGGAATAACATTCAGTACCAGTGTATAAAGGTATATTTGCTTTCAAAAAATAAATCACTTCTAATGTTGGGTGCCCTGCATGTGTGAATGCCCTTGCATTATGTAAAACTATACATTTCGTTTTTTACATGACAGAATGGGGTGCCTTTGAGATTGCATATCGTTTTAAAGGATGCCTTGAATGAAAAAAAGTTGAGAAACCCTGGTCTAAACATTTCGGAAGAGATGATGTCACACTAAAGCACACAGGTTTCCTAAAGGAAAATCATATTGATATAAATAAAGGAGCTGCCATTGCTGATCTCCACCTAAAAAATGCTACTTGCTGGGCTGTCTCTGGCCTCAGTACTTTGGAGTCACTAACTCAGCATAAGCATGACAGCATGTATTTGATTTGAGTCAGTGGTTAAGAGTTTATTGAAGATAATAGATCTGCCAAACAGCAAGGCAACTGGCTATTTCAGAAACAGTGCAATGGCAGCCTCCATATTTTCTAAACCTATAATCTTTATGTGTTTCATTATTAATTTGATATGTTAACAGTGCTACAGCATTTATTTTAAACACACAAAATGACAGAAGAATCCTGGCAGGCTAGGCTTCTTTGCCAAGGAGATCTTTAAATATAATAAACTAGAAGTTAGCCAGTAATAAAGACAGTGCATTTCATATGAAGTTTTCATACAGTTTTACTGAGGTTTCCTATGTATAGTAAGCAAAACAAAAAAAAAAAAAAGATATTGGCAGATTCATCTCCCTCTAGTACTGGAGTGCAAGCATGATGCAACACTATTTATATATTACTCTTAGCTCTTAGAAAACTCTTTAAAAAAAAAAAGCCTTAAAAAGCTTGTTAACCCCTTCCTGCCCAGTGTCATTAGTACAATGTAAGTGCTTTTTATTAGCACTGATCACAGTATTAGTGTAACTGGGATGTCAGTGGAAGTTAGTTAGTTCCCACCCAGTTTCAGAATGCCCGCTGCAGTCCTACAGTCCCCCTACAAGTTGCTAATCGCCGTCATTACTAGTTTAAAAAAAAAATAAAAAATTCAAGTATATATACCGCCATTTGTAGACGATATAACTTTCACATAAACCAATCCATTTACATGTATTGGGATTTTTTTTTTATAGCAAACACATGTAGCAGAATACATTTTGGCCTAAATTTATGACGAAATTTGATTTTTAAAATTTTTTTATTTGATATGTTTAATAGCCAAAAGTAAAAAAATAAATTCTCAAAATTGTCGGGTTTTTTTTGTTTATAAATAAAAACTACAGAGGTGATCAAATACCACCGAAAGAAAGTTCTATTTGTGGGGAAAAAAGTACATACATTTAATTTATGTACAACGTTGCATGACCATGCAATTGTCAGTTAAAGTAACACAGCACCGTATCACAAAAAATGGTCTGGTCAGTAAGGGGGGTAAATCTTCGGGAGGGCAAGTGGTTAAACTAGTAATAACACTCAGTTTTTCTTTGCTTAACACATTTAGCACAATAAAATAAACATTCCCTAGTAAACTGTTTATTAAAATCGTTACCCTAGCACACAGGTGTCAAACTGTTGGCCCTCCAGCTATTGTCAAAACTACAAGTTCCATGAGGCATTGCAAGATTCCCAGTTGCAAACTTGACTCCCAAAGGCAGAGGCATGATGGGACTTGTAGTTTCGCAACATCTGGAGGGCTGCCAGTTTGACACCCCTGCCTAGCACTTGTAGTTTACAGCGTTCAGGCTCCTGTTTTCCCAGTGTCGTTTCCATGAACTTCCAGTCTGAACAGGACAATGCAGTCTGAGTCCATCTGTTAGCTGAGAGGGGAAAGAAGGCAGGGGCAAGGGAGTGTTTTGCCATCCTAGACTATGGTGCTGTGTGTTTCTATGGATGCACACAGTGTAGGGAGACACATCTCTAGTCACTATATGCAGGGGTGGCCCTTTAGGAGGCTAAAATTAAAAAGGAGTTGCACTAAAACAGGAATCTGGGGCAGTGGTCATAGCATGAGTCTAAACCGGAACACAGAGCAAGGATTAAAAGAAGAAGCTGCATGCTCAGTAAACAATTGAATCAGCTGCTGAAAGGGCTTAAAACAGAGTTAAATATCCCTTAAGTCAAGGTGTGAAGCTCATAAATGGATCTTTACAGTAAGATGTTCTAAAATACTTTGGTAAAACAAAAATACTTTGGTAAAATGGTTGTTCCCGTGGTGATCTATGTGCCATAAATTCTATATGTATACATATAGGAAACAGTCATCCATGTTATCATACCACAATTCCTGCTGAATAGACTGGTCAGTTCGCTTGTCATTCTGTTACTATATCTACCCCAAACTGTATACTTTTTACACAGCCCTTTATGGTATAGGTTTAGCTATAATCTAGCATGTATAGATATGTGCTCATGTTACCATAGTTAGAAATAATCAATTCATTGCTACAAAGTAGGCCTTGTTCACTTGGACTTTAGCTTGTATGAAAGCATTATGTTCTGCAAACTATTACAAAGCATTTTCAAAGCTTTCTGGCAGGTTTGTTAAAGCTTTAAATACTTTTAGTTTGAGAATGTTAAACATTAATTCTGATAGGAGCGCTGAACGTGCCATTATTCAAACTGCTGAACACTTCAACAAGCAAGTAGTGCCAAAGCTTACTAATGCCTGCTAGCAGTTTGTTTAACTGGCTTCAAAAAATGACAATGGTAGTCCCATATAGATCAGTGTTTACCATCCTCAAACTGGCACTGGATCTGACGGTTGCTTCATAAGCTTCTAAAAAGCTGCCCAAAGCCGGCAGAAAGCTTTGTAAACTCTTGCTGTACACACTCCTTTATTATATGTACTGCTGACACTCATTTGAACAAGGTGTTAGAAGCAACTGTCATCAGGTGGGATATTTGTGATGAAGCTAATTCAGCCCTTTGTAAATATTATTTTGGATCTCAATATATAATTATTGTCAGTTCTTATTTTTAAGAACCATGTCCACCCATGTATTTTCTTTAGTTCATTTGAGCGATGTCCTTCAGTTAAGGTGCATATGTAGTTCATTAAAGTGGTTGTAAAGGTACAAGGTTTTTTAGCTTCATGTATTCTATGCATGAAGGTAAAAAACCTGCTGTGTGAAGCATCCCCCCAGCACCCCTAATACTTACCTGAGCCAATGGCTCCTGCTGCTTCAATCACAGCCAGTGGGAAGAGAGAAAGGGCTGAGTCACAGCCCTGTGTGTGAATGGACACACAAAGCAGCAGTTCAGGAGCAAGCTTGCTTGGGTACCCCCAGAGCAAGCAGCTTGGCAAGGGGGAGGGGCCAGGAGCACCGGCTTGGGACTCAAGAAGAGGAGGACTGGGGCTGCTGTGTGCAAAACCACTACACAGAGCAGGTATGACATGTTTGTTTTTAATTGCCTTTAATATCAATTTAAAAGCTGATGCTAACTGTTCACCTAAGCAAAGCGTATACAGAATGCAGCCTATCACTATAGATATCAGTAATAGGAAGTGCAAGATGCCACAGTAATATAAATAAATGAATCAATGCATATCCTACTCCCAACCACAAAGTGGATGCCTTTACTAGTTATGAACAATTTTACACTTTAAATATATTTCATCAGTAATTTTAAGAACAGGCATATTATGAACATTATGCAGATAAGGTCTCTGTGCTTTAACCGTAATGTGTATATGTTAAGCATAATATGTGGAAACGTTCAATAAAGTCTATGATTTTGCTAAGAAGCCTCTATTTTAATGCAAGTATATTTTGCCTAATATGATAAACATAAGTCCATCTTCATCAAATAATATTCACAGCAACATTTTTATCATCTTAAAAAAATCTCCAAACATAATTATAAGACTGTATGCTTTTCATGGAAAGTTCAGCTAGCATACATGTTTTCAGGCAAATTAAAGGCTTTTGGTTTACATCACATACCAAATCCCAAACCAATTTAATCCACTAATGAGGAAATATTCATATTCTTTGATTTTACAACAGTCTGGTAGTCCTTGGCTGTAATAGTCCTGAACTGTACATTTCCACAAGGCAGAAAGATCCAAATAAATAAGACTCATGCACTGTAAACTTGCAATTAAACATTCAGGCTGGCTATACACATGCATTAAGCTTTAGTCTTTTTTTTCTTTCCTATATAGAACATTACAATTATGCAGAAATCTGCATCTGACATGTACATCGTATGAATATCATTTTGCTATGTTCTTTTTCTATCAGTAGATTTGTGAAAACTGTATATATGAGACAAACAAATACAATAAAGATTTATTTTATATGCTTTGTTACAGTTTACGTTTTTGTGTAACAGAAATGGATAAATGTTGGATGTGTGTGAATTCATCTGCATAGTGGGGGTCCCATATTTAATGCTGTAATAGGCATATACCTGTGATGTCACTAATTCACATTGGCCCAATGACACCTGTCATGCCTGATCACTTAACCAAACAAGACTCAGAACCTGAAACTCCCATATCCCCTGCACACCCAATCTTTTAGAAAGTCCTAAAATGATCACTAGTCCTCTGCCTTTCACACTCCAACTGAGGATCACAGCATTATTTTTTTTTTTTTTTTTTAATTATTTTTAAGTGTCATTTGTGACCCCACTGGGTAGCTTCTCTTCGTTTCCCATGTGGTTATCAAGACAGGAAGTGAGAGTAATCTTTCCAACCAAGACACAGAAAGTGTTAGCACTTAGCAAGGAACAATTTTTTTTATTGCTGTATGTTTGGAGTTCACTCTCATTCTCTGTATTCTGCTTGGGACAGGGAAGTGAAAGACTATCTCCACCTAATACACAAAGAGGCACAAGACAAGGGTGACCATTATTTGTTTGGACACAATGGGGTTTATTTACTAAAGCTGGAGAGTCCAAAATCAGACTCCCTTCTGCATAGAAACCAATCAGCTTCCAGGTTTCATTGCCAAAGCTTCATTGAACAAGCTGAGGTTAGAAGCTGATTGGTTTCTATGCAGAAGGGAGTCTGATTTTGGACTCGCCAGCTTTAGTAAATAAACCCCAATGTCTTTAGCAACTGCTTTTCAGAAACACTGCTAATACTAGTTGTACTTACTGTGGGATGGAAGAATGCACATTGCTCACAGACTATATCCTAATGTTCATAACTTCTCCATTACAATGCTTTCAATCGTTTTAAATGATTTCTACAAAAATCTCTGAAATACTGAAGTGAATAACGCTACATCTCAAGCATTTAATTTTTCCCCTTGCCACAGTGTATGTCCTTAAAGCTAATTATGAATTCAAACGTTCTGGATCAACACTATCTTATTAAGAATGGAATCAACCTTAACTATCCACCTGTTATAAATCACTTTACCTTGTACTTGTATACCACTATATATCTGTATTTAAGAAAAATTCATACATATATTTTTGTTTTGTGAAAAAACTAGGCTCTCTTTTACCGATATTGTTTTACAAAAATATTATTTTCTGTAAAAATTCTAGACAAAAAGATGGAAAAAAAACTAAAAAAAGTATTCTATATTATATTCTATAATTTGTTGCATTTAAAATGACACAAAAATAAGGTTTCTGGTAGAACGCACCAGTTTTTTACACATGAAAAACTATTGCTCTTTTAAATTTTGCACATATATTTTTTATGGAACACTAAGGGCTTTTTCATTCTGGTGACAGTGCTTATTACCCTCTATAGCAATGGCTGACAGGTGTTCGGGAAGTGGTTCTGCCACCTTCTGAATGTCTTTTATTCTTTTTTAATGTTTGGCTTGCGGTTGCAGTGCACTTCTATTGACCACCTGTAACACTCTGCAAGTCGAGAAAAAACTGCAGTGGCCATGAAGCATAGCTTCGCAGCATGTCTACTTCCCTGGCTGGTTGTAATGTTAAGATTTAGGTTGACACTCATTGGGGAAGTGGCTGTGTGATCATAAAACTGTTGCTCTGCACCTTTTTTTTATCATCCCCAGGCTGACCATGTTAAAGAGCCATACAAAAAAAATAACAAAAGGAATTTGGAAAAAAAAAAAATCAAACATTGATAGTAAAAAAAAAAATCTGAAAATAGCTTAGGGAAGAACGGAGTTATTATGGCTAATTAAGGTTAATTAACAGTTCAAAAAGGGGTATAAATCAATACATTTAACTTGTACAGTTGCGTTAACCTCCCTGGCGGTATTCCTGAGTGTAGATCGGGGTAAAGTTTCAGCACCACAAGCGGTAACCCCGAGCTACACTCGGGAATACCTTGCAGAGCTGTTCCAGGATCTCTTCTTTACTTACCTTGTCCTTCGCTCCCGCGATGTCCCCCCTGCAGTGTCCCTGGCAATGTCCTCCGGCCGATGCCGGCATCTGTCTTCCGGGTTCCGTTCCTTGCGATGTCGGGATGTACGGGGACAGAACTGGCGGGAAATTTAAAAATGTCAAAACGTGACATTCACTAAAATCACATAGTAAAACATTACTGTATCAAACTATTTCACATACATTTTGTCCCTAGTGCTTTGTCCTGTGCCCTGCCTGCATTTTTACCGTTCTTTCTGCCTGGAAACTGAGAAATGTCCATGGTGTCCAAAAAACGTCCCTTTAGGTCAAAATTGGTTTTAGACCAGCTAGAGAACAGCGATAGAAAATTAGAACCACTTGCAGAATTGAGTGATAATGATCTGTGGGGAAATTCGTCATCAGACACTGAAAACAATTTTGCAACTTTGCTCAGTGATGTGCGAACTTGGCGCTATATTTCAAATTTCAGTGTTTTTGGTTTGATTATATTATTGAATTAAACTTATTATTTTTTATGATTATTTATTATATTATAATTTATGATTTCATGTTTCAAGTTTTATCCTACCCGGGATGTTTACTAGACTCTTGTTCGGACAGATTTCAGTGAGTTATTCCTAAAAATTACAGGCCTACAATAAAAAAAACAACATATTTCCATGCAAAAAAAATGTACCACTTTGAGCACAGAAATACTGACATAATCAGATCGCTAGGGAGGCTACGTGACGTCATATGCAAAAAAAATGTCAAACCTATCTACAGATAAATAAAGTAGTAAATACAATTAAATAAAACAATACATTCAATGTACTTAGATGCAGACTATTTTCATTTTACACATTGATAGCTGCTCATGCTGTGTACTAGAAAGAAAATACAGGCTGTCATTGTGACAGCCTGCAATAGCTGTGGGGGTTGAAATTTTTAGATCGTACAGTTGTGTTCAAAATAATAGCAGTGTGTTGAAAAAAGTGAATAAAGCTCAAAATCCTTCTAAATAGCTTTTATTTCCTGTAAAATATCGTATTGTCTCGATATTTTATTAACTTGTATTGATGAGAAATGTTCAGATAGAAAGTCCTTCCACTTCTTGTATAAACTCAAAAAGATGATTTAATAATAACGTTGCATAAAATTAGAAATAAAATATTGGAATACAAAATGTTTAAATAATGTCCAAAAAATATAGTTAAGTTCTTGATAATAAGATTGTATATATGTATATGTGTGTGTGTGTGTGTGTGTGTGTATGTCTGTCGCATCAAGGCTTCTAAATAGAGTGTCCTTACAAAGTCTTTGTTCTGCTCTTAAAAGAGCAATCCAGACCACACCATCTCCTAAAAGTGGGTTGGTATTCTCTTGTAGTCCCACTAAGATAATTGACACCAACAGAGGTATTAAAACAAAACCTCCAATCTACTTCTCTCAAAGTCTGAGTGTAACTTTATCTCTTACATAGATGGGGGAGGATGGGGGAAGGTATAGCTAATTGCTCTCATATGTGGCTTGAATGTAAAGGAAAAACCCAAGATATATGTTCATATGTATATTCACAGATTATGAAGTCTAATTACTTACTTTTCCCAATCTAGAACAAATATAAATATAATAACTCAATTATTCTATTAAGATCCAACTCATTCATACATGTTAGAAGCTTTCCTTAACCTAATATCTTCTTATTAACAGTACTAACATTTCCATACACACAAATGCATTGGGAACACTACACATTCTATTCCAAATCAAAACATGAGGAAAAATATCAAATTTGTGTTGTTTCTCTAAAAAAATTGAAGAAAAGTGAATATTAGACTGTTCAAAAAAATAGCAGTGTTTGTATTCTTCTTTACAAACTCAAACATTCACTATATAAACTGAAAAATGTTTGAAGATTTTGCTTTCCTTTGAATCAATCAATATTTAGTTGTATAAGCACTGTTTCTGAGAACTGCTGTACATCTGTGTTGCATGGAGTCAACCAACTTCTGGCACCTGTGAACAGGTATTCCAGCCCAGGATGATTGGACTACATTCACAGTTCTTCTCTATTTCTTGGTTTTGCCTCAGAAACTGCATTTTTGATGTCACCCCACAAGTTTTCTATTGGATTAAGATCCGGGAATTGGGCTGGCCACTCCGTAACGTCAATCGTGTTGGTCTGGAACCAAGATGTTGCACGTTTACTGGTGTGTTTGGGGTCGTTGTCTTGTTGGAACACCCATTTCAAGGGCATTTCCTCTTAAGCATAAGGCAGCATAACCTCTTCAAGCATTCTGATGTATTCAAACTGATCCATGATCCCTGGTATGCGATAAATAGGCCCAACACCGTAGTATGAGAAACATCCCCATATCATGATGCTTGGGAAACCATGCTTCACTGTCTTCACAGTGTACTGTGGCTTGAATTCAGTGTTTGGGGGTCGTCTGACAAACTGTCTCCGGCCACTAGACCCAAAAAGAACAATCTTACTTTCATCAGTCTACAAAATGTTGCGCCATTTCTCTTTAGGCCGGTCAATGTGCTCTTTGGCAAATTGTAACCTCTTCAGCACGTCTTTTTTTCAACAGTGGGACTTTGCGGGGGCTTCTTGCAGATAGCTTGGCTTCAGATAGGCATCTTCTAATTGTAACAGTACTCACAGGTAACTTTACACCTTCTTTGATCTTCCTGGAGCTGATTGTTGGCTGAGTCCTTACAATTTTGGCTATTCTTCTATCCATTTGAATGGTAGTTTTTCGCTTTCTTCCACGTCTTTCAGGTTTTGGTTGCCATTTTAAAGCATTTGCGATCATTTTAGCTGAGCAGCCTATCATTTTCTGCACTGCTTTATACGTTTTCCCCTCTCCAATCAACTTTTTAATCAAGGCTATTCTTCTGAACAATGTCTGGAACGACCCATTTTCCTCAGAATTTCAGAGAGAAATGCACTGTAACCAGCATGTACATTTGCTGCCTTCCTTCCTTAAATAAGGGCAATAATTGCCACCTGTTTTTCAAAGAATGAATGACCTCACTAATAGAACTCCACACTGCTATTATTTTGAACATGCCCCTTTCAATTAGTGATTCAATTACACAGAATCAGCAGCATGCATGTCATGACTGTTGGGTCTGTTGGATTTCTATTACTCTACACCTGCTAGTAAATTATTTGCCATGTAGAAATATCATCTCTACCAAAAACAGTGATTGATCAGGTTAGTGATGTCTGACTGCTATTATTTTGAACACAACTGTATGTGCTCATGTCAAAAATCTTCAAATCGTTATAGTGGAACTTCACTCTCTCAATCAACACGGACTATTTTTAATCCTTACGCTACTAGCATTAGTAAACAGTTAGGAAAATATATAATATTTACTTGTTTTAACGGTTTTTCCTTTTTTTACATTTCTTCAGTTACTTTCTGGTTTCCATGCTCAGGCAAATGTCATACATCCCAGGAGTCTTCAGGAGGAGAGGAGGGGTAGACTCGGGTAAAGAAACCCTCCAACCGGCATTCCTAAGCTATGGGTGGATAGATTCAAAGTACATGCTACGTCAGTCATTTGCCCCTACTAAAGATAGCCATGGCCAGAAGGCCTCAGTTAGGGGCTTTCTTATTCAGCTATCTTCCCAACTCAAGAAGTCTCATCCTGAATTGATCTTCGCTAAATCCAAAGCTTATAGAATTTTTGCTGCCCAACATAAATGGACCCCTGACCCTGATTTATTAGCTAACCGTGAGCAGGCCCATATTGAACTTAGTTCATGCCTCACTCCTACAGCAGATAAACAATTATGTTTGGCTAATCACAAATTTTTCACGTGGCCGGATAGGCACTCTCATATAGCTCTCCCTAAAGTTTGGTTATCGACTGGTAATATGTCCCAGGACCCTGGTAAAATTCTGCAAGAATTTCATTCCTTTTATACTGATCTCTATTGTCAACCCCGAAACAATGTCTCCCTGGCTATTAATCATTTTCTGACATCTTTGACTCTTCCATCTCTTCAGGAGGCCCACAGAGACCTTCTGGACCAACATATCACCTGTGAGGAAATCCAGAAAGCTGTTAAAACTTTAGCTACCCATAAATCACTGGGACCTGATGGTCTTCGTCATACTTATTCTAAAACCTTCTCAGATCTTTTGGTTCCACATATGGCTCTTTAATTCAATCATCTACAGGATGGGGGTGTAGTGCTATATGAAGAGAATAGAGCATATATTAGTGTCATTCTCAAGCCTAACAAAGATACCACTGCTGTTCCTAATTACTGCCCTATTTCTCTGATCAATTGCGACCTAAAGATCCTTACTAAAGGTTTGGCCTTGCACCTCAATACTTTTCTAGCAAACTACATTCATGATGACCAATCAGGGTTTATTCGAGGATGGCAAACACTTGACCAGATCTGTTGAACTGTAGCATTGATATCTGCAGTAAAATCTAATTTTGTACACAGCCAGTTCTATGTTCGAATTTTCTCTAGCATATTTCATGACCACTTCCTTAACCCGGAAAAAGTGTGGTTTGACAATAACGTCTCTAGGAGGCTCCTCCGGTCTGGGGGAAATCAGGGCCCTGTGGATGTGGTCAATTTCCATGTGGAGGTCATTATCTCTGGCACTGCAGATCGCATAAGAGACTGAGTAATGGTAGCAAGATCCTTCACTGATTCCAGGAGTCCCCATATATGGAAATTGCAGTGTCGGGCACGGTTTTCCAGATCGTCTATTTTAATGTAAGCTTCTTCCAGTCAGTCTTTTAGCTCAGTAATCATGATAGAATTTTGAGACACATTATGGACAGTTGCATCTACTTTAGATTCAATACTATTCAAACGGCCCACTTCCTGGAAGTCTTGCTTTAAATCTGCAGCTAATTTAGTAGTAGCCTTATCCAATTCCCACTGTAACAGATCAGCAAAACAGACAATAAGGACTGCATCCCCAGAATACTGCGGTGGGACAAGCGGGGGTGTTGGAGATCCCTCAGGGCTATCCAGAGCAGGGTTCACACCACTATTTTGACTGAGGAAAATATCAGCCATCTCCTTATCCAAGGCAGAGGAGGTGTGGGAATCATGGCCTAGGGAGCAGGCAAAAGCCTGTGATAGAGATAAGGCAGGACTAGAGGAAGGTTGGGGGGATTGCAAAAGATCACTGATCCCCTTAATAGAAGCTCTAGTGCTCAGATCGCAGTCTCCAATGCAGGAGGTGCCTGCTTTGGTGCTCTTTGGAAGAGGCTTAACTTGGAGAGAATAGCTGCAGGCCGTGAGACTGGAGCCGGCCACCATCTTGCCCCCTGCCCACCATGGAGATCAGGTTCTGTGAGCCACTCTGGCTCTTCCCAGCCGCAAGACCCGGCATCGGGAAGAGCTATGTAGTGCCCGGAGCTTGTGCAGAGCCCAGGCGAGGTCTGGTGCCCACTATAGAGCGCCTGAGGGTGGGTGCGGAGTGGATCACCGGGACATCTGCTCAAGCCACCTCTGCATGCACACCTCAACTGACAATTTTGAAAACACATTTTTTACTTTTTGCTATACAGCATATACAATAAAAAAAATTTATAGCGTCTACAAATGGCAGTATATATACTGGAATTTTTATTTATGCTTTTTATACTAGTAATGGCGGTGATCAGCAACTTATAGCGGGACTGCAGTGGGCGTTCTGACATCTCCAGTGACACTAATACAATGATCAGTGCCAGGGGCGGACTGACAACTCATGGGGCCCCCGGGCAATAGGGGATCTTGGGGCCCCTGTATCCTTGCCCAAACTCAAAAAAGCCTATAAAAAAGGTACCAGGAGCATCTCATGGGGCCCCCTACTGACCCTGGGCCCTCGGGCAGTGCCCAAGTTTCCAAATGGTCAGTCTGCCCCTGATCAGTGCTAATAAAAAGCTCTGACACTGTACTAATGACATTGGGCAGGAAGGGGTTACCATCTGGGGCGATCAAAGGTTTACCAGTGTGCTGTGTGGCATTTTACTTGGGAGACCTGCTGCTTTGTATCTCTTTGCTGTGCAGAGAGATACAAAGCAGCACATCCATGCTGACAGGAGAAAGATCTTTATGTACAGACAGATCTCTCCCCTCTCAGCCCTGCAGACGATCCGGGGACTGACATCCCCAGCAGCGAATAGCAGCATGGGTAGGTCGGCGCACACACCCCCTATTGGAAGTGCAAAACGTAAATTTATGTGATTTTGTGCAGCGGAGCCGCCCTGTAGCAGTACATCTGCTATGGGGCGGCAGGGAACTGGTTAATTAACTCTTTAAGCTACCACTGCCACCTTTTGACTGAGAAGGCAGAAACTTATAATCTTAACAAATACAAAAAATAAATGGCTGTAGATTTGTCATATACAGTAGCCCTCTTCAAGAGACAGGCATTCTTTAGTTTTCATTAAAAGCCCTAGGGACAGTTTTAACACTTTTCAAAATAGAGTTTAAAAATGAATAGGTCGAAATGTTGCAAATAAAATATTTACAGAAAAAGGTGCTACAAAGTAATAAAGAAACCATAAAGCAACCGAGAATTATAAAGTAGTTAAAAATGAATACTTGCAAAGTTCTTGGTTTTAGCAGAGTCCAATTGGTCAAGCAAAACAGTGCTATGGCTCTCTCAGGTCCCACTTAGGTTGATGTTAAATGAGAGCTTGACAACAGGTCCTGCCATTCCCTTGTTCTGTGATATCAAAGGGGTGTTGATAGAGGCCATATGACCAATCATCCAGTTTAAGGGGTGGGTGTTGGGAGGTCACTATGTTTATGACCAAGTCCCAAATACAGTTTCTTATAAGTATTTATATTTCTGAATACCTACTGTTTACAGTTTGCTACCATGCAGATTATTGTTCAGAATGAAATTAGCTTCAAAATGGATATAGATAGGGCAAGTCTTGGATATCTATTTCGCCTAGGAGAGGTGTGGAGGCCTAATCCACTCCAGTACCTCTTGGCATAGGGATATTTGGGTTCAAAATGCTTTCCAATAACTGAAGGAGGTAAGCGTGCCTATACTTTGGCTGTGCTGTAATGATTTCATGAGCTATGAAATTTGCTGAAATTTTAAAGTCTTGGATAATAACCCTTCTAGTAGAAATGTGCATCGGCTATTTCCTTCAGCTGAACTATTTAGGACTACGTATCTTGTTAGCTCTCTGGATTGCTCAAGCTTGCGAGGGTGAATTTTATTAGGGCTTCTAGACTGAAATTGTGGATTGGGTAATGGAGAGGTCTGTGGGTCTGATCAATGGATTGATAATAAGGTCCTGGCATCAATTAACAGTTTGTGTATTGCACCAGAGGCTGCTGGGGGGGATGAAGAGAACCACTACTGCTATTCACCAACTTGTGCTACGAACTGTCATGGCTAAATGTTAACATGGCGTCCTTGTCCTTTCACACAGCTTTGTGAGGGCTCAGTATGCATTACCATTACAGCCCCATCCATACAGGTCTCAATGCTTTCTTTTGCTGGGAAATCATTTTGAAAAACGCCCCCTCACAATTCTGGCATGGTCATTTTGAGTAAGGGCAGATGATTCTTGTAGCATTTACTCCTGGAATCCATCTGCCCTTAGCTCAGGCATGGGTTGAGCAGAGAACCCTCCATCCCCTCCTGAAGATTCCTGGGATGTATGACAATTGCCTAGGCATGGAAACCAGGAAATAACTGAATAAATGTAAAAAAAAAAAGTTTAAAAACAAGTAAATACAATACACTTTCTTATCTATTTACTAATGCTAGCAGCACAAGGATTAAAAATAGTCCATGTTGTTTGAGAGCGTGAAGGTCCACTTTAACTATGCACAAGGGTCTTATACCCGAAGCTGGTATCAGATAGGGCTACAACAACCCTCTGGGAAAATTAAAGAATGTGTGAATGTAAAACCAGGTGGCAGTCTTGCAAACCTGGAACACAGTTGATGGCAAAAGCACTCAGATCTAGTAGTGTGACTTGACTGAAAAGGGAGGGAATTATAAGTTTGAATGATAAACTTTCTGAGCAACCTAAAAATAGTGGAATGATAAGCTGATGTGCACTTATGAAATGGGAACATGTTCCTTTCAGCAGGAGATGGCTACAGGGGAATACAAACAGCTCACAGAAGGTCATCTTTATAGGTCATTAGTACAGTAGGGGTAACACTGTGACCAGCACCATGGCTAAACCGGAACATTATCTTTAACAACTTGATGAAAAAAAAAAGTTCTTTAGCCAGGAACATACATTATGCTACCAAAATTAGTGTGTGCTGTAAATTGCCAGCACTGCTCCTGTTTCTTCTTGCCGGAGGCTACCATTTTGCTGAAGCACAGAGCCACTGAGCAGTAGTAAATCTTTAGGCTGTCAGCAGATCGTACTCTACATTTTTGGCACAGTGACGAAAAATAGAGCAATGAAGCAATGTGCAGAGCAGGGTGAAACAGTGTAATACTGGGTTTTAAAACAGTATAGGCACTTATTTTTAATGTTTTACATACAGCTATACCTGCAAAAGGGGCCAGTCTGAAGTGATCTAGCAGGAATACATTTTCTGATTAAAGGTCCACTTTACCACCAAAATCCATACAAGAAGCAGAAGAGTAGGGCCATAAATTAGTAGTGCATGGGGCCCACAGTAAAGCAAAGGAAAACATGTACTTAAAAAAAAAAAAAAAAAAAATCACATGTAATGTAAGTACACTTCCTTGATGTCCACAGAGGCTAGAACAAAAAAGTCTGAAAAGAGCAAAGTAAAATCCTTGAAACCTTTCAGTCTGTTCCTTAGGCTATGGATAAGAAATGGACGAGAATCTGGCAAGGCCACCTGACAATCTATTTTGTGTTGTTGGTCAATCAAAAGCCCTTTTACATTAGTGGTCTGTGGAAAGGCTCTTCCAATAAGCTGCTTTACATTGATGGTATGTAGAAAAGTTCCGGGAGTCTGGACTATGATGAACTGAACCATTATGGAGGAACAATAGCACAGCAATGTACGGCCTAATAAAGGGAATAATAAATGCTCGTTTTTACTGCTCCATAAGATCTGGCGAAAACTCCATACACCACATTGCAAGTCCTTTACAAATGCAAAGAATGAAAAAAAAAAAAAAAGAAATACAGATTACAGTACATCAATGGACAGTAGAAAGGTCCACATGGTTTCTTATAAAGTAACACACTAATGTAATTTACCTTTCCCTATCTATACAGAATTAAATAATGCCTGTATAAGCTGAAATCAGAAGGTACTATAAAAAGGTCCATGCATGCTTGAGGCTGGAAAAAAAATGCCACAACCTTCGAGGGGAAGCTCATACTGCACAAGAGTTTATGGGCATTTCCTTTTTTCCCTAAAACATTTTTCAATGCACACTTGAAAACTCCAAATGCTCCTAAACACCACATTTTGAGCATTTAGTGCTTTTTTCTGCCAGAAAGCTCCTCTCAAAAACATGATTCTGAAGGGTTTATGTCTGCCTCTAAACAGTCATCTGAAAACATGCGTTTAAACTCCTTAATGGGCATGGGACACATTGGCTAATATAGAGCTGCTTCTACAAACTTGAAAGAAAAAAAAAAAAACAAAAAAAACCCACAATGCCTGTATAAGCAGCATTTTGTATGCCCAGTGTACACAGACCCTTAAAGCCATGGAAGTGGGACCTGCATCTCAGTCAATGAATAAATCTGAAAACAAAGTAACAGAGGACAAGAAAGAGATATAAAAAGGTGCTCCTGCTCACCAAGCAGCTTAACTCCAGCATCTGCACCTTAGAAATTCTAAAACAAAAATGCTAAACAATAAATTCAAATCAAACTAAGAATGCTGACTGCTCATATACACATTTGTGTCTCTGTGTCTCAATTTAGGAGACCTCCCTTCCTGTCCTAGACATTAAAACCATAGATGCTTAGACTTAGCGGTGCTAACAAAGCACCAAATTTCCATCAGTTGCTAGCTTTAAAAAAATATTAAAATGGCACTTTAAAATGCCTATCATTTATATTTCTGTTGGTATATTAACCCCTTCACGCCTAAGGGTAAACAAATCTAAAAGCCTAAGCACAATTCTGCAACGATGAAATGTGTTAGTAAAACCGTAAATATCATCACAACTACTTTGTACATCCAGGTGGAATACACCTTGTTTTTTTCAGGACAAATTGGGCTTTCATTTGGTGGTAAATGGTAATGGATAGCTCCTAAATTTTTTTTATTATCAAAGGAAAACTGGCCCAAAATAGTGAAAAAAAAAAATTTTTTTATTTAGTTGTGTGTTTCTTGTTACGACCATAACCTACCACCAAAGAGCAACCCAAAATAAATTCTCCAGCTCTTGACTATCACAGTGATACCATATATGTGTATGTTATTTGTACCCGTAGTACAGCCCAGAAACAATAGTGCACATTTTGTTTTTGTCTTTTTTTTTTACCTACAACACACCGACACTGACATGAACGCTAACTGACACCAATTTTTTTTTTTTTAAATCCTGACCTTTGACCCTGACCCAAACACTAACCCTGGTACTAAACTAGATCAAACCTTGATCTAGGTATTTTTCTTTATTTTTTAATATTTCTTTCTTTTTTTTTTTTTTACAAACATTTTTTTTTATCTCTCTATGTCAGGAGTTAGAGATGCATGTTTTTTCTCTCTCTATGAATGGAGAAGAGAAATACAAAGGGGGCCGGGCTGCACAGTGACTGATCACTGTGATAGCCAATCAGAGGCTATCACAGCATTCACGTGACCCGGAATCGGGAGTCCCGGGTCCCGATCGTTAGAACTGGACCCGATGCTCTCAGTGACATTGCGGTCTCTGTGCTGGCGCGCTCCCAGCACAAAGACAGGTACGCAAATATGCCGCCCCATGAAAAAAAAAAAGCCCAGTTCCGTGAGGCCGCATATTTGTGTGCCGTCAGCATCAAGGGGTTAAAAAATGAATAAGACACACTTCATAGGATCATTATTTAGAAAATTCTTACTTTTTTCACAAATAAGCCATCATATAGAAAAATAACACGTCCATTACCAGGGCACTGTACAGTACGAAGCTTACGGTAACAAGATATGATATAATATATGTGCCCTTATTATTGGAATAGACCATAATGGCAACTTCTTTACAAAACTGCTATTGTTTGATACCCCTACATGGGTCCATGTTGCTGCCCTACTTCATGAATGTTGTATTTATTAATGTTTACGCATATTATATTAATGTACATTTCACCTTGATGTGTCAAGGCTCTTTTGGTACCAGAAAAACAACACAAACACTGCAAATGACACAACAGTGTGTTTATACAAATAACTTCAGGTATGATAGAAATTAAAACAAAGCAATATCTGTGCTCCAATAACAATGTATCTTATAGTTCAAATATCTAGCCCAGTTCCCCTACATCTTCCTTCTTTTCTTTATTCCACCTGCTGGTTTGTAAACGACCAGTGGGAGCTCCAGTGTGGCAATCTTGTGATTTTCCTCGAAAGACGCATCAGAGAACATACTTCTTTTACTGATCTTCAGCCCCATGGCTCTAGCAATTTCAGTTATCCTGTTGACAAAATATGTGCTAGAATCAAAAGAGGGTAATCATGGGGAAAATCACAAGCTTTCACTCGGTTATACTCCTCACTCAATTGCAGTGTTAAAAAAAAACAATACGTGATCCAAGCCTTATAAAATACACACAATAGCATCACCAAACCCTCAATATAGGGCCAAAAGATCTGTGGTGCTAATGCACCAGGTATGTTAATATGCATTTGTCCCATAGTGCAGGTTTTTAACAGATCTGAAACATTCAACATTCCATTACTGTACACTATAATGCAGGGACTCTACTTTTCTGTGCATCCTGGTGGGTCCTTGAGCAGTTTGCACCTGAATGCCAATCAGCCCCCAACTTGCAGAAGTCAGGACATACCTTCATGCAGAAAGAAGTACAGAGGGGTTAGGCGACCTCTGAGTTCCAGCTCTACAGGCTTAGTGGGAGACTAGCTCCAAGGGCCTGGGGAACCAACTGCAGAAGTAGATAAAGGAAAATAGTGGGATTCATTTAACACTATGGCCTCCTGTAGCATTACTAAGATGGTGTCAAGTGCAGGGCCAAAGAGACAGCATCCCTTAAAGGCCTGGTGAGTCAGATGTTTCTTGGATAGGCCCCAGCATAACCAGAGTACTCTGTGTTCTGCATGGTTCTGATGTCCACACAAACGGATTCTAAAGCCTTAAGGTTTTTCACCTTAATGCATAGAATGCATTAAGGTGAAAAACCTTCTGTGCTTAAGCATCTCTTTCAGGTCACTTAGAACACAGGACAGAGGGCAGAACCAGCCAATTCTGGGAATTAAGGAGGAATTCTAGCTGCCTGTCAGTATAATCCAAGAGTGTCCCTGATAAGGTGAGGCACTTGTAGATCCATAATGCAAACAAAACACAGTTTAGCAAAATCACTCTCAAAACGTAGGTCTAGGACCTTTCAGTCTGCATGGAGGAATTCTTTGAATAGTAGTTAGAAATGGAAACGTCTCAGCAGCAGTAGGAGCTCTAAAAGACCAGCAGCAGATTGATTCTTCAAATGAAGACTAGAACACACTGCATCAATACAATGCAACAGAATCGCTTGCAGTTCTGGGGTGATGGCAGGAGGCTCAAAAACGGCTTCTTCTGAGACAGACTGTTGGAACTGAGAATCTGAGTAAGATATGGTCACAGGGTCCAGTGGCCTGGCCTGATCTAAAGGACTCAGGAGGTCAGACAGTGCCTGCAGTGGATAACACCAATAAAGAAGACCCTATATAACTATAGAGGCACCAGGTAAAAGATTGTAGGTTCCGATTCCCCCAGACAATATGGAGCAAAAGCCCCCAGAACAACTAGGGGAGGGAATATGGGCTGGGGTCATCCGTAGCAGTGGGAGTTTCCCTTCTGTTTAAGTGTTGAGATCCACGTAGTAAGAAGTTTGAGGCAAGGTCTCAAGGGCTCAAACCTGAGCAGCTTGTGCTGATGAGCATCATGTCTCCAGATGTGAGGTCACTGTAGGCAGGCAGTGGGAACAGACCAAAGACTGAAATTCCGCATGAAACTGCAGGAGCAGCAGAGGGAGAGTGGTTTCTTGATGCTGAATGGCAGGAAATAGCACAGGTGACACTGCTCCCAGCGGATGAGAGCAGTGCATAGTCCCTCACCATTAAGCCTTTTAATATATTCAATACAGTACAAATCATGAGGTGACTCCCAGTGCTTTTTCTGGAATGCCTTGTCCACAAATTGAGTCTTCAGAGCCAGGGTCAAGCGCTAAAGCAATACTATTGCTCTGGACAGCGATCCATGGCTAACTTTTACCAGTACACTCAGGTCTGGAAAACACCACAATGTAGAGCATAGTGCCTTAAAGGTCACATTCCAGGCTAGCCAAAACATGTCCAGTCCACTTCAAAGTCAAGCTGAGGAAAAGCCAATCTGGATAGCTGCTATGTAGTAAACAGTTTAATCAGAAATGCTATGAGGAATCTAAGTCAATGGAAGAGGAAATCCACAAACAAAATCAACAGCAGAACAAAAGACATTCACCCTCCTCAGACACTGGCACACAAAAAAAAAAATGAGGCTTGTTGGGTATAAGGGATAATATTGGGAGATATTTAATATTGTAAATTTGATTTTTATCTTGGTGTACAATACAGGATAGAATACTAATGCTGGAAATACATTGACAGGGATTTATTTTTTTTTCTTTCAAACTGTCCGAGGGTTGAACGGAAAAAAAAAAAAAAAAAAAAACATAGATTCCCTAATCCACACAAGTGATGTGGATGTAGGAATCTCTACTGCTGTGCTATTGTACTCTGACCATGGGGCCCTCGCTCCATCATAATACACATATCAGCAATGCAGCAATTGGTTGCAAGTGCAAATTGAATGCCGATTTTCCAGCAATACCGTTCAACAAAAGCCGTTCGAACAGTCAGTTCTGTTGAACAGAGAGGGGAACTTCAATACGTGTATCTTCAGGTGATTGGGATAGCCACTGGGAGAAACTTAAATAGCATGTTGTCACATCCAAACAATTGAGGGAAACTTCCAGAGGACGTACAAGAGCTAGACAGAGAAAAAGTGTAACAAAGTCCTGCACAGGGTGAATTAGGAAAACACCCTTGGAAAAAAAGAGGCCCTGGCCTCAAAACAATCTTGTATTTAATGAAGGCAATGAAAGACTCCGTATCTGGGAAGACCTCAGGACTCGCACGCATAAGCAACAGGGACAAAAAGGCAATGATGTCAATAAGCCTAGGCAGGGAAATTCCCTGTTAGCATTCCAGGGGCAGTCCTAAAGGAACCTACAGAGTACCAGGTTGAGACCTCACAGAATTTACTGGGATAAATACAGGAAGACCATTGCAAGCAACATCCTGTATAAGGGCCCCCACAAGAAAGATGGGCAACCAGCTAAGGTCAAAAATAAGGTCTAGACCAGACTGGAGCCAAGATTTGTCCCTCAGATATGCACAAAGCAACGTACTCATCCAAGAGCAAAGGTAGATTTTGCACTTTGAGAGCATAGGTGGGATGAACTGAACTCACAGCATTGCTAGAGCATTCACTGTGAACACTTTTGGAAGCTCTGAGACTTAAGACAATCCAGCACAGTTTGTGTCTGCCTGTTATCTACGAGGGCCATGTCTGAAATCCCCTACCGTCAAAAGAGGTTCTAAACACTTCAGAATGGATGACTGAGAAAGTCAACCTGCCGAGTTTCCTAGCTGTGAACAGGCATGAGGGCCACAGCTGGAGAGGGAATTCCAACCCAGGACAAAAGCAAATCCATTTCCCTTTAATATAGGAGACATCAGATTTTTCCCATATGACGATGTGAGCCACCACAGTGGAATAATCCAACCCAATCCAGGTTGGATGACCTTGTAGAAGGGAGGTTCAGCACTAAAAAGAACTGAAATGCCCTTAGTTTTGGAACACTGATCAGAAGACTAAGGTTCTGCAACAACCAAGCCCTCTGTACAAAGAAGGCACCCAGGACTTCCCTCCAGCCTAAAGGGCTGATGTTCATTAAGAGAACCAACAAAGCAATTGAGTGAAAGGCATGTTTCCATGTCCAATGCCGAACTCCAGAGCAAGCCTAGTTTTGCAAGACAGGTGAATAGGACAATCCAGAGACTACATTTCATGTTCCATTATGCCAGAATGGCGAGCAGTTATGATCTGGACTGCCTTGAAGAGGACCCCAATAAACCCATGACCCTAATGCAAAATGCAGGGTCAGTTTGCTCCTGGGCCACAGAGTGGGGACAAGGAGCTTAGAGCTTTTCAGGGCTGAGACTAGGATAAGACTCAGACACTCCAAGCAAAGATATAGTTTCAATGCTGAGTTTTGAAGATTTAAGATCCTCATGGATCACAGTAGAGTATGCACAGTCTTATAGATATTAGCTGATCTAGTCAGAGTTGACAATGCCTTTAGAACGTCATACAATATCCCACTGTCGAAGCTGAGCAAGAACAGGGGCTAGCATTTTGAGAAGACCTAACCTGCAAAGGCCAGGCCACAAAAAAAGCAGCGCTCAGTAAAGGAAAGCTTGGGAGCACTGGGAAACAAGGGCAGGCAATAGGCACTCCAGGAATTGAACAGAGGTCGGAAAGTACCCCATAATTTATCAATGACCGACTGGTCAGTTTCTATTTGGGACTATTGTACCTAAAGGAAGGAGTATGGGGTTCCCAGGAGTGTCTGCCTGCTGGATTACCCACAAGGCAACCTAGCAAATGCAATGGGGGGAGAAGGCACCTACTGCCACCCTTCTGAAGTTTTTTAGCTGCTGAATTTCAGCATCTGGCAATGCCTATCAAGTGGAGTGAACTCTTACCCAACAAGCATAATATAGCTTCACCCTAACAATGATGATGGAGGCCAGTTTAAAACGCTTTTGATACTTGAGTTACACTTTCATTAGCACATTTTCTTTAAACTCTGACACAACTAATTTATAGCTGAAATAAGAATTTGGCTGGGGTAAGGTTCGAATATTGATTATCTCAAGTGGGCAGTTTATTGTTTTCACACTAAGGGCCAGTTCACACCACATGCAGTCCACACCACATGCAGTCCAGTGCATTTTTTTTTTACATCAAAAACGCATTGATAGTAGGTTTCCAATGGCAAAGTTCACACCAGTGCGGTCAGTTCCAGTGCATTCCAGTTCCAGGGGGAAAAAAAAAGTAGAATATGCTAAAAAAAAATTCTGCACTGAACTGTACGGGAATGCAGTAAAATGCATCAAAAACACACTGGAATGCATAGGTCCTTATGTAATTTGAAGAAAGAGAGGAAAAAATTAACCGGAACGCATCAAAAACAAAAACATGCATACAGAAACGCATCCGGACTGCGTTGTTATGGTATGAACTGGACCTTAATGTGCAATCTATACAGTTGTCAGATGCCATCTTACCTGTTTTCTGTTAGTTTCAAGTCCCTCTGTAAACATGTCAGATCCACCTGAAAATCAGAGATGTGCAATGCCAAGGCTATGACATAGGCCACAATTTTAGATTTCATTGTCCCAGATATAGAATTCTGAGTCCTGGAGGAGAAAAGAACAAGCTGTTAGATAGCCCAGGACAAATAAATAATTCATCACACTATGATTAATACATGTGCTTTCAGGCACTTCAGCTCACGCAAGAAAAGCTTCTTCAAGCCACAGTCACTTTAAAAGTGTACATGGATTGCTGCAAACCATATCAGTGAATAAATCTCAATAAGGAAACCCTGCCATTCGCTACAAATTTTACAAGGAAACTGACAAGAGCTCTCCATGTGTAATGAGTAGTTTTGTGCTGTCAGCAGCAGTATACTGTAGACACCTCATGTCATACTGTTTTACCACAAAGGATCCTTGCTCGCAAGTCAATATGGATTTTAATTATAATGGCAAGTATTCTAAAAGACAGTCACATGATCATACACAAGTCTCTAGAGTGCTGAACAGAAAAAAGGACTACTAATACTCAAACTTATGTCTTTAGAACTCAATCTCCCAGTTGGGCATGTATCAACTGGTATTCTTATCATTTGTCTGTAGGAATACCAGTCCATATATAATAACCCTTGAAACTATTGTGACTCTTGAGAAAAAGAAGACTGGCACGGGGCATTTTATGCTGTTACAATTAGGGATGCAATAGCAATAATAATAATAATAATAATAATAATAATAATAATAATAATAATCGGTATTGGTGGCAGAAATGTATTGGCTTAAAAATAGTATTTAAAAAAAGAAAGGTGCAGATAAAGTCTTCTCTGTTGTGGCCCGCAGGCATTCGGCCACTACCAGCTATCCACTGGGCGACGCATGAAGGGAGTAGGTGTGGCTGTGACATCTGGGTTCCATCCCGCCCCCTTTTCACTGGGGAGCCATGGGTCATGCTGCTCCCTACTCCTTCAGGGGGGAGGCACGGCTGCAAATTGAGGATGACTGGGCTTCGCATTTGTGCATGCCCAGTGGTAATGGCCACGCCACTGGGTTTTGTGGTTGCGCAAGCCCAGTGGTAGCGTCTACAAACTATGGTATATATATTGAATTCTTTATTTTTTATACTAGTAATGGTGGCGGTCAGCGACTTACAGCGGGAATGCGATATTGCGGCATACATAATCTGACACTTTGTGGGAACCAGTGACACCGATACAGTGATCACTGCTAATATGCACGGTCACTGCACGAATGACATGGCTGGGAAAGGGTTAAATATCTAAGGGCAATCAAATGGTTAAATGTGGCTAACCAGTGTTTTGTGTGTACAGTGTGCTGATTTTACTAAGGCATGTGCTGGACTTTATTGCCTGCATTGCACGGAAACAAAATTCAGCAAATCCCCTGTGACAGGACAGAGGTCTGCATTCTTTACATATGCAGAGCTCCGTCCTGTGCGTCTCCTCGCTGCTCAGCAGGTACTGGTGGTCATACATTGGCCGACACCAGCTGATCGGCTTCTGCTGTGAGGAATCACAGCAGAAGCAGTGCGCCCACGTTTATATACATGATTCTGCACACAGCGGCCACCCTCTAGCTGTAAAGCTGCTACAAGGTGGTCGGCAAGCGGTTAAGTATATACAAGATGCAGACAACTTGCACGGCAAGAAGAGCTGCATACAATGATTGGTATGAAAGTGTATGCTATATAGCTGAAGTTATACTGATAATATTACAGTAAGTGATCTTGCTTAAAATCAGTACAAATTTTTTCAAATTAGCCACTTTTCCTTTTTTTTTTTTTACATTTATAGCTGGGGTTTATTATGAAATTGATTAGTGCTTTCTCCCCCCTCCCCCTCAGATTTCACTAACGCTCTAATCTTATATCACTATGCTACCAGCAGAGGTGGACCATGTCTGCAATGTGGAAATATTTTACAGTTCCTGCTAAAGACAACAAATTTTGCAATCTGAAGTGTTTGCTCAGCTGAAATTTCAAGAAGGGGTAAAGTGCCAAGCATTTTTCCACGACACAGGTGTGATATACCACCTGAAAAACACATCATCCAGTCCAGCACGCAGAGTACAATAAACAAACACAGCTTCCAAAAAGTACCCCAAGCACAAACACTATCTGTTGCCGCAGTCTTTGACAAGGCTGAAAAAAGTGACGGTCCCAAAGCATGTGGCATTACAGAGAAAATAATGACATTTATTGTGTAGATGGCCAGCCATTCTCTGTTGTGGAGGACAGTGGATTTCAAAGGGTCATCCAATATATTGAGCCGTGTTACACTCTAGCAAGCAGACGCTTCTTTGCAGATACCCGTCTACCGTGTTTGACAGTGCTGCAACACACATTCATGAGCTCATGACTACCAACATCCCAGCTCTCAGTTTTACTATGGACATTTGGAGTTCAGGGGTCAGTCCAGAAAGCATGCTTAGCCTGACAGCGCAGTGGACAGATGCCAATTTTACAATTGCAAAACATCCTAAACGCACATGAGTTTGCTGGATCACACACTGCAGCAGCAATATCTGATGCTTTAAATACCATGCTCAACACATAGCACATTAACTAGTCTAAAAGTGCATATGATTGTCCAAGATAATGCACAGAACATGACAAAGGCTATAGAGGACAGTGGACTTAAAAGCATACCGTGCATGGCACAGTCTACAGTTGGCTGTGAATGAGAGACTGTGGAGTCAGCGAACCATAACAGACATAGTAGCAAAACAGAGAAAAATTGTGGACCACTTTAAGCATTCTCTACTTGCTTATTCCAGATTAAAAGCTTTGCGGGTACAGTTTGGAATGCCACCAAAACAACTGCAGCAAGCTGTAGCCACTTGATGGAACATCACCTACTATATGCTGCAAAGTCTTCTTGAACAAAAGTGTGTTTTAGCTGCGTACATTGCAGATTACAAACTGCCGGCAACAATGAGCGCACATCAGTGGATGTTAATTGAAAATAGTTGGTCTCTTCTAACTCCATTTGAACATTTAACAAAAAGAAATGAGCTCAGCTGATGCTTCCGTTGCTGGAGTTATTCCCTTGATTGCTGCACTGAAGCATCTGCTAGGAAAAAAAGAGTCAGAAATAGACCATGGCGTCAAAACGGCTAAAACTGGAAGCTGTGAACCAATTCCAAGACAAGTCCAACCCACTCTACTGCACTGCAACAGTTCTAGATTCTCTGTTTAAAAAAACATTATTTTAATGTGGAGAAAAAGCAGCGTGCACACGAACTGATACAGGGACAACTGGAGGCGATGATGATATCTGATATCTTTACAAAATTATACAGGAAAGCACCCTGGTCCATAGTAGTGCCACAAGTGCAGCTACCCAACAGCTGGGGATTTATTTAGCTGAACTGCCTATCGGTAGAAGCAACAAACCTGTTACATACCCGATGGTGGAGCCTGAAGCATTGGGGAGCCCTGGCTTAGGAGTCCCTGGTAAGGTGAGAGGAAACAAAAAAGCACAGGGTGGCTCTCGCTGGTTAGTGCTGATGTGCATCAGGAGAGCAGGAGGCTCAGAAACAGACAGACAAACGAGCAGTGGGACAAGAACCAGTGCAGACACAGGATAACAGAGGCAGAGGCAGTCGGTGAACAGGCACAAACAGGGTCAGACGGTCTGAGTCGGTAACTAGCGAGCAAATGAAGTCCAAGCGCCAGGCAGGAGAGTAGTCAGGAGTCAGGCCATGGTCGATAACAGCAGGCAATAATGGCAGAAGGATCAAGCAGAGACGTAGTCCAGAGACAAGCCAGGGGTCGGTACAGACGGCATTCAGAGCAGAGTTAGAGGCAGACCAGGTCAATAACAGAAGATCGGGCAGTAACTGGTATCAGGAACACAGGAACGTAATAAGGTCAAACAGCACTGACAGACTGCAATAGTGCAGTTTAAATAGTTCTTCTGGCACCAATGTGCACGCGCACCTGAAGTCCCTGGCACGAGAAGAGTTCCTCAGATTTGTGCGCCTGCGCACATGAGGATTCCTTTCCTGACAAAACCCCTTAACTACTGGCGCAAGAACAAAGAACGTTTCCATTGATTACAGATTGCACATTTTTCTGCCCCAAGCAACAGTACAGAATTATTATTATTCTTTTGGCGCTATATAAAACCTGTATAATAATAATAATAATGAACAAAGAACATTTCCATTGCTTGCAGATTGCACATTTTTCTGCACCAAGCAACAGTACAGAATGAGAGACTTCACTATAGCACCACATATTCTTGATGGGAAGACGAACAGTCTCCTATGAGAAAGCTGAGCAACTTTTGTTCTTAAAGCAAAATCTGCCATTTCTACTTAAATAGAAAGCAGTCCAATTTTCTATGCTAAAATTGGCGGGTTGTTTTGCACTGTAAGTTTCAATTAAAAAGTTTACATAAACAGAATAGAGTGTGGGCCCTTTGTTATTTTGTTGGTTAATTCTGTTACTATTTTGCACAATACTTTATTTCAATTAAAGTTGAAATATGTTTACATGAAGCAGAATAACGTCCTTCTGCCTTGCTGTTTTAGTTCTATTTATTACTATTTTGCACAGTAACTTTCAAAATACATTTATATGAAACAGATTAGAGGCCTTTTGCAAATTCTGTTGGGCAGTTCTATTTATTGTATTGAACAATAATTAAAAAAGGTGTAAACATGTCTACATTAACATAGGGGCTCTTTGCCATTCTAGGTTTTGCCTTTTTTTTTTAAATTACTGTGCAGCAATCTTTTTGTTAATTCATATTCATTTAAATTCATTATATTAATTAAAACATCGAATACATTGATATATCTCACACACACACCCCATTTCGGTTTCAGTTTTCAGGCAAATGCATCTTGAATTTCCAGTTTCGGTATCAGAATTTTCATTTCGGTGCACCACTAGTTACAATCTACATATGCCTGACCACTTGCTTTGATTAAAGTAATATTCTCAAAAAAAAAAAAAATAATCCATGCACATCCATTACTTAATTGCTCTGTAATCTATATCTCATAAAATAGTTTGTGTTTCTCTGTCTCCTTGTAATGCTTCTGTGAGCTCCTGAAATTCTTCTCCCCCCCACCTTTATTTGACACGAGCAGTGCACATTAGTTGCAGTCATGTGCACTGATCTATGCACACTACAAATATAGTCCATTGAGGAAGCGAGCAAAAAGGTGGCTACAATGTGACCATGATCAACAAATGTAGTCACCGCTAAGAGTAAATTAGATCAGGGAAGCAAAAATTAAAAAAAAAAATATATATATAAAAATTGGAGGAGGCCGAGAGCAATATAAAAGTACTTTTAAGAAATAAATACAAAGTTTACTGCCAGTTTATATCACAGACTGTTAATGTGCTTCATGTATTGGTGCCTCACTATAACAGGCATTAAAACTGCCCACTCTAATGAAAAGCCACAGGTGTCACTTTCAAACATTACATTTACAAGGTCAAAGGTAAGATTTAATTGTAGTGGTAATCTTACATCTCCGCAAAACCACTGCCAATAATCCATATTACAGAATACTAAGTTATGATTGCCTGATTTGAGGCAGTATTAAAAGTGTATGTTACTCATAATTAGGATTAGTGCTGGTTTTTATTTTGTACGTTGATGCTAAATACCTGGTCACCCTGCCAGTTCTCATTGGCTTCTGTTTCAAATTGACCACACTAAGGATGGAATGAGATCGGCATAGGCATGGTCAGTTTCCGTTCCTGAAAAGGTTGCTAGAAGTTACAAGACTCTGTGCCAACTCAAAGCGTACCTGTATATTATAGTCACTTTTGTTTTTGCTTTGATACTACAGGACAGACTTTAACATGTAATTTTTGATTTTGCCGCACCATTTTAAACATTATAGCTTGGAAGGAGTTGAAGCTTTACATAAGATTCCTAGAGAAATCTGATGGTCACCTCACAAAATGTTTTTACTTAGAAAATATGAATACAACCATGCCTACACCATCAGGCTTAATGCACATGGCCGTATTTGCCGTACAGTTGATATAAAAAGTCTACACACCCGTTAAAATGTCAGGTTTCTGTGATGTAAAAAAAAAATGACAAAGATAAATAATTTCAGAACTTTTTCCACTTTTAATGTGACCTATAAACTGTACAACTCAATTGAAAAACAAACTGAAATCTTTTGGGGGGGGGGGGGGGATAAACATAAAAAACTAAAGTAATGTGGTTGCAGAAGTGTGCACACCCTCTTATAACTGAGGATGTAGCTGTGTTCAGAATTAAGCAATCACATTCAAAATCATGTTAAATAGGAGTCAGTACACACCTGCCATCATTTAAAAGTGCCTCTGATTAACCCCAAATAAAGTCCAGCTGTTCTAGTAGGTCTTTCCTGACATTTTCTTAGCTGCATCCTACATCAAAAGCCATGGTCTGCAGGGAGCGTCGAAAGCATCAGAGGGACCTCATTGTCAAAAGGTATCAGTAAGGAGAAGGGTACAAAAATATTTCCAAGGCATTAGATATATCATGGAACACAGTGAAGACAGTCATCATCAAGTGGAGAAAATATGGTGCAACAGTGACATTACCAGGAACTGGATATTCCTCCACAATTGATGAAACGATGAGAAGAAAATTGGAGAGGGAGGTTGCCAAGAGGCCTACAGTAACATTAAAGGAGCTGCAGGAATATCTGGCAAGTACTGGCTGTGTGGTACATGTGACAACAATCTCCCGTATTCTTCATATGTCTGGGCTATGGGGTAGAGATGCAAGACAGAGGCCTTTTATTACGAATAAAAACATCTAAGCCTGGCTAAATTTAGTAAAAACACCTCTGAAGTCTCCCAACAGCATGTGGGAAAATGTGTTATGGTCTGATGAAACCAAGGTTGAATTTTTTGGCCATAATTCCAATGTTTGGAGCAAAAACAACACTGCACATCACCAAAAGAACACCATACCCACAGTGAAGCATGGTGGTGGCAGCATCATGCTTTGCAGCTGTTTTTCTTCAGCTGGAACTTGGGCCTTAGTCAAGGTAAAGGAAATTATGAACAGTTCCAAATACCAGTCAATATTGGCACAAAACTTTCAGGCTTCTGCTAGAAAGCTGAACATGAAGAGGAATTTCATCTTTCAGCATGGCAACGACCCAAAGCATACATCCAAATCACCAAAGGAATGGCTTCACCAAAAGATTAAAATTTTGGAATGGCCCAGCCAGAACCCAGACCTGAATCCGATTGAAAATCTGTGGGGTGATCTGAAGAGGTCTGGACAGGAGATGTCCTCGCAATCTGACAGAATTGGAGTGCTTTTGCAAGGAAGAGTAGGAAAATATTGCCAAGTCAAGATGTGCCATGCTGATAGACCCATACCCAAAAAGACTGAGTGCTGTAATAAAATGAAAACGTGCTTCAACAAAGTATTAGTTTAAGGGTGTGCACACTTATGCAACCATATTATTTTATTTTTTTATTTTTACTTCCTTGCATCTAAAATATTTCAGTTTGTTATTCAATTGAGTTGTACAGTTTATAGGTTACAATAAAAAGGTGGAAAAAGTTCTGAAATTATTTAGCTTTGTCTCATTTTTTCACATCACAGAACCCCAACATTTTAACGGGGTGTGTAGACTTTTTATATCCACTGTATATCCCAAATGCACATTACTGTGTCCAGAATATTGTCTGTGTGCATGTGTAAATTTACACAAATTTCAAAAAAATACATCAGAAGGCACAACCCCCTTAAAATATCTTGGTAAGAAAACTGAAGGCGCAGCAAGAGAATGGTTTAATTTCAATGAGTGCAATAATAAATACATTTATATCTTACCTGCCATCTTTATAGACTGTTACAGTAAAGTTCCTCATTAAATTTCCACAAATAATACTTGGAAAACCTTTGGTAATAAGATCTGAATTTGAAAACAATAATATTTAGATATTTAAAAAATAAACAAAACAAAAACAAACTATACTTCCATAACCCCTTTATGATGGAGGGTAAAACTGATCCTAATGCCTGAACACAATGTTGCACTTTGGACATGTGTTCGTAAAACTGTACATATCACCACAACTACTTAGTGTATCCAGATGAATGAAACCTTATTTCCAGGGACAAACTTAGTGTTTATTTGATGCTAAAGGATAATGGATATCGCCTGATTTGTTTCTATTAGGCAAAGGAAAACTGGCACAAAAATAGAAAAAAAAAATTTTTTTTTCATTAGATTTAGCTGTATATTTCTTGCTATTACCATAACGCCCAAGTCAGAGAACAACTCAAAATAAATTCTCCTGCTCCTGGTGATCACAGCAATACTGCGTACACTATATTGGCAAAAGTATCGGGGCGCCTGCCTTTGCACGCACATGAACTTTAATGGCATCCCTGTCTCTTAGTCCGTAGGGTTCAATATTGAGTTGGCCCACCCTTTGCAGCTATAACAGCTTCAACTCTTCTGGGAGGGCTGTCCACAAGATTTAGGAGTGTGTCATTCTTCCAGGAGCGCATTTGTGAAGTCAGGCACTGATGTCAGATAACAAGGCCTGGCTCGCAGTCTCCACTCAAATTCATCCCAAAGGTGTTCTATCGGTTGAGGTGCAGGCCAGTCAAGTTCCTCCACCCTAAACTCACTCATCCATTTCTTTATGAACCTTGCTTTGTGCACTGGTGCACAGTCATGTTGGAACAGGAAGGGGCCATCCCCAAACTGTTCCCACAAAGTTGGGAGCATGAAATTGTCCAAAATGTCTTGGTGTTCTGACGCCTTAAGAGTTCCCTTCACTGGAACTAAGGGGCCAAGCCCAACCTCTGAAAAGCAACAACCCTGCGCCATAATCACCTCCTCCCCAACAAACTTTACACTTGGCACAATGTAGTCAAGCAAGTAGTGTTCTCCTGGCAACCGCCAAACCCAGATACGTCCAGATTGCTAGACAGAGAAGTGTGATTCGTCACTCCAGAGAAAACGTCTCCACCGCTGTCGAGTCCAGTGGCGGCATGCTTTACACCACTGCATTTGACCCTTTGCATTGCACTTGGTGATGTAAGGCTTGGATGCAGCTGCTCGGCCATGGAAACCCATTCAATGAAGCTCTCTACGCACTGTTGTGCTAATCTGAAAGCCACAAAAAGTTTGGAGGTCTTTGGCTATGACAATTGGCGACATATGCACACTTTGCGCTTCAGCATGCGCTGACCCCTCTGTCATTTTACGTGGCCTACCACTTCGTGGCCGAGTTGCTGTTGTTCCCAGTTGCTTCCACTTTGTTATAATACCACGAACAGCTGGCTGTGAAATATTTAGTAGCAAGGAAATTTCACGGATGGACTTATTGCACAGGTGACAACCTATCACAGTACCTTGCTTGAATTTACTGAGCTCCTGAGAGCAACCGCTTCTTTCACAAATGTATGTAGAAGCAGTCTGCATGCCTAGGTGCTTTGTTTTATACACCTGTGGCCACGGAGGTAATTGGAACAGCTGAATCCAATGATTTGGAGGGGGTATCCCAAAACGTTTGGCAATATATTGTATGTGTATATTATTTGTTGCATGTACCAGCAGCAGGGCCCAGAAACAATACTGCACATTTTACAAACTGACACCAATACTAAAAACTTTAAAGTTTTACTAAAATGGTAAAAAAAAAATTTTTAAATTCTACCTAAAGTAAACTGATCCTGAACATGACCTTTTACCCTAACCCTGGCCTTGACCTAAATCAAACCCTGATCTAGATATTTTTTCTACTATATTTATACTTTTCTCCTCTAGCAAGAAGAAAAAGATTAAAAAAAAAATTACACAAGGGTGAGCTGTGCAGTGACTGATCACTTATAGCCAAGAGGATATCACAGCAATCAGGTGATCAGGAAATGGGCCTGCCAGTTCATAATTGTTAGTACAAGACCTGGGGCTTCCAGCACAAAAACAAGTACGAGTATATGCTGCCCCATGGTTAAAGACCCCGTATACATGTAGTCAACGGGAAAGAGTTAACCAGTGAGAACCAGCAATAGACTGTTTAACTATCATGTGGCTACTTACAGTAGAAATATACAAGTCACCAACAAGGAGTAGACCAAAAGTAAAGTAGATGTAAACTAAAATGCCATTTAGTTTGCTATAGCAATGGTGTGCCTGAACAAACACATTCACAGCAGGATGTTCTGCTGCTATTTTAATGGAATCCACGGGTTTAATAAAAGTTTTACAATACCATTTTAAATTTTTTATAAGATTTTAGGGATATGGTTTACACACGCATTAAAACGTGCGGATACTGTGACACACTGAAGCAAACATTATCACTGGATCTATTTTTCATTCTGCCAGTTTTAGCTGAAGGCAACCTCTGCATACTTCTCTCTTGTCCAATAAGAGACAAAGGAAATGTTAAACCTTCAGGTAACACTGACACCTACAGGAGGATTAGACACAAACTATAGGCTGATCCAAGACAACCCCTCCCACTACCAGCATGCCTTTTTTTGCTAGTGTTCAAGGATGGTTGTCCTTTCTACAGCTATGCTGTGTTAAGACTGATATTTACTAGCACCTTTTCTCTTAGTTTTTTCAAACAAGACTCTACATCACTTTTGGAAAATTGTCTCTTCAAAGGCAGCATTATGGCGCACTATTCCTCTGCCTTGCTTATGGAACACTGCATCCAGACACTGTTGGACTGGATGTGTGGGGATACCCTGAAGTGACTGTAGTGAACTGGGTTCCATGTAGTTCAATTTCAAGAGTTCATTCTAGTGAAAGTTAGCTGTGGATTGCTTTGTAGGTTCAGGGCGACTAGCTTTGCCTCAGGACTTGTCCCGTTTCTGAAGACTCATTTAGTGAGTGGGCCAGTCAAGTGAAGCACCAGGAGCTACCTTATTAACCTAGGTCCCCAGGGCCTTTTCTCCCCATTCCCACCAGTTTTGCAGTGGAAATGGTAAATTATGCAGGACTGAGCAGTGACGCCACCATTGGGTGGAGTGTCATACAGCGTTGAGGAAGCATCTCCCCGCTGCTGATCCTGCTTGAAAAAAAACATGTGGAATTTGAATCTTTAATCCATTTTTGCTGGCTGTCTAGGGTGACTTTGATCAACTCCGGCCATCACCTAACCTATCAGTTGTCTGGGTTTTGTAAGTATGTTGCCTCACTGCCACACAGTCGTACCATGTCGGATTCAAGATACTGGGGTTGGGGGGATGGACAGTTCTGCTATACTGGATGTCCCTAGCTCATACTCTGGCAATGGTTCTGGGGCAGCTTGCAGTTCATCTACTGACAGTGTTGACAAACTGTAGCCTGGAATTATCTGATCTGAGTGTGTTGGGCTTAGCGGCCTCAATATAGGAGTGAGAAATAAGGATTTTCGTACTCACTGTAACATTCTTTTCTTGGAGCCCATTGAGGGGCTCATGGTCCACCCCTCTGTGGGTATGATCATACTTTTTGTGCTGTTTTTACAAAACTGAGGCATGCTGGTAGTGAAAAAAAAAAAAAGTTAACCTGGGTTGGCATAGAATTTATTTTGCTTGCACACTGTCCAGTCCTATAGGTGACAGGATAACTCAAAAAGTTAAACACTTACTGTGTTTCCCAATGGACTTTAAGATGATCATATGGTGAGTCCAAAGTGTTTTTTTTTTTCATATGCCCATTCTAAGTTGCCGAGGTTTGGGTTTGCGTTTGGGTTAACCCATTCACTGCCAAAGACATGTGACACACATCATGGTTTGAAAGAGTTAAAACAAACTCATGGCTGTATCTGTTCCCCTATATACGCTGCAAAATGTAGGCACTGAAGCATTCAGTGCAAAATCCTGGCTGGAAGGCTAGGTAAACAGTGAATCAAGCGTAAACAGTCTGCGTTCGATCAGATTCAGCTGATAGTAAGGGAGACATTTGGAGCCTTATAGTCTCCTAAAGTCCCCATAAGAGTACCTGTTACCTGCTCAATGCCATCACATTAGGTGCTTGTTAGCCCCCTTGCGATAGCAATACATTTAAAGAATGTTACCCCAACATTTCATATTCCTGATATGTGCTTTTTGTCATTGCATCTGTGTGAAATCCCTGGTGTTACTGCCAGTCCCCCTGCTATCCTAGTGAAAACTGACTAGGCATGAGAGCACATAGTTACATAGTTAGTCTGGCTGAAAAAAGACAAAAGTCCATCCAGTTCAACCATTAAGAAAAAAAAAAAAAAAAAAGTTATAATCCTATACCCACAGTTGATCCAGAGGAAGGCAAAAAAACCCCAGCAAAGCCTGATGTAATTTGCTCCTGCAGGGAAAAAAAATTCCTTCATGATCCCCAGCATGGCCAATTTTCTGGCTGTGCCGGGAACTCAGCATGCTCTCCTCCAATGATCAGACTTGTGCTGTCACCCCCCCCCCCCAGCCATTCACTGGGAAGATCAGTGTACTGCTGTTTCCCCTCCCTGAGCTCCTTGAACAGAGGGAATGTAATTACTGTAATCAAACGTGGGAAAAAAAGGTCTCTTTATATCTATACACAAATGCTGTGCCTTTCATTTCTATTTTAAACTGAATGTAAACTTTAAGTTAAAAAAAAAAAAAAAAAAGTGTTCAAAAAGTAAAACAAATAACATTTTGCACGTACGAAAAAAAAATGCAAGTGTGGGGAGTGCATGTGTAAGTAAATCATGATTGCAGAAAACATATTAGGATTGAATTACTAAAGGCAAATAGGCTGTGCACTCCAAGTGCACTGAAAGTGTAATTGCTCTAGATCTGAGGGGAAAATGCAAGGAAATTAAAAAAAAAACAGCATTTTTGTTTGCATATAATTAGATGAAAGTGCACAATATATTTACCTTTAGTAAATCGACGCCATTGGTTATGAGCCAGAGAAATAATTCTAGATCCCTCATTTATGGTTCTCTAAACAGATCAGCTGTAAAAAATGTTAAACGTGTTACCTATTCCCTCCTAGATTGTAAGCTCCAAGGAGCAGTGCCCTCCTATCCCTCTTGTATTGAACTGTATTGTTGCTGTATTGTCTCCCTTTATATTGTAAAGCGCTGAGCAAACTGTTGGCGCTGTATAAATCCTGTATAATAATAATTAATAATTTTGGGAACTGTAGTTTAAAGAACTGACCTTTCCGTTTTGCAACTTTAAGTTGGCTGAATTTAATCAGTGTGTCCAAATACCACAGAACGCGAGCTTGACGGTCAATGTCATTTGTGAGTTTAAGATCTTGGAGCTCTTGAAGTACAAATAAAGTTTGCCTGCGTGAAAAAGATGATTTTTAGTAGGCGTGGTGGTCCTATAACTAAACACATGCCAAGCTATCCAAACATACAGTATATGCATGCATTAAAATTACTCAGACAGTATCCATGCTGAAAGGCAGTTAAATGTACTACAACACTCTAACATTTGCAGTTTTTAATACTTCTATTACTTGTTACTTTAAATTGCTCCCTAATAAATGTGAAGAAGTTACTGTAAAAATGTAAAAAACTCAAGTTATGTTTTGTGCCTCTCCAAAAGCCTATTAGCAACACCCTCTCCACCCTCCTCTAACCGCTGAAAGATGGAAAACCTAAGAGAGAAAATGTGCTCAATTTACCATCTAAATGTGCTAGCTGCCTGCTTCTAGCACTGATCTGCTGGCTTCAATAATGTGAAACACGCACCAAATGCATGCTATACATATCTGCATATTTCTGATCTCTACAGCCAAATTATTATTTTGATAACAGTTGAACTGTTCCACCTTATATCATAGATTATATTGAAAATAAGTGGCAATGACAGAACAGTAAAACAAGAACATTTAGGAAATGGAAAAGCCTGCTACACTATATAATAAATATGAGAACAGAGAGCAAAACTTCCTAAAGAACTACAACCTAGACTAACATGTCTACTTCTGTAACTCTGTGCTGAACCAACCCATTGAAAAGAGTGGCTTACTCCTTTTTCTCTGTCATCTGTTGGAGTTCCTCAGATGTAATGTTCTTAAAAGAAGCAGATACACTTTCCAAAGCTTCATATTCCACAGGAGAAATAACTTGACAAGAGTTAAGATCAAAATACCACCAGTATGAAAGAATGTAATGAAAATATCATCATAAAAGGATTTTGATATCTTAGGATTACAGGGAAAGTATCGTAAGGAACTAGAATGATATTCAAATGCAGGTATAGTATGAAGATATATGTATTAAATATCCTATGCACAGGATAGCATTTAAAACATGCATAGATTTTAAACAATTTTATGCAATTTTTGTCGTGGTGTAATTGTCTTAAATATGTTTTACCACAACCGAAAATGGAGAGCAAGTATTGTTATCCTCTGCACACGGCAGTGTGTACCTCATAGTGTGCCTCAATTTTACATTCAATTTAAAAAACAAATGCAGGCTGTGATGTCTTATGGAGCGCTCAATGCATAATGCTGAAGATAGAACTCTATGGCAGCACTGAATAACAGGTCATGTGACTGTGTTTTGCTCCTGGCACTTTTTTCCCCATTTAAGAAAACAAATAGGGCTTTGAATGCCTCAGAAACCAAAAACAAGCAAGGTATGCCTGGTATAACTTGGCCCCTTGGACACCTCTAAAACATACATAATACCAGTACAGCAATGCATTAAAATTTAAGTATGAATTAAGCTAACAAACCTCTGGACATGGCCATTCATTAACTCTTTTACTACCAGAGCAGGTCATCAGTTTACTGTTACAGAGGAGTTCTAGTGCTAGAATGATTCCTCTCACTCCGGCGTGTTCGGCGATATGCAACATGTGTATCGCAATAGACGGTTTCATGCATTGGCACCCCTACATGTGCGTTGACGTTCATATATGCGTATATGTGGGGGAGAATCTAAAAGACCCTGCATGTCTACTCGGGTCTCTACTAGATGCAGATTGCATTGCAATACATGTGTCACCGGCTAGAATAGCCATGACCCAGAAGTGACATCATACAGGTAACCTTCCGGGTCACAGAACGACCCTCTACCTGCCAGCACCCGCCATGGCTCTCCCCAGGCTCGGTAGAGGGGGCTGTGGAAGTGATCGGGCGGAAGCTTTTTTTTTTTGGGCGATTCTTTCACCAACTGCTCCAGGTCTCTCAAATTGGAAGGATTCCTTTTCCCAACTACTGTTTTGATATCTCTCTACAGGTGCTCTATGGGATTGAGATCTGGGCTCAGTGCTGGTCAGCTCAGTACTCTCCATTGTTTTGTCTTAAATCATTTCTAGGTGCTTTTTGACGTGTGCTCTAGGTCATTGCCCTGCTGTAAGACCCATGAACTTTGATGGAGACTCAACTTTCCGACACTGGCCCCTACATTGCACCCCAGAATTCTTTGGTAGTCTTCAGATTTCATAATGCCATGCATACAGTCAAGACATCCAGTGCCTGAAGCAGCAAAGCAAACCCAGAATATTAGTGAACCTTCACCATGACTGACTTTTCTTTAAAGGCCTCATTGCTTTTTCTGAAAACAGAATAATGGGCTTTACCAAAAAGCTGCAATTTTGCTTCGTCTGTCCACAGCACATTCTCCCAAAAGGAGTTTGGCTTCCTCAGTTAAGTTTTGGCAAACGCTAATCTGACTTTTTTATGTTTTTGTGTCAGCAGTGGGGCACTCCTGGGTCTTGTACCATAGTGTCCCTTTTCATTCAGATGGCAACGTATAGTGCGAGCTGACACAGTTGTACCCTGGGTCTGAAGGTCAGCTTGAATTTGTCTGGAAGTTCCATCCACCATTAGAACAATCCCCTTTGTTGCAATCTTTGATCAAGTTTTTCTCTTTCATCCAAGTCCAGGGAGAGTAGCTACAATGCCATGGGCTGTAAACGTCTTGACAATGTTGTGTACAGTGGACACGGGAACATTAAGATCTGCTATTGATACAGGTGAGTTTATTTACAAATAAATTACAGGAGCATCACAAACTTGGAATGCAATTATTTTGTCCAGTCCATTTTTGGGGTTTTGCATGGAATGTGTCAGATTTTGCTAATTCCTTCACTTTTTTGTGTCATACCAATACAAAGAAAAGAAATAAACATGAGTGGTGCATTATCTGACAGAAATGAAGGGGTGCCAACACACACACAGTCCGGCTGAAAAAAGACAAAAGTATATCCAGTTCAACCATATTAAAAAAAAAAAAAAAGTTATAATCCTATACCCACAGTTGATCCAGAGGAAGGCAAAAAATCCCCAGCAAAGCATGATCCAATTTGCTCCTGCAAGGGAAAAAAAAATTCCTTCCTGATCCCCCGAGAGGCAATCGGATGTTCCCTGGATCAACTTTACCTATAAATGTTAGTAACCAGTTATATTCTGTGTATCTAAGAAAGAATCCAGGCCTTTTTTAAAGCAATCCACTGAGCTGGCCATAACCAACTCTTGAGGGAGTCTATTCCACATTTTCACAGCTCTTACTGTGAAGAAACCTTTCCGTGTTTGGAGATTAAATTTATTTTCCTCCAGACGTAAAGAGTGCCCCCTTGCCCTCTGATGACCTCATGGTGAATAGCTCTACACCGAGTTCACTATATGAACCACTGATGTATTTATACATGTTGATCATATCCCCCCTTAATCTCCTCTTCTGAAGAGAGAATAAATTCAGTTCCTCTAAATCTTTCCTCATAGCGGAGCTCCTCCATGCCTCTTATCAGTTTGGTTGCCCTTCTCTGTATTTTCTCCAGTTCCCCAATGTTCATTTTGTGAATTGGTGCCCAAAACTGAAATGCAGATGAGGTGTTACTAATGATTTTTTACAGGGGTCTCTCTCTCATTAAAAGAGGGGAGAGAGAGGATTTTGCTTGCTTTAGAAACCGCAGCTTGGCATTGCATGCCATTATTAAGCTTGTGATCTACCAGAATCCCCAGATCCTTCTCCGCCATTGATTCCCCCAGTTGTACCCCCCCAAGTATGTATGATGCATGCATATTCTTAGTCCCCAAGTGCATCACCTTACAAAGTGGCCTCCATCATCGATAAATGGAAGACGTTTGGAACTACAAAGAATCTGCCTAGCGCGAGCCGCCAAAACAAAATGAGCAATTGAGGGAGAAGGGCCTTAGCCAGAGAGGTAACCAAGCACTCGATGGTCACTCTGAAAGAGCTCTAGCATTTCTCTGTGGAGAGAGGAGAGCCTTCCAGAAGAACAACCATCTCTGCAGTACTCCATCAAGCATGCCTGTATGGTAAAGTGGCCAGATGGAATCCACTCCTCAGTAAAAGGCAAATGGCAGCCTGCCTGGAGTTTGTCAAAAGGCACCTAAGGGACTCTCAGACCATGTGAAACAAAACTCTCTGGTCTGATGAAACAAAGATTGAACTCTTTGGCCTGAATGTCAAACGTCATGTCTGGAGGAAACCACTCACCGCTCACCACCTGGCCAAAACCATCCCTACAGTGAAGCATGGTGGTGGCAGCATCATGCTGTGGGAATGTTTTTCAAAGGCAGGAACTGGGAGACTAGTCAGAATCGAAGGAAAGATGAATGCAGCAATGTACAAAAACATTCTTTATGAAAACCTGTTCCAGAGCGCTCTGGACCTTAGACTGCGGCGACTGTTCATCTTTCAACAGGACAACGACGCCAAGCACACATCCCACATAACAAAGGAGTGGCTATGGGCCAACTCTGTAAATGTCCTGGAGTGGCCCAGCCAGAGCCCAGACTTGAAATGATTGAACATCTCTGGAGAGATCTGAAAATAGCTGTGCACCAATGCTCCCCATCCAACCTGATGGAGCTTGAGAGGTACTGCAAAGAATGGGAGAAATTGCCCAAAAATAGGTGTGCCAAGCTTGTAGCATCATACTCAAAACGACCTGAGGCTGTAATTGGTACTAAAGGTGCTTCAACAAAGTATTGAGTAAAAACTGTGAATACTTATGTACATGTGGATTTTTTTGTTTACTTTGTAATAAATTGCAAAGATTTCAAAATTTCACATTATGGCGTATTGTTTGTAGAATGTTGAGGAAAAAAAATTAATTTAATCAATTTTGGAATAAGGCTGTAACATAATATGTGTAAAAAGTTAAGTGCTGTGAATAATTATATATATATATATATATATTTTTTTTTTTTGCATGTGCACTGCAATTTTAACTGCAATACATGCACTATGGATTGGGGATTACCACAATGCACTGGTGTGAAGCCAACCTCCAGATTTTTAGCATGAGGGGCTTATTTGCCATTTGTGTACCTTCAGTTTTTACCATTACGAAAAAAGGCAGAGTTTACCATTTATGAATATTTGCCTTTATTTTCAATGCAGTTTTTGTTTTATCTTTTAGATTTAGTAGGAATTTAAGAAAAATATTTTTTACAGACTTTTAAAGCTGTATGTAAAAAATATTTAAACATGATAAAAAAAGAAAAAAAAAAAATAGTAAAAATGGTCTTTCCACCTGAGGTTAAAGGTGGAAAGCAGGACCATGCACAATAGGTGAAAGAAAAAAAAAAAAGATTTTTTCAGTAGTGCAGATAAGCTAAGAACTTCTGGCATGTGTATTTTTCTGTATTTAATATTCTCATGTTTGGCGTAACCAAAAAAATATTTTTAGTTCACTATAAGAAACATGGGAAAACATTGGTATTGGATTTTAAACATATTTATCATTAATACAGCAACCAAAATACATTTCTTTAAAGATATTACATACTGTACCTAGATCCAAATGGCCTATGTATGAAAAGCCAAAGCTAGACGCTGTCACATAAAACAGCATGCTTCTATTTTCTGACAGGTACATGCAGAGCTAGAAACAGCAGCCAAAAGGATTTTCTGTGTCAGAGATGTCACTACAGAAGACTTCATTTCACACAATAAAAGGATACGGTCATCAAATTTGTAGACATTTTCTGGTTTATCTGCACTAGGATCACATGGAGGCAAAAACATAGAAGACAACTCTTCTTTAGTTGTGTCTATTGCTTCTTTCACTAGCTCTGTAGAGAAGAAATAGATTTTAATATGGTATTAAGGAGCTGGTCATCCATTAGTAAACAAAACTACTTTTTCTTTCAGATTAACTGCATCTACAGTATATATAGCCAAACATGCTTGAAATATGAGCTCAGCCTATCTACTGGTACTAGGTATAAGCAATGATTTTTTTCTTTGGACAATAAATGACAAAGGAACATATTAAAGCGGAGTTCCGGTGATGTCCGTACCCGAGCCGATTTCTTTAATCGGCTTTGGGTACAAGCGCCGGCATCTTAACGAAGGGCATTCGCAAGTGGCACTGCGCTTTGTGATTGGTCCCGCAGTCTTCTGAGACTTGTGATGTGTCCCAGAAGGCTGCAGAAGGAGGAGGGTCTGGAGATCGCAGCAGCTTACTCAGCCGAATGTGGGAGCAGGTACCTGTCAAAACCTGACACCCACTCCCCCTCCCCTCAAAAAGTGCCAAATGTGGGGGGAAAATGGAAGATAAAAATGACAGAAAGGGGAGCTTCCCATTTTGGGTGGAGTTCCGCTTTAAGTGAACACACCGATATATTAAAAGTAGAAGATTTATTTTAAGTATTTATTTATTGACAAACTCTTTTAAAAGAGAAAAAATGCCCTTGCCTGTTCTTCCTTTGTACTCGATGATCTCTTCTGCTGCTTTCACCATTGCTTTATTTAATGTTTCACTGCCAACTTGGTTCAGTTTTCGAGAACTTAAAGCACGTTTCTGTCTGTTGGTACCAAAAGCTTCTATAAGAGCATCCACCTGTTAAAATGTAAATATATAAAGGCCTTAAGATTACAACATGCCATCTGTTTGGATCTAAAGAAGAAATGTTATGTATCAAAGTGACATTATAGTGACCTTGCTGCTATGAAGAGCAAAATAATAATGCTTAACTACCTCCCAATTTTTTTTTTTTTTAACCACTGCTTACCTGGTGGTGAGAGTAACATTTTTGACACTCACCCACCACCAGATCCAGTGTTGTCCAGTTGAGATGCTGATCTCTTGTGGCAGCGCTTGGTACTGCGCTGCAACAGTTTCCTGAGATATCATCAAAAGACTGCTGGCTGTTCTTTCTTAAGCCGGGAGCCTAACAATGATGCACCGATAGGCACGCCCCCTCTTCCTTTACTCACTGAAAGCTAGAACGCCTTGGTTATGCGACGAGTATATCCCAAGAGGCAAAGACAGCACAGTGCATGTCATCGGCTAGGCGAATTACATGCAGGAGGGCAAACATTTTCTTAAAAAAAAAAAAAAAAAAAAGAAGAAGAATGCTAACAGTGTAGAGAACCAGAGGAGGGGTAGAGTGTTTTTTTAGCCTGAATATTCACTTTAAATCAGGCAGCAAGTTACTAAAATTAGCAGTTTCTAACTTGTTACTGATTATAGGCCCATGCACACATGCAAAAAGAAGAAGAAAAGTCACTTTTTTCAGGCATTTGGAGGGGGTTTTTTGCCTGTACACACACCTTTATGTTAGTTAGCCTATGTGTCCACGCACACTAGAAGAGGAGCGTTTACTGACAGGGGAAAAAAAAAAAAAAACCAACACAAAAAAAAACCAACAAAAAAAGACCACAGCATTCAGGAGAGGCGCTATTGGGCAGGAAAAGAAAGAAGAAAGAAGAAAGAAGAAAGAAGGAAGAAGGAAGAAGAAGAACTACTGACATGCATAAATGCAGCTAAATGCGTTTGAACAATAGACGCATTTAGCACTTGAGTGTTCATTCATTCCAATGACCAGAATAAAGAAATCTAGCCAATTAAATCCTTAACTGCTCAAATGCTTGATGCTCTTAAACATGTGCAGGAGGTAAAATTCAAACGCCCAGTGTGCATTAGGCCTGAAACAGTAAAAGCAAAAAAAAAAAAAAAAAAAATGTACTTGCCCCCAAAGCAAAAAGTGCTTACTACAGATGTAATAATAACAAAAATCTGTCGTTACTACACGTTACTGTAAATTTTGAATAACTGAAAATAACCTCTACTGTCAAACTCTTAAATTGTATGTCAAGTTAAAGTTGTGTTTTGTTTTTTTTTTGGATAGAGTAGCAAAAGATTAGAAGCCCTGTCATGTTTTACTGCTAGCTGCTGCTCCATTAGAAAAATTCCCCCTCATTTACTGTCCCAGTGAAATGGTTTTACCAGACAGGAAGTGATGAAATGTATGCAACAGATTTAATCTGATTTATGATCCAGATTTGTGTGTGGTTTTTATAATATGTTGGTATTATTAGGATTTTGAGTAATGCTAGAAAATGTGGTGTAATATTTACATTTTGGTAGTTTGATTTTCTGTGATTGTTCAATCTGTGTTATTTATTCTATGTAGTATTTTACTAGGATGGATGGTTTATTAGAGTATAGTTTAATTTAGTTTTATTTGGTAGGAATTGCTGTTATTGGTAATTTTATTGTGTCATGGTGTCCGCTTTCCGCTCATTATTGTGTTGTCTTTATTGAACGTAACTGTATCTTAATTATTTCCCTTTGGGGTTAATAAAGTATTCTGAAGCTGAACATACAGTGGATATAAAAAGTCTACACACCCCTGTAAAAATGTCAGGTTTCTGTGATGTAAAAATTAGGACAAAGATAAATCATTGCAGAGCTTTTTCTACCTTAACCCCTTCATGCCAAGGGTAAAACAAATCTAAATGCCTAAGCTCAAATTTGCACCGTTGACACGTGTTAGTAAAACTGTAGATATCATTACAACTAGTTTTTACATCCAGGTGAATTACCGTATGTTTCGCTCCATAAGACGCACTTTTTTCCCCCCAAAAAAGGGGGGAAAATGTCAGTGTGTCTTATGGAGCGAATATGGAGCGGCCGGTCCGGTATTTCCACCGCCGCCGTGCAGAATACCGGGCCGGCCGCTCAGCTCTGCAGCGAGACCTTATAGAGATGACTGCTGACCTTTGGGGAGAGGGGGGGGAGCGGGTACCTGAATTTGACAGGTACCCGCTCCCACTTCCGTGGAGTTGTTCTTTCATCTTACCTGTTCCTCTATCCAGCGGCGCGCTGTCTTCCCGGCTTCTGTAGCGTGGGCATGACAGCCGGGTGCCAAGTGCGCATGCGCAAGAAGAGGTGCTTTTTGTGAATGGTAAGGCGGTACCTGGGACACATGACAGATCCCAGAAGCCGCCGGACCAATCACAAAGCGCAAGTGCTTCCCGCACATGCGCACTGGGCACCCGGCTGTCATGCCGAGCGCCATTACAGAAGCCGGGAAGACAGCGCGCAGCTGGATCGAGGAACAGGTAAGATGAAAGAACAACTCCACGGAAGTGGGAGCGGGTACCTGTCAAATTCAGGTACCCGCTCCCCACCTCCCCAAAGGTCAGCAGTCATCTCCTGTACTATCCACAGTCTCTGGTCATCCCTGTACTGTGTCCGCAGTCTCTGGTCATCCCTGTACTGTGTCCGCAGTCTCTGGTCATCCCTGTACTGTGTCCGCAGTCTCTGGTCATCCCTGTACTGTGTCCGCAGTCTCTGGTCATCCCTGTACTGTGTCCGCAGTCTCTGGTCATCCCTGTACTGTGTCCGCAGTCTCTGGTCATCCCTGTACTGTGTCCGCAGTCTCTGGTCATCCCTGTACTGTGTCCGCAGTCTCTGGTCACCCCTGTACTGTGTCCGCAGTCTCTGGTCATCTCCTGTACTGTGTCCGCAGTCTCTGGTCATCCCTGTACTGTGTCCGCAGTCTCTGGTCATCTCCTGTACTGTGTCCGCAGTCTCTGGTCACCCCTGTACTGTGTCCGCAGTCTCTGGTCATCTCCTGTACTATGTCTGCAGTCCATTAGTTCAGAATTTTTTTTTCCTGTTTTCTGCCTCTAAAACCTAGGTGCGTCTTATGGTCAGGTGCGTCTTATGGAGCGAAAAATACGGTATACCTTGTTTTTTTCAGGACAAATTGGGCTTTCATTTGATGGTAAATGATTTTTTTTTATTATCAAAAGGAAAACTGGCCCAAAATAGTGAAAAAAAAATATTTTTTTAAAATTTAGCTGTGTTTCTTGTTACTACCATAACCTACCATCAAAGAACAACCCAAAATAAATTTTCCATCTCTTGACGATCGCAGCGATACCATATATGTGTATGTTGTTTGTACCCATAGTACAGCCCAGAAACAATACTGCGCATTTTGTGGTTTTTTTTTTTTTTTACCTAAAAACACAGGCACGAACAACAAAAAAAAAAAAATCCTGACCTTTTGACCTTGACCCAAACTCTTACCCTGGCACTGAACTAGATCAAACCTTGATCCAGGTGTTTTTTCACTATTTTTTTATATTTATTTATGTCTCCCTTTTTTTTTCACAAACATTTTTTTTCCTTCTATGCCAGGAGTTGAAGAGATATAATGTATCTCTCTCCTCCATTCAGAGGGAAGAGGAAAAAAACAAAAAACACAAGGGGGCAAGGCTGTACAGTGACTGAGCACTGTGATAGCCAATCAGAGGCTATCACAGTGATCATGTGACCCAGAATCGGGAGTCCCAGGTCCCGATCGTTAGAACGGGTCCCAGGGCTCACACTGACACTGCACAAAGCCAGGTACGCAAATATGTGGCCCCATGGAAAAAAGCCCAGTTCTGTGAGGCCGCATATTTGTGTTACGGTGGCGTCAAGGGGTTAATGTAACCTATGAACTGTACAACTCAGTTGAACAACAAACTGAAATCTTTCAAGGGGGGAGTGAACATGAAAAACTAAAATAATATGGTTGCATATGTGTGCACACCCTTAAACTAATACTTTGTTGAAGCACCTATAATTTGATTCCAGCACTCAGTCTTTTTGGGTATGGGTCTATCAGCATAGCACATCTTGACTTGGCAATATTTGCCCACTCTTCCTTGCAAAAACAAACACTCCAAATCTGTCAGATTGTGAGAGCATCTCCTGTGCACAGCCTTCTTCACATCACCTCACATATTTTCAATCAGATTCAGGTCTGGGCTCTGCCTGGGCCATTCCAAAACTTTCATCTTCTTCTGGTGAAGCCATTCCTTTGTTGATCTGGATGTATGCTTTGGGTTGTTGTCATGCTGAAAGATGAAGTTCCTCTTCATGTTCAGCTTTCTAGCAGACGCCTGAAGGTTTTGTGCCAATATTCACTTGTATTTGGAACTGCTGATAATTCACTTTACCTTGATTAAGGCCCCAGTTTCAGCTGAAGAAAAACAGCCCCAAAGCATGATGCTGCCACCACCATGCTTCACTGTGGGTATGGTGTTCTTTTGGTGATGTGCAGTGTTGTTTTTGCACCAAACATATCTTTTGGAATTATGGCCAAAAAGTTCAACCTTGATTTCATCAGACCATAACACATTTTCCCACATGCTTTCGGGAGACTTCAGACATGTTTTTGCAAAATTTTGCCAGCTTGGATGTTTTTCTTCGTAATAAAAGGCTTCCGTCTTGCCACTCTACCCTATAGTCCAGACATATAAAGAATACAGGAGATTGTTGTCACATGTACCACACAGCCAGTACTTGCCAGATATTCCTGCAGCTCCTTTAATGTTGCTGTAGGCCTCTTGGCAGCCTCCCAGACCAGCTTTCTTCTCGTCTTTCCATCAATTTTGGAGGGACGTCCAGTTCTTGGTAATGTCAATATTTTAGTTTTTTTTATGTTTACTACCCCCCTAAAAGATTTCAGTTTGTTTTTCAATTCAGCTGTACAGTTTATAGGTCAGATTAAAAGGTGGAAAAGTTCTGAAATGATTCATCTTAGTCTCATTTTTTTACATCACAGAAACCTGACATTTTAACAGGGGTGTGTAGACTTTTTATATCCACTGTAGTATGTGCTAGACTATATGGGCTATATGGAGCTAATGCAGATGGTGGACTGCAAGGCAGATAGAGGGCAGTGTCTGAATCAGGGACGGACTGACCATTTGGAAACTCAGGCACTGCCCGAGGGCCCGGGGTCAGTAGGGGGCCCCATGAGATGCCCCTGGTACCTTTTTCATAGGCTTTGAGTTTGGGCAAGGACACAGAGGCCCCATGATCCCCTATTGCCCGGGGGCCCCATGATTTGTCAGTCCGCCCCTGGTCTGAATCAGACTACCCACTAGACCCATGCATGTCTTAAACTGTTATGCCTACCCCTCCTAGCTCTAAACACAGCGTCTAACATGCGTAAGTGCTAAACAGGCCATCTAGTGCATTGAATGGGAATTGAATTAGAATTTGGGATTTATAAGTTTGCTGCACATTATATACCTATTGCAGAGCTTGAATTGTATCCATTGGTGATATCTTTTAAAAAGCCTTATTAATGTTTTAATTTTACAAGTCCTTTAAAAGGAAGGAAATTCCATTTACATGAATTGAGTTCAGGGCATGGATAGTCATTACTCTCTCTGGCCAGGTGGAACATGCACAATATATCTGTGAAACACAAGAAAAGCACAAGATGTAATCACTGTCCTACTGTCATCACCAACAACTCCACTATCACTCCCGCCCCGCAAGCCAAAGTCCTTGGTGTCATTCTTGAGTCGAACCTCTCCTTCCAACCGCATGTCAAATCACTCACAAACACATGCAGGCTCCATCTCCGCAACATTGCCAAGATACGTACCTTCCTCACCCTTGACACCACCAAACTTCTAGTACACTCCCTCATCATCTCATGCCTTGACTACTGTAATTCTCTTCTCACCGGCCTACCCAAGTGCAGGCTCTCCCTGCTCCAGACCATCCTGAACTCAGCGGCTAGACTCATCCACCTCACCACCCGCTCCACCTCTGCCACCCCCCTCTGCCTCTCCCTCCACTGGCTCCCGATTGCCCAACGCATCAAATTTAAACTCCTAACTCTGACCTACAAAGCCGTTCACAACACTGCCCCTGACTACCTCACCAAACTGATCCCCAAGTACCGCCCTACCCGTACCCTTCGCTCCTCACAGGACCTCCTTCTATCCTGCTCCCTGGTCTCCTCCTCCCATGCACGACTGCAGGACTTCTCCAGGTCCTCCCCCATCCTCTGGAACTCACTGCCCCAATCCATCAGACTGTCGCCTTCCCTCTTCACATTCAGGCGCTCCCTCAAAACCCATCTCTTCAGGGAAGCCTACCCCACCCTCACCTAACGGCCATTCTCCCTCTTTCCTCCCACCCCTCATTCCCCTCAGCCACTTCCTACTGTACCTTTACCCCCTCCCTCCTAGATTGTAAGCTCGAAAGAGTAGGGCCCTCTTACCCCTCGTACGTTGTTTGTTGTTTTTGTACTGTGCCATGTATTGTCCCCCCTATTGTACAGCGCTGAGCAAACCCTCTGGCGCTATATAAACTCGAAGTAATAATAATAATAATAATAATAATACCCAGGTTGTAACAGCGAGCACATGGGGATGGCTGCATCAGGGGTTTGCAATTCTATTGGCAACACTAATGGGGAGATCCAGGTATGTAGGTTAGTGAATTCTTCCCTTATTAAAAAAAAAAAAGTCACAAGCCTGGGCATTCAAGTCATCACTTAAAAAGAAAAAAAAAAACTACATAATCAGTAATTTGCTTCATTGAAAAATGTGAACACTGCATGTTAAAAAGATTAGTCAATTGTGTATTGGAACTGTGTGACTATTTCAGCTTTGAGGAAGGGAGCATGGCTCCCGAAATGCGATAGCATTTATATTAGCAGGTTCCAGGATGGGACCCCATGATCCAACACGGTTATACTGTATGCCTGATTGCACAGTTGGTTTGTGAGTACCCATTTGTATTTCATATATAATAAAACTCATTTATAATGGTAATGCACGAGGAGCGTGCACCCTCTTTAGTGTTTATTTAGTGTTTTGAGGATTTCCCAAGACTTTTGTCGTGAATTTGTATCCAGCATCCTGATTTGAGCACTGATGTGATTTGCATAGAGATAAAGGGAGCTAAATTTGTACAAATATAGAATTTTCATTTAACAGTCAATCTGGGGTCAACCTCCTCCTGACCAGTGAGTATGATATCATCAAAATGATGAACAGTGAAGAAAAAGGGAGCCAATAAAATTTTTTTGGAGGAAAAAAAAAAAAATTTACATGTAATTTCAGCTGCCTATAACTCTGAATCAATTGCTTTGAAATGAAGTTTTCAATGAAGGTAATCTCTGATGCTCAGTTTGAAATTCTGAGATTTGTAACAGATTGGCATTAACAGTCAGAATTTTAAAAGAAATTTAGCTTGGAATTGTATAAAGTATAAAAAAAAAATGAAAGCCATAGAACACCTTTTCTCTGTAGGTTCTTGTTGACGGGTCTGTCGCATCTTGGATTTGCTTACCCACTGCAAAAATAAATACATGTTGCAGGTTAACAGTGTTAATCATAAAGCTTTTATTCCTAATAACTCACGCAGAACATTGTCCAATATTGTGCAATTGACTTTTTGTGCATAGCCAGCTAGCTAGCCACTTAGTGAATGCAGAAATTATAGGTAAGGAACCTAAAGTTCACTCACCAGAGGGAATAAGAAGACAGCCCTCAAAGATTCCTTCATAAATGTATTTAACAGAAAAAAAATTATCTTAAATAATGGGTTCCTCCTTTGTTTGAGATATGTCTTTTTCTGACTTTCTGCGATGGTATGTGAACTCTTTTCTTGTATGTACTCCATAAGCCTGTTACCTTTTCCAACGCTGTAAAACTCCATAAAGCTTTATATAAAACAAATTAAAAAAAAAAAAAGGCATACTTGGACTGACTCTTTATACCTTTAGCTACGATCTGAAAATCTGGAATCGCTAATGAATTTTAGCATGTGTGGGCAAGTTATGTGCACTTGTCAGAAATCCTTATGGGGACTGGAGTTTGGATCAGTTTCATAACAAAAGTGATGAGGCACTAGGGCTTGGGTACATAACCAATATAAAAAAAAAATTAAAAAAAAAAAAGCAAATAGAGAAAACGTGTAGATAATATGCAGAGGAGGTGCAAGAAAAATGTGAAGACAATATGCAGAGGAGGTGTAAGAAAAGCAGTTATATGAAAAGATACACTTTTAACATTTTGTAGTAATGAAAGGATTTGTATCTCACTGCTATTTTCTGCTTCCAGTACTGGCTGCATCTTGATATGCTCAGCATCATACACCTCCATCTTTCCAGTGGCTTTATTCAGAACCCCAATAAAATACCTGACAAATAATTAAAAGAAAACAAGCATTTAACATTATCTCTCAAGACTGATATGCCACAGGCAGCTTTCGAACAATTTATCTGATGTTTCTACCTTAAAGCAGAACTTTACCCATAACTAAATAAAATATTTTTTAGCAAGAATACATTCCACATTAACAATTATGCTATCAAAATTTGTGTGTGCTGTAAATTGCCTCCAGCATTGCTCCCGTTCCTTCTTGCTGGAGGCTGCCATTTGGCTGAAGCCCAGTGCAGCAGTAAACCTTTAGGCTGTCAGCAGATCAGTCCTGAAAAATAGAAAGCAACTGAGAATGTGAAGAGCAGGGTGAAGCAGTGTATTACTGGGTTTAAACAGTATAGGCATACGTATTTTTAATGTTGTACATAGCCATACCAGCAAAAGAGGCCAATCTAAAGTGATCTAAAACGAACCCCAATAAAGTCCAGTACTAGGACTGCTGCTGATGTTCGAGTAGATAGATGTAATGCCAGGAAAAGTCAAGTGCCTGGGTATTTCCTACAGCTGCTCCATGTGACCACCTGAACCAGGATGGAACTAGGATTTATACCATAACCAAGAAGGAGTGCTCATGGATACCCCAAAGATGAGTTAAATAAAATAAATCGGAAACCAAGGGTAAGGCTGCACGGTGTCCTATATAACCAAAGTCCTGATTCAAAAGATAAGTGGCCAAGCTCCCAATAGATTGATTGAATAAAAATGCACTGGATCTGTATACCCAGGGAGAAGGGCAGCCATTGTCACTCTGTGTTCCAAGTCGGAAGCCCGGGTTATGAGAAGTGATGTCGCAGGAGATCGGAAAA